>NC_141544.1:7357774-8006732 GCF_021556685.1 Rattus norvegicus
TCTACAAAGATATAGCTGGTGATAAGCTGGCCAGGCTCCAGGGGCTTGCCAAATGCCCATGAATTTATGGGCAGCATAAATGACTTCAGTGGGTTATTACTGAGGGCGGAAAAAGAGCTTGAAGTTGGGAGAAGGGATTAGGTGGGGATGGATCTGGGAGGAGTTAGGAAGAGAAGTGAGAAGTTAATTCTATCAATATATAATGTACGAAATTCTCAAGGAACTAATAAAATTGGTTTAAAATACCATATCTGTACTGAACACATACAAACCATTTTTCTTGTCATCTCCTAAACAACAGCCCCTCATGATTTCATTTCACTAAGTACAAAAGTTATTCAGAGAGTATTTAAAATGTAGGAGGGTATGGGGAGACGGCAGAGGGGTAAAACCAAGTGTGTGGTCACACTTGCAAACACCAGTGATTTGTACAGGAACAGGAGGATGACCGGGCCTTCCTGACTTATAAATGTTGTATTTATAAGTGTTACCTTGGTTATGGTGTCCATTCATAGCAGTATAACCCTTAGTAAAACTTTGACTATGGGGTAGCCAGTGAACTTCAGAGGTCCCCAGGTTCTGTCTCCCTGATTGTGGGGTCAGAGTGCATGCTACCACTTTAGACTTGTAAATTGGCTCTGGGGATCCAGGCTCAGGTCTCCATGCATGTACAGCAAGCAGTTTACCTACTGACTCATATCCTTTAACTAACAAATGGGTTTAAAAGGAGATAGAGGTAGTTCCCAGGTGCCTGACATCTGGGAAGCTGTGCTCTGGTGCAAACAAGGTCAGCTGTTGCAGGGTGAGGGTAATGGTACAGGGGAGATTAGGGCCAAGGAGACATAACAGGGACATGCTTGGGACTTACATGGACTGTGCTGCCTCCACACAGAAGCCTGATGCCTCCTGCCTGCAAGCTGGAGGAGAGCCATCTCCATCGGTACAGGTTCCTATGATCTAAATGTCTCCCCTACCTCACCCCTAGGAAGATGTCAACAAAGACATCATCATTGGGAAGCAGCAGTTTGGAGGGTGTGACTTCAGTCATAAAGATGGACTCCTCCTCTGTGTTATTGGTGCACCTATGTTTAAAAAGAACCCCCAGAGATCTTTCTGGACCTTCTCAGCCCAGTAAAATATAGGCAGAACGCACCATCTGCAAGCCAGGTAGCAGGCTTCAATAAATTTGCCAGGCTCTGAACTTGGACTTGAAGCCTCATTATCAGCCATCCAGTCTCTGAGACTGGAGTGACAGCAAGCTGGCTAGTTCCTGGGTGAGGCAGGGACCAGCCAGGAGAGGGGTGAACATACAATGTGCTTCATGATTTCTAGTGAGAACAGAATGCAGATGAATGCTTCAAGGCTAAGCAATATGAGTGGCACGGCTTGGTTAATCTCGGACCCAAAATATAAAGCAAACAAGAAAAATAAATTGTATGAGAGAGTTGGCAGACGTGATCACTAATCTTGGTTGCTGACTTGAGTGGCTCTGAATTCAATTAAAATGCACGCATCTGGGCACTCTTGTGAGGGATTTTCTTGATCAGGTTATTTGAATCAGGAAGATTTGCCCTAAGTGTAGGTAGGACCTTCTGGTGGCAACCCAGATTTAAGAATGTGAAAGAAGGAGGCTTTGATTTTTGTCTGCCTGCCTTCACTCTCACTGGCAAGTTCATCTCTCCTGTGGCTGCTGCATTCCTTTGGTAATATGCAAACCACCTTCTCTGATATCTCATTGTAGACTGAAGACCAACACCTCCAGGAAACTCACGTGCCTTCAGCACCAGGTTAAGATTGCTGAGGAATCAATCATCATAGACTGAGCAGCCAATTGGGTTCTCAGGACCCTTGTATGGGACAGACATTGTTAGATTATCCAGTGTCCTGTAAGCCAAATTACCTTTTGATGTGTTTGGTAGTTTGAATAGGAGTGGGCACCATAGACTCATGTGTTTGAATGCTTGACCCATGAGGAGGGATAGTATTAGGAGGTGTGGCCTTGTTGGAGTTGTGTGGCCTTGTTGGATTAGGTGTGGCATTGTTGGAGTGGGTGTGGCCTTGTTGGAGTAGGTGTGGCCTTGTTGGAATAGGTGTGGCCTTGTTGGAGTAAGTGTGGCCTTGTTGGAGTAGGTGTGGCCTTGTTGGAGTAGGTGTGGCCTTCTTGGAGTAGGTGTGGCCTTGTGGGAGTGGGTGTGGCCTTGTTGCATTAGGTGTGGCCTTGTTGGATTAGGTGTGGCATTGTTGGAGTGGGTGTGGCCTTGTTGCAGTAGGTGCTGCCTTGTTGGAGTAGGTGTGGCCTTGTTGGAGTAGGTGTGGCCCTGTTGGAGTGGGTGTTGCCTTTTTGGAGTAGATGTGGCATTGTTGGAGTGGGTGTGGCCTTGTTGGAGTAGCTGTGGCCTTGTTGGAGTAGGTGTGACTTTGGTGGAGGAAGTGTGCCACTGTGGTGGCTTTGCATTGAGATTTGTATATACTCAAACTATGCTCAGTGATACAGACAATCCATTTCTGCTGTCTGTGCATCAGGAACTTTGGGCTCCTCCAGCACCAAGTCTGCCTGGATGCTCCCATGATTCCTGCCATGATGATAATGGACTGAACCTCTGAAACTGTAAGCCAGCTGCAGTGGAATCTTGTACTTTGTAAGAGTTACCTTGGCTGCTGCGTCTGCAGCCATGAGCATGCTCAGTCTACAGAAGTGTCTTGCCTCTAGTGTCCTCCACTGTGCTAAAAAGAAGGTCCAGGTGGACCCCAATGAGATCAATAAAATCGCCAATGCCAACTTCCGTCAGCTGATCAGGAACCTGATTGAAGATGGCCTGATCATCTGGAAGCCTGTAACTGTCCATCCTCAGACTCGCTCACAGAAACACACCTTGAAGGGCAGGCATATGGTCATAGGGAAGGGAAAGGGCATTGCCAACACTTGGGTGCCTGAGAGGGTGACTTGGATGAGAAGGATGAGGATCCTGCACCGGCATCTCAGGAGATACTGGGAATCTAAGAAGATGGGCCGCCATATATATCACAGCCTGTACCTGAAGGTACAAAGGAATGTATCCTAAAACCAGTGGATTCTTATGGAGCAGATACTCAATCCGAAGGCAGACGAGGCCCGCAAGAAGCTACTAACTGACAAGACTGAGGCTCGCAGGTCTAAGACCAGGGAAGCACAAAAATGCGTGGGAGGAGCGCCTCCAGGCCAAGAAGGAGGAGATCATCAAGACTCTGTCCAAGGAGGAAGGGACCAAGAAATAAAGCTTCCTTCATGTCTGTGCATAGTGACCTCACTGTGGCCTCACATGATCAGTCATTTAAATAAAACAAGCCTTAAAATTAAAAAAGAGTTACCTTTGCTATGGTGTCTGTTCACAGCAATGGAAATCTAACTAAGACAATTTGTATTCATTCTGCCATTTCTGTTTCTCTGGAAAACCTAATACAATAGCGCTCTAGAGAGAGGAACAAGTACCCACCAGACAACATAAATTCCAGTTTACTTTTCTGGTGAATATGAAGTTGTTGTGGTTTTAATAAAAATACAAACTTGTTGGTTTTTTGTTTGTTTGTTTTGGGGTGTTGTGGTTGCTGCTGCTGTTGTAGTCAGTGTTGTTGTTGTTGTTTTTGTTGTTGTTTTAAGGAAGAAACACATTAAGCCTCTTCATCCCTAAATGGCTGGCAAATACCCGAGCCCACATCAGCTAAAGTGATTAAGGCATTAGGAATGTGTGTACACAAAAACATAAAGTTATCCTGTTAAGTTCAGATGAGAGCAACATCGGTGATGTGGGCCTGCCTAGAGCCTCAACCATTTAATTCAGACAATTCAGGACACACTGTCAACAGCCTGTCCGGCCAACAGAGACCAGGGCTACTCCACTTAAAAGAGAGCTGTTGGGATCCATGCTCAGCATCACCCATATTCCAAACCTCATACATTTTAAAAATCAGATGTGTTTATATTATCGAATGTGTGAATGTTCTGGCTACACGGAACTGTGGGCACCACGTGCCTGCCTGATGTCTGAAGAGGCCAAGAGACGGAATTAAATCTTCTGAAACTGGCTAACAGTTCAACTGTGAGCCATCATATGGATGCTGGGAATAGAACCTGGGTCCTCTGGAAGAGTAACAAGTGTTCTTCATGGCTGAGCCATCTCTCTAAGCCCCAGAATCTGTGCCCTGTCCCTGGAGATGCTTTGTTACTCTACAAAACCACATGGGAGACGTAGTCCCCGTCCTCGGGAATAGACTTCACCCTATCAATGAAGAGGATGACATGGCTGGTGGTATTGTAGACACTAGGAGACTCTGAGGGAAAGTGCCTTGTATAGGGGAGTCCTGTGAGAACCAAGACTAGAGGAGCACCCTGGACTGGATAGAGATTGGGTTGGGCCATTGCAGAAGATAAAAGAGTGATGGTGCCAAGGACATTTGAGCAATCCCATGAACTATCCAGTCTGGGGTCTTAGTTAGGTTTCCACTGTGGAGAAGAGACACCATGACCAAGGACAACATGTAATCGGGGCTGGCTTACAGGTTTAGAGGGTCAGTCCATGATCATCAAGGCAGAGGGAATGGAAGTGTGCAGACAGACATGGTGCTGGAGAAGGAGCTGAGAGTTCTACATCTTCATCTAAAAGAAGCCAGGAGCAGACAGTCTCCCCCATGGCTGGGAGAAGGATTTCAAGAACTCACCCCCACAGGGAGACCCCTCCTCCAAGAAGGCCAACCTCCTCATAGTGCCATTTCCTGGGCAGTGCACATTCAAACCACCACAGGGTCTCTTCACATATATGATAATTGCACCATTGTTTTAAAATCTTGCTTAAAGACTCATGATGTTTGCATGAAGAACATTCATTGGGTCTTGGTGGCTCTAAAACCCCAAGAACATGAAGTCCTTTCTCACCCTGAAGTATGAAATTGGCATATGTGCACAGCCCCTCCCATCCTCTGCAATATCATAATGTTAAGTGTGCGCAGCTCCAGTGTGCAGCCTCGTAAGTGCCGGCATGTGTGAATTCTTGAGCCGGACACTCAACACAATCAGGCATGAGCCTTCTGTACTTTTGTTTATGGCTTTGAACTCTGGCCTAGATGGATGGGCATGTAGTTCCGGGAAGAAAGATTGCTGACTGTAGCCAAAGACATGAAGGTATGTGATTTAATTACAGAGCTGAACGAATCTGGCTCGTTTCTTCCTGTACCACATGAGAGAGGAAGTCACTCTGCTCAGCCAATTGCAAAAAAAAAAAAAAAATCACAGAGAAAATGCACATAGGATGCTTGTTTTACCTAGACTAGATCATGAGCCCCGATCAGATTTAAATCTCCATATGTACAGAGGAATCATTGCTATTTGGTGCAGAGATGCCGTCATTTTTAAGCACCCAAGGCAAGATCAGGCAGATCTGGGTGTTAGGTGTGAGAACACCTCTCTTCATGTGGAGTCCCCGTCATGACGACTAAGGTGGCCACATGATCCCAAGTTGACCACCATTCTTCTCACCCCATAACAGATGAAGAAGACACATGATTTGGGGAGATGAGATGGGCATATTTTAGACCATCTCCTATGCACGGCAGAGAGCAGCGTTGAAAGGACTGGAGAAGACGTTGGCTGACCCCAGGCCTTTTCTCACAGAAACAGCTGAAAATCTCCCCACAATGTTCCAGTTTTGGGTGTTTCCTTCAATAACAGAGAGTTTAAATTAGCACCCTTGCCTCCGTCTCCTCCCCCAAGTGATGGGCGGCGGGCACACGGGCCACCAGGTTTCCTGTAGGAGAAGCCTCTCTGCTTCCCTCAGAGCAGCTCTCCAAGAAAATAAATAGCATGTGGTCATTATTCAAATGAGGTTTAATTAATGCAGAACTCGCCCTCAATCTTTCCAAGACACCCATGGTAACGAGCTCTCAGCTCTCTTCCCCTCCAGTTTGTGATGTCAAGCTGAAGAGCTGCATGTGACAGAAGCTGGGAAGCTGAGGCCCGGGCAGCAGTTTGACTCCACAGTCTCACAGCTTGTAGAAGTATCTCGGCCCCAAAGCCTGTGTTCAGCCATCCTTTCAGGGGTAAAGTTGGTGTGGTTGGTGACGTGCTCCCCAGAGAGACTCTAAGGTTATAAAAGAGGCTCAACTCAAGAGACTTTGAGGCTGTCTCTAATGTACACACCTGAACCAGCCCTGGCACTAATTCCAGCCAAAACATTTCATACGTAGTACAGCGAAAGGTACTGAGTCATGCTGTCCTTTATTCATAGCCTCACGGCCTTGCTAAACCGATGAGAACATACCTCCAGAGTCATGGAGGAAGCAGCATTGTGCCTGTGGTTTGAACAAGACAAGATAGAGAAACTGGAGAGTTAAGGGTGACAGTAAAATGGAGAGAAGCTATCATCTGGGGTCTAGCCTTTGTCTCCTGATGGCTGAGCTTCAGAAACATCAACGCAACCGACCCGCCAAGGATGCCTGCAGAGATAGTGCACGTTTTCCTAAAGATATCACAATCGAGGCTGAGAAACACATGGGCCTGAAGAGATAGCCCATCAGTTAAGAGCATGTTCCAAACTCCCAGGGAACCCAAATTCTGTTCTTAGGATCCACTTAAGCAGTTCACAGCTGTCTGTAAATCAGCTCCCGGGAACCTGAGGTCCTCTTCTGGCCTCCAAGGGAATCTGCAAACAATATGCATGCCTTGTACATGGCAGCCCCACCCCCTTTCAGTCTCACATTCACTCACTAATCAATAATCATGGGGCTCAGTGCAGAGGCCACTGGCTTGAAGAAGAGCATGAGACCATCGAGTGTGTGCTAATTCAGCCTGATCACACGAAGTTTCTGTGATGTCAGAGCCACGGTCTCCAGGACACCACCTGGACCCATTCTCTCTCTGATTTAACACCTTAATTGGAAAGCACATAATGGGAGGATACTGGAGAATGTCCAGGTTAGACCAAGTCCTGCCAAGTCCCCAGTAGGGAAGTGGTCCCACAGCCACAAACCCTTCACCCCTCCATCCACTTAAGCCTGTGATTCATGAATGATATTAATAGAAACCAACCAGGCATGGCCATGCCTACGGTGCTATGTCCAGCAACAGATGTCTCCAACACTGGTTGTATTAGAATAAACATAACACAAGAATGCAGCCCACTCATCAGTGCCAGATCACCTTCACTAAAAAGGCTGGTGGTGGCGCTGGAAAAGGCAGCTGGAACCTAGGCTCTGCCTAAGCTGGTCCTGACTGTAATTGATCTGTTTCTTCCAGAGGGGAAACTGAGGAATGTGACTAGTTTCAGATGTGGATCTCTCAGCTCTGATATGGATGCCTTTGTTAGTCAGTGTCTGAGATGGCCCAGAGGCCCTGGGGAATTTGGCTTGGGACAGGAGTGATACTTTTCATCCTAATTCACCATGGTTCCCCCAAGTGATGGCAACATGGTTTGCCTGTTCTCTTGATGCTGTCCTGGCCAGTCTGCTGGCTAACAGAGGAGCAGCACCTCTTCCTCTGCATCCAGCAAGGTCCATGCTTAACCCCCTTCCTCACCCAGACCTCCTTCTCCCATTTCCTATGAGCACAATGAATCTTTAAAGAATTTTAGGGCCCCTCAAATGAGGGAAACCATGTGGTATTTGTCCATTTTGCTTGGGATGGGGCCTCCCAATGTAAACCCTTCTCTATTTAAAAGATCAGATACCAAACAGACCCTAACAGCCATATCTCTACCCAGAAGCTCAGGAAAATACTCAAATTTCAGAGAATCTTGAAATCCAGCTATCCACGATGATTCCTGCTATGACCCATCACATGAACACACACACACACACACACACACACACACACACACACACACACACACACAGAGACACTGAATCTTGATGCCCTTTCTTCTCCTAGACTAGAAATTGTAGGTAATAAATTCTGCTTTACATGTTCCCAAGGATCCCTGTGCCATGTTCTATCTGACTACTGAAATGACTTGATGCCTTAGAAAACATGACTTACCAGAGTTCCGGTACTATGTGCGGCGGACAGGGAGTGGGCACAGTGGCCACCTTACTGTCCCCAATGCTATCTGCTTTGGTCCTAGTTTCCTTGTACAAAGTCAGACAGTCTAGTGTCTACTCCTCTCCTGGCAACCCATGCCCACAACTGCATCTTTGAAAGTCTTTCTCTTCCTTCAAGGAAAGGACTCCTTGGTATTTGGAAGGCTGAGGCAGGGGAATCATTGCAAGCATGAGGCCATCCTAGGCTATATAGTGAGACACTGTCTTGAAAGGGGGAGTGGAGGGAGGTAGAAGGGGAAGGGAAAAGGAGCAGAAGGAAGCAGAGGGGTAAGGAGGGATGGGTGCTGTAAACATCTATCTCCAATGCTCACCAACACAGCTCTAGCTTTCATAAACTCCATAAAGAGTCCCAATATAAGGGTGCACAGTCATTCACCGAACACACACACACACACACACACACACACACACACACACACACACACACATACACATACAGTCATCTCATGCAAAGCCTCCATCCAAAGAGAGAGCACACAGCTTAGGCTCAGAGCCTCTAGGTGAATGGCAGTCAGCCTCTGCATTTGGACACTGTGCCCACAGGACTCAGAGGCAGCACATCAGAGGACACCTGCACACCATGCTTACCCTGGCACCATTCTCAGTAGCCAAGATGTGGAATCAGCCTGAGCATCCATCAGTAGACCATTGAATATGTCCTGGTACACATACAAATGGAATTTTATCCAGACACAAAAGGCATGGAATTAAGTCTTTGGTAGGAAAACTGGAGTCCACTGCATTAAGCAAAATCAACCAGACACCAAGAAGCAAATACTGTAATTTTTGTCTCGTTTGTGAGTCTTGTAATTCTTTAAAGAATCTTTATGGGTTCTTAACAGACCCAAAAACAAAAAACAAAAAACAAACAGAAAAACAAAACAAAACAAAACAAAACAAAAACAAAAAAACAAAAACAAAACCCAGCTATGTCCATATGTCATGAAGGCAACAAAGGCCTGGAGAAGGAAGGAGACTAGGCAGGGGAGTGGGGGATGGGTGTGAGCAGGAAAGTCAGATACGGAAAAGCACATGACATGGTTAAAGGAAGTTGTCTTGATGCAACCCAGCACTGTGGAAAATGAATAGACATTGATATAAAAAAAATGAAGAAGGAAAAAGAAAAATAAAAGGTTACAATTTCAGCGTCAGAGACACTGATGAGGCTGAGGACCGCCACCTACATTCCAAATGCACCAAGAGCCATGACCCCCTGGCCTGAGATGGCTTAGGAATCATTCCTTTGAAATTTAAAAACACTCGCTCAGTCAAATATGAGCATTTGACATACAGTACAGAAGCCAGGGAGATGGATACACAACTAAAGCACTTTCCATCGAAGCACAGTGACCTAGTACAGCTCCCCTCCCATAGAAACCCATATAAATGGTGGGAGGGATCAAAGGGGGTGGGTGTGGAAGTTGACTATAATTAAAGCCTGGGAAGGCAGAGTTAGGGATTCCAGAGAGGAAAGTGGCAAGCAGAACTGGTCATATCAATGAGTCTGGTTTTGACTGAAAGACCTTGCTGTGGAGAATCTGATAGGAAAGCAATGAAAATCTATGACATCATATCACACATACACACATGTCTGCACAATGCACATTCTTTTTTTTTTCCTTAGGGCCTGGGGACCGAACTCATGACCTTGCCCTTCCTAGGAAAGCGCTCTACCACTGAGCCAAATCCCCAACCCAACACAATACACATTCAAACACATGAGTACACATACATATCTCTCACACACACAAAGAAAGAGAGAGAGAGAGAGAGAGAGAGAGAGAGAGAGTGAGAGAGAGAGAGAAAGAAGGAAAGAAATGGATAGATAAAATACATAAGTAGAAACTGCAATTAGGCTCCATTTATCCGTTTTTGATATAAAAAGAAAGGGCTGGATCGAAATGCCCTCTTTTGTTCTTTAAGTAGCGCTGAAGACCAAATCCAAGACCTTGTGCAGCTAAATGCTCTTCCTGCAGCCCTATTAGACGCTCACTGACCTACCAAAGGGCAGGTGGGCCTCTCAAATCGGAGAGATATAGCTATGCCTAGTTCAGAGGTGGATGCATGTCTCACGGGTGAGAAGTCACGGAGATACCGTCCCTCTGACTGGCGCTAGAGGGCGCACGTGGCCTGGTGCCCCTCCGTGTGTTCTTCAATCTCGTATAGTCCAGGCAGGGCTCTCCAAACCCCCACCCCTCAACCCACCCTAAACCCGGAAGGTGGGGACTGAGCCTGAAACAGCCTTGCAGCTGTCAAGATGGGGGGACCCTGTCTGCTCCCTCTCCTGCCACCCCAGAGCTGTTGGGAGCGCCTGGAGGAAGGTTTTCCTTGTGCACCCCAGAAGAGACCTCAACTCGGACAGAAGATTTTCTCCGTGCACAGAGAATATCTTGATGGTCACTCTTGCTTTGGGATCAATGGTTGGGGGTGGAGATTTGCAGCAGTGTCTCTGAGGATGTCTTAAAGCGTCAGACATACCGAGAGTGAATCTCTCTCTGCCCTGCCTTTTGCTGTGTGGACCTGAACAAAGACATCTCTGAACTTCAGTTCCTTCTAGCCCGGAGACAGGATGAGTACCTCTTTACTGTAAGATTGGGACAAATACTGTACACCATCCTATACCTGCAGGTGGCTTAGAGAGCACCTGTAGAGACTCGAGCCTGCAGCCACCCACGCGCAGCTTCAGCTGGATTGCTCTGCTCAGGAAGAGAAATGCTGACTTTTCATTGATCCACCTAATGGCTTTGTGTGGCTAATCAGCCTGAACTCCATCCTATTGTTTGTCTGCAGTTAGATCTAACTGTTGATCTAATTACCCAGGTCTAGAATTAGACTCTCACCCGGAGCTGGGAGAACTGCTTCCACCATCTCCTCCTTCTAATGGAAACCCTTCTGAGACTGAGAGCGTCCTCCCTGAAGCCTCGAAGTTGCCTTGAGCTAAAATGGCAGGTAGCAAAGGAAATCTTATTTTCCCTCCAAGCCCTAACTAACTACGGGATGTCATCACAGCCCGGTTAGTATTTACCCAACAATGTGCAGATTCCTGATCCAGCCATAAGCTTAACTGCCATTTAAATGGAGCACAATATTTAAATCTTATTTTCATTACCTGCTGATAAGAATCTTACAATTATCAATCCAAAGTATCACTCGGCATACATTTGCATAGGTAAAAGAATCTGTCCTCATTGTTGTTCCACCGCACACATGGATGTTGGTTTGACTTTCAAACCAGAGCTGAATGTCCTTTTATGGAGGAAGAGATAACGGGGTTTTTCCCTGCACCGAAGCCTGCTTGGAGAGGGAGAGAAACACATCCACACCATAAGAGGGCATCTGGGCAAGCACAAGTGCCACGCCTGTCACCTGTGAGATATGAGCCACCTCTGTGTGGGTTACTGAGGCTCTCACATTTCTGCTAACAAGTCAGTCGATACAACCAAAGCCACTTCAGAATTCCCAGACACTCAACACTGATTGTCACAGAAGGGGCAGTGGAGACTGTCAGCCTCTGCAGGACTCTCAGGCTGCCAGGGCATCGATGCCTATATTCTGGCTGTTATATCTCTAGGGCAACTTTCTCCCAGAAGAATAGAAGGTTTGCGGGATCATCAGCACACGTGTGTGCACATGCACAGAAAAGAACCATCTTGTCAGCTGGGAGTCCTGCACCAGTGGAAGGCGAAGACTCTGATCCTGCCAAGACTGAACTCCCCAGTGAATGGGATCGTTGGGAAAGGGCAGAATGTGGGGGTGCATCAGGAGAGGAACACCCTATAGAAGGGTAGTGGGAGGTGCTAGGGAGATGTTAGCCTGGAAACCAGGAAAGGGAATAATATTTGAAATGTAAATAAGAAATACCCAATTTAATAAAGATGGAAAATAAAACACTCCTTCTGGAAGAGGAGAATGTATGATTTCTTTTCAGGATCTGTGGGAAGACTTTGGACACCTGGGCAAATGTGGAATGACCTATAGATCCTTGGAAACATTTGGATAGTTCCAGAAACTCCTGGAAAAGTGGAAGTTCCTAGATCTCTATGGCAAGAGAGGAAGGTTTATGTGAACCTGGAATGTGTGGGGACATTACCTGTCCAAGTTTGTCAGTAGAAGAGTCAGCAGAAGGAGGCCCAGACACAGTGTGATCTTCTTTGAATCTTTCACTGTTCTCCCCAGTACTGTGTTTTGTGGATGTTGCAGGCTCTCTGGCTAACAACTCATCACAGTCCACATGTTCTTCAAACCCAGTAGACATAATCCGGCTTTTTTTTTTCACTTCCCAAGAATGGGCACTAAAGATGAGGCCACTCTTTTTCTAGTTAGCAGGATGTAAGCAGATGTTCTGGTATCCCTGGTCCTCAGCATCGAGATGCATTAAAAAAATTAAAACATTTGTTTTATGTGTTCCCACCATACCTGGTATTTACAATAGGTGTCAAAGAATCCAGACTCACCCCCAGTTAAATACTTCTTTAGTTGTATTAATACGTAGCCTGTGGAATCTTATATTTCCAATTACTCCTTCCCATCTGCTCTAGCTTGCTGTCTATTTTATATTTACTTCAGATGTGAACATATATTGCTATTATTTCATGTTACAGAGCAATCATGACTGAATATGTTAATTTTAGTCCTGTTTTAATTACTCTGTCCCTCATGCACTGATTTCTGTGTATGAATATCAATTTCTGGCTCATTATTATGTCTCCTTAAATGATTCTTCTGTAACATTCTTTTTCAAAGTCTATTTTTTAATTTTTAATTATCTCGGTGAGTGAACGTGTGTGTGTGTGTGTGTGTGTGTGTGTGTGTGTGTGTGTGTGTGTGTGTACACATATGAGCACGATGTCCAAGAAAGCCAGTAGGGGGCGGTAGATCCCCTGGAGCTGAAATAACAAGTGGTTGTGGGTCACAGGACACGGGAGCCTGAATCCAAACTGAGATCTTCTGTAAAAGCAGTTTGCATTCTTAATTACTATGTTGTCTATGTGGCACCCTTTTAACATTTCTTCAATTAGTTCAGTTGGTTAGCAATTCCACTAGACGTTGTCTGGGAAAAAACAAAACTTTTTAAAATTTTTATCTTTAATAGGCACTTGTTTTCTTCTGAGCACAGAACTGGAACTTTAGAGTTATTTATTTCGGAAGTGACCTTGTGCCATCCTGCCTGTTTTGCAGTGGGCGTGATTTCCAGTCTAACCACAAATGTACCTTCTGTTTTGATTCTCTGTTCTTTTCCTCATTTTATTTTTCTTTCTTTCAAGCTTTTTCCACTTCCAAGTTCTTTATTATATAAATATATGATCGTATTAATTATGTATCTCTCCCAGCTCAGCTTTTAACTCTCATGAGCACTGAACCTGTGTCTGGCTGTACTCTGTGTTCAGCACCTGGGACAGCTCCCGGGTCTCAGCAACATTAAGTGTTTGTTAAACAAAAGGGGGTTTTTATTCTTATTTTACAGATGAGATGCCGCAGGCAGAGAAAGGTTATGGTAACGGAACACACTGGGGTTCCTAACGTGGTTTCTGAGAGACTTAATGAGTTGAAGACAGAACAAGAGAGTCTAGGTTTCTGAGGGTTGTTCATACAAGGTCTCAGCCACAGAGGATGAAAGGTAACACGTTCAGTATGGCGAGAACAGCTCAGATTTAGGTCACTGCAACTCAGCGTGGATCCACTCACATCAGCCCCTCCCTGGATGTGTGGCTTGCCTGGAAGAGTGTTAAGACAATTGTACATTGAATCCTGTTCTGACATGCAAGCATAAATGTTGAGGACAAATAATCTTTCTATGATTATGGCTATAAAATTTTATTTTTCTTGTGTTTATTATATTTTATTGTATTTATTGTACTTTGTTGCACTTTATGTTTGAGACAAGATCTTACAACGTAGCTTTTGCTTGCTTGGAATTTGTTTTCTAGACCAGGCTGATTAGAAGAGAATCTTTAATTTTAGTCCTGTTTTAATTACTCTGTTCCTCATGCACTGATTTCTGTGTATGAATATCAATTTCTGACTCATTATTTTGTCTCCTTAAATGTTTCTTCTGTAACATTCTTTTTCAAAGTCTACTTTTTAATTTTTAATATTCTCTGTGAGTGTGTGTGTGTGTGTGTGTGTGTGTGTATACACATATGAGCACGATGTCCAAGAAAGCTAGTAGGGGCGATAGAGCCCCTGGTGCTGAAATAACAAGTGGTTGTGGGTCACAGGACACGGGAGCCTGAATCCAAACTCAGATCTTCTATAAAAGCAGTTTGCATTCTTAATTACTATGTCCTCTCTGTGGCAACCTTTTAACATTTCTTCAATTAGTCCACTGGGTTAGCAATTCCATTAGATGTTGTCTGGAAAAAACCAAAACTTTTTAAAAGTTTTATCTTTAATAGGCACTTTTTTCTTCTGAGTACATAATTGGAACTTTAGAGTCATTTATTTCAGAAGTGAACTTGTGCCATCCTGCCTGTTTTTGCAGTGGGCGTGATTTCCAGTCTAACCACAACTGTACTTTCTGTTTTGATTCTCTGTTCTTTTCCTTGTATTATTTTTTTTTATTCAAGCTTTTTCCACTACCAAGGTCTTTAATGTATAATATATATTCATATTAATTATGTATCTCTCCCAGCTCAGCTTTTAACTCTCATGAGCAGTGAAGGCTGTGTCTGGCTGTACTCTGTTTTCAGGACATAGGAATGCTACTGGGTATCAGCAACATTAAGTGTTTGTTAAACAAAGGGACTTTTTATTCTTATTTTACAGATGAGATGCCTCAGGAAGAGAAATGTTAAGATAATGGAACACACTGGGATTCCTAACGTGGTTTCTGAGAGACTTAATGAGGTGAAGACAGACAGGAGAGGCTAGGTTTTTAGGGTTGTTCATACAAGGTCTTAGCCACAGAGGATGAAAGGTAACATGTTCAGTATGGCGAGAACAGCTCAGATTTAGGTTACTGCCACTCAGTGTGGATCTGCTCACATCAGCCCCTCCCTGGATGTGTGGCTTGCCTGGAAGAGTGTTAAGACAATTGTACATTGAATCCTGTTCTGACATGCAAGCAAAAATGTTAAGGACAAATAATCTTTCTATGATAATACCTATAAAATTTTATTTTTCTTGTGTTTATTATATTTTATTTTATGTATTGTATTTTGTTGCAATTTATGTTTGAGACAGGATCTTACAATGTAGCTTTTCCTGGCCTGGAACTTGTTTTGGAGGCCAGGCCGATTAGAAGGTTATCTTTTAAAAACATTCTTAGGAGCAAGGAAAAGCTAGCCTGGTTATTGCCCTGCCTTGATGGACCTTGCCCTGGGGACCCATGTTAATACAGTAATGTATGGAAAATATTGATTAACTGGTTTTTTTATCCTCCTCTATGACTCTCCCTGGAAGGAGCCAAAAGAAAGCTCACATCACCATACAGCCAGGTAGAAGCAAGGACTGAACTTGAAATCTTGAAAGAAGAGAGTAGGGAAAATAGCTTGTATCCTGAATCCATGTGTGTATTCCAGGAAGCATAAACTAGCCTATAGTGATAAAGGCATCATCATGGTTTAAATAGGCTTGACCCAGGCTTTTCCCAACCCTGACAACCTAAGTTTGATATCCAGGACTCACATGGTGGAAGGAGAGTGCTGAACCTCACAAGTTGTCCTTTGACCTCCGTGTGTGTGTGAGTGTGTGTGTGTGTGTGTGTGTGTGTGTGTGTGTGTGTGTGTGTGTATGCGAGCTTACAGATTAAGAATGGACAATTTACTTGATAAATACCAGGCACCGAAGTTAAATCAGGAACAGATAAACCAGTTAAACAACCCCATAACTCCTAAGGAAATAGAAGCAGTCATAAAAGGTCTCCCAACCAAAAAGAGCCCAGGTCAAGACAGGTTTTGTGCAGAATTCTATCAGACCTCCATAGAAGACCTCATACCAATACTATCCAAAATATTCCACAAAATTGAAACAGAGGGAGCACTACCAAATTCCTACTATGAAGTCCCAATTACACTTATACCTAAAACGCACAAAGAAACAAGAAAGAAAGAGAACTTCAGAACGATTTCCATTATGAATATCGATGCAAAAATACTCAATACAATTCTGGCAAATCGAATCCAAGAGGACATAAAAGCATTCATCCACCATGATCAAGCAGGCTTCATCCCAGGCATGCAGGGATGGCTTAATATACGGAAAACCATCAACATGATCAATTATATAAACAAACTGAAAGAACAAAACCACATGATCATTTCAGTAGACGCTGAGGAAGCATTTGACAAAATTCAACACCCCTTCATGTTAAAAGTACTGGAAAGATCAGGAATTCAAGGCCTATACCTAAACATTGTAAAAGCCATATACAGCAAACCAGTTGCTAACATTAAACTGAATGAAGAGAAACTTGAAGCAATCCCACTAAAATCATGGACTAAACAAGGCTGCCCACTCTCTCCCTACTTATTCAATATAGTTCTTGAAGTTCTAGCCAGAGCAATCAATCAAAATGAAATCCAGGGGATACAGATTGGTAAAGAAGAAGTCAAAATATCACTATTTGCAGATGATATGATAGTATATTTAAGTGAACCCAAAAGTTCCACCAGAGAACTACTAAAGTTGATAAACAACTTCAGCAAATTGGCTGGGTAAAAAATTAACTCAAATAAATCAGTAGCCTTCCTCAACACAAAAGAGAAACAACCCGAAAAGATATTAGGGAAACAACACCCTTCAAAATAGACCCAAACAATATAAAGTACCTCGGTGTGACTGTAACAAAGGAAGTAAAACATCTGTACAATAAGAATTTCAAGGCTCTGAAAAAAGAAATTTAAGAAGACTTCACAAGATGGAAAGATCTCCCATGGTCATGGATTGGCAGGATTAATATAGTAAAAATGGCCATTTTACCAAAAGCGATCTAGAGATTCAATGCAATCCCCATCAAAATACCAATCCAATTCTGGAAAGAATTGGACAGAACAATTTGCAAATTCACCTGGAATAACAAAAAACCCATGATAGCTAAAAGTATTCTCAACAATAAAAGGACTTCAGGAGGAATCATTATTCATGAACTCAAGCAATATTACAGAACAATACTGATAAAAACTTCATGGTATTGGTACAGAGATAGACAGATAGACCAATGAAACAGAATTGAAGACCCAGAAATAAACCCACACTCCTATGGGCACCTGATTTTGACAAAGGAGCCAAAACCATTCAATGGAAAAAATATAGCATTTTCAGCAAATGGTGCTGGTTCAACTGGAGGTCAACATGTAGAAGAATGCAGATCGATCCATGCTTATCACCCTGTACAAAGCTTAAGTCCAAGTGGATCAAGGACCTCCACATCAAACCAGATACACTCAAACCAATAGAAGAAAAACTAGGGCAGCATCTGGAAAACATGAGCACTAGAAAAAATTTTCTGAAGAAAACATCAATGGCTTATGCTCTAAGATCAAGAGTTGACAAATGGGATCTCATAAAACTGCAAAGCTTCTGTAAGGCAAAGGACACTGTGGTTAGGAGAAAATGGCATCCAACAGATTGGGAAAGATCTTTACAATCCTACAACATATAGATTTCTTATATCCAAAATAAACATAGAACTCAAGAAGTTAGATCTCAGGGAGACAAATATTCCTATTAAAAAATGAGGTTCAGAACTAAACAAAAAATTCACTGCTGAGGAATGCCAAATGGCTGAGAAACACCTAAAGAAATGTTCAACATCTTTAGTCATAAGGGAAATGCAAATCAAAACAACCTTGAGATGTCACCTCACACCAGTGAGAATGGCTAAGATCAAAAATTCAGGTGACAGCAGATGCTGGCGAGGATGTGGAGAAAGAGGAACACTCCTCCATAGTTGGTGGGATTGCAAACTGGTAAAACTTTTCTGGAAATCAGATTGGAGGTTCCACCAAAAATTGGACATTGAACTACCTGATGATCCAGCTATACCTCTCTTGGGCATATACCCACATGATGCCCCAACATATAAGAAAGACACGTGCTCAACTATTTTCATAGCAGCCTTATTTATAATAGCCAGAAGCTGGAAAGAATCCAGATGCCCTTCAAAAGAGGAATGTATACAGAAAATGTGGTACATGTACATCATGGGATATTACTCAGCTATCAAAAACAATGTCTTTGTGTAATTCATAGACAAATGGTTGTTACTGGAAAATATCCCCCAGAGTGAGTTAACACAACTTCAGAAAAACACACATGGTATGCACTCATCGATAAGTGACTATTAGCCCAAATGCTTGAATTACCCTAGATGCATAGAACACATTAAACTCAAGACAGATGATCAAAATGTGAATGCTTCACTCCTTCTTTAAAAGGGGGAACAAGAATAACCTTGGCAGGGAATAGAATCAAAGATTAAAACCGAGACAGAAGAAACACCCATTCAGAGCCTGCCCCACATGTGGCCCATACATATACAGCCACCCAATTAGACAAGATGGATGAAGCAAAGAAATGCAGGCCGACTGGAGACGTATGTAGATCGCTCCTGAGAGACACAGCCAGAATACAGCAAATACAGAGGCGAATGCCAGCATCAAACCACTGAACTGAGAATAGCATGCCCGTTGAAGGAATCAGAGAAAGAACTGGAAGTGCGTGAAGGGGCTTGAAGAGACCACTTATGAACAAAAATGCCAAGCAACTAGAGCTTCCAGGGACTAAGCCACTAACTAAAGACTGTACATGGACTGACCATGGACTTTGACCTCATAGGTAGCAAGGATTATCCTAGTAAGATCACCAGTTGAAGGGGAAGTCCTTGATCCTGCTAAGACTGAACCCCAGTGAAGGTGATTGTTGGGAGGGGGCGTTAATGGGGGGGATGGTGAGGGAAATACCCATATAGAAAGGTAGGGGGAATGGCTAAGGGATGTTGGCTGAGAAACCGGGAAAGGGAATAACAATCTAAATGTAAATGAGAAATACCCAAGTTAATAAAGAAAAAAAAAGGAAAAAAATCTAACAGAATTATACATATCATTCATTCTGCACTCGAAGTTTAATGAATATCAGTGGGATCAGGTTATGGGGTGTATTCTTTCTGATGAATGTGTCTGCAAGTATGGTAAAACAAAAGTCTTTACCATGTCCTTATTTAAATAAAATGAATTAGTAGTCTACTAAGAGAGATTTTGACAGAGTTTGGCAGTAATAAAGAGGGTCTAACTTCAGCACTGAGCCAAAGTGATACAGGGAGAGGATAATGGAAAGTGATGGGTATTCAAAAAAATATTGGAGAGAATTGACTTTGTCAGTTGTCAGCTGGTTTTTGAAATTACATTGGGAGAACAATGGAATGGAGATGGGGTATTGAAGGAGAAACTTTAATGAATCAACTTAACAAAGTTTTGGAAATAATTCATCACAAGTATATATTGATGATGGAGAAATATATCACACCTACAATATTCTTAATGTTCTAGAATTTTTCAAATCAAAAAGATGGAGATCATCTAGAATCTTTCCACAAACTGAACAATGATGATTTGCATCCTTACTCTCTTCTTACAAAGAAAATATTTATGGAATTTGTTTTGAGAAGGATTCATTTCCCAACAAAGAAGACTCACTGAGATTCAGGCTTAGGCTAAGATGATGTTCGTTTGCATTTGTTCCACTACGCATTCAGACATAGTTACTGTGTTTCCAACACTCTAAAAATGTGGGCTTCATTAGACTAGGTACACTGTTAAGTGAGGACAGTTTCTCATCTGTGACATAGACGAGGTACACTGATAATTGAGGACACTTTCTGTTCTGTGACATACAATAGATACAATGATAATTGAAGGACATTTTCTGATCTGTGATATAGACTATGGAAACTGATAATTTGAGGACATTTTCTGATCTGTGACATAGACTATATACACTGATAATTGAGGACATTTTCTCCTCTGTGACATAAACTTGAGAAACTGATAATTGGAGAAAATTTTTTTGATCTGTGACATACTGTTCTTATGTCTCTTGCCAGAGTATGTCCTGTGCAATGGGAACCTCTCTCACTTATTTTTCTTCATTTCAGGAAGGCAGTTGCCCTATGATGTTTACACATTGCACCTCCTCTGACTTGTGATATGCAGTGAGCCATTTCCAAAGAGTGTCATTGTGAATTGAGTTGACAAGCAATCACCTTCTGCTACAGTAAACCATTCCTCATCTAGCCTGTCTCCTCAGGTCTTCCAATGCACTTCGGAGTTAGGAATTTATTTATATACAAATGGCCAGCACTGTAACTACATTTCAGGACTTTCTTTATTCTGTCATTAGACTCTGGACAAGATTTTAGATTTATAAGTTATGTTTCAGTCTATGTCTCAGAGAGTCTTTTATATCAACTATTACATCAGGAACTTCCAAATCTACCCCTAAAAAATGCATTGGTTCAAGGAACTTAATGAGCCTTTTATTATTTTGATCATTCGTACAAAGAATTTCTGTTCCTTCTAACTGAAACAGACATGAATTGCACTATTATTGTGTAGCCTCAGTGTCCCCTACTGCATTGCACCTGGACAGAGCATTCACAATAGTCCAGTTCTGTAACAATTCACAATGTTGCATGTCCAAATACAAAAGAATCCCCATCCTCTCTCCTTGAGTTTCTCACTGTAAAACATTCTGTTCTATTCTTCAAATCAAAATTTATTATAGGCCACATATTTACTGAAGTTATGTTGAATATTTCAGCATTTTAAAATATAACCCTTATAGCAAAGAAACAGAAGGGCAGGGGATGTTACCATTTGGTAATTAAAAAAAACAACAAACTTAATAATATACATAATGAAAAACGGGACATAACTATTTCTAACCATGCAACTAAGCTCTGATATGTCTTGAAATGATCACCACTATTTTTATATCAAATATTTATTTTTATTTATTTCTCAATATTTTATGCCACAATTTAATTTCTTATTATGTGGAATCAGAAAAAGAATGAATTATTCTTTAACTCCAAGGAAATAAAATAACTTACCTTCTGATACATAATCCTGAATATTCTACATTTTCATGAGAAATAAAATAGCGTATAGGTAAAATTATTGTGTCTGTATATAGATTAGAAATTAAGTCTTTTATAAATATAAAGTTGGGACAAGAACTTACCTTACTGTGAAAGGCAAACTAAGCTTGAGTATCTCCTCTGAACAAAGATGCATCATCATCCTTTCTCATGTGTAGGTCTGATTAATAGACACCATTGCTAGATTTTTCATGTAATGACATGAAAAAAAGTGAAATTAGTGTCTCCAATTAATATTGTATTTTAATATAACTATGTAGGCATCCTGGAAAAATATACTGATACATTTAAACTTCATATCATTTCTTTAGTGGTAAATTAATTTGCTTTTAAAAGAAATTTTGGAAGGGAGTTCAAAATGGATTTAAGATAAGAGTAACTGCTGTGCAAGTTTCATGACATCATTGGGTCCATGACTCGATGCTGGAAAGTTGGATTCTAGTTATCCACCTGTGAAGTGTAACATATACATGTTCAGACATGTATGCAAATAAACATAGAGATGCACACACATTCATACATGAAAGCACACACACTACAAAAAACATAAACTTTCAAAGGTGGTTTTGTTTTGTTTTCTTTGTTTGCTTTACTTTCATTTACTAGTAATGACTCATGTCTTTAATTGTACCATAAAATCTGAGAAGGGGCTGAAAAGTGGGAGGCCAGAGATTCACATGTGAGAGCTTCAGAGCAGTCATTACAAGGCTTACATGAAAAACGTGAGAACTTTTCTCAAAATCCTAAGAGCTTGAAATATAGATCAGGGCCTCCCTGGCACACAGTAGGTTATGCCTTTGATCTTCACAACTGAATTTTTTCATTCAAATTTCAGGTACTTCTCTATTGAATGATTTTCAAATAACCAAATTGTGATTAATCTTTAGAATTCCTTTTGTGTTCAAATGTAAATCTCCTAAACTCTAACCTTTATCTCTGACTTTCTAAACCAGAAAAAGCATAGGAACATTCAATATATCTGGCCTTATATGTTGTATATTTTTATTTTAGATGGCTTTTTTTATAGCATTATAGTGTTCGTGCGATTTACAGATTACGTCCTTGGAATATTAGGGGATACAGTCTTAGAATCTTTGGTCAGACCTTCACAGGTTCTTTCACACAATTTATCATTCCTCTTTCAGGTGACATAAGGAGCTGTTGCTGAGCTGTGGCTAAGACTGAGTGTGGATTACAAGAGTGTCGACATCCTTCTCCAATGTGAAGCCATACATGTTCCTTAAACACATTCCTGAAAGATAGTTTCCATAATTCATGGAGTTTTCATTAGATAGCTACATTCTTTCATTTTTGGAGGATGTTTTTGAAGACTATTCTGTCATTTATGTCAATTGCTATCCCTCTTTCGTGGGAAATTTCTGTTTCTTTTCTGGATGCTTCTAGGAACTGTGTTTCTGCTGTTTGCCGGGTTCACTTTGATCACCTGGGTTCAGATTTCTTTTTATTTATCATGCCTGACTTTGTTTGTTTGAGTAATATATTGTTCTCATTCTACAATTCCTTCATTGTTATGCCTGCATACTTTTCTCTTCTTATTTTGACTTTTCCTCCTTTTAGTCTTCTGTAGACCCATGGCTCTTCCACCTGCATGGAACAGTGATGAGCAATACCCAGGCTCCATGCAGGTGGAAGAGCCCTTAAGGCAAAATAGCCAGGAACAATTGACAAGTTCGTGTGAACAATCGTTGCCTTCATCTAATTGTCCGTATCTGTGAGTCTGTATCTTCAGGACTGGAGTCACGTGGTCAATGTTGTTAGCGGGTCTAAAATTAGTAGAATTCAATTTTTTTTGTCTACTACAAAATGGTTAAACTAGAGGTGGTACACTGTAGCTTGTATATAATCCCATGCTCATGAATGCTTTGTAAAACATATTATCCTTCCAGTTTACTGTCTAAAATGTTAGTGATTACCTCCTTTTATATATTTTTAATTTTTTAAATTAAAATATAATTCAGTCATTAAAAAAAAGAAAATTGCAGAGATCATAACTTCTAGAATAACATGATATCCTTCCCTTTTCATTTTTTTAGTTTTTCTGGAATGATTAAAATTGACAATTTATAGAGAATAATAAGCATAAGAAAAATGTATATTGTGAACATATTTCTGCAAGAGGTCTCATGTATTGATGCAGCTGAAATAACAAGATTTGCCATGTTCTCTGTGACTGCTCCCACATCTCCCTTCTCCTTTCCCCACAGTGATAGTATTTACTCATTTACTTTTCTTCTCCCCTTACATTTGTTTATTCATTAGTTGTGTGCTCAAATGCTACAGTGTTCTATTTAGTTGAGAGGACAATTTTCAGAATTGACTTATTAGCTTCTGCCATGTGGGTCAAAGGGATTTATCTCAGTAGTTCAAGCTCAGCTTGGCAAACAACCACCTTAGCCAGGGAACCTTGATGCAATCCCCAAATTTAATATTTCCTAATACTATCTGAGAGCATTTCTATGACTTCAGAATTGGTAACTGGATAATTTTAGTGGAAAGTGATTATGTGGGAATTAATTTTGAACTTTATAGCCACAGTACTATAATGCTACCCATTCTTCTATTTTATTCACTACTCATTACATTTGTATGTGTGTTTTAAAAAACCCTGCTTAGCCAACAAGCACAACCTCTGCTGATAATTTTATATAGCTTCCTTATGCTGATGCCTATGTCTCTACATCATTTTATGCTCACTGTTTTGGCATACTAATTTCTCTTTAATTTATATTTATGATGCACATCATGGAGACCCTTTTGTTTTGGCTGTTTGGGTGTTAGTGATTTCCCTAGTATTATTTCTTTGAGGACACAAACACTAACAAACATTCACATATTTACGTTTATACTGCATATTTTTGTCTGGTGATTTGACTATAATATTTACGTTGTAGGGGAAAGTAATCTCTAGTGAAGTAAAAGTCAAACAGTGTTTAAAAATTTGACTACCTGTACTCCTTTCATCTATCACTTATTTTCATAGTAAAATACAAAGAAGCCTCTCTCGTCCTAGTGTTTACTCTTAATTACATAAAAATTAATTAGCAAATTTATTAAAACCATTTTAGTACAGTAGTTTTTCTATGATTATGATACCTAGATGTAATACTTTAGCCATGTGCTTTATGAATTCTCATGCATACTATAGAGTAAATATATTTAGTGTTCATGAGAACTCCACATAAGAGGCTACAAAAATACTTCAGCTGTTAAAGGCTTCTGACCCAACAAAAATGGCAATGAAACTGAAATTAGTCACTGTATATTAGGTGTTTGTATTGAAATAGTCATATATTAGCTCTTTGTAATTCTCTACATCCTATCAGGTCTAAGTATAATGATAGTGAATCCATCCAATTAACAAATTCACGATTATATCTAACACCTTATTTGAATTATTTAACATGTGTTTTGGTTTCATCTTCATATTGTATTCCAAAGGCAGCATAGTTAGAGCTCTCTTATAATAAAATAGACACCTCGTCTGTGGTAATCTGGTGTATTAGTAAAATATCAAAGTCAGTTTCTTTAGTTCATTTAGTTTGGAGAGATCTAATCTCAGCAGAAATGCTGAAATGAAATATAAATTAAATAAACTTACTGAATAAAAAATAAAACTTTATAAAAGATAAATGATATAGTAAAATAAGTTATAAAATACAGAAATAAATCACAAAATTCAAACTTAGATTACCCGCAACAAACACCCAGCTCACTGAAAATAAAGACCATGGACCCATTATATAAGTAAGTACCTGTGAGCATATGCTTGACAACACTCTAAGTTCTTTCTCTTCCTTTACATTAAGGGAGCAGAGGTACTGGTTTCCCCTAAGTTCTCAGAATTATCCATGGTTCTGGTTAAGATGCAACAAAAAATCTAGAATGCCTGTTTATGGAAGATGAGGTTATTTTTCTTATTTGAATCCTTAATGTATCATAATCGATGGAATTCTAGATGCCTAGTGAAGGTGTTGTATATAAATAAATGATGAAGCCTATTCAATTTAAAATTATATTATGTTTATTAGAAGAATTTTTCCACTCAATTTCATAATCTGTTTTATATAATACAGACTCTGTCATTCTTCTCCACAGATTCCAATCAGGATGTATCTTAATACACCTCGCTTATTTAAGTGTATTTTGTATGTATTTGTACCCACCTCCCCATGACAACCCCCTCAATATATATTTCATATACTGGAAATGCCTATCCTGATATTTCCATTTATTAGGATGATACGATCAAGAAGATCCAAGCTTCCTGTTTCTGGCTGCGCCCAGAGATGACATAGTACAATAGCTCTCTGTTCCCAAATTCGGTGGGGGAGAAAGCTGGACTCCCAGAATCATGGACAATTCTGAGAACTTCGGGGAAACCATTACCTCTGCTCACATTCCTGTGCTGAGAGGAAGCTGCTTAGAGCCCTATGGATACAGGAACCTTGGGAGAATAAGGGAGGGGATCCTTCCAGTATCTACCTGTGTCCAGAGATGGAAGCCAGTGGCCAGGAAAAGTAACACAACTGAGAACACAGGAGAGACCAAACCTTCTGCTCCAAGCAACCAGATTGGAGGACTCAGGACGCAGAGAACAAGAGCAGTCTCGGGCAGGACACTTCCTGTTTCTGCCTGCACCCATTGCTGATCTGGCCCTACATATCTCTGTACCCACATCTTGGTGGGAGAAAAGAAGTCTATAGGAACGGTGACAAAGAATTTTACAATATGGTCATGCCACTGTCAGAGAAAGCAAGATCACAAAACACCAGAGAAAACCTGATGACAAGAGTCAAGCACAGAAACCTAAGCAATAAAAACCAAAACGACTTGGCATCATCAGAGCTCCCTTATCCCAAGAAAGCAAATATTGGATATCCCAACAAACTGAAAAAGCAAGATGTGGATTCAAAATCATTTTTCATGATGATGATAGAGGACATTAAGTAGGGAACAAATAAAACTCTTCAAGAAATACAGGACAACACAGGTAAAAAGTAGAAGCCCTTAAAGGGGAAACACAAAATTCCTTCAAGAATCACAGGAAAATGCAGTCAAACAGATGAAGGAATTTAAAAAATCTAGGATCAATGAGTGGAAATAGAAGCAATAAAGAAACCACAAAGAGAGACAACCCTGGAGGTGGAAAACCTAGGGAAGAAATCAGAAGTCATAGACAGAAGCATAAGAAAGAGAATACAAGAGATAAAAGATAAAAATCTCAGGGGCAGAAGATACTGTAGAGAACATTTACACAACCATCAAAGAAAATGTAGAGCTCAAAGAGCTCCTAATGGAAAACAACCAGGAAATCCAGGACAGAAGGAGATGATAAAACCAAAGGAAAAATGGGTATAGAAAAGAGTGAAGATTCCCATATAAAAGAGCCAGTACATATCTTCGAAAAATTATAGGAGAAAACTTCCCTAACCTAAAGGGAGAAATGCCTATAATAATAAAAGAATCATACATTTCTCCAAATAGATTGGACCAAAAAGAAATTTCTCCCTTCACATAATAGTCAAAACACCAAGTGCACAAAGAAAAATAAAGAATATTAAAGGAATTAAGGAAAAAAGTCAAATAACATATATAGGCATACCTATAGGAATTACACCAGACTTCTCACCAGAGACTATGAAAGTCAGATCCAGAGTGGATTTTATAAAACACTAAGAGAAGATAAATTCCAGCCCAGGCTACTGTCCCCTGCCAAACTTTCAATCAACACAGTTGGAGAAACCGAGGTATTTTATGATAGACATAATTTACACAGTATATTTTCACAAATCCTGCCCTACAAAAGATAATAGATGGGAAACTCCAACACAAGGAGGGAAATTACACCCCATAAAAAGCAAGAAAGTAATCCCCTTGCAACAAACCCAAAAGAAGAGAGTCACACAAACATAATTCCACCTCTACCAAAAAATAATAACAGAAAACCTCAATAACTATTCCTTAATATCTCATAGCATCAATGTTCAATTATCCAATAAAAAAGACATAGACTAACAGACCACATACATAAAGAAGAATTAGAATTTTGTTGCATAAAGGAAAAACAGCTCAGTGACAAAGACAGACAGTATCTCAGAATAACAGACTGGAAAACAATTTTCCACGAAAATGGTCTGTAGAAACATCCTGGAGCATACATTCCAGTATCTAATTCAACCAAAAGTTATTAAAAAAAAGATAAAGAAGGACACTTCATTTTCATCAAAGAAAAAAATTCCACCAGGATCAATTCTCTATCCTGAATACCAATACGCTACATGCAAGGGCACCTAAATTTATACAGGAAACTGCACTAAATCTCAGGCTAATGAAATAGTAGTGGGAGACGTCAACAACCCACACTCTGCAATGGCAAGATCATGGAATGGGAAACCGGGACACAGTGAAATGACAGATTTTGAACCAAATGGATTTAAGAAATATCTATAGAATATTTCATCCTAGAACAAAAGAATATACCTTATTCTCAGCAACTCATGCCACATTCTCCAAAACTGATTATACAGTTGGTCATAAAAGAGGCATCATCAGATACAAAAGAGCGAAATAATCCCATGCATCTTCTCACACTACCATGAACTAAGGCTCGACTTCAATAACAACAAAAATGTCAGGAAGCCCAAATACTCATGGAGGTTGACCAATATTTTACTTAGTGATAACTTGGTAGAGGAAGAACTAAAGAAAAAAATAAAAAATTAAAAAAGTTTTAAAATTTTAGGAAATGTAATGTACAACAAACAAACTTATGGGACACAATGAAAGGAGAGCTAAGAGGAAAACTCAGAGCTCTGAGAGCATCCAAAGTGAAACTGGAGAGAGCATACATTAGCAGCTTGACAACAAAAGCTCAAAAGCAAAAAGAAGCAGATTCACCCGAGAGGAGCACAAGGCAGGAAATAATCAAACTCAAGGCTGAAATAAACTAAGGAGAAACACAAAGAACTCTACAAAGAATCAATAACATCAGGAGCTGGATCCAAGGGTAAATCAACATGATAGATAAACCTGATATGAATGACAAAAGGGCACAGAGAAAGTATCCAAATAACAAAATCAGAAAGGAGAGGGAAACAAAATAACAGAATCTGCAGAAATTCAAAACATCATCATACCGTATTACTTAAGTTTATATTCAAGAAAAGTAGAAAATCTGGACCAAATGATCAATTTTCTATACAGGAAGCAGTTACCAAAGTTAAGTCAGGGTCAGAAAAAATATCTAAACTGTACCATGAATCCTAAAAAAATTAGAAACAATTATTAAAAGGCTCCCAATTGGGAAAAGATCCCAGGACCAGATGATTTTAGTGGAAAATTCTATCCGCACTTCCTAGAACCAAGTATTGTTCAAATTTTTCCACAAAATACAAACAGAGGAAACTACCCAATTCCATCGATGAAGCCACCGTTATGCTTATACCTAAAGCACACAAGGACCCAATAAAGAAAGTGAACTTCAGACCAATTTCCCTTTTGAATATTGACTAAAAATATTCAATCAAATCATTGCAAACCAAACCCATGAACACATCAAAATGGTCATCCATCACAATCAAAGAGACTTCAAAACAGGAATGCAAGGATAGTTCAATATGGAATTCCATCAACATAATCCACCAGATAATCAAACTGAAAGAAAAAATACATTTTCATCTCACTAGATGCTGCGAAAGCATTTGACAAAATAAAACAACGCTTCATAGCGAAAGTCTTACAATGATAGGAATTCAAGGCCCATACTCAACCATAGTAAAGTCATGGACAGCAAACCAGTAGCCAAAAATCAAACTAAATGAAGAGAAACTTGAAGCTCTCCCTCTAAAATCAGGGACTGGACGTGGCTATTCATTCTCTCCCTACTTATTCAATATAGTACTAGTCTGACCAATTAGACAACAAAAGGAGGACAAAGGGATACAAATAATAAAGGAAGAGGTCAATATATCATTATTTGCAGGTGATATGATAGTATACTTAAGTGACTCCATAATTTCCACCATTAAACTAATGCATGTGATAAACAGCTTCAGCAAAATCCTGGATATAAAATTAACTCAAACAGATCAGTAAGCTTCCACGAATAAACAGACCGAGAAAGAAATTAGGGAAATGACACACTTCACAATAATCACAAATAGCAAAAAATACCTCCGTGCAACTCAAACCAGGCAAATGAAAGCGCCTTATGACGAGAACTTAATGTCTCTAATAGAAGAAAATTTGAGAAGATGGAAAGACCTTTCATGGTCATGGATTGGCAGTATTGATATAGCAAAAAGGGCCCTTTGCCAAAATCAATCTACAGATTCAATGCAATCCCCAAGAAAATCTCAACAAAATTATCCATACAGTTAAAAGGAGAAATATGCAAGTTCATTTAGAATAAGAAAAAAACTAGGAAGTGAAAACTATTCTCAAAATAAAAGAAATCCTGGGGAAATCAACATCCGTAAGCTCAAGCTGAATACCCAGCAATAGTGATAAAATTTACATGGTATGGGTACAGAGACAGGCAAGTAAACACCTGTGTTGGTTCACGTAGATATCAGCATGTAAATTAATGTAAATCCATCCATTCTTATCATGCTGTACAAAGCTGAAGTCCAAGTGGATTAAGGGCATCCAGAAAAAAGAGATAAACACAAACCAATAGAAGAAAAAGTGGGGAAAAGCTTGAACACGTGATGACTATGGAAAATTTCTTGAACAGAGCACCAAACCAGTGGCTTATGCTTTACGATGAAGAGCTGACAGATTGGACCTTGTAAAAATCCAAAGTGTCTGTAAGGCAAGAAACACTGTCATTATGAGAAAATGGAAACTAATATCTTCAAAAAAGATCTTTGCCATCCTATATCTGAAAGAGAATTAATATTCAATATGTACAAAGAACTCAAGAAGTTATGCTCCAGAAAGTCAAATAACCCTATTATAAATGGGGTACAGATCTAAACAAATAATTTTCAGGAGAAGAATTTTGAATGGCTGGGAAATACATAAAGAAATGATCAACGTCATTGTTCATCAGGGTAATGCAAATCAAAAGATACACCAGGCAGAATGGCTAAGATCAACCATTCAGTTAACAACAGATGCTGGTCACCATGTGGAGGAAGGGTAAGACTCCTGCATTATTGGTGGGATCGAAATGAGGTACAATATTCCGGAAATTACTCTGGGCTTTCCTCAGAACATAGTATATGCTGAGGACTTAGCTACCCCACTCCTGGGCATATTCCCAAATGATGCCCCAACATATAACTAGGACACACGTTGTACTCTGTTATAGCAGCTGTATTCATGATAGCCAGAAGCTAGGAAGAACCCAGATGATTTGACCACATAAACGGATTCAGAAAATGTGGTTCATCTACATAATTGAGTTCAACTCAGTAATCAATAACAATGACATCATGAAATTCATAAGCAAATGGATGAAATTATAAAATACCATCCTGAATGAGGCAACCAAATTACACACACACACCCAAAAAAAACAAAAATAAAACACACACAAACACACACACACACACACACACACACACACATACACACACACACTATCCCAAAAACTTGAATTACACAACATACAATTCACATACCGCTTTAAGTTCAAATAGAAGGATGAACCAAGTGAGGACGGTCTGTCTTAAGGGGAAACAAAAATATTCATAGGACATGATATGGAGATTAAGTTTAGAACAGAGACTGAAGGAATAGCCATTCTGAGCCTAAACCACCTGGGGATGCAGCCCACATACATACAGCCCCCAAACCTAAACAACATTGCTGAGGCCAACAAGTGCATGCTCACAGGAGCCTGATAGAGCTGTCCTCTGAGAGGCTCTCCCAGATCACGACAAACACCGAGGCTGATGCTTGCAGCCAACCATTGCACTGAGAACAGGGTCCCCTTTGGAGAAGAGAGAGAAAGTATTAAAGGAGCGGAAGTGCCTTGCAACCCAGTAAGGACAACAGGGGTCACGAACCAGAGCTCCGCGGGACTAGAGCACTTCCTGAAGACTGCACATGGACAGACTGGCGTCTCCAGCTGCATATGTAGCAAAGCATGACCGTGCTCTGCACCAATGGGAGGAGCCCTTGGTCATCCAAGGCTGGGCCTTCCGGAAATAGAATGTCATGCTGGGGTGGCAGCAAGGCGATGTTTTTGCGGAGGGGAAAACACCTTTGAAGAAGACAGGGCAGCAGAAAAGGATAGGGATAGGGGGTTTATGGATGGAGGCCTCACACATGGAGTCTTCATATTTTCTATGCCTTTAACAGCTCAATGGCAAGGCCACTTCCTAACCTCCGAGTGGCTAAACTATCCCCCACTGATATTCCCATGTTATTATTTGCTAAAATCTATATCCCATCTTTCTTGCCCTGGACACCATTGGGCAGCTCTCCTGGGTCTGCTTATTCTCATGCTCTTCTATGTCAGCTGCTTCTCTCTCATGAAAGTCTGTCCTGGAGAATCTCCATGCCTTCTTCCACTCTGGACCTTTGTCCAAGCATCCTGAAACTCCTGCTCTGTCTGCCCTGCCTAGACACTGGCTATCATTTTCTCTAAGTTGCAATCAGAACCAACTGAGGCAGGGTCCCTGATTCAAAAGTTCAGGACATTATGAGAAGCATGAAAATAAAATCAGCTACAATAACTAGTTATATGTGATTTTCTGGGAACAATATTCCTCAAATCAGAAAGAGATACCTGTTAAAGTACTAGAATCATAGAAAATATCAAGTAGACAAATAATAATAATAATAATAATAATAATATATTATGATAAAAGTGAAAATAAAAATAATAATAAAATAATAATTATAATAATAAATAACAAAAAGTTATCAAAAATGATAAGGAAGGGAACCATATTGTCAAAGAAAAAATAATACTAAGATGAACTTTCAATTCTGAACAACCATGTTTCAAATGGAAGGACACCTAAATTCATAAAAGAAACATAACTATAGCTCAAAGCAAATATTGCACCACACAAAATAAATTGTTGGAAACGTCAATTCTGCTCTCTCAACAACGGACAATTTATAGAAACTGAAACTAAACAGATATTGTTAAAATAACAGAAGTTATTTTAATAATTTAAAAAATCCAACCTTACAAATTTATGATTTATAATGAAATTTTTAATTTTATAATTTCTGACTATAACTTTTGATCTCATTTTGCTTATATTTTTCTCCATTTTAAATGCATTTTTTCTTTGTGAATACTTTTCCTTTTTTATGTATGTTCTTGCCTTTATGGGATTTTGTTATTGTTTATAAATGTTAAAAGGCAATTTATTCTCAGCAGCAGTCATATATGAAGGAGAATACAATAATTAATTAGCCATTTCAATAGGATGGATTACTTATGAAAAATAAGAATCTCTGAAACAAAGAACAGTGATGAATTTCTCACTACCCTTCCACAATAATCCCAGCAAGCAATAATGCCAGGTAGTGGGCTGTGCTCATGTGGTGGTAGGAAATAATTTATGAAAGAATAAAACCACATACCACGAAAAAGTTAAAGAATCCCTTTCCCCCTACACACAGATACATAATGGCATTATAGAGTGGTCAATAAAATTAATTGAGCGTAAGTAAACAATTATGTTGATACAAGAAAGTGATGGCAAGGAAGAATTTCAAACCATGGTCAAGTATATAATTGTGAACATTTGTTCCCAAAATTGTGGTTTGTTCCCCAGGACAATAATAGCTGGACTGAACCCAACTTTTATCTATACAAAGTGGGGAACCATGGCCCTAATGGGAAGGTTGAAGACAAAAAAAATAACAAAAGTGTATATTAATAAAAGCAAATCATTAACGGAAACTAACACAAACAACTTTACGTTCTAACCAGAAAAGGCACCAAAACTAAAGTCACATTTGAGCACCCTATGTGAAGACAAAAGTGAGTGGGCCATGGTCTTTCTCCCTTTCATTTTTTAAGTACTTTACAGAAACAGGAATCTCAGACTACTTTTCCATGATTTATTAAAGGTTTTTATAGACCTCATGTATTAAAATACCATTTGAAAGTACTAATAGCTGCTGTCTAGGTTTTTTCCAAGTTCACAAACTTCTTGGACTAAGGTTCCAAAATGTAACTAGGCCAAACTCTGAGCTGTAAAACTATGACAAGGGAATAATGACAGATATTTTCAAGACCCAAGCACTATATTACTATACTATTGAGTACAGTGATCCAAATTAATTCAAATAGCTCAAGAGTGTAGGAAGATACGTCTAAAAAAGGGTTAGAAAAGTGTAGAAGAATCAACTCCTTCCTCGTGTATGCCAGCATTTATGGTTCTGCAGTAAGTCCTAAGAGGCAGTATTCAAGAAGCAATGGGAAGAAGGAACTCAGGACAAGACAGGAAGATAAACAAGCATGGTGGGTTTATGTAAGAGAAATACTTAGAAATGAAAATGACTTGTAAATTAAAAAGAGTTTTTTTTTTCATTATTTTCTCGTTCCAATCAAAACAGACATCCATGAATAATTCTCCTCTAAGGCTTTCATAAAACAGGTTAAACAAAAATTAACATAAACCTTTAAAAGTTTGAAAATGAAAAAAAAGAAAAAAACCTTGTGTATGTTTCAGAGCAGGATCACAGGGAAATGAGCTGAATCTGGTCAAGATGAAACCTAGAGTGGCAAGCAGGATCTAGCATTATGAACTGCATGAGAAAGGCAGTGGAGTAGTGACAGGAACATGGCCAGGCCTGACAGATAAGCCTGGGCCCTTTATAGGGGCACAGAATGAGGTAAAAACGTATTTCAATAAAGCAGCACCTTTTCTTTCTTATCACCTCAAGTATCCCATCCCCGAAAAAAAAAAAAAACATTTTGATAATAATACAGAAGAGTTATGGTATGTCACTCAATTCCCATTTGCTTTTAACCCTCTCTCCAAATTAAGGAAATATGAACATTTCAAATTTCCAAGAAGAAAAATTCATCGCCAGGTATATGGATGTCCTGAGGACCAAGTGACAAACTGAAATATGTGAGGGCTGAGAAGGTGGAGACTGTCTCATTCCACAGAGCAGAAATGTGACTGCCCAAGTTAAGAAGGGATAAGGCAACCATAACAGGTGAACTAGTTCTCATAACATTAAACTTATTTACATTATTCTTAACTATACTTAGTTCAAATCACTTTCCAGCTCAATCTTCATTTGAATGATGCTGATCTTTCCTGCAATGTGTCTGTACCATCTTCACATCTTAGTATAGCTTTCATCATGGGGATAATAGATGATAGTGGCTGCATAGGTGATGTTTTTATTTCTATATATCACTCCCTCTACATACTATATAAATAGTAACATTTAATGAGTTTCATTTGGAGAAGATATGAATGATTGATCTAATATATGTGGTATAAAACTCTATTGAGATTATTTAGAAAATATCAGGTATCCATTCTCTGTAATAATTGTTTCTCTCATATGATAAAGAAACAATAAAATTTTATTCTAGTCAAAATAATTCTCTATAATTTTAATATCTAAAGAAACAGAAGAACATTAAGATAATGTGGAATATTAAATAAGCTAGACTGCATGTTCATTTATTTAAGAATAACAAGAATCATTGAAATGTTTCTGGAACATATATAGGAACAAAAAGCAAAGCATTGAATAAATAGTGGCAGAAGAACAACGTCACTTTGTTAAATGTTGCTTACCTTCAGATCAACTGTTTTCTTTTATTTAGTAAAAATTCAATTTAAATACTCTTCGTCAGAGTTTTTCATCCTGTCATTGACTCTATTTTCAAAGCTCTATCCCATAACTAGCATGATTATTAAATTTAAAACCAAGAATTTTGTGTGAGTCAATCACTTTCTCCATTTCCTTGTTTGTGGTTTATTCTGTTCCCAAAGGCCATGTTGTATTGAAGTCATGAAGAATTTCTGGCTCATTTGATGAAAATTTTCTGAAAGCAAATATCATTCATAGTTGTAAAATGCTGTGCATATGTTCAATAGTACTGGATATTACAGTTAAAATCATCTGGGTAAGGAATTTTTGCATGAATATCATAACACGCTAAAATACTAAAGAGAAAACGTAGAAGAGCTAGATATTTATTATATATTTTTACACTTCTAGAGTTTGTAACTTTACAAAATATGAGCAAATCACTTCTTTCTGTGAAATTTAAATTCATGAGCTATTATATTCTAATCAAACAGCTGTGTCAGCTCCCATAAAGTTGGATTAAATGCTAATTGCAATCCAAAATGTTTAGAGTAAGTAAATCGGCAAATTATTTGGCCGCATGTACTAAACAAGCATGTAATGTAAGCATAGGATTGCTCCTAATGAAATAAGAACTACCAGATATAATGTGAAAAAATACATCTATTAAAGTAATGTTTTGTTAAATAACAGCTATTAATTCATGGTCTGAGTAATGGATAATATCACCAAACATTGAACAGTAAATAGGAATTTCTAGTGAGTTAGAGTTTCTCTCAAGCATCTTCAAGTAAATCGATCTAAAATATATTCCTTTAAAATTCTCCTAAATACACTTATCATGAAATATTCCACATCACAGTAAATAACTCCAACATATTTTCATTTGCTCAAAACAAGACATTGTGTTTCTTTCTTCCGGCCCTCCCCATAATCAGTCTACTACCAAACACATAAATTTCCAACATAGCTGTCTGATATGAATATTTTTCTTTATCACTGACTCTACTTCCAGATTGACTTCAAAAACATCCTTCAAATCATTCTGTGTATCATTTCATAATACATAAGTAACCAGAGTCCCTTAGTATGTACATAGAGAGTTAAACAAACTTATTTAAATCTATTCAATGATTTGCTAGACATTTTCCATAAATAAAAATTTATATCTTTCATATTGTTTCTGTAAGCCCATATGTGATATGTAAGCTTCAGCGTTATTTGTTCCTCTCTTCTATCACTTAATCTATACACACTACTTTCACATTTACTTTTTGCATATGTCAAGCTCTTTTCCTTTTATTGACCTTATATTTATAGTAATATTGCCCGAAATATAGTTCAATTATTTTAAATCTAATTTAACTTAGCTGTCACTTCCTTAGGATAATCTCCATGACCTTATTTCTAAGATAGATTCTTCAATTATTTGCATACAATCAACTCCAACACAATTATTTATGCATTCATCTTTCTTTTTTCTCATATCGTAATGCAATTTTTATAAGAGAAAGCTCATAATACTTTTATTCATTGCTAATCTTTATCCATTCTATCTATGACCCAGTTGGTCACAATACTGAGGCATGTCCTCGCTTGTATGGACAAACAGAATGGCACCGATTGGCTAGTCTATAATGACACTGATTCTGTATGATTCTGATTCAGAAGCCTGTAAATCCAAGAGGAAGAGACCATCCATCGGCAGAGGAAGGAGTTCTTATGGGATGTGTCACCACAGAAGGGATCCAATGGGTTAGGAAGACATGAGAGGGAGCCAAACTCCCTTTCATAATTGAACCTTTTTCCACAATAGCATCATTAATGGATCTTTATTTGTAGGTAGCATCTCTCTTGACCTAATCAATTTTTCACAACTACATTCCCACTGGGAATTTATCTTTAGAAAATTACTTTTGGGCGAACACATTCAAACCAGAGATGAGGGTGAATATTTGGATATCTGTAGTGGGGGTGGGCATTATTCTTCCCACGTCGTGTACCCGTAAGATCTCTAACTACCTCCTTCCCCACGGTAACCTCACTGAATGACGTGAATTCCGAGTGATTAATGAGGTACAGACACAAACCTGATTGGCATATCCTGTCACCAGTATCAAGCTCGAAATGGCAAGAGCCACCTGTGGGAAGGAAAATATCAATAAACTTTATGGTATCTGAAAGCGATGAGAGGATTTTAAAGCTTAAGTTCTTGCTCACAAAGTAGTGTTTCCTCAAGTGAAAGACGCCCATCTCGCAAGTGCCATGGTTGGCCGAGCTGTGGAGCATAAATTTGAGGACAAACTTGGCTCTAAGGTCAACTGGAGGGGGGTGGTCCTAGCCCAGGTGCCGATCATGAAGGACTGGTTTTACATCACCTACGAGAAAGATCCAGTCCTATACCTCTACCAGCTCCTGGATGATTACACAGAAGGTAACCTCCCTATCATTCCAGAGACTCCTCCAGCAGAGGTGAAGTCAGACGTTGACAGCGACATCTTAACAGGTCAATGTGTGCAGTTCACCAGAAGTTACGGGTCTAAAAAGATCTGCAAAGTCATTTACCAAGTTCTAGCCAAGCCTTCCATGTACTTCATCAAGTTTGTTGGCGACATCCATATCTATGTCTATAATCTGTTGGAAAAGATCTGTTAAGGTGAAATTCACAAAGTGTGGGGGACATAGATGGGGAATTTATAGGATTGGGGGGAAAATGTTTTTATGTGTTTTAGATAAACGAGGGCCTTTGACAACCCTAGTATCTTTTCCAGTGCAATTTGTTTTTGCTGTAAAAATTAAAATGTGCGATGTGACGTGTTGTGTGTGAACACTTTGGTGGAGGAGACAGGCTGTGGTGGATGGAACATGGAGAGGAAGCCGGAAAGGTCAAGGCTGTGAACAGTAAGTCTGATGTCACATAGACTAAAACAAACAGGACTGAGCTGGTCTGGTCTTTAGGGAGAGAAAAGAACTGGAGAAGAGGCTTAGAGGAGCAGGGATGGCACGGGGGAAAAAAGATGGATGTTTAGGAAGCAGTGAAGAGGGGCCAGACATAGATAGAGTCTCTGAGGTGAAGTTTGAGGGAGAAAAAGACTGTTGGGGAAAGAGGGGCAGGTAAGAGGGAGGTGATCTTGGAACTCAAGGGGAAACCCAATAAACTGATCAAAGCAGACTCAGAATCAGAGAAGATCAGGTTTTCTTTGACTAACAAAACCTAATGAAACCTGTTTCTCATCTGTAGATGTATTATTTTTAATTATGTGGGAGGGGGCAGGGCATGAACACAGGAGATCACAGAGACAAGAATAGTCAGGTCCCCTGGAGCTGGAATTAAAGGTGATTGGAAGCCATTGAACATGAGCTCAAAGAACCAAATCCAGGCCCTCTTTCAAAGCAGACGAGCTCTTGATCCATTGGTCATCTCTCCAGCCCCTAAAATCATCTTTTCAATTAAATCCAAACTTCACATGCAGAGAAGAGACCAGGATGAGGGTTAGAAGATTAAATTGATGGTGATGTGGAAGAAAGACTAAAGAACATATGAGGGAGTAGAGGTCACTGAGGGACGAAGGAATTCCAAATGGAGTTCTCACAAAGTGAAGCAGGAGACCCAGGAAGAACAGAAAGTGTCTAGAATGAGTTGAACTTGGGCCACATCCATATTGGTCTCTTTTGTTCCTTAAAGTACAGCCAAGCCGTCACTACAGAAGGTGGATGTGAGGTGGAGGCTTCCCCGGAGAATATTTTGTCGAATATAACTCAAGAGTAGTGATTGCCAAACTAAGTTTAAATCTATCGATTCCTGAAAGTATCATAAAGCCCATTATTTTGTATGATCAGTAAAAAGTAATTTTAATGGGAAGATGAGGATGCCGTGAGCTTCTGTCAGGTGTCACGCGATCCTGTGCTTAGTTTTCCTGAGCACTGTTTGTCTCTCTTGCATCCTTTAATATTTTTTGAGGTCTCTATGCCCCTAGATGAACACAAAGAGCTCCTAAACTGGTTTGTCTTGCCTCACTCTCCTTCACCTGGATGGCTTCCTCCACACCTGTGGTGCCTGTTACCGTATCTAGCCCCAGGAATTTCCCGTCTATGACTCACATGTAAACTTATCCTCAGAAAACTCTTGACGGTGACTCCAAGTCAGAGGTGCTTCATTGAGCTCTATCCTATGCCATTTGCCATTACTTCAAAATGCTTTGCGGTTCCTGACCATGTAGCTCTCTACTCCTGTGAAGCCCCTGTGCACTCCATGGATTCTCCCTGAGCCACATCTACACTCCAAGAATGTCTTTGGAGGGAACCTTCTCATGGACACATTCATTGCTGTTTCTTTTCTCAAGAATAATTTTCTCACTGCAGGACTTGAAAATACTTTCTATAGCTGATAAATTCTGTTATTTGGGGGTTTTTATACTGGCTGTTTGTCTGATGTTTTCATTTCTGCAAAAAGACATCATGACCAAGGCAACTTATAAGGGACAACATTTAAGTAGGGCTGGCTTACAGGTTCAGAAGTTCAGTCTATTTTCATCAAGGCAGGAATCATGGAAGCGTCTAGGCAGACATGGTTTTGGAGAAGAAGCATATCACCCCCACAGTGATATGCTTCCTCCAACAAGGCCACACCTACTCCCACAGGGCCACACCTCCTATTTGTGCCACACTTCCCATGGGACAATCACATTCTAACCACCGCCCTGATTTTATGCCAACTAGACACAATCTAGAGTCATCACAGAAGAGGGCACCTCAGTTGAGAACATGCGTCCATAAGATCCAGCTGTAGGGCATTTTCTTAGTGATTTGTGGGGGAGGGCCCGGCCCACTGTGAGCGGCACCATTCCTAGGCTGGTGGTCCTGGGTTCTATAAGAAAGCAAGCTAAGCAAGACATGAGGAGCAAGACAGTAAGCAGTGCCACTCCATAGCCAATGCCTCAGTTCCTGCCTCCAGGATCCTGTCCTGTTTGAGTTCCTGTCCCAACTTCCTTTGGTGATGAGCAGCAATGTAGAAGTGTAAGCTGAAGAAACCTTTTCCTCCCTAACTTGCTCTTTGGTCACCGTGTTTCCTTACAACAATAGGAACCCTAAGTAAGACAATGTCTTATAGAAACAGTGTGTCTAGTAGAGCTGCAGACTCTTACCTCATAACCACAAATAGAAATGTATAGACACTTTGTTTTAATTTAAAGGTAAGACTTGCTCATGTACTGACCTGTGAAGTTCTAGTTTGCTTCCTTCTCTCCGTGATGAATGCCATGATCAAAACTAACTTGGGGAGGAAAGGGTTATTTGCCTTACAGGTTGCAGACCATCACTGAGGGAAAACAGAGCAGGAGTTTGAACCGGTAACAAGGAGCTCTGCTTGTTGGCCTGCTCCCTGTCTCAGTCATTGTTCTGTTGCTGTGAAAAGACACCATGGTCAAGGAACTACTATAATGAAAGCATGTAATTGGAGGATAACTTACAGTTTCAGACGTCTGGTCCATCATCATGGCAGGGAGCATAACACTGGAGCAATAGAGAGCTACTGCTCTGTAAGCAGAGAGAGAGAGAGAGAGAGAGAGAGAGAGAGAGAGAGAGAGAGAGAGAGAGAGAGAGAGAGGGAGGGAGAGACCAAGAGAGAGAGAGAGAGTCAGAGAGAGAGAGAGAGGGAGGGAGAGAGAGCAAATCTGGGAACACATGGGGCTCTTGAAAACTCAAACCCCACCCTTGTCGACACCCCCACTTACTCTAATGAGGCCACACCTCTTAATCCTTCTAATCCTGGAGAATGCTGTCACTCCCTGTTAACTAAATATTCAAATATATGACTGTGGGAGCCTTTCTTATTCAAACCACCACACTCCCCATGGCTTGCTCCATTACTATTTCTTACAGCCTAAAAGGCTGTTCTTTTTACACATGACTACTGATGAACTTGCCCACAATGGTGGGCCCTCCCACAACAGTCATTAATCAAGAAAATGTTCCATAGACTTACCCAAAGACTAATCTAATGGAGGCAGTTCTTGAATTGTTCTCTCTTCTCAGTTGACTCCAGATTGTCAAATTGGGGAAAAAAAGAGCGAGAGAGACCCAGCACCGTAATGTTTCCCTTACTCCATGTTACATACTCACCACCAGCCACTCTCTTCTCTCAGTGTATAGACCCACTTCCCTGTATGGCAGAACTGAAGAGTAACTACTGTCACCAATATGAACACTCGAGGATATGTGACAGGAAATGAATACATTCTACAGCTCCCAATGCCAAGCAAAAGCATTTTAGTGTGGGCTGCACTTACTGGGAGACTGTCAGTCACTGGCCATTTCATGGGTCACAGTAGACCACAGAACCTAAAAGACACAACCTACATATCATCTCCTCTCAGCAGGAGACATAACCCTTTCTCAAAACCCATGAATCTATCTGTAGGCTTAGATTTTTTCAAAACCTACGTTATTTAGGGTTCTTAAACCTTCTAGCCCACCAACTAGAGGTAGCAGAGTGAGAAAGTTGATAGGAAAAGGGAGAGAGTTGTGGACCTATTTAGAAGTAATTCTTTGGGGTAACTTCAATCTTCATGGTGCAGTATGGCCCAATAGCAAACGCAAAACACGAATCAGTAGCAGTGCCTTGATCTGTCAGAGACCACAAGGCTCTAACAAACCAACAAGAAGCAGCAGAGGCAGCCAGAAGCAGCCCGGAAAGCACAGGTCCTTTTGTGCATTTCTCATTGTGGAACGAAGACCAGCAAAGACCATCGAAGCCTTGCAAGTTGTAGCAATGTAAAAATGTCCTCTCCCTCTCTGTGGGATTACATTTATGTTCTCTGTAAACATCCTGTTCCCCTTCAAGCGTGTGCTCCAGCGAAATATCACATGCCTTCTCATGTGTCTGCTTCAGCAAAACATGTTCTCCTCACATAGCTTCCAGAAAAACATCCTGTGACACAAGTGAGTTCCTAAAGAAACCAAAAAATTTCTACTTCATCTATCCTTGACATACACTCGGCCATGACATCTCAAAACATATAATGGCCATCTTGCAAGGCTACTAGGCCTCAGCTCCATCATCTGCTGGAGCTTCTGCAATTGCACTCCGTGAAACTCAGACCCTTTCGTGAGCACAACCTTCAGTTGTGCCTGTAAACATTGTGCTCTCTCCATCTTTGCTCTCAGCCAATAGCTGTCCAACTTCCAGCCAACTCAGCTTTGATCAGAAAATCCCTCATCAAGAAAGCCAATGAATTTGAGTTGATTTTTTTTTCCCTGACGGAACGGAGTGTTCTCCCTGCCTGGTTACCCTGGTGTCTGAGTCATCTGTAATAAAACCCACTACTATTAAGAGCAAAGTCACAGGAACTATGACAAATAGCAAATCACACGACAAACATCATAGTTGTCCAAGCCTTTTCTGCAGCCTTATTAAAGTATAATTTACATACTTAAAAAATCCATTTATTTTAAGTGTGTAATTTAATGATTTTACAGCAAAATTTATAGCTTCCTTCCCTTTTTTAATACTCATTTCCCACTAGTTCATACGATATCGAAGTCTATTAAAAACACAGAAGTGAAGTCAGGAGAAGGACCAGAGCGGGAAGCAGGAGGTTCTTGATTTGCTAAGACGACAGATACATTGCCAGAATTTTCTGGATAAAACCACTTGGGAAACATTGGGTCTTCTCTTAGCGTGCAGCCTCCAGACAAAGAGTTTAAAGGGTTAAGTCATGGGTCCTCCTACATCAAATCCGGTCCTGACGTGGTATGGTCAGCATCACTTTTGGCCACTTTCATGTTAATCCATTCATCACTCTTACACGTTGCCTAGCAATTCACATAGTAAACAATCTTATTTTGGTTCATGGTTTCATAGGTTTCAGTCAATGGTCACATGACCATGAAAGAGGCATGATAGAGGTCAACTGCTAACCTCACTGTCATCCAAGAAGCACCAACACAGGAAGAGACCAAGGACAAAAAAACACCCTCCAAGACACGTCCCAAATGACCAAGTCCCTTAATTTCCTATCTCCTAGTTTCCCGCCACCTTCATACACATCCATCAACATATGAACTCATTGATTACAGCCCACGGGGTCCAATCGTTTTTCATAGTCTACCTTTGAACATTGTACTGGGACAATGTGTATCTTAAACCCATAGGGTAGGGCCAGAAGGTTGTGTCAGAGGTCTAACCTTCACCTCACACTAGAAACAGCTGGGTAGGTTTCTCAACATCCCCTATTTCTTTCTGGGACTGAGCTACACCATGTCTGCATTGCAGCATTTTGTGTGGGGTAAGATACCATCAGCAGTCAATTGTAAAGTCGCCCCCTACCATGTGTGTGCTTGAATGTAAAATGGGACATCTATAATATAGACACACACGCATATACACAGACTCACAGAGAGAGGCAAAAAGGGAAGGAGTTGAGTCTTAGGAACCCTCAAGGAAGAGGGAGTGGAAATATAAGATACAGATGTCAGCGAGAACCAGAACAAAGCAGTGTCTTGTATACTCGACAGGACCACTATCCCTCAGCCCTAGCTGACAGGAAAGGGAGAGTCAGTTTTCTACAAAGATATAGCTGGTGATAAGCTGGCCAGGCTCCAGGGGCTTGCCCAAGGCCCATGAATTTATGGGCAGCATAAATGACTTGAGTGGGTTATTACAAAAGGCAGAAAGAGAGCTTGAAGTTGGGAGAAGGGATTAGGTGGGAATGGATCTGGGAGGAGTTAGGAAGAGAAGTGAGAAGTAAATTCTATCAATATATAATGTACGAAGTTCTCAAGGAACTAATAAAAGTGGTTTTAAAATACCATATCTGTACTGAACACATTCAAATATTTTTCTTGTCATCTCCTAAATAACAGCCCCTCATGATTTCATTTCATTAAGTACCAAAGTAATGCAGAGATTATTTAAAATGTAGGAGGGTCTGGGGAGACGGCAGAGGGGTAAAGCCAAGTGTGTGGTCACACATGCAAAAACCAGTGCTTGATATGGGAACAGGAGGATGACCGGGCCTTCCTGACAGTGAGCCTCACCTCAGGTTCAGCAAGGGTCCCTGTTACAAGGGAATAAAGTACGTAGTGATGGAGCAGAACACACTCTACCCTCTCCCAGCCTCTGAACTTACATGTCTCTATGCACACACACACACACACACACACACACACACACACACACACATATAAATATGACTAGAGTATACAACAGGCTTGCATAGGTATATGCAAATTCAGTGTCGTTTTCGGCAAGGAACCTGAGGACTTTTAGATCATTGGGAGACCTGGGGCCAACTCTCAGAGGACAGGATTTATCTCCTTATTGTGCAAACGAATCCTTTTTGAGTGTTTGTCAGTGAGTCTAAACAGTTCTCCTCCTCTAGGTTCGTGTGTATCACAGAGAACTATCTGGAAATACTGAAAAAAAATATAAACCAAAGACTTTGTTGGGGTACCTAGGCTTGCATTAAAATCATATTTATCACGTTTTATTAAATGGAGGGAAATCTTCAGTTCCATAAAAAATAAACTCAATCATGTTGGCTTCTGTTTTATACCATTATGAATAGCAATTAATTGCACATCAATAGCTCCCCATTCTTTGAACTAAATCAGGATGAGGTGATTTGTTTCCATATAGATAAGTAACGCCAATGTGTATAATCAAGTAGAAAGGGGGGGGTATGATGCCTTTGGCTTATGAGGGAGTGATGGCTTGATTGTAAACCTCTTATGCAAATAACCCTAACCTCTGAGTAAAGAAATGTAATGATAAAATATACTATCAAATTGGATGGACACTCATTACTTGATTTCTTTAAAAGAAAAAAAAATAAAAAACATACTTTAGGACTTTGAATAAGTGTGACCCTCTGGTTTAAATACTTGAATGTGTTTTGTTTCCAGTTGGTGGATTGTTTAGAAAGGATTAGGAGTTGTGTTTTTGTTAAAAGAGATGTGTCAATGGGAGGTGGGGGCCTTGAGATTTCAAAAGCCCACCAGGCTTCTCTCTCTCTCCCTCCCTCCCTCTCCCTCTCTCTCTCCCTCTCTCTCTCTCTGTCTCTCTCTCTCTCTCACTCTCTGTCTCTCTATCTATCTCTCTCTCTCTCTCTTCTGGAGAGCAGGATGTGAGTTCTCAGGATCTATTCCAGCCAGGCCTGCCTGCCTGCCAGCCTGCTGTCATGGTGTCTACCACGATGGTCCACGGACTCACCCTCTGAAATTGTAAGACCACAATTAAATGTTTCCTTTCATAAATTGATTTGGTCGGGGTGTCTATTCACAGGAATAGAACAGTAACTAAGGCACACATCTTTCCGTCTATTTTTCTAATACTTCTGTATTTATTTCACTAAAGTTACCTGTTGTCCATTGAACAGATTTATGGATAAGTTTCAAGTTTGAAGACAATAGTGCCAAATAGGAGTGACACTGCTAGGGGGTTTGGCCTTGTTGGAGTGGGTGTGGCCTAGATGGAATAGGTGTGTCACTGTGGACATGGGCTTTAAGACCCTCACCCTAGCTGCCTGGAATTCAGTCTTCTAACAGCCTTCAGAGGAAGATGTAGAACGCTCAGCTCCTCCTGCACATGCCTGCCAAGATGCTGTCGTGCTCCTTCCTTGATGTTAATATGTTGCAGTTTCCTCTCCAACCCGAATAGGCCCATGCAATGAAAAAGCAACTCAATTAATGAGAAAACAATCCAGCCTCTAGATTTGGCAGATCCACCCTACACTATCCTATTCCTAGCTCCCAAATCTCTCATCCTTTGCACCTTTTATTTTCCAAGTCTCCAGCTTCTTCTTCTGCCACGACGACTCTCTCCTCGCTTCTTCTCTTTCTCCTCCCCTGATTCCTCTTACTTTTCTCAGTTCCCCATCTTGTGCTAAACAGTCCCTTTTTCACCTCTCTTCCTTACTCCTCTCCCAACTCTCCCCGCCCCCGTTTAATCCCTCCCCCTTCCTCAGGTTCTACTGGCTCAACTGGCACAAACTGTTTTCTCTCACCCTATTCTCTGATTCTAATCCCCCTCTCACTCCCAACTTTTCCCTCTGTACAAATCTCACGCTCTTGCCTTTATTTAACAAATTCAGAGAAATTTTCAAGGCCAACCACAATATTTCCCCCTTTTTTCCAGTTAAAATACCTTTTCCCTATATATATGTGAACACTGTATTATTAGAACCATTCTGCAATTTATAAAACCAACAATACACTCATCACCCAGTGCATCAATTTTTTTTCATTAACCATGTCATCTATACTAAAAACTATACCTGACTATATCCTGGTTCTAGATCCTATGCCACCTGAAAACCACCCTAACAGATTTATCATCTTTCTCAATACTAAACCGCTTGGGTTGTCTATGAGACTACCAGTCTCCAACCACATCAGAAATCCAAGAATGATTACCTGAAAATATGGGAAGCACAAAACATGGCTTCCAAGCTTAGCCAATTTATACAGACTGCTGATCACCTGGACAGTCCCCCTATTCCTTAATATGTCGGGGCATCAGTCTTCAGCCTTCTGGTCCAGGATCATCTGACAGACTTTTGTAATGCAGACTTTGAAGGGCTCATCACCCTGCCTTGGCAGAGATTATCAGTCGACTCTTCTGCATAATTTGTCCTTTTCTGGACAGTGTTTTGTCTGTAGATGAATTGAAGCAGTTTGCTCAGTGGCTGTGTCACCACGATTTGAGCAACTCCATTGATGCTCAATTTCTTCTTTGAGTCTAAGGGGTCCTGTTGGGGCAGACAGGTCTCTAGTCAAATGATCTAGACGAAGAAATGTCCATAAACGGGTAATTCTGTGGACTTCTGGCGCCCTTGAAGATTTCCTATCTACATAGGTGTTTCTGAACTGTTAAGCATAGACTACCGTTGGCCCTCTCTAATCGAAGTATTTCCAAAACCCATCTAAACAGACTCAGAATCATGACTTTGCAATCTGGTCTTTAGCTGGTACTGGTTAATCAACTAAAAATAATGTATAATAGCATTTATAGGACTGGGCCTAAGACTTGTATTCTTAGATGCATAGTGGAGGGACAATGCTTATGTTAAAGTAGCAATATTAATCTCAATTATAAATCAATAAGAAAGTATACCAATGAAAACCTCGCATTTGTGTATAATGCATTCTATACCAATGAAAAGATTGCAGCTTCAACTTTGTATCAATTACAAACATTTCTATCAATGTAAGATATAGCTGTAAAATTTTGTTTAAGAGTAAGTTTGCTAATCTATCCTTGTTTGTCTATTTCTCTAACTTCTATGTATTACTATATCACCCCCCCTTTTTTTTAAACTAAGAAGGATAAAAAAGAAGAAAGGAAAGATAGCAATCCCTGAGTTTAAATGCTCTAGTTCCCCCTGCCCAAAGCTACATTTGTATAGTATCCCTTAAAAGAAAACATATCCACTGTTCTTAGAATAACCATAACCATCCACCCCAACATAAGGAACTGGGAAGATAATCTTCCTCGTCTTCTTCCAGCTGAATTGGGGTGAAGAATTCCCTTCTGGGGCCCAAGGGGAATTAGGAAGAGTTGGCTTTGTTGGAGTAGAGGTAGCTGGGGTTTGCCTGCCAGTCACTCTGTGCTGAGAAAGTTCATCTCTTAGCTGACATCTTGACTGTGACAGTCTGAAGGGCTGGATAAGTAAGATGGCCATTCTGGAAAAGTTCTGAAAGCAGGCCTTTAAATGAAGCAGCTTCAGTGTAATGGAGGGAGAATCAAACACGAAGTTGGACTGGAAGGTCCCAGAATCTCAGCATCCCAGAGTGTGGATCATTTCAGGGCTGTCTTTCTCTTCTTTCCTCCTGCAGCACACAAAACTGTACAATCATCATATAGTTCTCTAAGCACATTCACATGGAGTAAGCTGGGTGCACAGCTTAGTTAATAAAGATCAACAAAGAAAGGTGATTGCCTTTCTTCAGGTTAGTTGGATCATATAATCAAACCGTAACATAATTTTGTAAAACATGCCATTTTACAGGATGCATGTAATAAAAAGTTATGAGAAATTCGTACTCAAAATGGTACTGGCTGATTATAGACATTTTAGTCTCAGCCAGTTCATACATGGAGACCTAAACATCCTCATATATACATTACCTATTTATTGATTGTCTTAGTCTCCCTTTTCTTCTGTTTTGCCGAGGACTTCAGGAGGTCTTCCCTTGTCATGTCTGATCTTTATCAGCTTGGAAGGAACCCACAGCTTTTCTTCTCCTGTACAAACATAGGCATAACCCCTTCCTCAGCGTAACACATTTCCCATTTTCCATTCTGATGTCAGAATATCCTTAATATAAACAGGCTGGTTTAGTTCAGTAGTCTTTTCCACAATCCAATGTCTTTCAGCAGCTGTGCTGCTTTGTTCATCAGCATTTAAAAAATTTAAGTTTAATAAAGCACTATGTAGCCTACCTCGGGAAGTTTTTGTTGCCCCTTTTTGCCTGTTAAGCATCTTCTTTAGACTTCGATTAGATCTCTCCACAATCGCTTGTCCTGTAGGATTGTGTGGTATACCTGTAACATGTTTTATATTATAATATTCAAAGAAGCACTTAATCTTGTTAGAGATACATGCTGGACCATTGTCCGTTTTAATTTGTATGGGTATTCCCATTATAGCCATAACTTCTAACAAATGTGTAATTACAGAATCGGCCTTTTCTGACGCTAAGGCAGTTGCCCATCGAAATCCTGAGTATGTATCTATAGTATGGTGTATGTATTTCAGCTTACCAAACTCTGTAAAATGGAGAACATCCATTTGCCAAATTTCATTTCTTTGGGTGCCTTTAGGGTTAGTTCCTGTAGGCAATGGAGTTTGATTATATAACGAGCAAGTAGGACATTGCCTCACAGTCTCCTTGGCTTGTTGCCAAGTGATAGAGAATCCTTTCTTTATGCCTTTGCTGTTGACATGGTGTTTTTTATGGAATTCTGAAGCCTCTAGTACACTTCCTATCAGTAGCTGTTCAATTTCATTATTACCTTGCGTCAGAGAGCCTGGCAGACCTGTATGGGATCTTATGTGTGTTATATATAGTGGGTAACTCCTATTTCTGATCTTTTGTTGTAGCTGAATAAATAGTGATGTCAATTCAGAATAATCCTGAATAAGTTCTGCAGTCTCTATGTGCAAAGCAACCCTTTGTGCATATTGAGAGTCACTTACTATATTAAGAGGCTCTTGAAAATCTGACAACACCATGAGTATTGCATACTATTCAGATTTTTGAACTGACTTATAAGGACTCTCAGTCACCTTGCTTACATTTTCTGATGTATGTATGTATGTATGTATGTATGTATGTATGTATGTATTTATTTATTTTTGGTTCTTTTTTTCGGAGCTGGGGATCGAACCCCAGGCCTTGCACTTCCTAGGCAAGCGCTCTACCAGTGAGCTAAATCCCCCCTTTTCTGATTTATATCCTGCCTTTCCTGACTCACTGGCATCAGTGTAAAATGGAGGGGCTCCAGATATTGGAATTCCCTTTGTTGTGTGAGGGAGGATCCAGTTAGTTCCTTTTATGAACCAAAGTCGCTTGCTTTTAGGGTATCTGTTGTTAATGTCTCCTAAGAACTTACTGCACGCTCTTTGCAAATGTTCAATTTGTACCCACAAAGAGGCAATTTCTGCATTAGTAAAAGGTACCACAATTTCAGCCGGGTCCATTCCAACTAATTGTCGAAGTCTCAATTTTCCTTTAAGTATCAATTCAGAGACCTTCTCAATGTAGGTTTTCAGTTTCTTACTCCGTTTATGTTGCTAAAAATATCCATTCTAAGATATAATCTTCCCTCTGCATGAGAATTCCTGTAGGGGAATGAGTAGAGGGTAAGATGACTAATATGCAGGCCATCTTTGGATAAATACGATCTAGATGTGTGTCCTGCAATTTCCTTTCTACCAAAGCTAGCTCTTTCTCAGACTCAGCTGATAGTTTCCTTGGGCTATTTAAATATTTATCGCCTTGTAACGTTTGAAATAAATTGCTCAACTCTTGACTGGTCAAGCCAATCACAGGCCTTAACCAGTCAATATCTCCCAGAAGTTTCTGAAAAATCATTAAGTGTCCTTAATTGTTTTCTTTTTAATTGCAACTTTTGTGGGCTAATACTTAGTAGACTTATTTTATACCCTAGATAATTAATATAATCCCCCCATTTTTATTTTCTCAGGGGAGATTCATAATCCCCAGCGAGGTAAGGTTTTTTTCACTTCATCACACATTATTTCCAGGATATTTATATCTGAATCAGACAATAAAATGCCATCCATGTAATGATAAATAATAGATTGGGGAAATTGTTTGCGAATCATCTCCAATGACTGTTGTACAAAATATTGACACAAGGTAGGGCTATTCAACATTCCCTGTGGCAGGACTTTCCATTGATATCTTTTTATGGGCTGACCTCTATTGAGGGTAGGCACTGAAAAGGCAAACCTTTCCTTATCACCTTCATGTAGAGGAATAGTGAAAAAACCATCTTTTAAGTCAATCACTATAATAGGCCACTCCTTAGGCAACAAAGAAGACAGCGGGATCCCAGGCTGCAGGGAACCCATCAGCTGAATAATCTTATTAATTGCTCTGAGATCTGTCAACACCCTCCATTTGCCAGACCTTTTTTTAATGACAAATACTGGAGAATTCCAAGGGTTGGTGGACTCATCTATATGCTGAGCCTCCAGCTGCTCCTGGACTAGCTGTTCTAATGCCTGTAGTTTTTCTTTTGTCATAGACCACTGATCACTCCAGATGGGTTGGTCAGTCAGCCACCTTAGTGGCAAGGCTGTTATTGTCTTAACAGCAGTTGCTCCTTGGGGTAGCACTAAATTGTCAGCCTCTGCTGTATCTTGCTTATGGACAGCTTGGACCATCTCTAACTATCCTTGATAACATTCCCTGACTGATACAACGTTTTTATTAGGAGCCTGATGAATTTCAGGGCCAGACCCTGAAACTGAGGGGATATTAATTTGAGTTTTCCACTGCTCTAATAGATCTCTTCCCCATAAGTTAATGGCTATATCAGCAATGTATGGCCTTAATTTTCCTACCTGACCTTCTGGTCCTATACATATAAGCCACCTGGTGCTTTGTTTTATTTGGGATAAAGTGCCAACACCTTGAAGCTGCATATCCACTCCTTGAAGTGGCCAACTAGTGGGCCAAGATTTTGGAGAGATGATGGTTACATCTGCTGCAGTGTCAACCATTCCTTCAATTTCAATATTGTTTAGCAGTATTTTTAGTTTTGGCCTTTGGTCCTCTATGGACGTTTGCCAAAATATTCGTTTTTCGCTCCCTCTGAGGCTTTTGGGATTGTCCATAGGACTTCCCTCAGCCTCCTCTGGTCCCAGAACATCTATTTTTGAAGTCATGCCATTTAATTGTTCTGAGGAAGATAACTCTTCCTGCCTGGCATTGGTGCCTGTGAGAGGCCCCCCTGGAAGTTTTTTGGCAGGATACGGCCCCATCTGTCTGTTATTGCTCTACATTCCTGAGTCGAATGTCCACCTCTGCCACATCTTTGACACATTCCAGGAGTCATAGTCCCCCTTTTGTTATTACTTTGGTTTTTCTTGCAGTAATATCAGAGATGACCCTTCTCACCACAATTAAAACATTTGAAATCTTGGGTCGTCTCTAGCTGCCCAGTATCAGCTTCTCCTATCACAGTCATATCAGGAGAACAAGATCCAACAATAGCTGTATATCTAATCCACTCATCTATTGGTGCGGACCTCGCCTTCAGTGGTCTGATTACTTCCCTGCATTCGGTATTTGCATTTTCAAAGGCTAAAGACTCAATTATCACCTTTCTTGCTGCTGAGTCTGATACACTCCTTTCCACAGCTGAGGTAAGCATTTGTAAAATGTCAGGGAAGGTTTCTTTAGGACCTTATATGACTTGAGTGAATGTTTCAAGGCTTTTCCCTGATTCTGCGACTTTGTCCTAGTCCTTTAAGGCTGACAATCGACACCATGCCAGAGTTTCTTCATCATATACAGCCTGCACCTCTACTTCAGCAAAGCGGCCTTCACCAAGCAGTTGATCTCTGGAAATCTCTCTGCCCCTAGCTCTATTTTGTCGTGCTATCTCCCTCACTTCTTCTCTCCACCACGAAATCCATTGTAAATTTTCAGCAGGCTCTAGAATTGCTCTTACCATATCTTTCCAGTCTTGGGGGATTACTCTATTTTTAATAGCCCAAGAAATCAAGATTTGTATTACAAATGGTGAATGCATTCCAAAATTAGTTACACTTTCCTTAACCTTCGTTAAATTTCCTTAATTCTAACACATCCATGGGTTGCCATTCAAATTCTTCATAAACCTGTGGATGATAATCGTGTGGAGGCTTTTGTTGTACACTAACCGGATAGATTAAAGTATGTTTCCTAATAACCTTAGGTTGGCTTTCCCTAATTTTATCTTCTGTCTCTACCTGAGTTTTTTCTTTAGTTGTAATTTTAAATTCCTCTCTCAAAGTCTGTACCCATGCTTCATATTTCTCCTTCTGTCTTCCCCCCTGTTCCTTGAGTTCCTGAATTCTCTGTTCAAGGCTTTGCTTCCACACTTTGCATTTTTCTTTATATTGTACTTCTAATAATTTGTTATCCATTATCTTTTGAGTGATTAATTTTAAAAAGTTATTCTCCAAGTCTTGCTTCAAAACCTCATTACTTTCTCTCTGCTGTTCAGTATGACTTGTGAGCTGTTGTATGTTCTGTTCTAACATCCTTTCTTGTTCCTGTCTACCACTTTTATTTTCATCTTTCTGTCACTTATTCTGATCTATAATTTCCTGTGTCTTCAATTCTAGTGTTCCTTCTAGGCTACATTGCCAAGATTTATTTCTCTCTTTCTGTTGTTCATGTTGTTCCATAATTACCTGTATCTTCTGTTCTAAGCCCTGCTTCCATAATTTTAGCTTCTCTTTATGTTGTAATTCTGATATTGCAGCCTCTGCCTTATTTTGATTTGCTAGTTTTAGTAAGTTATCCTCTAGACTTTGTTTCCAGATTCTATTTCTATTTTCCTGCTGTTCAATTTGATCTTTGAGTTGTCGAATTCTTTTTTCTAGTGTCTCTTCTAGCTCCTGTTGCCTAAACTTAAGCTTATCTCTCTGTTGTTCAGAGTCATCTATATATCTCAGAAATTTCTGTTCTAGCATTACTTGTAATTTCTTTCCTAAGGCTAGAAATTTGCTATTTAGCACCCTGTCTTTTGAGAAGATATAGTAAATCAGAAGAATGAATATTGCAATACCGGTCAATGATAAAGTGTCTTTTTCCTCAAAATTCACAACCGTCAGACCATTCAAAATATCATTCCATAAGGCCCAAAAGATATTCATTGTGTTTCTCATCTTTAAGTATCAAAAAGTTATATATCTCTCTTACAACAAAGTAGTACCTGATCCGAAACCGTTTGTACCTTTTTCTCCCTCCGCTTCAGAACACGTGCAGTCCTCTCGATTCTTCCTAGACCCCTCAGACCCAGTCTTCAACTTCTAATCCACCAGTACTCCTGCCTAGATCTCTATCAGAGCCCTATTCTGGGGGTGAGAGGGAAGTAAACTTGTATCTCAGGTTAGTTGAGTTCTAATGGATACGTTGGGCACCAGTTGTTGCAGTTTCCTCTCCAACACGAATCGGCCCATAAGAAAACGCAACTCAATTAATGTGAGAACAATCCAGCGTCTAGATTGGGCAGATCCACCCTACACTGTCCTATTCTTAGCTCCCAAATCCCTCATCCCTTGCACCTTTTATTTGCCAGGTCTCCAGCTTCTCCTTCTCCCATGACGACTCTCTCCTCACTTCTTTCCTTTTCCTCCCCTGACTCCTCTAACTTTTTCTCAGTTCCCCATCGTGTCTCTAAACTCTCGCTCTCCCACCTATCTTCATTCCTCCTCTCCCAACACTCTCAACTGTCCAATCCTCTCCCTTCTCCTCAGGTTCTACTGGCTCAAATATCACCAACTCTCCTCTCTCACCCTATTCTATGAACCTCTTTCCCTCTCGCTCCCGACTCCTACATGTGCCCATCTCACACTCTTGCCTTTATTTTACAAATTCAGAGAGAAATCCAAAGCAAACCACAACAGAAAAGTAAGCTTTTTAGACTCTACAACCAATTAAAACTAAGCTTATTGGCCAAGTAACAGCAATTCACTTTGCAAAACACTAGCTGTGCGTTTATCTTCAAAGTCAAATTCCTACAAGCTTTTCCCAATTGGAATGAACAGTATTCGCCAAGAATGTTCGATTCAGAATGGAAAACGCATGTTTTGTCCATATAGAAAAGTCTGCTTTTTACCCTCTAGAACCACGTAAAACTAAGCTTATTCGCCAAGTAACAGCCATTCACTTTGCAAATCGCTAGCTGTGTGTTTATCTTCAAAGTCAACTTCCTACACACTTTTTCTGCTTGGAAGGAACACCATTCGCCTACGAATGTGTGATTTAGACTGGGAAACACATGTTTTGTCTATACAGAAAAGTATGCTTTTTACCGTCTAGTACCACTTAAAACTAAGCTTATTCGCCAAGTAACAACAATTCACTTTGTGAAACAAAGGTTTGTGTTTATCTGATTTGTAAATTTCCTACACGCTTTTCCCAATTGTAACAAACAGAATTAGCCTAAGGATGTGCGATTTAGACTGGGAAACGCATGTTTTGTCTATATAGAAAAGTATGCTTTTTACCATTTAGAACCGCTTAAAACTAAGCTTACTCGCCAAGAAAAAGCAATTCACTTTGCGAAACACTAGCTGTGTGTTCATGGGTAAAGTAAACATCCTACAAGCTTTTCCCACTTGGAACGAACAGAATTCGCCAAAAATGTGTGATTCAGAATGGGAAACGCCTGTATTGTCTTTATAGAAAATTATGCTTTTTCCCTCTAAAACTACTTAAAAGTACGGATACTCGCCAAGTAACAGCAATTCACTTTGCGAAACACAAGATTTGTGTATATCTGAAACATAAACTTCCTACAAGCTTTTCCCACTTGGAAAGAACAGAATTCGCCTAAGAAAATCTGATTAAGACTGGGAAACGCATGTTTTCTCTTTATAGAAAAGTAGGCTTTTTACCGTTTAGAAACACTTAAAACTAAGCTTATTGGTCTAGTAACAGCAGTTCACTTTGCAAAACACTAGCTGTGTGTTTATCTTCAATGTCAACTTCCTACAAGCTTTTCCCGCTTTGAAGGAACAGAATTGGCAAAAGAATGAGAGATTCAGATTGGGAAAAGCATGTTTAGTCTATATAGGAAATCTGCCTTTTACCATCCAGAACCACGTACAACTAAGCTTATTGGCCAAGTAAGAGCAATTCACTTTGCAAAACATTAGCTGTTTGTGTATTTTCAATGTCAACTTCCTACAAGCTTTTCCCGCTTGGAACGAATAGAATTCGCCAAAGAACCGGAGATTCAGATTGGAAAAGCATTTTTAATCTATATAGAGAACTATGCTTTTTACCATCAAGAAACACTTAAAACAAGGCTTATTTGCCAAGTAACAGCAATTCATTTTGCAAAACACTGGCTGTGTGTTTATCTTCAATGTAAACTTCATACAAGCTTTTCCCGCTTGGAACAAATGAATTGGCCAAAGGAGAGATTCAGACTGGGAAAAGCATGTTTAGTGTATATAGAGAATTATGATTTTTACAATCTAGAACCACTTAGAACTAAGCTTATTCGACAAGTAACAGCAATTCACTTTGTAAACACCAGCTGTGTGTTTATCTCAAAGTCAACTTCCTACAATCTTTTCCTGCTTGGAACGAATAGAATTCGCCAAAGAACCGGAGATTCAGATTGGAAAAGCATTTTTAATCTATATAGAGAACTATGCTTTTTACCATCAAGAAACACTTAAAACAAGGCTTATTTGCCAAGTAACAGCAATTCACTTTGCAAAACACTGGCTGTGTTTTTATCTTCAATGTAAACTTCATACAAGCTTTTCCCGCTTGGAACAAATGAATTGGCCAAAGAAGGAGAGATTGAGACTGGGAAAAGCATGTTTAGTGTATATAGAGAATTATGATTTTTACAATCTAGAACCACTTAGAACTAAGCTTATTCGACAAGTAACTGCAATTCACTTTGTAAACACCAGCTGTGTGTTTATCTCAAAGTCAACTTCCTACAATCTTTTCCTGCTTGGTATGAACAGAATTCGCCAAAGAATATTCGATTCAGAATGTGAAACGCATGTTTTGTCTATATAGAAAAGTCTGCCTATTAACATCCAAAACCACTTACAACTAAACTTATTTTGCAAGTAACAGCAATTCACTTCGCAAAACACTAGTAGTGTGTTTATCTTCAATGTCAACATCCTACAAACTTTTCCCGCTTGGAACGAAGAGAATTCGCCAAAGAATGTGTGATTCAGACTGGGAAATGCATGTTTTATCTATATAGAAAAGTCTGCCTTTTACCCTCCAGAACCACGTAAAATAAGCTTATTCATCATGTAACAGCTATTCACTTTGCCAAACACTAGGTGTGTGTTTATCATCAAAGTAAACTTACTACAAACTTTTCCTACTTGGAACAAACAGAATTCTCCAAATAATGTGAGACTCAGACTGCAAAAAGCATGTTTTCTCTATATAGAAAAGTCTGCTTTTTACCCTCTAGAACCACTTAAAACTAAGCTAATTCACCAAGTAACAGCAAATCACTTTGTAAAATGCTAACTGTGTGTTTATCTTCAAAGTCAACTTCCTGCAAACATTTACCACTTGGAATAAAAAGAATTCACAAAGAATGTTTAATTCAGAATGGGAAACGCAAGTTTTGTCTATATAGAAAAGTCTGCCTTTGACCAAATAGAAACACTGGAAACTAAGCTTATTGGCAAAGTAACAGCAATTCACTTTGCAAAACACTAGCTGTGTGTTTATCTTCAAAGTAAACCTCGGACCTGCTTTTCCCGCTTGGAACGAACAGAATTTGCAAAAGACTGTTTGGTAGAACGATAAATGAATGTTTTGTCTACATAGAGAAGTCTGCTTTTTACCATTTAGAACCATTTAAAACTAAGCCTATTCACCTTGTAACTTCAATTAATTTTTCAAAAGACAAGCTGTGTGTTTATCTTCAAAGTCAACTTCCTACAAACTTTTACCGTTTGTAACAAACAGAATTCACGAAGAATGTTCGATTCAGAATGGGAAACGCATGTTTTGTCTATATAAAAAGTATGCCTATTAACGTCCAGAACCACTTACAACTAAGCTTATTTTCCAAATAACAGCAATCCACTTTGCAAAATACTACCTCTGTGTTTTTCTTCAAAGTCAACTTCCTGCAAACTTTTCCCGCTTTGAACGAACAGAATTGGCCTAAGAAGGAGAGATTCAGATTGGGAAAAGCATGTTTAGCCTATATAGAAAAGTTTGCCTTTTACTGTCGAGAACCACTTAAATCTAAGCTAATTCGCCAAGTAACACCATTCACTTTGTAAACACTAGCTGTGTGTTTATCTCAAAGTCAATTTCCTACAAACTTTTCCCCCTTGGATCGATCAGAATTCGCCAAAGAATGTGAGATTCAGACTGGTCAATGCATGTTTTGTCTATATAGAAAAGTCTGCCTATTATCGTCCAGAACCACTTACAACTAAGCTTATTTTCCAAATAACAGCAATTCACTGTGTAAAACACTACCTCTGTGTTCATCTTCAAAGTCAATTTCCTGCAAACTTTTCCTACTTGTAAGGAAAAGAATTCGTCAAAGAACGGTACATTCAGAATGGGAAACGCATGTTTTGTCCATATAGAAATGTATGCTTTTTACCCTCTAAAACCACTTAAAACTAAGCTTATTTGCCATGTAACAGCAATTCACTTCTTGAAACACATTCTATGTGTTTATCTTTAAAGTCAACCTCCTACAAACTTTTCCCGCTTGGAACAAAAGAATTTGCCAAAGAATTTGAGATTAAGACTGGGAAACACATGCTTTTCTATATAGAAATGTATGCGTTTTACCGTCTATAACTACATAAAATTAAGCTTATTTGACAAGTAATAGTAATTTAATTTGGGAAACACTAGCTCTGTGTTTATCTTCAAGGTCCTTTGTATTACAGGATATGTAGAAAGATATTATTTAAATTGTTTTTGTCATGGAATATCTTAGTTACTCCGTCTATGTTAATTGAGAGTTTTCTTGCATACAGTAGCCTGGGCTGGCGTTTGTGTTTTCTTATGGTCTGTATGACATCTGTCTAGGATCTTCTGACTTTCATAGTCTCTGGTGAGAATTCTTGTATAATTCTGATAGATTTGCCATTATATGTTATTTACCATTTCCCTTACTGCTTTTAATATTTTTATTTGTGTTGTGCATTTGGTGTTTTGACTATTATGTGATGGGAGGATTTCCTTTTCTGGTCCAATCTATTTGGAGTTCTGTAGGCTTTGTGTATGTTTATGGGCATCTCTTTCTTTAGATTAGGGAGGTTTTATTCTATAATTTTGTTGAAGATATTACTGTCCTTTTATGTTGACAGTCTTCACTAATCCTTAGATTAGATCTTCTCATTGTGTCCTGTATTTCCTTTATGTTTTGGTCTAGTGCTTTTCCATTTCACATTATCTTTGACAGTTGTGTCAATGATTTGTATGGAATCTTCTGCTCCTTAGATTATGTCTTCTATCTCTTTTTTCATGTTGGTGATTCTCACATCTGTGACTCCAGGACTCTTTCCTAGGTTTTCAATTTCCAGGGTTGTCATCCATGTGCTTTCTTTATTGTTTCCCTTTCCATTTTTAACTCCTGGATGGTTTTGTTTATTTCCTTCCCCTGTTTTGCTGTTTTTCCAGTAGTACTTTAAGGTAGTTTTGGGTTCTCTCATTCTTGGATTTTATTTGTTTACCTCTGTATTTTCTGTTGTCCTGTATTTTCTTAAGGGGGTTATTTATGACCTTCTTAACATCATCCATCGTCATATCAAAATGTGAATTTAAATCTAGATCTTGCTTTTCTGGTGTGTTTAGATATCCAGTCTTTGTTTGATGGGAGAATTGCGTTCTGATGAACCCAAGTAGTCTTGATTTCTGTTGCTTGTGTTCCTGACTAGCCATCAGGCTGTCTCTGGAGTTATCTTTCTCACAGTGACTTGACCGTCCTGTAGGCCCGAGTGTCAGGACTGCTGTAAACCTGTTTTCTGTTTTCTTTTACTCAGTTATGGGAACAGAGTATTTAGCTCTCAGGCATGTAGTTTCTCCTGTTCATGGGCTTTCTGCTGTCCCTGTGGGCGGGAACCAGAAGGAAATTCCCATACCTCTCCAAGGTCTCTCTGTGGGGGGGGGCACAGAAGGCACAAGTTGTTTACCTCTTGAGTGAGGAATCAGGGCAGAGAGTAGTCTCTGGTTTCCCAGGAGTGGCTTGCTCCTCTGAAGGTCTAGTTCTCCCACCCTCAGGATATGGGTACAGGGAGCTGTTTGACCAGTTCAGTTCAGATCCAGGCCCAGTCTGGAACATGGTGTTCCTGCAGCTTTACTCCTCCTATATTCCTGTGTCCAGAGGCACTATACAGTTCTGTCTTGGGCCAAAGATGTGGGCAATGGTGTGTAGAAGTGGCAGTCTCTGTGCCTTTTATGCTCAGTATTACCCACACTCCTGGGTGATCAGCTCTCTCTCCCACAGCGTCTAGGAGAAGGGAGCTCTAGGTCTGGAATAGGGAGGTTCAGGAGCCAGCTAGATACTCATAGTGCTTGGTCCCAGAGGAGTTCTGCCTTTGCGCTTTTCGTGTCCTGAGTCCTCCAGTCAGGTCACATCCAGCAGAAAAGTTTGATTCACCTCTTTTCTCAGGCCTAAAGTTGCTTGTTGGGGTGACTTTCACCTTTCCATGAGAGCTGCAAGCAGAAATGTCCTGACCATACTGCTCCTAGGTCCCTACACACAGGAGGCCCAGATGGAGCTAGGTATATTTTTTTCTTGAATCAGGAATGTGAGCAGAGTTCTCAGGGATTTTTGCCCCTCTGATGGTCTGAGACATCCCCACACCACACGAGGTTTGGGTGTAGAATACTGTTTGAACCATTTCGGATCCAGGTGCAGTTTGGACTGCAGGGCACCTACAGCTTGACTGCTCCTATATTCATGTGTCCAGAGGCACTATGCAGTTTCCTCTTGGGCTAGGGATGTGGGCACAGGTGGGCAGAAGTGGCAGTCTCTCCTTCCCTGTGGTCTCAGTATTGCCCACTCTTCTGGGTGTTCAGCTCTCTGGCACACAGAGTTTCAAAGGAGTTTCAAATGTTCATTCCCTATCCTACAATTCTCAAATCTTTCCAATTCTCCTCCAAATCGTTGGTGAAGACCCCTCTGGTAAAGGGGACGTACAACAGGCCCCATCAGACAAAGAGGGCTGCAAAACTTCTTCTATTAAAGGTAATCTCAGTGATTTCTCATATTCCACACATAACTGCCCCCTCCCCACACGAGACTATAATAACTTTGCCAGCTGCTAAAGCAGGGCAGAGAGATATGTACACTCCCAAAGACAGTCAAAGAAGTCCCCCATCTAAACCACAGCACCTTGTGCAAGCTGCTTTGGGTAAAATGAGTTTGAAAACTGATTCTGCTGACAAAAGGGATTTCAGAACTTCCCTATTAAACGAAGAGGGCCTTCAAAGCCCTCCACTGTTAAAAATGGGCTTAAATCATCACTATGGTACAAGGGTATATTTGTGACAAAACACAGTCACAAATCCCCAAGTGAATCTCATAACACACATACCAGCCCAAGAACAAACAAAACTTTCTGCATGTACACCATTAGATCAAGTACGACTGCCAGTTTCAGAAGAGGCTCTTGAGAGGTCCACACCCATGCAAGATGTGGTAGAAAATTCCGAGTCTACCCAAGGGATTCTTGGGCCTTCTTCACATAAAAATTTTGATCTAGCACCCTCACCATGTCCCCCAGGGCTTCCAATGTCCGTATACAACAGAGAATTATTCAAATATCCTCTACCATCATCAAAAGAGCCAAGTTTTTCACAACACACAGTCAATGAGCCATGTAGACTCCATATATTTACAATGTGTAGAGAAGATAAAACATCCTCTAACTCCTCAGGGGACCCTACCTCATTCTCTCCTGAAAGGAGAGTCTCCAAATTTTCCACATAAACATCAGAGATGCTAGAATTTCCCAAAACTGAGCTGGGTTCTCTGAGTAGTAATCTATTTCATAAAGAGGCTGTGGGACAAGAAACATCTACAAAAGGAATTCTACCCACAGCCACATCTATAGAGATGGCTTGAGGATGTGTTACATGTACAAAAGATGTTCTAGGACATATTCCATCTGTAGAGAAGTTTACGGATACAGCCATATGTGAACGAGGAGTAGGGGTACATGATATGCAAACACCAGTGTCTGTACCATCCTCGACATCTGAGGAAAGGGATTCCTTAGATTCCATTTGTGTAAAAGAATGAATATGACCTCCGAAAACTTAATAGGAGACTATAGAAACTTCCTCAAGATCAGCCATCATCCCCAACTACAGAAGATGCTACACACTCTTCCAAATATGCACAAAGGGTTGCCAGTCCTTCTTTATACACACAATCTGACCCAGAACGTCTGCCAAAAAAATCAAAGGCTCTGGATTTTTACCTTATCTCCTGATGGGGCCTTGGCAACTGTTTTGCCTATCAAGCAGGCTAGGGAACCTGACACTTCTATACGAAAGTCTGTTTCCACTTCTCCAGGAGAAGAAATTTTTCTTGGAAATTCCACAATTACACAACGATGTCTAGAAACATCCTTATCTGCTCATGAGGCTCCCAGACCTTTCACATAAGTCCATGATGCTCTAGGAGAGGTCACTTCTTCAGAGGTAACTCTAATACCTACTCCCGTTTCTGACGTCACAGTCAGGATTTCTACACATATACACGGTACATTAAGACTTTCCTCATCTGAGAAGGATGTCTTAGGATCTACTGCATCTGAACAGCATGCTTTACAACTATCCCCATCTACCCAAGTAGATTTATTTCACATGTCCATTCTGGGGAGAATTAGTTGACATTCTCCATCTACCAAAATGGACCACAGGCATCCAGTTTCTAGAAACACAGGGTTAAGATTTGATCCTTCTGATGGAGTCTTGAGAAATTTCTCCTCTAAGGAAGACAGTTTCAACTTTCCCCCTTCTGCTAAAAGGGATCTTGTGCCATCTTCTGCTGCCAAAGAGACACTAAAACCTACAACTACTCCTCAGGTGAGTCCCACACCTTCTCCATCTGTCCAAAGGGAAGTGGATTTTTTCAAAAATAACTAAGGAATTGTGGAAACTTGCCAATCCTTACAAGGGCATGCTGGACATTCCATATTGTCCCAAGATGCTCAAGTAACTCCTCCTTCTACCGAAAAGGCATGTTCACCATCTGCCCTAGGGTTTCAGGGAATTTCTTCACCCCTCTCTAGGGCTCTAGAAAGTGTTCTGCATGCTCAAAGTGATTTGTTATTGTGCAAATTATACTTCAAAAATACAAAACCGTTTTTATATTTCCAAATGTCTGAGGGAAAGTCCACATCGAAAAAAAAATCATTTATACGTTGTGCCATTAGCCCAAGTATATCAGAAAAATTCCATGTCTTCTAAAGCATCTAAAAATCAATCTGGCTCTAGCACTCTTCCTGGGAAACATTTACCATCAGCCATACAATCCCAAGGACCATCAAAATCTAAAAAGGGGTATCTAGAAACTTTACCGTTTGCCCAAAGGTCTTTAGGATGTTCAGCAACTCTCCAGGAGCTCAGTGAACTTAAGAGAACAAAAGAACTAAAGCCATCTGCCCAGGGTGTTTTCCCAAGAACCCATATTTCTTCATTTTTTTAATTCTAAGACAGATGTCAAGCTTCCTTCTCCCCATCTCTGATTGCTTCATCCTATTTGTTCTCCCTCCCAAATGGCTCTTTACTCTGAATTAGAGGCCAATTAGTAAACCCTAGAGGTACTGAAGGAATACCTGAGAGGCAGATGCAGTCAATACAACATTGTGACATCACAGAAGAAGCTAGGGCTCTCCAGGATACAAGAGATTTTTCAGGGAGGCCTAATGATGATGTCACTGAGAACTGCCATGGCCTACCTTCTGAACAGCGTTCCTTACATTGACCACATTTTAGGGTGCCCTTTCCAGGTATGTGTCCTGTGATTCAGTGGAAACCTTTATGTACTACATCTCTCTAAAGCTAGAGACTTCTCCTTGCTTTATTACTGGTTACATGCTCTGAATGGAAAAAGTTAATCAGGGACTTGGAATGTGTAGAAAAGATCTTGTAACATGGAGTGGAGGAGATTCTTCTGGATAATACTTTTATTCTCAGGTACATTTCATGAAATACAGTTCAATTTTTTAGGTTTTCTCTGCTTCCCAAAGGCCAATATTTTCCTACAGACCTTCAATTGAGTGAATATTGTATTTCACTATCTTATTGTACGTTCCTCGATATGGGACTTTATAAATATTGCTGAATGTGTACTCAAAAATTCTGTTTTCCAATTTAATTTTCTGCAATGATTTTGGCAACAAATGTGGCCCAGCTATAGAATGAGTATAACAGTGTAAATATTGTGAACCTACTTGAAATGATAAACTCCCAAATCCTTATTTTATCCCAAAATTACCAGACATCAGTAAAGCAAAGTCCAACATGGTGTATAGAATTCGGTTCTCTAGTCCCATTTGATATCAGTTCTGCATTATCTACCTTATTGTGTTCCAGTTACCAAACGTGAGGGTTGTGGATGTTTTACCATGATTCTTTCTTGAGAAATAATAAGATACAAGAGGAAGAACAGGGAGAGGAATGGCTTGAGGTCCAGTGAAACCTCAACTTCAATATGTTCGAAAGAACAGTAGGGAATCTATTTGACATTGTCCTTTGTGGATTCTACATTCTTGACTTAGTTGCACAGAATCCATTTGAAAATTCCCCCTACCCAAGTAGCAGAAGGAGCCACATATATATATATATATATATATATATATATATATATATATATATATATCTCACCAAAACTAGATAAGATTGATGAAGCTAAGAAGTGCTTTCACCAGGAATCAGATATAGATATTTCATGAGAGACACAGCTAGAGCATATTATATACAGAAGTGAATGTGTTCTTGTGAAAATATAAAAATAAAAAAAGTAAAATTTTCTTTTACCCTGCTAACTCTGGCACTAAAGTATCTGAAATTCCCTGATAGATATCTTGGCAGAAACACCTTCCCACTCCTCGGCTACACAGTGTTTCATGCCGTCACACACTCTCCTATACTCAAACCCTCGAATAAAAAAACACACAGCACAATAATCTTTGATTTTGTTTATTAGATATAATTGCCCACTTAAACATACAATGCCGGGTACCATCCATCCCTTAGGAACATTAATAACGACATGTAAATACACAGAGAATAATCTTAAATTCACCTACCATGCCGTCTCACTCTGTCATCTTCCTATCCTCTTTTTTCCTCTAGTCTCCTCCTCTTCCTTCAAACTTCTCTCCTGCCCATTCTTCTTTCTCCTCCCATGATAACCCTCCTTCTATCCTGTTACTGCCACTAACATATACTTTACAAATTAAATGGGGAGGTGATTCTGGTGAAGTAACCTGAGTTCTGAGTACAGGACTATGCTGCTGACCTTGGGGCAGTGGAATTAGCATCAAACACAGATAACTTCAGGGTAAACTATAATATGAACCCTAGTGGCAAACCAGTGAACTGAAAACGGACTTCTTGTTGGTAGATTTGGAGAAAGGATTAAAAGAGGTTAAGGTGCTTTTAACCCCATAAGAATAACAATGCCAATGAAACAGAGCTTTCTGGTAGTAGACCAATATTCAAAGACTATACATGAACAGACCTATTGCCCCTACTGCATGTGTTGCAGAGGATGGCCTTGTTGGGCAACAATGGAAAGAGAACCCTTGTTCCTGCCTAGGTTTGACTCCCAGTTCAAGGGAATGTCCAGGGTCAGTAAGGGGGTTTATAGGAGAAGGGTAAGGGGACTGGTAATGGATCTTATAGTCAGGAAACTGGGAAAGGAAATATTTTAAATGTAAATTTAGAAATTTCCAATTTAAAAAGCAATAAAATTTGTTTAAAATTTTAAAAAAATGAAAGAAATAAAAGAAAAGAAATCTGCCTGCTAATCACACCTATTGACTCAGAATTTTAAGGGGTCACTGTCAGGGAATTGTAGTCAGAGTAATACTAGTGGAAAGACTGATATAATGAAGTCTCATCTAGAAGCACTTCTCCCTCCCAGATATCAGTGCCAGACACAAACTGCATTATTAGAATCCAATGCATGGAGGAGTTTCCACTGTGCTGAGGACACAATACTTGCCTTACCTTTCTTCCTTAGGACCTTTTCCTTCTTGGCAAAAGGATAAAAGCTATGAGCTCTCAGGAAAAACTATAGTCCCCTTCCCAACACCTAGCTTTTGGGATAAAGAAATGAATTATATAAACTATCTGACTTCCAGGAAAAATGACATGCAGGGAAGTCCAGATGCTTCTGAGAGGCTCCCAGTACCTGATTCCCAGATGTGGAAGGCTCAGATCAAGGCTATCTCTTCACTGAACCTACTCAAGCCCTACCCAAGACTCAAGGAGCTTTCACATTGACCACGTATTTCTTCATTTTTATACCAAGAAAAAAGGCCAGCTTCCCAAACCCCATGTCTGATCACTTCATCCTCTGTGTTCTCCCTCCCAAATGGCAGTTTTCAGCAAATTAGGGGCCAACTAGTAAGCCCTAGAGGTACTGAAGGAATATCTGAGAGGCAGTTGCAGTCAGGACAACACTGTGACATCACAGAAGAAGCTCGGGCTCTCCAGGATACAAGAGATTTTTCAGGGAGGGCCTAATGATGATGTCACTGAAAACTGCCATGTCCTACCTGCTGAACAGCTTTCCTTACATTGACCAGATTTGAGGGTGCCCTTTCCAGGAGTATCTCCTGTGACACAGTGGAAACCTTTACATACTATATATATATATATATATATATATATATATATATATATATATATATATATATATATATATCTAAAGCTAGAGACTTCTCTTTGCTTCATTAGTGATTACATGCTCTGAATGGAGAAAGTTAGTCAGGGGCTTAGCATGGCTAGAAAAGATTTAGGAACATAGAGTGGAGGAGATTCTTCTAGATAATATTTTATCCCCAGGTTCATTCCTGTGACATACAGTTCAATATCCGAGGATTTCTCTATTTCCCAAAGGCCAGTGTAGAGACCTTAATTGAATGAATATTGTATTTTACTTTCTCATTGTACATTCCTTGTTAAGAGACTTTATTAATATTCCTGTGTGTGTATTCAAAATTTCTGTTTCCAATTCAATTTTCTGCAAAGCAAAGGACAAATTATCTATAGAATTCAGTTCTCTAGTACGATTTGATATCAGTACTACACTATTTACTTTCCTGTGTTCCCATTGCTAGCCTTGAGTGTCAGATGTTTTACCATGATTCTCTCTGAAGGCCAAACATAAGATACCGGAGAATGGGCGGAGCGAAGAAAGGCTTGAGGGTCAGTGAAACCTCAACTTCAATACGTTCATAAGAACAGGGGGGGAGTCTATTTGACATTGTCATTTCTGAACTCTACATTCTTGACCTAGTTACTCAGAATCCATGTTACAATTCCCCCTAACCACATAGCTGAATGAGCCACCAAAAGTGTATATATATATATATATATATATATATATATATATATATATATATATATATCAGCCACCAATACTAGATAAGATTGATGTAGCTAAAAAGTGCATTCTGCTAGCAACCGGATTTACATATTTCCTGAGAGACACAGACAGATCATGTCAACTACAGATGTGAATGCTAGTGGCAAACCGGTGACCTGAAAAAGACCTCTTGTTGGCAGATTTTGAGAAAGGATTACAAGAGGTGAAGGAGCTTTCAAACCCAGAAGAACAACAATGTCAATGAACCAGAGCTTTCTAAAACTAGACCAATGTTCAATGAATGTACATGGACAGAGCTATGGCTCTAACTGCATGTGGCAGAGGATGGCCTTGTCATCAGGAATGGAAGCAGAAGCTCTTGGTCCTCTCTAGTTTTGTCTCCCAGTCAAGGGAATGTGCAGGTGCAGTCAGGGGGGCTAGAGAAGATGGGAAAAATATGGGTAGGAACCTTATGGGCAGGAGAATGGGAAACGAAATAACATTAAATGTAAATATAAAAACATCAAGGTAAAAAAGCAATAAAATTGCTAAAACATAAAAAAGAAAGAAATAAAAGAAGAGAAAACTTACAGCTAATCACACCTATTGACTCAGAATAGTAAAATTGTAGTCAGTGGAAATAATACACTGCTGCTTCCCAGACTGCACTATAGGTATCCAAAACATGGAGGAGTTTACTCTGAGCCAGGGACACAATACCTGTCTCTCCCTTTTTCCTTAGGAACCATAAGAACAGAGAAGTCCAGATGCTCCTGAGAGGCTCCCAGCTCCTGATTCCCATAGATGGGAGGCTCAGATCAAGGCTATCTCTTTAGCAATCCCACTGAATCCCTACCAAGTACTCACTGACCTGTACCAAGGACAATGTATTTCTTCCTTTTTTTATACCAAGACAGATGGCCAGCTTCCTTCCCGCTCCCCATATCTGATCTTTTCATCCTCTTTGTTCTCCCTCCCAAATTGATGTTTACTCTGAATTAGAGGCCAATTAGTAAACTCTAGAGTTACTGAAGGAATATCTGAGAGGCAGTTGCAGTCATGACAACACTGTGACATCACAGAAGAAGCTAGGATACAAGAGATTTTTCAGGGAGGCCTAATGATGATGTCACTGAGACCTGCCATGTCCTACCTGCTAAACAGCTTTCCTTACGTTGACCAGATTTGAGGGTTCCCTTTCCAGGAGTGTCTCCTGTGACACAGTGGAAACCTTTACATACTACATCTCTCTAAAGCTGGAGACTTCTCTCTGCTTCATTAGTGGTTACATGCTCTGAATGGAGAAAGTTAGTTAGGGGCTTGGCATGGGTAGAAAAGATCTAGGAACATGGAACAGAGGATATTCTTTTAGATAATAATTTTATTCCCAGGTCCATTCCTGTGACATACTGTCCCACGCTATCGTCTCACCAGCAAGAACGCACGCACGGACACACGAATCCTACTGCAGCAAAGCGTTTATTGTATCTTAAAGAGGGGACGTGGGGCCCCAGCATGGCGCAGCTTATATACACCCTAGCGCGGTGCATCCACACCTGATTGGTCGCTTATCCATGATCTCATAGGCACGCCCCGGAATGGGCAAAGACCTGGCACGAAGACACTCTTGCACATGCGCACACAGTTAACTTCCTGAAAGGAAGTCGGCCTGGCACGGCAGAAGCCAGCGCCATCTTGTAATGACAAATGCTGTCCCGGCTTTCCACGTGGGGCACAGTGGAAGCCAGTGCCATCTTGTGGTGGCGAATGTTATTGTGGCTTTCCACATCTTCCCCTTTTTGTTTTACTAGTATGAGGCTGGTCTAGGTCCCTGCAGTTACATCCATCTGCTGTGGTTCCTGTCTTAGGTCGTTCCTCTATGTCACAGCCTTATCAGTCGTAGGGTAACACTATCGCCACGGGGCCCTGTGTCTTAGATTGGTCTGTGCATGAGGAAAGTTGCCCGTCTCTGGATACCGCAGTGCTGTGTGACAGTAACTGTTAAACGACCTCGGGCGAACTCTGTAAAAGAGAACAGCCAGAAAATGAGTTAGTGGGGAGATCATGATCACCCTATCGCGTGTAATGAGGAAACCTCAGCGGTGTAGAAGGGCTGATCAAAGAATCATTGAGTCTCTCTCATCCCAGTGCAATGGATCCACAGATCCATGGGATACAAGAGCACAGAACTCAGATGTCGACAAATTTTTGAGAATAGATAACTAAATTTTAGTGGAGGCCCCTTGTTCAATGGCCACAAGTGCTTGAGTGGCAACGACCTTGTCACGTTTCTTTTGAGACCTGAGTTTGCAAACCAACCATAGCATGAACACTAATCCACAGCATAGGGCTGCACCAAACAGAGCCACTCCCGATAGTGGGCACCTCATCTGGTTCTCCTCTGATGCTACCACCAAGGGCCGTAGTCAAGCAGCTCCTATAATAAAATTTAGAATTCCCAATTGGTAGCAACTACTCCAAAAAGTTCACCCACTGTGCTTGCCTAACAATAGAATGGGGGGAGGGTAACTCCAGACACTGCAGACACAATGGCTGCAGCAGTAATTGGCTGCTACAATAGCAGCGAAAATAACAAGGTTTTTCCCAGGACAGTTCAGGATCAGCCATTCTTTTCTGGAACAACCAGCAGGCAATGGAACCATGTCTGAGATCTGCATAACCAGGGCAGAGTTCCCAGTCCACAGCAGCTTCACGCAGGTGGCATTCCTGTGAAGCTATAGATTGCAAAATGACAACACCAGTTAAGGCAGCAAGAGTCACCACGGGAATGAGGGGGGCAAGGGTAACGGAGTCCAGTCTTCTCCAGAAAGCAGCAGTGCACAGAGGGTCTGAGCGTAGGCCACAGTGGGACGGGACACATGCACTGGTTGACAAAAGACGAGGGGGGATCTTCCATCTTCCTTTCAGGGCAGAGGAATGACTCCAGGGACCCGAACCACAAAAGCTGAATCTTCATGCAACCAGGATCAGCAAGTCTCACCAACCACCTCTGGCAGCTGGCACCCTCTTGTAGCATCCTGTAGAAAAAACACAAAGATTCCCTCTTCCCCATAAAATACCTGGACAGGATGATGCCAATATGTGAATCTTTCTATTTCACCTAGGCAGAAGTATGCCTAGTTGTAGGGTGCCATAAACACTCAGAGTTCCTTGGCATCCAAATTTTAAAATTGAAATAAAAGGAGCATTATTAAATAATTGTAAAGCATACAGGGATAACTCCCCCTTTTTATTTATTATGATATAAACTGTCTAGTATCATTGTCCTCCCTCCTTAAGGGGTCCAGGCAATCCAGTTTGAGTTCTTAAATGTCCTATAAAGGAACAGTACTTAGTGTTCTTAACCACTAAGCCATCTCTCTAGCACCTCACAAACTTTATTTACCTAAACATAAGCATTAATTAGAAATGCCAAATTCTGTAAATATTGTCCAGAGTCAGTTGTACTAGAAATCCCTGAGCTGGCAGGGTGAGGCTGGGAATTGAAAGAAAGCAAATGGAGTCTTCCTCTTTTCATATCAACTCCATTACAGTTTTCAAAGTGCTGGGTCTATGGTTTTGTTTAGTTGTCTGAGCCAGAGCACTGAAAGGACAGTGAGTTGTCAGACAATTCACACTGAAATCATCCCTCACTGATTTCATGTAGAAAACTTGTCTCTAGTAAAGCATTAAGTAATTGAAATCGATTGTAAACCACAAGCCACACATTGGCTATCAGTATGTGAATTGAAAGCTTGATTTTTTAACATTTTAAAAACAGTGGCTACAGCACATAATTTAATGGTCTGTGTTGAAGCAGGGGAAACTCAAGAGAATAAACAAGTGATGAACCACCTATAAATACAGTAAGCGCATTTCTTATAGGTTGTATGTACAAATATACAGGAAGTACAAAAGCATGTAAAGAGTAAAATTAACAATTTTGTCTGAAAATCTTGTATATGTAATAGGCCAAATATCAGTATTTTGTAATAACCAATTAACTCTTGCTTGGAATAAGATATGTTTTACCAGGTTTCTTTTTTTAAATACTTCCATGACTCTAGCCTACAATTCTGTATTAACACAACTGAAGCTTTATCTCCAATATGGATAACAAAGAACGACCTAAGTCCTCTGGTAAGGTGAGGTACTTTGCCAATTAACATATCCTTAGAAGCTTAAAATTAGTCACAAATATTCTTTTTTGGAGTAGTGTAACAGCTACACCCCAAATATTAAAGCTCATTCTGAGAGCTAAGATTTGTAGTAAAAATTTCCATACATACTGAAAGATTTAAAGTTCTAATTTCTTACATTGAAGAAGCGACAAAATTACATAATATGAGGCTGTTACCCATACTTTTGTAAAAATTTTTAATGATATCACTTTATGGGCTCTCTAAAATGATAAGCAAGCTCACGAAATGAAAACTCACAATCGCTATGACATAAACAAAATGCATAAAAACAATCCTCTAAATCTATCTTGAAATGGCAGTTGGAGTAAGCAAACTGGCTGTAATGCTCTCACAAGTTCTAAAACCTCATCAATCCTTCATAAATCCTGTAACAATCTCTACCTGTTTGATTTTTTTCTTAATTACAAATAAGTTTGAGTTAGTCAGTGCAACACTGGCAATCCTTAATCACAATCCTTAAATTCTCCTTGTAAAACCAGAGCAAAACCACAAATTTGGGAAGTCACCTGAGTTCTGAGTGCGTGACTAGGCAGCTGTTCTTGGGGCAGTAGAATGAGCATCAAAATACAGATAACTTCAGGACAAACCACAACTTTGGAAGGCAAAACTCAACTTCTAACAAACTAGCCTCTAAAATCTAGTCTCCAAAACACAGAGTCTGTCCTTCATGTTACAAAGTTTGACTGTCAATTCTTACAAATGAATGCCGGATGGTGCGGTCTCCAAGACCTCAACAGAGAGACATTGTCCTAAATTCTTTTAGAAGCCTGGTTTCTAAGAGTTCCATAAAAATATTGTCTCAATTTAGACCTGTTTCCCTAGGTTGGCTCAAGCCACATGTTGTCTAGAATGACTTCACCCAAATTACCAGTTTTATGTCAACTTTCTGTTACCAATGTTATACCTTTTTAACCACATCTAATAACTTAACAGCTAATAGTCGATAACCAAGGCATGTAGAGCATATTTAGACATTTAAAACCAATCAGAAACAAAATGGAATTGGCTGCACATACCTTTAATATTTAGACCAAGCACCATTTTTACTTTTTCTAGCTGTAATATTAAGAGAAGCACCTTGTCACCTGCTAAGTCAAATGATATGTCAGGGATTTTTCTAAGAGAAACAACCATCAGCTCCTGACCAAAGAAGCTGAGGAGCTGCTGGCACCTTTAAAATCAGCTCCTGTAGGGGTTGGGGGTTTAGCTCAGTGGTAGAGCGCTTGCCTAGGAAGCGCAAGGCCCTGGGTTCGGTCCCCAGCTCCGAAAAAAAAGAACCAAAAAAAAAATCAGCTCCTGTAGACGCTCACCTCTGGGCAGCTTCTCCAGCTGACCTAGACACCTGGCTACAGGTGCAGGGCTCCAAGGGCTGATTGAAACTGCTTTTTATTCATTTGTTCCTTTTTTGAAATGAGTTAAAACCAAATTAAGGTGTGAACGACTGGCAGATGAAGTTTTTACCATTTTCTCTTTTGAACATGAAACATAAAACATTTAAGCAACAAGAAACAAAAATCACAGACATAAACTGACATACATGGACAGCTTGGTGTACCAAGGACAGACAATAGACAAAGAGGAAAAAAACTAGATGGTGTTGCACGAAAGGGACCCACATTCCAATAGGAGTCAGCAGAGAGGTAGGATTTCCCCTTTCCCACCACTTCCAGGGTGACCTTCCACTAGAGTGGAGTTGATATGGACGATGGATTGTCTCAATTCCTGGACTAGTCCATCAACGTGTTGAAACCAAATTCCTGTAAGATACTGAGATATATTACGGGATATCTGAGCAGCACGACTGACATTTACAAATGGTGTGGAAGTGAAACACTACAACTCTGAAGACAAAAGTTTAGAATTGAGATGTCCTTTTGTTTGATTCTCCTGAATAAATTTTCAGGCGGTCTACCTCTATCAAATCTGATCAGTATGACTCCGTGAAGTTTAAACAAAATTATCAGCCTTGCCCACAAAGTATCCATAACTTTCGGTTTCTTCACAGTGGCTCTCCACCTAGGCCCATATCTTTCTTCTTCATAGCGAGCTCCCTCATCTTCTAGATCCTCTTCCTCAGAGGAGCTAAGCTCGTCTGTTTCTGAACTATCAAGCTCCACAGCCTCTAACTCCTTTACTGGATAAAGGCTTCTCCTTTCCAGAGCTTTCTTCTCCTTTCTCTGTTTCTCTCCCGGGGCGTTCTTTCCCCAACCTCTCGCTCCCTCAGATCTAAAGTCTTTGGGAGGGTCTGTTTTCTTACGTGCACCTTTTCTCTTTGAGCTCTTTAATCTTTTATCCCGCACTGTTTCTGACATGGTGTCTTGTAACTCCCTTAGCACTCTCTGTCCCGCTATCACAGTTGGGCGGCATTTCCCATCTTCTAGGCACGACCTCCGATGGTGCCTAGGAGCAGCCACAAAATCAAAAACCAAACGAGAAAGAATGAAGGCTGCTAAAACGATAACTTCTCTCCCCCTTCTAGTGGGGGAGAGAAGTGAAAGAGGTCAAGACCAAACATATCTCTCAGAGCTTACCCTAGACACTGCAGTACTGGATCCTCTCCACGGACGGAGGGCCCCCTCGGCGCCTGGCAATGGTGTGGCGTTTCTTCCGGGTTTCAGCACCAGATGTCCCACGCTATCGTCTCGCCAGCAAGAACGCACGCGCGGACACACGAATCCTTCTGCAGCAAAGTGTTTATTGTATCTTAAAGAGGGGACACGGGGCCCCAGCATGGCATAGCTTATATACACCCTAGCGCGGCGCATCCACACCTGATTGGTCGCTTATCCATGATCTCATAGGCACGCCCCAGAGTGGGCAAAGACCTGGCATGAAGACACTCTTGCACATGTGCACACAGCTAACTTCCTGAAAGGAAGTCAGGCTGGCGCGGCGGAAGCCAGCGCCATCTTGTAATGCCAAATGCTATCCCTTCTTTCCACGTGGGGCACAGTGGAAGCCAGCGCCATCTTGTGGTGGCGAATGTTATTGCGGCTTTCCACAACATACACTTCAATTTCCTAGGTTTTCTCTGTTTCTCAAAGGCAAGTATTTTCCCTACAGACTTTCAATTGATGAAATATTGTATTGATATTTTTTCTACATTCCTTGAGAGGGGACATTATAAATATTCCTGAATGTGTAGTTAGAAATTGTTTTCCAATTCAATTTTTTGCAACGATTATGGCAAAAAAGGGGCCTAGGTACAGAGTGAGTATAACAGTGTAAATATTGTGTACCTACTTCAAGTGGTAAACTCCCAAATCCTTATGTTTTTCAAAAATTTTCAGACATCAGTAAAGCAAAGGACCACATGGAGTATTGAATTTGTTTCTCAAGACATTTTTGATATCAGTACTACAGTATCAACCTTCCAGTGTCACAGGGACAAATTTGAGGGTTTTGAATGTTTTACCATGATTCTTTCTTCAGGCCAAACAATAGATTCTGGAGGATGGGCAGGGAGAAGAATGACTGAAGTCCAGGGATCCCTGAACTTCAGTAGGTTGATAAGAACAGGAGGGAGTTTATTTAGCATTTTCATTTGTGGATTCTACATTCCCTTTTTTTTTTCTTTTCTTTTTTTCGGAGCTGGGGACCGAACGCAGGGCCTTGCGTTTACTAGGCAAGCGCTCATCCACTGAGCCAAATCCCCAACCTGGATTCTATATTCTTGACCTAGTTGCGCAGAATCCATGTTAAAATTCCACCTTACTTCATCACTGCAGGAGCCATCAAAGTGTGTGTGTGTGTGTGTGTATGTGTGTGTGTGTATATATATATATATATATATATATATATATATATATATATATATATACATATATATATATATACCACCAAAACCAGATAATATTGATGAAGCTAAGACGTACATTCTGCCAGGAACCAGATATAGATCTTTCCTTAGAAAAAATACAGAAGTGAGTGCTGTGCTAGCCGCAAACCAGTAAACTTAAAATGGACCTCTTGTTGGTAGATTTTGAGAAAGTATTACAAGAGGTGAAGGGGCTTTAGCTGCATATGAACAACAATGCCAATGAATCAGTGCTTTCTCGTACTAAAGCAATAATCAATGTAGGTACACAGACAGAACTATGGCTGGTTATGTCCTTCTTAAGCATCAATGAAGGACAACCCATTTGTTCTCCCTGGGTTAGACTCACAGTTCAATGGAATGTAAAGGGGCAGTAAGGGGCATAATAGAACAAGAGCAGGAGCCTGGTTAGGGATCTTATTGGCAGGAAATTGTGAAAGGAAATAACATTTGAATATAAATATAGAAATATCCAATTAATAATAAGGAAAAAAATATGGTAAAAATAAAAAATGAAAGAAATTAAAGAAAAGAGCACAACCAACTAATCACACCTATTCACTCAGAAATCTAAAAAGTCATTGACAGGGAATGGTAGTCAGAGTAATACTAGTGAAAAGACGGGGACAATGAAGTGTCTAAAAGGATCACTTCTCTATCCCAGATAACAGGGTCAGACACAAACTGCACTAAATGAATCCAAATCATGGAGGAGTTCACTCTGAGCTGAGGACACAATACCTGTCTTTCCCTTTTTCCTTAGAAACTTTTTCTTCTGTGACAAAACGAATAAGAGTCATGAGCTCTCAGGTAAACAACTATGCCCTTCCTAACTCTTGGATTTTGTAAGAAATTAATGATATAATCTCTCTGATGTCCAGGAACCATAACAAGCAGGGAAGTCCAGATGCTTCTGAGAGGCTCCCAACTCCTCATTACCATATGTGGAAGGGTAAGATCAAGGATATCTCTTCAGAGAATTCACTCAACCCCAACGCAGGACTCACCGAGCTTTCTCATAGACCATGTATTTCTTCCTTTTTTTATACAAAGACAGAAGGGCAGCTTCCTTCTCCCCATCTCTGATGTCGTCTTCCTCTTTGTTCTCCCTCCCAGATGGCTGTTTACTCTGAATTAGGAGTCAATTAGTAAACCCTACAGGTACTGAAGGAATATCTGCGATTCAATTGCAATCAGGACAACACTCGTGACGTCACAGAAGAAGCTAGGGCTCTCCAGGATACAAGAGATTTTACAGGGAGGGCCTAATGATGATGTCACTGAGAATTGCAATGGCCTACCTGCTGAACTGCTTTTTACATTGACCAGATTCGAGGGAGAACTTTACAGGAGAGTCTCCTGTGACACAGTAGAAACCTTTATGTACTACATTTCTCTAAAGCTAGAGAATTCTCTTTGGTTCATTATTGGTTACATGCTCTGAATGGAAGAAAGATAGGGGCTTGGTATGGGTAGAAAAGGTATAGGAACATGGAGTGGAGGAGATTCTTCTGGATAATAATTTTATTCCCCGGTCCATTCCTGTGACGTATAGTTCAATTTCCTAGTTTTTCTCTGTTTCCCAAGTGCACGTATTTTCCCTCAAGACCTTTAATTGAATTAATATTGTATTACATTTTCTTATTGTACATTCCTTGATAGGGGACTTTATAATATTCCTGATTGTGTCCTCAATAATTATGTTTTACTTTTCAATTTTTTGCAATGATTATGGCAACAAAGTTGGAACAGCTATAGAAAGAATATAACAATGTAAATACTCTGTACCTTCTTCAAATGATAAACTCCCAAATCCTTATTTTGTCAAAAAATTACGAGATATCAGTAAAACAAAGGACAACATGGACAATAGAATGCGGTTCTGTATTCCTACTAGATGTCAGTTCTCTAATAAATACCATGCTGTTTTCCCAGTGACAGACTTGAGGGTTTTGGATATTTTATCATGCTTCTTTCTTCAGACAAAACATGAGATTCATTTGGATGGGCAGGGAGAGGAATGGCTTGAGGTCCAGGGACACCTCAACATCACTAATTTCATAAGAAAAGGAGGGAGTCTATTGGCATTGTCATTTGTGGATTCTAAATAATTGAGCTTCTTACAAAGAATCAATGTTAATATTATACCTAATCTCATGTGTGTAGGAGCCACCAAAATATATATGTAAATATATGAATATTATCTATTATATTATGAGATATATATATACATACATATATATATATATATATATATACATACATATATATATATATATATATATATATATATATATATATATATATCTCCAGCCACCAAAACTAGATAAGAGTGTTAAATCTTAGAAAGGCATGCTGCCAGGAACAGGATATAGATGTTTCCTGAGAGACACAGCTAGAGCACATCCAATACAGAAGTGAAAGCTCCTGTCAAACCAGTGAACTGAGAATGGACCTCTTGCTGTTAGATTTTGAAAAGGGATTACAAGAGCTGAAGGGGCATTCAATACCATAACAACAACAATGCCAACGAACCAGAACTTTCAGTTTCAACCAATATTCAAAGAATGTATATGGACAGACCTAGTGCTCCAACTGTTTATGGGGAGGAGGATGGCCTTATTGGTCACCAAAGGAAGGAGAAGCCCTTTGGTTTCATGTCTTGGTTTAACTCCCAGTTCATGGGAATGTCAAGGGGAAGTAAGGGTAGTTATAGAGGAATTGGATGGGTACTGCTTAGAGATCTTATGGACAGGAGAATGGAAACATAACATTTGTAATGAAAATATAGAAATATCCAATTAAAGAAGCAAAAAATTCATTAAATTAAGAGAAAATGAAAGAAGTTATAAAAAAAGAGATCTGCCTGCTAATCATCCTTATTGACTCAGAAATATAAAGAGTCACAGTCAATGCATGGTAGTCAGAGTAATACTAGTTGAAAGATTGAGATGATGAAGTCTGAACTAGAAGCACTTCTCTCTCCCAGATGTCAGTGTCAGACACAATGTGCATACTGAAATTTCTTCATCCCACACATAACTGTTGCCTTTTATTTTTGATGCTGAAAAATAAATCGAGGCTTGGATTTGAGAAGCAACAGTGATCATAGTATTCTGCTAATGCAGTTTATCCAAGATTGTTAAATACACAACTGTCAACAAATCTCAGAACACACAATTTACTTATTACTGAGAAAAATGAGCACTTTAAAGTGTATATCAAGGCTGTGCTGTGCGTACCTAGTCCCTTCAGATGCGAGGAGAAGACAATGAGTCCCTGGCATTGGAATTGCAGATGGCTGTGAGCTGTAATGGGGTACTGGGAACTGAGCAAGTTCCTCTCCTAGATCAACAGGTTCCTTAGGTACTGAGGCATTCCTCCAATCCTATTTTAACTTTAAACAAGTGTATTCATCACCACTAGAAGGTTAACAAGAACCTACAATCAGTCCCCTTGTACTGATATCTTTTTCCACTCCCTAGAGACAAACATTTGTAATTATCCATCCCATTTGCCTCCATAATTGTAAATGTTCTGATTAGTCAGTTTTAAACATTATCAATGAGCTGACAATTAGCTTTTAAATAAGAAAAATATGCCAGCAAAAATCAGCAAATGCTTTCTGTAGGGCATCTCCACAGTCTTCATTCTGAATTCTTCAGATTCGTTCCTTCCCCCTTGCCCTAACTCCTCTTCTTGCCACACTGTGGATCCTCTTCTATTTTCATGTCACATGTGGTGATCACTCCCATCCCTCCTGCCTTAAGGGCTCTTTTAACCCTTTCATGGTCCCCTCCCCAGTTTCATTACACATACACCCAACCTAGGCTCCCTTTGAGAGGAGGCAGGCAGGATTTGTATGACACTGTAACAGGATTTCAGAATGAAGGTAAACTGGACTGCACAATGTCTTCTTCACTTTTTTCTTATAAATTTACAATTCGATTTCAAGAAAGTATAACTTTATTTTCTAGAGCGTTAAAATATATAACAATAAGGGGTTAGGGATTTAGCTCAGCGGTAGAGCGCTTGCCTAGCAAGTGCAAGGCACTGGGTTCGGTCCCCAGCTCCAAAAAATAAGAAAAAAGAAAAAAACAAAATATATAATAATAAATTGACAGAATCTATTTGCCAATATCACTGTATTGAAGTCTACAAATGAGAAGTGTATGACAGAAAACAAACTAACATTGATATAGGGACACTGAACTTACACAGTGAGCACAGGAACCAAATGTGTCCAAGTGTTTACCAAACACCACAACAGTCATAAAAAGCCCACATGTGATCATGAAGGAGCTTTACTTTACCCTGCTTTCTTTCTTTCTTTAAAACGGTACTAGGGACTGACATCTCCATCCTGTGCCTGCTTGTGCCTGCATGCTGTCACCTGGCCCTGCCCCTTGTTTCCCTTTAGTTGAGAAATATAAAAAATATATTCAATGCTCAGTGATGTTTCCTAAATTCTCATGTGAGAATCACTGCTTCCCTGAAAGGGCTCACCCGAGGCACTCTATGCACACAGCATTCTGCTCACGCATGTTGCTCCAGTCCTCGCAGGCAGCTTTCTCTACCCAGCACCCCACAGTCACATACTTTTCAAAACACTAATCTGACATAATGGTGACATTTTGATATAGCTCAAAACATTAACTCAGGCTTAGAGAGATGGCTCAGCAGTTAAAAACACTGACTGCTCTTCAAAAGGTCCTGAGTTCAAATCCCAGCAACCACATGGTGGCTCACAAACATCTGTGATGGTATCTGATGCCCTCTTCTGGTGTGTCTGAAGACAGATACAGTGTAGTCATATACATGAAATAAATATATAAATCCTTAAAAATTATTAACTCAATCTCTATGCTATCCACAGCAGAACTTTAGGCCAATAAAATAATCAAGAGCTAATGAAGTCTAACACTCTTACTTTGATAATCTTCTGCGGTCTTCGCTGTCTGAATGGCCTAGTTGGTGTACAGCTGGGATTGAATCCAGACAGTTAGATTCCCATTTCATGGCTTAATGTTTTGAAGATCTAATAACCACATTTACCTTTACTAAATCATCTGTGTAAGGATTCTTGTTCTTTTAATTTAAAATTCAGCATCTCATATCCCTGTAACTCTAATATGCCAGTAAAATCATAAAACAATATATTATATATACAATATATTATATACAATACATAACATATATATTTTTTCACCCACTCTGATTGGGTTGACACTTCTATCAAATGTCCCACTGCATCTACTACACAGCAAACACACAAGATAAGGTGTTTTGTGGACTAGATTGGTACCTGGGATAATTGTTTTGTAATCATATTATTTAACTAGACCTGTGTCAGTATTGTTGTATGACCTAACTACAGATATATCTAAGATAAGTGTGAACATTCCATACATGTTTTTTGAGGGTATAAAATTTCCTCCCAGAGGAAAGAGTTTTCTCCTGCATTCCCATCAAAGAGACCCAAGTCCATCGTGAGATCCCAGATGAGGGTATAGCAGGAATTGATGATACAAAATATGAGCACAGGTAAAATAACACCATGGTGTCAGAGTGACCTCGTTCTGGAGAAAGAGGAGAGAAGAGCAAAAGGAAAGAAAAGATTGCAGTTCCTTAGTAAAGGTAGATTCTTCATAATTCCATAAAGAAATCAAACTGTTAAAATATACATCCTTAAAATAATCATTATCGAACAATGGTTAGTAACAAATATGACTTCTCTGATGTGCCACAACAATCATTGAGCTAACCGTATACAAAATTATACAAACGTTTACTAGGGGTCTGTAACATTTTAATGTACTGTTTGGATGTCTAAACATGAAATTTCAACTTCTACAACTAGGTAACAGCTTAGGGTAAAAGATTTGGGGAAAAAACAATGCAGAAACCAGAGGGAGAGCCTGTACCACTTTCTCTCCAAGAGCACCTGGGGTGTTGTTTTACTTTAGATCCTCCTTCACACACTGGATCATCAATGCTTACCCTTCAGGAGCAAAGAGGACTCCAGAGAAAGCGCTGAGAACACAACAGAGGCTGTGATGAGGCACTTACTTGCCCTTTATGTTTATGAAGCCGAGCTTCCCTCAAGCTACAGATCCATGTCTTTCCCTTCTGCCTCCCCCAACTGAGGCATCACCCATACAAAGGCTAATCTGTCTTCATGCTGGAAACTTTTGGCTTTCTTCTGAGAACACAAAATAAAGCACATCAAATCAGAATAAAAATAATTTGTAAACATAGTTATACAATTTAAACTTTTTGGTTTTGAGTACCGTTTGCTCTCTGAAATCCTCCTCTGGTAACTTCCTGAGTCCCCATGATGTTCTCCAGTTTCAAGATATGGATTGATAACCAATAAGCTGGTTCTGAATTACCAGGAAAAATAATGGTGCACATGATCTAACCTCAAAATGTTTTAAATTTTTGTCAGTTTCTCATACTGTCTCATGCATTCTCCACAATTTATCCTATTAAACAAGTATTTACTGATCATTTTAAAGTTATTAATGAGTTGAGTATGGAATGATGCAAAGGTAACTGATAATTTGCTGAGTAACAGAGGTTTGCTACATAAGTGAAGCTGTGTTCAAACGAAGTACAAAGAGCTGCAAAAACATCAAGGAGAATGGGAGTTTAACACAGAAGGAAATGCACGCCCGCAGCATTTGGATATATCCAGAAAAAGAAATATACAATATTGCAAATGCTAGGAGGATAAAGTGAGATCATTTAAGGTTGAAGACATTTTTGAAAAGGTTTTAGGTATGAAAGTGTGTTATGTTTAAAAAATTGTTGTTTATATCTAGGGTTTATAAGACATAAGACAACACACAAGATAGTTTGGAACCACTTGAAATAACATTGGAAGAGACATAGGCCTTGATTTCTGAATGCCTTCTTGGGCCTTAGGATCATTATTTTAGTCAAATAAATGCTCAGACATTTACTGACACCAGAATTGCACAGTCAGAAATAACTGATACCTTGCAGGTCTAGAACAACTGGAGTCAGTATGTCTTATCTCATAAGATACATAACTGCTGACACAATCATTATTAAATGGTAAGGCATATAAACTTACAGCTAGGTATATGTAAAAACAATAGACACTCAGAATTTATCACTTCTTCCTGGTGTTAAACTGTGTTGTTCTCTACCCTTCCCAGGTTGCATATATTCTATCTGCATGACAGAATCACTGTGCATTGCTGCTCCACTGCACATCTTCTTTCAAGTCCACATGCAACAGTCAGTGTCAAAAACTGGGTCTGATGGAAAAAATTATATCATGGAAATCAAGAAACACTAGAACCCAGTGTTCCCAATCTATACTCCCACCCCAAAGCTGGTTTATTAAATAAATATACACCAGCATATCACTTACTTATCGTCTTTTAGACAGTTAGTAGGAGGTAAAGGCAAGTGATCCTAATTGGATCTATCAAAAAAAGAAGAAAATAGAGGAAGAGGAAGAAGAAGAAAAAAGGAGGGAGAGGAGGAGGAAGAAAAGAAAGAACAGAACAGAGAGGCTCTGTTTGGATGGGAAACAATCTTCAGATTTACATTATAATCACTGTGGTTATTTGAATATGTTTGGCCCAACAGACTGAAACCTGGGTCCAAAGAGAGTTGCACAATTAAGATGTGTGTTCTTGGTGGAAGAGACAGGCTTTTAGGTCTAATATGTTCATGCCAGGCCCAGTGTAATGTACAGTTTCCTTATGTTCCCTCTGGATCAAGATGTAGAACTCTCAGCTCCTTCTCAGCATCAGTCCTCCTTTACTCTGTCATGCTTCACACCATGAAAATGGATTAAACTTCTGAAAGTGTAAGCCAACCCCAATTAAATGTTTTCCTTATAAGAATAGCTGTGATGATATTGTCTCTTCACAGCAATAAAGTACTGAGAAAGTCATAAGAATTTTCTTCAGAATCATATTGGTCTAAATATTAAATTAGAACACTGAATTTGAATTTTAAGTGTCTAACACATAATTTGTTATCTAGGTATATATGTATTTGTTCAGAGGTCAGCTAAGTAGTAGGAATTATCAGTTTCATGGGTCATTAAAACACGCTCACAATTTATTTACCAAGGTTTGCAAAAAAAAGCAAATTCAGGAATGGAATGAAATCCAGTCTTCAATATTTAAAAAATAAGATGAACATAGATATTAAAAGACAAGATATTTAATGATAAATTAGAAACTTTTAAAATGAAATGTTTATGATAAGTCATGTAATCCACACATTTTATTTCATTTCTCATAATAGAAATATCATAATAATGATGATGATAATAATAATAATAATAATAATAATAATAATAATAACAATAAATTAACTAGCTTACTAGTAAGTGAGGACTTGCACGAAATAACAGGCATATATTCAGTAAGTCACACGCTGGTGTTTGTCAAGTGAGCATAAGTAGTATCAAGTCTTATTACTGAAAGCTGATGCTCTTTATTAGCTACTGAAGAAATAAATATAAATTGTTGTCAGAGGAAAGTAAATTAATACTGAAACAAAACACAGTATACTAATCTCCCTGTATTTCTAGATTTTTGCCTTGTCTTTATAATACAATTGTTAAGATGGTGTTAGCAGCTTCCTCTTTCTAAGCCCATTTATTCTATGAAACTTGTAGGAGAAACACATGTAGATGTACTGGCTTTTAAATATCTTCACAGACTGTCCCAGGGTAGGTGATATTTTACCTCAGATTTCAATGATGCACCCATGGTACATTTGGGTCTCATTTTTTTATCTTCCCTATTTCCGTAATAAAGAATGTTCCTCCTTTAAGTCCTCCTCCTTCTTTGGTATTGAGAGGACGTCCTGGAAAGATGCGACCACCACTTTAGTCAAGCAATTACACCTTATTCTCTCTTGGCTTACCCTGCTAGGCCACTTTAGTAATGGTAAGAATCATAGAAAATCAAGTCATTGCTATTCTACCAGAGGAGTCTCTCTGTTATACATCTGCCACATTTGAAGCATAATATATGGAACAAATTTATAGAACTGACATATATTGAATTTAAAATAAAAATAAATTTTATAAGAGCTGCGGAGCCACAGACATGATAGGAATTAAACTGAAATAAGAATGGAGAGGAGTGAAAGGCAGGAAACCAGAGCACCAATCAGCAATCCATCTCGTTTTGAAGGGTGCTTAAACGGGCCACAAGTGAAGGGTGTCTATTCTCTCAAAAGTCACATACTCTGATAATTAACACATTTCAACACAAATTTAGATGAAAAGTAAAATGGGGCAGACATTGTTTTCAAAGTCCAAACTTTGGAGTAAGCTGAATTATGCCTGAGGTTTGCACCTAAAAAAAATTGCATTTATTCCTATAGTCCCCCAATTCAAACTACTGATTTTTGAGATTACTACTGTTCTTTGAGAAATGAATAGACAGAAAATCTGGAACATATAATAATGTAAAAGCTGTATGACCTCAGAAGAAATAATAGCCTGTATTCTGACTAGTTATATGCTGCATGGCATTCTCACAATGACAGTCAGCAGCAGTGGGCACAGCTCCAGAAGTCATGAGTTCATGACTTCCAGCAGCTGGTTCTCCCCAGTGCAAAAGCTATGATGTGTGGTCTGCTAAGTGAATGAAATCCACTTGGACTGATCATATTCTCAAAGCTCATGAGTTACAGGACACAACTTTCTCATCTGTTAGAAGTATGGGTGCTCTGTCACTGGTCATCAGTGAGTTTTAGTGCACATGTGATTGCACATGGTACTCCTTAGGTTATGACAATTTTGATCTTGGAGTATGAAAAGCAGCCATTCTCATTTTCATTCACAGTTAAAGATACTACAATCCTAGAGACAGGAGGTACAAAAATAAATGGTTTTGATCTGAGTTGGTATCCAGACTCTGTCACTTCCCAAACTTATGGTTACAGGAGACTTGTACTCCTACATAATTGGAAATACAATGGGGCTAACCAGTCCTAAGAATAAAAGAGGAAAAGGGAAATAGCAATTCTATTTAGACACTTTTGTACCTCAGAGAATGCTTCCCAGATCCCCTCTGACATTTAAAGTGAAAAGGAATTCCTAGGAGTATGGAGTACCATTAAAATATGTCTACGATAATTCAGGAAAATTATTTTAAACCATACATAGAGGCTAAGGGAGCAGTACTGTGGTAGAGCAACGCTCTGCCTGTGTGAGACCTGGACTTGACCTTCACATCAATAGAAACACAGCTGGTGGGGATGTGGGCAATGGGAACATTCCTCCATTGCTGGTGGGAATTCCGTTTGGAGGTTTCTCAGAAAAATGGGAATAGTTCTAACTGAAGACATAGCTATAGCACTCCTGAGCACATACCGAAAAGATTCTCCACCATCCCACAAACACTTGCTCAATTTTATTCATGATAGTCAGAAGCTAAAAGAACCTAGATGACCCTCAGCTGAGGAATGGATACAGAAGACTTGGTACATCTACAGAATGGAATACTATTCAATTATTTAAAAAAAAGACATCATGAATTTTGCAGGCAAATGGGCGGAGAGTATCATCCTGATTGATGTAACCCAATCCCAAAAGGACATGCCTTGTATGTATTCACTAATAAATTATATTAGCCATAAAACACAGGATACTCATGCTACATTCCACAGACTCAAAGAAGCTAAACAAGAAGGAAGGCAAAATTGAGAATGCTCAAAACTCACATAGAAGGGGAATAAAAATGTCATTAGAGTAAGATGGAGGGAGGGAAGTGGGAGGAAGAGGGGATGAGAAGGGGAATGGGGGGAATTCAGGACCAGGTGTGGGGAGGAAAAGGAGGGATGGCCAAATGGCCATGAGAATGAGTGGAAAACTGCAACTGACAGGGTAAATGGTGGGCAACTCCATGATGAGACAGACCTGGGATAAGGGAGGTGACCAATATCAATGGGAGCATCCTTAGCTGTGACTCACAGCACTGTGGATATGGTACCCAAAGAGGCCACCTCCTGTAGACAAGGCAGGAACCTCGGTGAAACAAGAGAGACACCATCCCATCCCATCCATGAAACTTGACCCAAAATCTATCCTGACTTCAAGAAATGCAGGGACAGGGGATGGATCAAAGACTTAGAGAATGGCCAACCAATAACTGGCCCAACTAGAGATGCATCCCATGGGCAAACACTAATCCCTTACAATTAATGATGCTCTGTTATGGTTGCAGAAAGGAATCTAGCACGGCTGTCCCCTGAGAGGCTCCACCGAGCAGCTGACTCAGACAGATGTAGTTACCCACAGCCAAACAGCAGACAGAACTTGAAGACTCTTATGTAAGAATTAGAAGGAAGGATTGGGAGACCAGCTGGGGACTGGAACACCATAAAAAGACCAATAGAAGCAACTAACTTGGATCTTTAGGCTCTCACAGACTGAACCACCAATGAAAGGACATACACAGGTTAGACCTTGGCCTCCCTGCACAAATGCAGCCTGGACTTCATGTGGGTCCTGAACAACTTGGGTGGGTGTTCCCAAAAGCTGTTGCCTGCATGTGGGATATGTTCTAACTGGGGTGCCTTTTCTGGGTTCAGAGGCAGTGGATATGCCTAGTCCTTTAGAGAGTTGATGTGTAAGGGTAGGGGGCTATCCAGGAGGAACCCTACCTAGTCAGAGGAGAAGGGATTGGGGAATTTGGTGAAGGAATGTGGGAGGGGGTGACCAGGAGGGGGCAGTGAAGAGGATGTAAAGTGAATTAAGTTAAAAAAATAATAATAAAGGGGAAAAAAACACCTGAGAAGTGGTGTCACATGTCTTTAATCCCAGCATTTAGGAGGCAGACAGTATATAAGTGATAAGTGGGTTCAACATAATTCTAAAGTTAGGAAAAGAATGCAAAGAAATTAAAAGAGGCAAAACAACCTGGAAATGAATAGTAAGGCAGGGGGAATCTGCTTACCAAATTGAGATTTAATATGCAGTTCCAGTATTGGCAAACAAGAAACACAAAGGAAGAGCCTGGGAATGGGCCCCACAGCCCCCAAAATGCCTAATTCATCTTGAAAGTGGACATTCAATAGAGCAGAGACAGCTCTTTGCAACAATACTAGTGTTACTCAAACCTGACAGTCAGAGATCTAACAGAAACTTTGACTATTTCAAAACTTACATAGAAATTCAATCAAAATAGATCATGGACTTACCTGTAAAACAAGAAAATAGGACACCAATAAAAACGTTAAGACCGAGATAAAAAAAAAAAAGTAAAGTAAAGAAAAGTAATCTTCAGATCAAGGCCTTAGTAAAGAGTCATTCATACAAGGAAATATTGATAAACTAAACTTTGCCTGTTAAAGGCCATGTTAGGAGAAAATGCTGCAGCAGAAGCTTCTTTGTGTAGCCCTGGCCAACCTGGAACTCTCTGTAGACCAGACTGATCTGAAACTCAGGGATACACCTGCCTCTGTTTCCCTAGTGCTGGGATTAAAGGCATGGGCAACCACGGCATGTCTGGGGTAATATTTATTTATAAAAACTTCCAGATTTTAAAAACTACCAGATGAATTCTACGTAATATGTAAAGAACTCAACAAATTAAAAAAAAAAAAAAACTAAGAGGAAATTCAACCAAGGGTGGATTAAAAATATAAACTGATAATTCATCAAGAAACAAGAAATTCCAAAGGAAATGAATAAATTCCAAATTAATCATCTAGCAGAATGGCACCTGTGCTTGAAAATTGCTCTGCAGAGTGACAGATGAGAACTGAAGCAACCTCTCATCTACAGAAGTACTCCAGAAGTGTGCTAAAAACTAGACAAAGCTCCTTTCTGGGAATGTGTCATGTTATGAGATGGCTGGCTGTTGTACCAGAGGACTCAGGTTTAATTCCCAGCTTCCATATGGTTGTTCACAACTACCTAGAACTCCAGTTCCAGAAGGTTCCATACCCTCTTTTGACCTCTAAGGACATCAGGCTCACACATGGTGCAGACATACATGCAAGCTCAACATTCACATTCATAAAAATATTAAAAGGAAGAGAGAGACATTCTCTAGTATTTCACTTGTGCTTTCTACATGCTTCTGTCACACCACGGAGCCCCACCAACCAAACTCAGACACAGGAGTCTTACACAGAAAGTAAATCTTACAGGTAGCAAAGGAAGGGTATTTCACATTTATAAACCTATAGTTTAGATGAGTGCCTCTTTCAGGGTTGCACTGTTCATAAGAGAGCAAAGTAAGCCAGTCCCACTCTGTCTATATTCCAAGGCCGTGTTCCAGCTCTTGACACACGAGGGCTTTCCACTCCAATGGTTCTTTAAAATTCCTTCTGGCAGAGGATTTGGTTAAATTGAAGGAGGGGGGAGTTGGGGACTTAGGTCAGTGGTTAGAGCGCTTGTCTAGGAAGCGCAAGGCCCTGGATTCAGTCCCCAGCTCCTAAAAAAAGAACCCCCCAAAAAAAATTGAAAGAGGGAGGTCATGAAACCTTACTGTAGGCAATGCAAAATTAGGTGGGAGATTAGAAAAAAAAACAATTATTATCTTTTAAGTAGTGTTTGTTTGAGGAGGAAGACTTGGGTGGGGAGGTGTTGGAGACAGCTTTGGCTGTCCTCGAACTCAAAATCCTCCTGACTCAGGCTCTCAAGTGCTGGGATTACTGAGCTATGCAACCAAACCCAGCTGTGAAGTTCTTGATATAGGAAACAGAATAGTGTGTGTGTGTAAGTGTCAGGGACAAGAAGGACCACCCAGCAGTTTCTACACTTTGTATCAGTTTTCTTTGCTTTAGTCTTTCTGTACCAGAGATGAAATATATTGAGTAGGTTATAATATTTCACTTTATTTGGTAAGTGTTGATTCCCCTTGTGTAAACAGGTAAAAAATTTGCCTTTAAAGAAGATATGCTCTAGGATCTCCTTGAAAACAATTAAAAAAATATGTACCAAGAACTGAGAAGGCTGCCTGACTCAAATGCAAATGCTATGTGTCAATGAAATATTAGGTGATGACGAAATTTTTCTATTCTTTTCCACTATATAGAACAGAAGCACTATTTTACTGTATGAAACAAATTTTCTTTCAATGTTTCAATGAAAACCATATACTGCATACTATTCAGGGTATCACTGAAGAATCCAAGCTGAGTCTAAGGATATGCTTAGCATGCTCAAAGCTTTGTTGTAAATCCCCAACATGTGTATGTGCAATGTGTGCCCATTTTTGTCCACTACATTCTAAGAGATATATAGATTATATGACTTATTTATTAGCATAATAGCCAACTTTCTAATTTTTTTTCAATACTTCCTTTAAATTGTTTTTTATTGGGCCTGGACAGATGGCTCGATGTTAAGAGCACTGACTGTTCCTCCAGAGGATCCGGGTAAAATTCTTAGGACTCACACGGCAGCTCACAAATGTCTGCAACTCTAGTTCCAGAAGAATCTGAATATATGTGTATATATATATATATATATATATATGTATATATATATAGAGATAGATATATAGATATATAGATATATAGATATATAGATATATAGGTATATAGATAGATAGATAGATAGATAGATAGATAGATAGATAGATAGATATAGATAGATATAGATAGATATAGATAGATATATAGATATATAGATATAGATACATAGATAGATATAGATATAGATGTAGATATAGATACATACCACATATGTATGTATCTCCATCCCCACATAAAACGGAGGTGAACACAGACTGCACAAAGTTGTCTTCTCATATCACACGCACATAACGGCATGCACCGAGCCCCCATTACATATACATTAATAATGAAATAAAAATGTACAAAGAACATAATGCTAGGCAAATTAAACATACCAGCTAAATCATTTCCCACTTAAAATAGCATTAATGTCTCTGTTTTCCTCTAATTCAGAGATAACTTATTCCCTTGCAGAGGAAGGACTTTCTTTCCTATTGGATCTGACTCCACACTGCCTGGACCAATGCTGTGGCTGTTAGTGGGATGGGAAAGTTCCTGGCTTGACACTCGGTGGATGTGGTGATTAGGACAAGGAAGCAGGAAATGGGTGTACCTTCTGATAAACGCACCTTGCATTACTCTTGCTCACTGTACTTCTGTGCTTTCTCAAGCACTGCTCTGTAACATGGAATGACAGCACAACACCCTATCTGATTGGTTCTGTTTTGTTTACCCAGATTTTGACACTGTGACATTGGGTAGTACTCAGGGCATTCGGCAAGCTTAGAAAGAAGACTAGTGCAACAGAAATGGTCACAAGGCCTTGAAGTGAATTCAAGCACTGTTATCCATTTGGTAGTGTGGATTTTGAAGTTCAATCTTTTATGCATATTCATACCCTTGTTTCTTCTACTTCCTAAATGGGGGGCTTGGGCAAATATCTTAACCACTGCTTTAATTCCCTTCACTATAAAATGAAAATTAAGTGTTTGTCTCTCTCAAAGACTCTCTCCTTGATTTGCTTAGCTAAGTTTCTTTAACATCTCCAGGCCTCAGTCCTAGCTCTTCTACTTTGTACATGGGGTCTACATCACCTAGCCCTATCAAGCATCTTGCTAAGTAAGTCTGGACTGTGCAAACCCAACATACATCGGAACACCTACATCTGTCTTCAGTAAGAATCTGTCAGGTTGACTTAGCCAGGATCTCTAATCCAATGTTTCCTTTTAGGAATTCCCTTTCCTTAACTTCTTGGCTATAAACCCTCATTTCTTTTTACTGATGTAAGTGGAGTTGCAAACACAGAAAGAATAATGATCACTTTTCTAAAATTGCAATGTTTCTCAACAAAATGCCACCTTTAGATGGCATTAAATGCCTGCCTAGCTCTGCTTTTTGTATCCAGGGCTGCTATGAGCAAAGTTATCTAGTACATGTTAAATACTTCCAGTAGTGTCTAGCCATGGACACAGTCCATAAATGTAACATTTGAGATCAGTATTTTTTGTGCTTCTTCTGTGGGCATAGAGGCCAGAGGACAGTGTTAGAGGTCTTTCCTCAGGAACATCCATCTTCATTTACTCCCTGAGATAGGGCCTCTCTTACCCTTAAACTTGCCAAGTAGGACTGGTTGACCTACTCCTCCAGGTGATGGCATTATCCTTTGTCAGGCTACCATTTGATGTTTCATGTCCTGCAGCTCCTAAATCTACTGTAAATGTGTTACACGCTTTCATTAATTACTGTAGAATGCCATAAGCATGTCTTAACTTTCCCCAAGTTCTCTTCCTATTCCAGTTATGGAAAGGGATTTGCTAGATCGAAAGATATATATTTTTGTTTTTTGAGACAGGGTTTCTCTGTGTCAAACTCGCTCTGTAGACCTTGCTGGCCTCCATCTCAGAGATGTGTCTGCCTCTGCATTTTAAGTGCTGGGATTAAAGGCATGAACTACCACACCTGCATAGAAGATATATTTTTCAAAACAACAACTGCCTGAGAATAAATGCTCACCGCCCTGTAACTTTACTGGCAGTGACATCATCGCCCAGCAGATATTACCTTAACTTGCATTATTCTGCTACTAGTGAACTGAAACACTGCTAATGTGTTTATTCTGCAAAATTATGGTTAAGGCCTTTGCCAATTAAGGAGTCAATTTGAATTGTTTTCCATGTAGAGGTCAGGCTGCAGCTGAAACATCATTCCTTTCAGCTCTCCATTCCCAAGGTAAGAGTGTTCTTTGTCTCAGTGATGCTGGGTTTGGTGATCGCTTTTGTGTTAGGCAGGGCAGGCTTCCTTTGGACCTGCTGTGCGATTTTTTTAGACAGCAAGAAAAGAGGCTTTAAAAGCATTTGTGCAATAGGACTTGCTTTCCTCAGTGCCACACGAGGGGGTTTTATTGGCAAGGCTTGCTTCATGAGGTGGTGCTCTAGAATTAATACCCATGGAACAGCCCCACTCCCAATTGATAGTTAAGAGCTAAGCACAGATAAAACAGGGCAGAAGCAGTTCTACTGGATGAGTTCAACCTACTCCAGTGAGTTTCCAGCTGACCCAAAGAATTTGCAGCAAGGACAAGTTACAATTATTTAAGTTACACAATTTTGGGTGCAATTATATATGGCAACAATAGCTGATGAGTATTCTTACTATGGTGAACTATAAAACACTTTGAAGAGACTCATATATAGTCTTGACTGATTCAAAAGTACGACATATAGTAGAAATGAGGCCTTATTGTCTATTTGCCTGCTCAGTTCTTCTCCCTTTTTTTTCCAGCTAAAATATGTCAATATAATAAATTCATTGGTTTTTCACTGATAGCATCAATATGACATCCATGTCTCAACTTTCTCTCCAATCACACATTGTTGTATAAATTAAATTCAAATAATAATCTCTTTTGCTTCCTTTAAGCCTCAAAAATCTTACAACTTCAGAACAAGAAAATATTATAGATACCTTAAAATCTTTAAACTATTTTGTATGAGTATTACAAAAGCTATATAACTTATATTTAAAATGCTGTTTTTTTGTTGTTTTTTGTTTTTTGTTTTGTTTTTTTGTTTTGTTTTTTTTTCTTTTTTGAGACAGGGTTTCTCTGTATAGCCTTGATTATCCTGACCAGGCCTTGAACTCACAGAGATCAGCGTGCCTCTGCCTCCCAAGTGCGGGGATTAAAGATATGTGTCACCACTATCCAGTTGAAATGCTGTTTTTATTATAAGATCAATTAAGAAAATCAACGTGACAAGAGAAAAGAATCAAAACAGAATTTAGGTGTCAACACAGGTGTTACTTTTTACAAGTCTTCAGTGAAGAAGGTAAAGGTTTAATTTTTTCAAAGCTAAAATTAATATTATATAGAGAAATAATTTATGTATACATGATTTATATATAAAAACAATTATATCGGTTTCAAAATCAGCATAATATCAGCAGAAAATGGTAATTACTAATTAGGAAGAAACCCAGTATATTTATATTTTGGTTTCCTGGTATCAACAGGTCTTTAGCCAATTTTTTGAGACAGATTGTAAATGAGTATCTTTCCATGTGAGGGCATTGCAACAGAATGTAATAACTTCCAAAAGAGTTAATGTTTCCATTAACTTAATTTCAATAGTAAGGCAAAAATGAGAACATTTATCCAAATGAGTCTTTTTTTTTGCTAATAGCACATATATCTTTTAATGTTAATAGGTCAAAAATTTCCCTAGAGAATTAAAAACCACAATTACCATTGTTATTAGAGTATAAGCAGATTAAAAGGTGGACCGGAAGCCTATTATTCAGGGCAGCAAAAGAGGAGCAACTGGCTGAACCTTAGAGAAGCAGCACTTCAGGACTACAAGTACTTACTCAGAATAATGGAGCAGCTACTTCTGCAGAGGTCCAGACTTTTGCCGAGAAAACCTCTCTGAGAGGATCAGCCTTCAGAGTGCACAAAGAGACCCAGACAAGTACTGGGCACCAATCACATGGATGTGAGTGAGCTCTACAGATGGTCTCCTTCAAAATTGTAAAAGCTAATCCTACCCCAACCTAAGAAGTCTCAGGAAACATGGCATGTAAGTCCACCACCCTCACCCACCACCAATCTCTATTATTTATATGAACATTAAGGTTCTAATTCCATTAGGATATTATGTGTATTACAACACTTCAGAAGTTGGGGTTGGGGATTTAGCTCAGTGGTAGAGCACATGCCCAGCAAGCACAAGGTCCTGGGTTCGGTCCTCAGCTCCGAAAAAAAAATTCAGAAGCTACAAATGCCATACAATGTAATGAAATACTCTCTCCTTACAATTTGCTAGAAGCAATAACGTCACATCTTTCTGCTACTATACTTCCCAAATACCTTTCTTTGCAAAGCAAAGAAAGCTTAAGGAAACCAGAACCCAAATAAAATAATTCCCACCTTTTTCAATCCACATTTCCAAGAAAACACTTGTTGGAGTTGTTTCAAATGTGATCATGAATGAAATTGAATCTTTGAACACAGAGATTGGGTGCTAGCTGAATTCTTTTGTCTCCAAAAATCAATGACAGCAAATAACTTATTTAAAATATGTTTCTTTTTTAATATAACAAAAGAGGCCAAATAAATATTATCATGATTAATCTTCCTAAATAGTCTGCTTTAATCCTCACCTACAATGATTCTAGGTGCAGAGTAAATGCATAAACCTCCATCTTAAGAAATCATGCAGCATAAAATAAAAACAAGCTGTGTAACAATTTTCAAAGTTCACTTAGTACAGTGCTGTTACTATGGTAACCCAGGCAGACTAGTTCTTTGAAAGAATCACACCAGAGTCTAAACAAGGTCATGTCATGGTCTTTTACTCTTCTTTCCTTACAAATGTTCCTTTTGCAACAGCCTCAATAGAACAATATCTACATAATTCGTCATTTTGACTAGATTCTTTTGTCTCAGTAATTATTTTTAAAGACTTTTTTTAAGGACACTGTCCAACAAAGTAACCTAACTAGGGCTGGGGCGATGGCTCAACTGGTAGGACATCTGCCAAGGAAACTGAAGCCCTGAGTTTGTTGTCCATCACCACATAAAACTGTTTGCTGTTGTTGTTGCACATTCCCTAATCCCAGCACTTAAGAGGGAAACAGAAGGAAGGAAGTCAGAAGTTCAAAGTCATGCTTGCTACATAATGAATTTGAAGCTAGTAAGACCTATGTGTGGCCTAGCCCTGTCTTTTTTTAATTTTTATGTGAGACTTGTACTTTTAGTTTTGTTTTGTTCTGTTCTGTTTTTATTTGTTTTGTTTTGTTTTGTTTTGTTTGTTTGTTTTCTCCTTCAAGACAGGGTTTTTCTGCGTAACTCTGGCTATCCCGGAATTCACTCTATAGACAAGGGTGGCCTCAAACTCAAAGAACTACCTGCCTCTTCGGGGATTAAAGGGATGCGCTGATACCACCTGACATGAGACCCAATCTTAAAGAAAGAAGAAAGGGAAGAAAAGAAGGATGGAAGGAAGGAAGGAAGGAAGGAAGGAAGGAAGGAAGGATATGAAATCTGATCACAATTCAATGTCAAAATTTTGGCATGCCAAGTTCTAGACTTTTTGGTACAAAAATTATTTATGTATCCAATATGAAGCAATATTAATATATTTTTAAAACTTTAGGAATATGATAAACAAAATTAATAAATGGCCACTCCATTTTTATCTCCATGGCATTCATGCAGCAAGCACACCTATAAAGTCTATACCATGATTTCAGGACAATTCTTACAATTATTCTGTGAAGTAAATAGATATAGGTATTATTATCTCCACTAAAAGATGAAGCAATGTGTAAGACACACACAGCCATGACAAATGGGGTCAAGGGAAACAGAAGAAGGAAGCAGATTACTTCTACCTTACAATGCAAGGTGATGCAGGATGAGCCCCGTGGCACAGTGACCACATGGCACAACGCACTCAGGGTCCTGAGCACAGCCTGGTATCAGAAAATAAAAATAAGGAGCCAGGCAGGGTTACACACTTCAGTAATCCCAGAACTTGAGTGGTTATGGCAGGAGGATCAGAATTTCATGGTCATTCTCAGCTGCATGTTGTCTGAATGACATCTTTTATCTGTGGCCTAGCAGGCTGTGTGAGAGATTTGTGCTAAGGGTTTTACTGATCACTGCTAACACAAAATAGTATAATAGAAGCCTTTCAAAATATGTGGTTTTAAACCTCCATAAATTTACCACTTTAACCATTCTTTAGTATATACAGTTAAACAAAGCTCTATAATTTTAAATCAGATATGAGGAAATAATAATAACGTAATCTGATATTGTTTTGTTTTTGAGAAAAGAATATAATTTACTATCAGCTTACATATATATGTAGCAGATAAGTCATCAATGCATCAAATATATCAATGTAAAACTGTACCACATTAAACTATAGTTAAATAGAATATATATATATATATATATATATATATATATATATATATATATATATATATATATATACTAGTAGAGAACTGCGTCATTTTTTAGATAACTTATGCTGGCTCAAGCTTCTGTTCACTTTCCCAAGCCCCCGGTCATACTGGGGACAAAGCATCCAGCATCCATTTCCTCATAAGCCAACTGTTCAAACACAAAGGTCATAAAACAACCTGATGCAGGCAGTTCTTTTTCTCTACCATGGGTGCTCAGGGACTGAACTCAGGTTGTCAAGTTTTGCCTCAGGTGAATTTACTTGTGAAGCCATTTTGCTGGCCCATCCCAACCGTCTTTGTACTTCTGCTTACATTGTGCTAAGGACTGACCACCAGAGCTCCATGAATGACAGGTAAGCTATACATTACTTATTTTGAGACAGGATCTTATTATGTTTCCAGGTTGGCCTGAACTCACTCTGTAAATAAGACTGGCCTTGGACTTGTATTTCTTTTGATTTGTTAAAGGTCTTTATAGAAACATAAATTCCTCAAGGCTGCATCTCAATGCTGAGCTTCGTGATTGTAGATGGTGTGAAGACCTTAACCAGACTACATTAGACTGTCCCTTTGAAAGTCACTCACTGTTCACGCCTGTGTCTGAACATGCCTGTGACTATCCAAATCTGTCAAATGTGTTCTCTGTGTGTGGAGAGCTTGGCATCAGTTTCTTCCCAGGAATTCTCCAACTTATTATTTGAGACAAGGTCTCTGAATGAACCTGCAGCTCAATGACACCATAGTATGACTGGCAAGCAAGTCACAGTGTCTGTCTCCCCAGAGCTGGAGTTTACGTGGGTGTTATGGACCAAATTCACTACAGCCCTAAAATGTATGCTTAGCAGGGCACTAGCCCTTACCAATCTGAAAGCTAAACATGTTATCAAACATCCCAGATGTATACAGAGTTCCCCTTCTTTTGCTGTAGCCTGCTTACGTGGAGTGACAACCAATTTGATAAATGCACTGATTTTGTTTTTTTTTTCTTGTTCTGTATCAAATAACATATTATGTGATCACCTCCAGTGGTTATAACCTGAGTCTGTGCTCCCAGGCTACTACCAGTTAGTTTTGCCTCAAGAAAAAACTATCTCTTATTTCCTGAGGTGAGTGCTGTATTTTGTATCAATAGCACCTACCAGCAATTTTACTTCTTAATGAATATATTACTAGTGTAATCTATCCCAGCACAAATTTATATCTAAGACGGGAGGCAGGTGTTTCTGATAATTTAGTAAAAGAAGCCATATAGCATCTTTTACCAAATCAAGTGTCAATTCTATAAATCATGGATGCATACTGGTACTGGCTACCTGCATCCCTTAGGAAGAACTAAAATTATGGAAGTCGCGGGGATGTGTTTCCTTCACAGAGGTACTCAATTAAATTCTATCACTTAACAAGAATGGCTACATTTATCAATACTATTCTAGCAAAGACCCTATGTCATACTGTGAATGTTCAGGGACACCAATCTCACGGTCCTAACAGTGCCCTCATCTGACATGGCATCAGATACATGTTAGAGCAACAGTAGTTTTATACTTCTGAATATATCTCCCAGTAGAGCTGCGCAGAAATGGGTATGGAGAACAATTTACGTGAGTACTTAAAAAGCACTTTACTAATCTGCGTTAGTCACAGCTCTTTGCACTGTGTAAAGTGTTGGCTGATGCTCTCTACTCAGCAGACAAAGAAGGAATGCATTTTAGTGCAAGGATGGGATATCACTGATTGACAGTTCTTGGGAAAAGGTTAAAAATTCAAAAGGAGTGTCTGCATTTGGTTCTGAACTTAAAAGCTTTTTTTTTCTATTCCCAACAGAAGAGCAGTAGCAAGTCGTAGCAGGATGCCATGGAGATGAGAAACTGGAGGGATCAGAGAACTCAATTTGCAGTTAAATGGGCTGTAAACAATCCTTACATGCTCCTCAAAGAAAATGATTAAAAATATACTTGGTTGAGAGAGGGATTCTTGTGCACCTAGCCATTTCTTAACCTCATTAATAAACATGGAAATTTCAACCTTCCCAACCTCCCCAAAGGAAAAAAACCTCAAAAACAAAAAAAAAACCTCTAAACCACTAAATAAAAACCCAAGGCACCCACAGGTTAAAGCCACTGAGCAACAGACAGGATTGATACAGCATTGCAATTCTTACCAACTGACTGCAAGTCTTACTAAAAATAACTGTTAATTATAATGAGATAAAAATTGTATTCAAGGCTAAACTAAGATGAATGGGTTCTGGAGCCTCAGCAGAACCAGCAGCAGGGATGGCATAGTCCAGGGCAACAGATTGCAGTAGTAAGGGCTCAGATGGGAGACCTCAGCCTACCTTTTTGGGTGCTGTAAAGGGCTGGAAATTTCACGGTGAAGAAAGTCGTAGAGTATTTGCCAGGCAGCATTTTCTTGATGCGGAAAGGCTCTTCTGTGTCACGGTACCAGCACAGGCACTGAGTGAAGCAAAGCCAAGCAGGGATGCACTGAACAGTGGCTCTCACTCCGTAAGTATATTTGTGGCAAAATTCTGGTTCTGTGAAGATTTCAAAGAAGAAGGAATACTATATCACAATTCAAATAAATTAATTGTTCATACCATTTAGTCACACAGTACAACTCCCCATGAGCATATCCATAAAACCCTAACTCGTGGGTTAACAGTCACTTTCTCCTATGCAGACACCACCTGCTCAACCGCTTTAGTGGCTGAGAAACCAGAGAAGCTGGGGTGACTATTCGGCAAAGGTTTTTGAGATTTCTGAACATTCTAGAACATACTCAAACAATTTTGTACTTTTTTCAAGTGTAATAAAATTATAGGAAAAGAGACTATGAATAAAAGGACAAAAAACACCTGCTTTTTTCTCTGACTTTACACATAGGAAAATGTAGAAATATCACGGATACTGAGTCAGCTTTGTAAGTGGCAAGTTACTATAAACATACACCCAGAGCACACGTTCTATGGCCTCCTCATAATCAGAGAAAGCTTATGGCTCATTATTGTTTTTATTGCTGCTCTGCAGTAGTTTTTGTTTTGGGGACAGGATTTCATTTATGCACCCCAGGATGACTGACCATCCTATGGCTTCAGCTTCCTCAGTGCTGTGATTGCAGGGTCATGGTGGAAGGGCATACCCAATTTACCATTATCTTTTGTGAGTACATGCTAGATCTGTCTACATTAGATCTTTATATTAATGCAAACTTCCTAACTAAATGAACTTTGTGTCACCTAAGAATGGGTAAAGAGCCAGAAGAAGGTCAAGAATTCTGAATTGACCAGGATGTTCTTTGTCAAGGCATCCGGCCTGATTCTAAGCAATTAGTACTTGGACCACTGGCACCTACAATGGCATCCTGAGCATTTCTATGAGGACAAGTTCCTGGCACTCTAGCAACTTAAAAGCCAAATAAATGATTTCAGATAAGGAGATTGCTAACAGGGTGCCAAGCACATTTAATTCTGTGTGCAATACTATTGGATGAGTTTTCATCATCACCTTAACTGTATAGTTATCATTCCCAATAGTTCTTTGTTTATGCTGGCAATTCACTAGTGTGAATACAAATCATACCCTAACTTGTGGATCATTTGGCAACAGGCTCTTACTCTCTTCCCATTTAAGGTCAAATTGTAAAAACAGATCCTATATTCCAGGTCCATGTGAATCACTGACAGGGTGTTCAGCTGATCGGCCAGCCAGAAATCAGCAAAGTCTACCTTATGGAAGGGAGCAGTTAATACTGGAAAATGAGAAAAAGAAAGAAAGGAAAAAATGAGAAGACATAGAAACATTTCTCTAGTTCAAGGCTGACCATTCAATGTGACTGCTGGTAAAAAGGAAACCAATTAATCACACACATACACAAAGCCCAGACAATGAGGGTGGGTAAAGTAGTAAAGTAGGAAGGAGTTGAATGCAAAATTGGAAGGTATACAGTGGATGAGTGTGTGGTTGTTGTTGGGGAAAGGAGAAAGCAAGGGGAGGGAGAATAAGCTAGCCATAGTGGTTCGTTCCTATAGGCCTTCACTTAGAAGGCTGAGGCAGCAATGCAACAAGTTTGAGGCTAGCGTGTGCTATGGAGTAAGACCCTTTCAAAAAAAATTAGTGATGTAAGCACAAGAGGCAACCTGGTGTTAGGCTACAAAGTATTTGTTGGATAGGGTACACTTGGCTGACTACAAAACTCTTCTTTGCCTATAAAAGACAGGAAGGGCCAGAGAGAGGTGCCTCATGCCTTTAATCATAAAACAAGGAGGAAGAGGCATGCAGATCTCTGAATTTGTTGCCAGCCTGGTCTACAATGTGAGTTCTAGGACAGCTGCACCGAAATACCCTGTCTCAGAAAATCAGGGAGAGAAAAATAGGCAGGGAGTGTGATCATCTGAGGCCTGTTGCATTCTCTAACCTAAATGACACTCTTAGAGCATTGGGTTTCAAGCTCAGGATCTTATCATATGAGGCATGCACTCTACCACTTGACTGCACCCACAGACTATATAATATTGATTTCACTAATATAATGGTAATGACTGTGTTCGCCTTGAAATTTCCAGAAAAATCAACTCTGACCACTATTCTGAAAATAATGCTAAATCTTTTAAGCAACTAACTCATGCAATATATTCCCTTAGAGTTTATAGAATGGTATAGCTCAATTCTTACAATAATTCTCTTAAGGAGAGTACACTGAGACAGACCTCACTATGTAGCCCAGGCTGGCCTCTAACTTGAAATTCTCCTGCCTAACTGCCAGGATCATAGTGTGTAACAGCACCCTAAATTTTCTCATAGCAATTCCTAAGCTAGTCCTTTGTTATTCCCATTAACACAAACTCAACTTGACTTGTTCTCTGTAAACCTGTTATAATTATAATAAAGATCCTGGCATTGCAGAGCAGAACCAGACCCTGGTGCAACCATCAGGAATAAACTCAAGTTGTGAAGGGAACCCACTTGTGCCTGCATGGAGGGGTATGGATAAAGATAGCTTTTAACTTTATCCTCTTAGACTCCCTTGACTTGCATAGATATATAATATATAAGAAAATGCATAGATAAGAATACATTCCTCTGACACTGTAGTAATTCTGAAAATGAGTTTAAATTCCTAGCTCTCTGATTGTATATCTGTATTCATTTAGTAGACACATTCAATCTGGGAATCTATGTCAACCCTCCGCTCAGATGTGTTTGGTTCTTTCTCTTTATTCTGTAAGCATTTCTCTTCAGAGGGATACATGACTACATAATACGAATCAATATTGAATATCATCTATAACAGATACTGTTTGAAGCTAGCTATGGAAACAGTAATAACAAGTTTTGAGATACTGGTCTCTGGAACCGATTTATTTTGATTCCATGATCCTCTGGGTGTGCTGATAACCACTGAAACCTCTCTAGATCCCTTAAGTTCATGTCCATGAACACACAATTATACTCAAAGGTAGAAGGCCGCAATAACATGCTCCACCACAAGATGGCGCAGGCTTCCACTGCACCCCACGTGGAAGGCCAGGATAGCTTTCACCATTACAAGATGGCGCTGGCCTCCACTGCGCCAGCCGACTTCCTTTCAGAAAGCTAACTGTGTGCGCATGTGCAAGAGTGCCTTTGTGTCAGGTCTTTGCCCACTCCGGGGCGTGCCTAATGAGATCATGGGTAAGCGACCAATCAGGCGTGGACACGCCACATTAGGGTGTATATAAGCAGCGCCATTCTGGGGCTCGGTCTCTCCTCTTCAAGATGCAATAAATGCTTTGCTGCAGAAGGATCCTGGTGTCCGCGCGTTTTTCTTGCTGGCAAGACATTGGGCGCGAGACATTTGGTGCCGAAACCCGGAAAAAAATGCCACACCATCGCCGGCGCCAAGGAGAGCCTCCACTCGCGGAGAGGGTCCAGAACTGCAGGTCGAGAAGTAAGCTCTGAGAGGCATGTTTGGTCTTGATACAGCGTGTCAGAAACAGAGCGAGGTGAAAGCTTTAAGAAGGGAAGGTGCACATAAGAAAAAAGGCCCTTCTGAGGACTTTAGATCCGAGGAAGTGAAAGATAGGGGAAAGGATGCCCCGGGAGAGAAACAGGGAAAGGAGGAGAAAACCCCCAAAAGGAAAAGGCTTTATCCGGTAAAGGAGTTAGAGGCTTTGGGACTTGATAGTTCAGAAACAGACGAGCTTAGCCCCTCTGAGGAAGAGGATTTAGATGAGGAGGCAGCTCGCTATGAAGAAGAAAGATATGGGCCTAGGTGGAGAGCCACTGTGAAGAAACCGAAAGTTATGGATCCTTTGTGGGCAAGGCTGATAATTTTGTTTATTTTTTTTCTTTGTGTCGAAAGCCGCTACAGCCGCTAGGACAGGTCAGAGGGTCCTTACAGAGCAACAAGAAAGTATGTCGGAGGGAGAAAAGGTCTCTAAAGAAAAAGCAAAAAGAAAAGGAGATAAAAGGAACACAGTCTTTTGGGAGAAAAATTTTGTCTTTGTGCTGGTAAAAGGTGTGATCAGGCTCTATAAGATTTGCAGAGTCATACTGATTAGGCTTGATAGAGGCAGACCGCCAAAAAATTTATTCAGGAGAATCAAACAAAAGGACATCTTAGTGCCCGTGCACAGCTTGATGGAGTTAATGTAATTGGGTTGTGAGTAAAAATACTCAGGACTGTGTTTCACTTTCATACCATTGGTATATGTCAGTCGTGCTGCTCAGATAATATATCTCAGTATCTTACAGGAATTGGGTTTCAACACGTTGATAGACTAGTCCAGGAATTGAGACAATCCATCGTCCATATTGACTCCACTCGACTGGATAGTCACCATGAACACCATCTGGTTTTTTCCATCCTTGTCTATTGTCTGTCCGTGGTGCACCAGGATGTCCCCATGTCTATCAGTTTATGTCTATGGTTCTTGTTTCTCGTTGTTTAAATGTTATATGTTTCATGTTCAAAAGAAAAAATGGTAAAAACTTTATCTGCTGGTCGTTCACACCTTGACTTGGTTTTAACTCGTTTGAAAAAGGAACAAATGAATAAAAAACAGTTTCAATCAGGCCTTTAGAGCCCTACACATGCAGCCAGGAGTTTATGTCAGCTGGAGAAGCTGCCCAGAGGCTAAGCGTCTACACGAGCTGATCTTAAAGGCGCCAGCAGCTTCTCAGCTTCTTTGGTACAAGAGTTGAGAGCTCTTTCTCTTAGAGAAATGCCTGACTTATTATTTGACTCAACAGGTGACAAGGTGCTTCTCTTAAAATCATAGGTAAAAAGGTAAAAATGGTGTTTGGTCTAAATATTATAGATATGTGTAGCCACTTCAATTTGTTTCTGATTGGTTTTAAATGTGTAAATATGCTCTGCTTGCCTTGGTTATGGACTATTGGCTTTCAAGTTATTGAATGTGGTTAAAAAGGTATAATATTGGTAACAGAAAGTTGACATAAAGCTGGTAATTTGGATGGAGTCATTTCTAGACAACATGTGGCATGAGCCAACCTAGGGAAACAGGTCTAAATTGAGGTAATATTTTTATGGAATTCTATTCTAGAAACCAGGCTTCTAAAAGAATTTAGGACAATGTCTCTTTGTTGAGGTACTAGAGACTACGCCATCGTGTGTTCATATATAGGAATTGACAGTCAAACTTTGTACTAGTTTGTTGGAGGTCGAGTTATGCTTTCCAAAGTTGTGGTTTGCTCTGAAGTTGTCTGTATTTTAATGTTAATTTCACTGTCCCGAGGACAGCTGCCTAGTCATGTACTCAGAACTCAGGTGACCTTGTGGTTGTGCTCTGTTGTTACAAGGAGAATATAAGGATTGCGATTTAGGATTGCCAGTGTTACATTGACTAACTCAAACTTATTTTTAATTAAGAAAAAATCAAACAGGTAGATATTGTTACAAGATTTACGAAAAATTGATGAGTTTTTGGAACTTGTGAGAACATTACAGCCAGTTTACTTACTCCAACTGCCATTTCAAGATAGATTTAGAGGATTGATTTTGAGTTTTCATTTCATGAGCCTGCTTATAGTTTTAGAGAGCCCATAAAGTGATATCATTAGAAATGGCTAAGAGCCTTATATTATGCAATTTTGTTGCTTCTTCAATGTAAAAGGTTAGAACTTAAAACGTTCAGTGTATATGGAAATTTTTACTACAAACCTTTGCTCTCAAAGTGAGCTTTAATATTTGGTGAGTTGCTGTTGCACTACTCCAGAAAAGGATATTTCAAACTAATTTCAAGCTTCTAAGGATATGTTAATTGGCTAAGTACCTCACCCTACCAGAGGACTTAGGTCTTTGTTATGCACATTGGAGATAAAGCTTCAGCTGTGTTAATACAGAATTGTAGACTAGAGTCGTGGATGTATTTTAAAAAGAAACCTGGTAAAACACATCTTATTCCAAACAACAGTTAATTGGTTATTACAAAATACTGATATTTGGCCTATTACATATATAAATTTTTCAGGCAAAATTGATAATTTTACTCCATGCTTTTGTACTTCCTGTATATTTGTGCATACAACCCGTAGGAAATGCGCTTACTGTACTTATAGGTGGTTCATCTAATGAAAAGGCTACATATATGATTGTGTCACTTGTTTATTCTCTTTAGTTTCTGTTGCTTCAGTACATTATTAAATTCCATGCTTTAGCCACTGTTTTTAAATCAAGCTTTCAATTCACATACTGATAGCAAATGTGTGGCTCGTGGTTTACAATTGATTTCAATTACTTAATGCTTTATTAGAGACAGGTTTTCTACTTAAAATCAGTGAATGATTTCAATGTAAATTGTCTGACAACTCACTGTCCTTTCAGTGCTCTGGCTCAGACAACTAAACAAAATCATAGACCCAGCTCTTTGAAAATGATAATGGAGTTGATATAAAAACAGGAAGACTCCATTTGCTTACTTTAAATTCTCAGCCTTTCCCTGCCAGCTCAGGGATTTCTAGTAAGACTGAAATTGGACAATATTTACAAGATTCGACATTTCTAATTAATGCTTATGTTTAGGTAAATAAAGTTTGTGAGGTGCTAGAGAAATGGCTTAGTGGTTAAGAGCACTAAGTATTGTTCCTTAATAGACCATTTAAGAACTCAAACTGGATTGCCTGGGCTCCTTAACAAGGGAGGACAATGATACCAGACAGAATGTAGGCCTTACATAGGAACAGTTAGTCAAAAAATCTCATTCTTTATATATCCAAAACAATAATGCTGGAGACAATAATTTGGTATACAAGTCAATTTATAAATACAAGTGCTCAGTGTCCTCAATTTAATCCTCGAGAACTTACCTTAATAAATGATACCTTTACTATATCTTAATAAATAAACAGGGGGAGTTATCCCTGTATGCTAAATAATGGTCCTTTTATTTCAATTTTAAAATTTGGATGCCAAAGTTATAGCACCCTACAACTAGGCATATTCTGCCTAGGTGAAATAAAAAAATCCACATATTGACATGATCCTGTCCATATATTTTATATGGGGAAGAGGGAATGTTTGTGTTTTTTCTACAAGATGTTACAAGAGTATGCTAACTGCCTGAGTGGTTGCTGAGACTTGCTGATCCTGGTTGCATGAAGATTCAGCTCTCCTGGTTCCGGTCTCTTGAGTCATTCCTCTGCCCTGAGAGGAAGATAGAAGATTCCCCCTCATCTTTTGTCATCACAGAGATTTTGGCATTGCTGCAGTCAGTGTTACCGCTGCGTGTGTCCCGTCCCACTGAGGCCTGCTCTCTGACCCCCTGTGGACAGCTGCTTGCTAGAGAAGACTGGACTCCAGTCGTTTGATGCCCCCCTCATTCCCCTGGTGACTCTTGCTGCCTTAACTGGTGTTGTCATTTTACAGACTGTAGCTTCACAGGAATGCCACCTGCGTGAAGCTGCTGTGGACTGGGGAACTCTGTCCGGGTTATACAGATCTCAGACATGGTTCCATTGCCTGCTCATTGTTCCAGAGAAGAATGACTGATCCTGAACTGTCCTGGAAAAGACCTTGACACTTTCGCTGCTATTGTAGCAGCCATTACTGTTGCAGACATTGTGTCTGCAGTGTCTGGAGTTATCCTCCCCCAATCTATTGTTAGAGAAGTACAGTGGGTGAACTTTCTGGAGTAGTTGCTAACAATTGGGAAATCTAAATTTTATCATAGGAGCGGCTTGACTATGGCCCTTGGTGGTAACAGATGAGGAGAACGAGATGAGGTGCCGCTACTTATCAGGAGTGGTTCTGTTGGTGCAACCCTATGCTGTGGATTAGTGTTCATGCTATGGTTGGTTTGCAAACTCAGATCTCAACAGTAATGTGAAAGGCCGTTATCACTCAAGCACTTGTGGCCATTGAACAAGGGGCCTCCCCTAAAATTTGGTTATCTATCTTCAAGAATTAGTCGATATCTGAATTCTCTGCTCTTGCACCCCATGGATCTGTGGATCCATTGCACTGGGATGAGAGAGACTCAATGTTCCTTTGATCAGCCCTTCTACATCGCTGAGGTTTCCTCATTGCACGTGATAGGGTGATCATGATTCCCCCACTAACTCATCTTCTGGCTGGCCTCTTTTTAGAGTTCGCCCTAGGTCATTAACAGTTACTGTCACACAGCACTGTGGTATCCAGAGACGGGTAACTATCCTCATGAACAGTACACGGGGCCCGGTGGCGATAGGGTTACCCTTCGATAAGGCTGTGACATAGAGGAACGACCTAAGACAGGAGCCACAGCAGATGGACGTAATTGCAGGGACCTAGACCAGCCTAGACAATAATTTATTGTTATTAATTAATAAAATAATAAGGGGGAGATGTAGAGTGCCACAATAACATCCACCACCACAAGATGGCGCTGGCTTCCACTGTGCCCCACATGGAAGGCCAGGATAGCTTTCACCATTACAAGATGGCACTGGCGTCCGCTGTGCCAGCCAACTTCCCTTCAGGAACCTAACTGTGTGAGCATGTGCAAGAGTGCCTTTGAGCCAGGTCTTTGCCCACTCCAGGGCGTGCCTAATGAGATCATGGGTAAGCAACCAATCCAGCGTGGACGTGCCACATTAGGGTGTATATAAGCAGCGCCATTCTGGGGCTCAGTCTCTCCTCTTCAAGATGCAGTAAACGCTTTGCTGCAGAAGGATCCTGGTGTCCGCGTATCGTTCTTGCTGGGGAGACGTTGGGTGCGCGACACTCAAAAAAATAAAAAAATTGGTAAAAACTGATCTGTGCCTAGGCAGTCATTGCACAGGACTTTAGAGGCAGGAGCAGCAGATCTGGGTGAGTTCAAGATTAGCCTGTTTTTGAGATCCAGCTCTAGGACAACCAGGGCCACACTGAAATACCCTGCCTTGAAAAATAAAAACAGGAACAACAACAACAACAACAACAACAAAACAAAACAAAAAAATTGATCACTAATGATTTAACTAAGGACACTATTTTAAAACTTTAGTTAGCTTACTAGAAGAATGAGGTAATGTTACTATTGGAAGGTCTGGGACTTTGTGCTACCTAATTGGATTCCTAGTTGTGGCAAATACAATGATAGGATAGAGGACAAAAGACTTACTTAGCATACATAGAATGCACTATATTTGACACACTAACATTTCAGAAAGTTATTACATAAAGTTCTTAATATTTTTTTAGGGAGGGAATGTAGCCTAATTCAATTACAAAGATTCCCATATAACTATGAATATAAATGGTGAGCAATCTTTATTTTTAAGACCAAGTGTTTTTCAGTAAAAGTAAAGATAAAAAAACAAGGGAAATAAGATTTTTATTTTAGGACAAGTGTTTACAAAACATTTTCAATAAATAAAACTATGGTGAAAACATTCTGTTAATTCTCTGACATACATTTTAGAGAATAATTTTATCAATGAAGTTTGAATAAATAGCCCAACTGATTTTAAATGGCGTATACTCAATAACACTTCTGTTTTAGTAACGATATTACAAAAGCAACAAATCACTGCTTCAAGGAAGACTTTTACTAGTGTGTTCATCCTTTTTATACTTCACTCAAGCCTTTTCAACCAATCAGTCTAAATTTATCACCACACAGTTCAGACCCAGATACATATCCACTCAACAGGGATCATTCTACTCATCAGAGAAAGTAACCATGCATGAAATGATGGCTTCCTACTTAAAAAAAGGAATCACCGAGGCACTGCACACAAAGGACCCATCTATACCATCCTGCTATTGCAACATCATCACAGGAAGCTTTCTGAATCTTCCAAAAACCTCATTTAGATATAAGTTTATAGAAAAGCTAGAGCGGTGTCTCAGTAGACACTGCTGCTCTTGTCGAGGAAGGGGCTGGGTTCCCATCACCCATGCTTGGTTCACCACTGTCTACAATTCAAGCTTCAGGGATCAGATACACTCATTTGGCTTTCATGAATACCAACCACACACGTGGTACCCATATATATATACGTATATGTAGGCACTCACATATATGTTTTAGACAAAAATAAACACTTAATAGGGATTTATAGTTATAGGCAATCTAAGAGAATACTGAGGTAAATGCAGTATAAAGTAGCCCTGGACTTCTAATCCTTCTACCTTCAAATCCTAAGTAAGGGATTACACAATGACATTCGGCCAGACTCTCTTTTCTTTAGAAGGAAAAAAAGTGCTATATATTACCACAGTGATTAATTAATTGTATTATGTACAATCAATTCACTATCTGACTACCATGTTATAAATGTTCAAGGTTATCTGGTATCCAACAAAAGCACTTACTCCTGAATCTGGGCACTATTCCCTTGTCCCAGTGTGAATCCTGCCTCTAAGGCTGTGCAATCCAACAGTGCATTGAGGCATTTGAGGAAGTCAATGCTAATGTACTATTCTCAAAATGTTGTGCATGCCTTCTTGACTTATCAGAAGTTTAAACAGCTGAAATCTGGATTTATATTAGAAAGTTTTTTGGGGGTTAATAAGAAAGAAGACCATAAACCCATAAAGGACAAACGAATACACATATGTAGGGATGATACTAATTGGAGCAAAGAAGCATGGCATAAGGGTCAGGCACCTTAATATACCCAGGAATCCAGCAATCTGTAAAGCAGATGGAAGACAAAAGAGAGAAAGTTCCTTCTTATCATTACAGAGAATAGCCTTTAATAAACAAGGATATGAAAAATGATGAACAGTTCAATAATCCTCTAGTGGGAAAGGGACTTGAGCACTGATCAGGTTATTCATAAACACCCCTGCAGTCAGCTACTCAGAGTGGACAACATCCATGAGAGTCACAGTGAGTCAGCTGCTCTGTGAGAGTGGAGTAGACTCAGGAGTCTCCCAGTGAATTGGCCATTCATATAGCGAGGACATGTCCACAAGACTCTGTGCTGTACTACCTCAAAGAGATGATGATGAGACAAATTGTTTCTTGAATTAAGTTCAAAGATGAGGACATGATTTACTCCAGCTTGTCTCCAACCACATATGTTGATGCCCAGTAGAAAAAGGAATTCAATCAGAAGATAGCTACCCCGATAAATTCTTATCAAGGTCCATACAGTTCTATCTATTTCAAGTTTATATACAGCTGAAAGAACTATATTGGTTAATTATCTACCATGTTCCCCTTAATTATCTTTTTTCCTAATTCTCTAAGACACAGACTAGGACAGAATGTTTCTACAAAGACAATCTGTATCTAGATAATCTTAAGAGTCAATAAATATGCCTCTAGGCATATTCCTTCTGCCTCTTTACGCTGCAGAGTGCCGTTAGAATAATTTCCATCAAACATTTTTAATCATGTTATTTCATTGTTCTATTGGTTTTTTTGTAATTTTCATTTATTTTCTAAATTATAAGACAGCAGAGTTAAATGACATTGAACAGTAAGACCAGAGGTTTTTTTTTTTTTTTGAGACATGCAGTCTTGGCTATCCAGGACCATGCTATGTAGACCAGGCTGGCTTAAAACACAGGGATCCTCTTTCTTCTGCCTCCTGTATGCTGGCATTAAATATGATGCCTAGTATAAGACTAGTTTTGTCAATGGGAGCTTTCTATATGATACAGTCTCTTCTACATTGCTTTCTCTGTCATTACACTAATTTTCTACTGCATAGATTTGTTGTAAAATGAAAAGATACAAAACACAAGGCAATGTGGGGATCTAAATGTCACATAATAATAGTTGACATCTATGGAATGTTTAATACGCTAAGAGTTTACCTTGTTTTTGGTACATTTACATGTAAAATAGTTTAAATCATTATAATAGTTTCATGAATTTAAATTACTATACCTATGTTGATGGAGAAAACAAGAGCACAGATAGACTGAGGAATTTGCTCTGGATTATTGAGCTAAATGTAGCATTTGGATGGCCTGGCCTTGTAGTTGAAGGTACCTATCTTCTTCTGCCTCCACACCTGGCTGCAACTTTTATAACTATGCACAAAGCTGGTGCTCTCCACTACTATGTTGCTTATATGCCCATTCAAACCACTCGGGACCACTATTGATCTACAGCTTCCTACAATTCTGATATACAAACACCTTAGCTCTGCAAATTCAAGCTCTTTAAGACATCTACTCTCCAAGTTACTTTTTCCAAACCTATGCTACACTACTCCCAGTGTCAGTCCTAATGCATCTTACCTTTTAAAAAGTGAGTTTTTCCCCAGCACCTACTGTGCTCTTTCATTTCATCTCAACCAAATTATACTTACTTAATTTAAATAATCATTTTTTGTTTATAAAAATATTTAGTAACTTAAAAATAACAGGTAATAAAAAGTGTTGCTTTGAAATCAAATATATAAATCAGATATCAAATCATAGTAGGACAAATTATTTAATTTTGAATTTCTAGTTCTCACTTTCCTCTTGGTCAATGGAAATATCATCTGTTCAGATACTGGTCCAAAAGAAAAATGCTTAAAATGATTAGTTATTAGGAAAATGCAAATTAAAAACTAAGACAATACCTCACATCCACTTGGATGAACATAAGAGCACCTTCATACATTACTGGTAGTAATGGAAAGTGGTATAACCTCTATAGAAGAAAATAAGATGCCCTCCTATAAAGTTAAACATGCCCAAAGCCTGCACACCTACCTGGGTTCCATTTTTCGCCCCAATAGGAGGGAAACAACCCGCTTATTATGTCACCTGTACAGTGTTTTCTGATATCTACATGTGAGCCATATCAAGCACATGCCCATAGCTCCTAATATAATAATACAAACAAAGAAAAATATTAAGTTTAGAAGACCCAAAGAGTCTATGAATGGACTAATGGATAAACAAACTGTGATATGTGGAATGTAGTACAGAATGATGCCACAATGTTAATACATGTTTTGTACACACTAAGGGAAAAGGCCACAAGACTTCAGTCACATGGACTATCTACAGGAGGTATATCCATAAAGACAGAAAAGGACAGTACTTCTTGCCAGCTGGAGCAATAGAAATGTGTGACTTGGCTTCCTTCTAATATGATAAAAGGATTAGGTAGATTGTACAACAATACTGACTTCTTATTGTACAATAGTTAATTCTGAGGTCAAAGAAACAGCTTAAGCAAGCATGACAAAGTGACTTTGCACCATATAAAAGCAGGCTTTGTCATAGATACCTGTAACTTAGTGCTGTATCATGAAGCCAGGCAGGCCTGGAAAGTTCACTAACCAGCAGCTGAGCAAAATGACCAGCCTCACGTTCAGTGAGCAACCTGGCCTAAGGGAATAAAGCAGGGATAAGAAAGACACCTGTTATCCTCTTTTGGCCTTTTTCATGTACACATGCTGGGTATACCTGTATACAGGAATCTGACTCACACACACACACACACACACACACACACAAACACACACACACAAAGAGAGATAGAGATAGAGAGAGAGAGAGAGAGAGAGAGAGAGAAAGAGTGTTCATCTTTTATACACTTCATTTCACTAAAAGAAATAATTACAGAGGGGGAAAGCAATAAAATATTGAAGTTGACATTGCAAGTCCATCTTAAGTTTAATTGTTTTAACTGTTTACCACTCACGGATTTGCTCTACCTTTCGAAAATTTCTAATTCTCTCTAGCCATCTTGACATAACCTAGAGTGACCTGGGAAGAGGTACCCCTATTGAAAATGTGCTTGTGACTTCGTCTCAGGGAGACAGTCTTGACTGGTGGCTGATGTGAGAGGGCCCCAAAAAACTCAAGTAATTATGGAATAAGCTGATTTCATAGAGTTTCAATTTAAGAATAAGAATGCCACGTCTGTGAATAATGGATCCATATAATAAAAGCTGCATACTGTTCCTTTCTAAACTCTCACGTCGTTTAAATTCTTAATGAGAAGATACTAAGTTTCATTATCATCTCTTGGGCTAAGGGATGTTATGTGTTGCTTGCTGTGTATAATTTTATTAATTTTCACAGTAAAAACATACATTATTTTACAAGAGATAAATGATGAAACAGAGATAAATCAAGTGCTCCATCTAAAACAGAAAAATTTAATTTCAGTAATCTGGTTCCAGAGCCTTCTGGACTTGTATGTAAATTATATACAAATCACAACATGTCTGTTAACTCAAAACAAAAAGGAATGCCCCAAACAGAAGTCTATTCAAAATCTTTTCATGATAGTCTTTGCTGCATTGAGTCCAGTTGCTGAAAATGTTTTCTTTTGTTGTTCTGGGTCCTGAATCACTATTGAACCTCATAACAAAACGGTGCCTGCGCTTTACATCCCTTTCCGGCCATGGTAAGTAAGCCCTGTCTTCTAACACGAATTGTCAATCTTTCTGCAAGCTAAATCAAATAATGTGTGTTTTTTGATGTTTGGCTTCTTTTGTTTATTTTTAAATGGTTAATTTCATGTTCTATAAACCTCACTTATAAACTTTCATCTGTGTCCCTGTATGTGGCTACACTTCATTCCTCTCTCTTCCCTACATCACCCCATGGGGAAAAAACATGTATCACGTTGTTGATAGAACTTTGGATTGTTCCACTTTGGTGACATTAACATAGTACAGTTACTAATGTTCTCGAGTGCTTATTCGTATGTCTATGCGCTCATCTCTGTTCCTAGAGACGGATCATAGGTTACTGCCCACAAACATAGGTTACCTCCGTTTTGGTAAATAGTGCCTAGCAGCAATCTGAAGTGCTATGCCTACCTTTCACTTCCAGCATTACTGCCGAGATGTGCCAATATACAGGGAAACACAACTCCTGTACACACTTCACAATATATGGCTATGTGAGAGGCTTCTAAGCTGCTACTGTTGTAGGCTCATTGGCACAAAATTATTTCTTTGTATTTTAGTCTCTTAGGTTGTACATTTATAAAAAATAAATTAATTAAAGTGATTGTAACAGTTTAGATATACTACCATTTATTCTCAAAAAGGATTTCAACAATCAATAGTCCTACCATTAATTTACAAGTGCTTATTTTCTACCCTTATGTCTACTGTAAATGTTATGTTGTTAGTGAAATCTGACATAATTTGATTATTTCAAATTTAGCAAAGTTTAATAGAAGAAAAACTGAAAACCAAAAATCTGTACAGAAAAAAAATATTTTGTGCAATTAAAATTCTGTGATATGAGATTTTTTATGGCAAATTATTGAACACTAGGTCATGTCCCCTTGAGAGACAATAGCAATTTTTCACATAATATTTAATGTTAATGCTCAAAGAAAAACATTGTGCTTGTAGGTGCATTACAGCTGCTGCGTTTCCCCCTGACTCTCAACACAGCTATCTTCTCAGTACCTGAGGGGAGATAAATAAAGACAGACAGCTGGCCTTATCTGTTTATCCCCCCCTCCAATACACACAAAAACAAACAAAAAATGGTTCTCAGGTTAGAGTGTAATGTACAATATTAGATATATAAATTGCATGCATTAATATTAATCTCAGAGTAATACAGTCTATGTTTACTAAAAACTCAGCTTGTCAACTATGTTAAAAAATAAAAAACAAAACCCCCTTTCCCTTTAATTCACATGAAAAGAAAGAAATCTTTCCCTGACTTACTTCTTCCCTGACTTACTTAAACTCTTAAGGATTGACTTCTCCTGGTTTTCAGTACTGGGGACTGAACTCAGGAGTCCATTTGAGACAGGCAAGCATTCTGCTACAATAAGAAAAAAGTGTATAAACTCATTGACACTCAATAGCTCGCAAATGAAGAACCACCAGTTCAGACAAGACATGAAAAACAAAAAGGGTTCCTAGAATTTAATGAAAATGAAGGCACAGCTTCTCCAAACTTAAGGGACTTAAGGAAAGCAGTAATTAGAGGAACATGCATATGCAGCACAGAGCACTTTCATAAAGAAACTGGAGGGACCCCACACTAGCAACTTCCTAGCCCACCCTAGATCTCTAAAATAAAAAGAAGCCAATACATATTAAAGGAGGAGACAGGAAGAAATGATCAGACTTGGGGTGAGAGTGATCCATCAGAAACAAAGAGAATACAAATATCCAAAAAAAAAAGAGCTGATTCCTTGGGAACTTCAACCCGAGAGACAAACCCTCAGACAGATAATGTAATAGGAGGAGAGACAGCATCCAAATAACAAAATCAGAAATGAACAGGGAGCCATATCAATGGACACTGATGAAAGTCACAGAATCGTTAGGTCTCACTTCAAAAACATGCTGTCTCCAAAATTAGAAGCTCTGAACAAAGTGGATGATTGTGTAGACAGATTTCACTGACCACAGGTAAATTCAGGGAAAATAAACTATGTAAATAGCTCTACAACACCTAAAGAGACACAAACCCACGGATAGAGTTTCAAGGCCAGATTGTTTGAGCACAGACTCCTACCAGATTTTCAAAGAATTCTCAACCTTCTCCAAAAAACAGAAACAGGAGGAAAATTGCCAAACTGATTCCAGGACACCACTGTCACCCTGACACCTAAATCACAAACGACTCAACAAAGAAAGAATTTCAAACGAATTTCCCTTACGAACATTGGTGGAAAAAATACTAGGTAAAATGCTCGAAAATAATATCCAAGGGCATCAAAACCGCCATTCAGTGCTATCGTGTAGGCTTCCTCCTGAGGCTGCAGGAGTGGATCAGTCTATGAAAACCCATCAAAGTGATCCACCATATAAGAAAACTGAAGTGAAAAAAAAAATCTGCCCTCAGTATTCCCATTAACGTGCGAACTACACTTGGATTTAACTTTCTGGAAATTGCATGTCATGATATATATATATACATATATATATATATATATATATATGTATATATATATATATATATATATATATGTATATATATATATATATATATATATATATATGTATATATACATGGGGTCAGAGTCCATGGTCAGTCCATGTATAGTCTTTAGGTAGTGGTTTAGTCCCTGGAAGCTCTGGTTGCTTGTATGATTTTGCTTTTCAATATAGAGCAACATTTTAAGGATAGGAATCTAAGTATCATGGTGAACTAAGTAGGTTCCCATTAGGATTCGCATGTAATAAGCTTGTTATTCAAGATAGAGCAACGTTTTAATGAACTGAAACACTGTTTCTTTGTGAACTCAGTTAATTCCCAGTAGCCTGCTCTTGTAATATGTGTACTTTTAAAGATTTATCAAAATTTTGTGAGCCGAGTCTGAGTAACATGGTGAATTCGGTTAGTTCCCAACAGGCCGCAGTAGTATTAAGTGGACTGTTCGGGATATAGAAAATTTTTCACGAATGGAATCAAAATTTCTGGCGAATTCAGTGATTTCCCAATGGGACATGCTTGTATGATTTTGCTTTTCAATATAGAGCCACATTTTAAGGAACGGATTTAAGTATCATGGTGAATTCAGTAGGTTCCCAATAGGATTCGCATGTAATAAGCTTGTTATTCAAGGTAGAGCAACGTTTTAATGAACTGAAACACTGTTTCTTTGTGAATTCAGTTAGTTCCCAGTAGCAGGCTCTTGTAATATGTGTACTTTTAATGATTTATCAAAATTTGGTGAGCCGAATCTGAGTAACATTGTGAATTCGGTTAGTTCCCAATAGGCAGCAGTAATAATAAGTGGACTGTTCGGGATATAGAAAAATTTTCACGAATGGAATCAAAATTTCTAGGCGAATTCAGTGATTTCCCAATGGGACATGCTTGTATGAGTTTGCTTTTCAATACAGAGAAACATTTTAAGGAACGGAATCTAAGTATCATGGTGAATTCAGTAGGTTCCCAATAGGAACCGCATGTAATAAGCTTGTTATTCAAGATAGAGCAACGTTTTAAACGAACTGAAACACTGTTTCTTTGTGAATTCTGTTAGTTCCCAGTAGCCTGCTCTTGTAATAAATGTACTTTTAAAGAATATCAAAATTTGGTGAGCCGAATCTGAGTAACATGGTGAATTCGGTTAGTTCCCTATAGGCCGCAGTAGTAATAAGTGGACATTTCGGGATATAGAAAAATTTTCACGAATGGAATCATAATTTCTAGGCGAATTCAGTGATTTCCCAAAGGGACATGCTTGTATGAGTTTGCTTTTCAATAAAGAGTAACATTTTAAGGAACGGAATCTAAGTATCATGGTGAATTCAGTAGGTTCCCAATAGGATTCGCATGTAATAAGCTTGTTATTCAAGATAGAGCAAAGTTTTAACGAACTGAAACACTGTTTCTTTGTGAATTCAGTTAGTTCTTAGTAGCCTGCCCTGGTAATATGTGTACATTTAAAGATTTATCAAAATTTGGTGAGCCGAATCTGAGTAACATGGTGAATTCCGTTAGTTCCCATAGGCCGCAGTAGTAATAAGTGGACTGTTCGGGATATAGAAAAATTTTCAGGAATGGAATCAAAATTTCTATTCGAATTCAGTGAGTTCCCAATGGGACATGGTTGTATGAGTTGCTTTTCAATATAGAGCAACATTTTTTTATTAACTTGAGTATTTCTTATATACATTTCAAGTGTTAATTCCTTTTCCGGTTTCCGGGCAAACATCCCCCTCCCCTCACCCCTTCCTTATGGGTGTTCCCCTCCCAACCATCCCCCCATTGCAGCCCTCCACCCATAGTCTAGTTCACTGGGGGTTCAGGCTTAGCACGACCCAGAGCTTCCCCTTCCACTGGTGCTCTTACTAGGATATTCATTGCTACCTATGGGGTCAGAGTCCATGGTCAGTCCATGTATAGTCTTTAGGTAGCGGTTTAGTCCCTGGAAGCTCCTGTTGCTTGACATTGTTTTACTTTTGGGGTCTCGAGCCCCTTCAAGATCCTCCAGTTCTTTCTTTGATTCCTTCAACGGGGGACCTATTCTCAGTTCAGTGGTTTGCTGCTGGCATTCACCTCTGTGTTTGCTCTATTTTGGCTGTGTCTCTCAGGAGCGATCTACATCCGGCTCCTGTCGGTCTGCACTTCTTTGCTTCATCCATCTTGTCTATTTTGGTGGCTGTATATGTATGGGCCACATGTGTGGCAGGCTCTGAATGGATGTTCCTTCAGTCTCTGTTTTAATCTTTGCCTCTCCCTTCCCTGCCATGGGTATTCTTTTTCCTCATTAAAGAAGGAGTGAAGCATTCACATTTTGATTATCCGTCTTGAGATTCCTGTGTTCTAGAGATCTAGGGTAATTCAAGCATTTGGGCTAATAGCCACTTATCAATGAGTGCATACCATGTATGTCTTTCTGTGATTGGGTTAGCTCACTCAGGATGATATTTTCCAGTTCCAACCATTTGCCTACGAATTTCATAAACTCGTTGTTTTTGATAGCTGAGTAATATTCCATTGTGTAGATGTACCACATTTTCTGTATCCATTCCTCTGTTGAAGGGCATCTGGGTTCTTTCCAGTTTTTGGCTATTATAAATAAGGCTGCGATGAACATAGTGGAGCACGTGTCTCTTTTATATGTTGAGGCATCTTTTGGGTATATGCCCAAGAGAGGTATGGCTGGATCCTCACCCAGCTCAATGTCCAGATTTCTGAGGAAACTCCAGATGATTTCCAGAATGGTTTTACCAGTCTGCAATCCCACCAACAATGGAGGATTGTTCCTCTTATACCACAACCTCGCCAGCATCTGCTGTCATCTAAGTTTTTGATCTTAGCCATTCTCACTGGTGTGAGGTGAAATCTCAGGGTTGTTTTGACTTGCATTTCCCTTACGACTAAAGATGTTGAACATATCTTTAGGTGTTTCTCAGACATTCGGTATTCCTCAGCTGTGAATTCTTTGTTTAGCTCTGAACCCCATTTTTAATAGGGTTATTTGTTTCCCTGCGGTCTAACTTCTTGAGTTCTGTGTATATTTTGGATATAAGGCCTCTATCTGTTGTAGGATTGGTAAAGATTTTTTCCCAATCTGTTGGTTGCCGTTTTGTCCTAACCACAGTGTCCTTTCCCTTACAGAATAGAGCAACATTTTAAGGAACGGAATCAAAGTATTATGGTGAATTCAGTAGGTTCCCAATATGATTCGCATGTAATAAGCTTGTTATTCAAGATAGAGCAACGTTTTAACGAACTGAAACACTGTTTCTTTGTGAATTCAGTTAGTTCCCAGTACCCGGCTCTTGTAATATGTGTACTTTTAAAGATTTATCAAAATTTGGTGAGCCGAAACTGAGTAACATGGTGAATACGGATAGTTCCCAACAGGCCGCAGTAGTAATAAGTGGACTGTTCGGGATATAGAAAAATTTTCACGAATGGAATCAAAATTTCTAGGCGAATTCACTGATTTCCCAATGGGACATGCTTGTATGAATTTGCTTTTCAATATAGAGCAACATTTTAAGGAAAGTAATCTAAGTATCATGGTGAACTCAGTAGGTTCCCAGTAGGATTCGCATGTAATAAGCTTGTTATTCAAGGTAGAGCAACGTTTTAATGAACTGAAACAGTGTTTCTTTGTGAATTCAGTTAGTTCCCAGTAGCAGGCTCTTGTTATATGTGTACTTTTAAAGATTTATCAAAATTTGGTGAGCCGATACTGAGTAACATGGTGATCTCGGTTAATTCCCAATAGGCCGCAGTAGTAATAAGTGGACTGTTTGGGATGTAGAAAAATATTCACGAATGGAATCAAAATATCTAGGCGAATTCAGTGATTTCCCAAAGGGACATGCTTGTATGAGTTTGCTTTTCAATAAAGAGTAACATTTTAAGTAACGGAATCTAAGTATCATGGTGAATTCAGTAGGTTCCCATTAGGATTCGCATGTAATAAGCTTGTTATTCAAGATAGAGCAACGTTTTAACGAACTGAAACACTGTTTCTTTGTGAGCTCAGTTAGTTCCCAGAAGCCTGCTCTTGTAATGTGTACTTTTAAAGATTTATCAAAATTTTGTGAGCCGAATCTGAGTAACATGGTGAATTCTGTTAGTTCCCAATGGGACTCAGTAGTAATAAGATGACTGTTCGCGATATAGAAAAGTTTTCACGAATGGAATCAAAATTTCTAGGCGAATTGGGTGATTTCCAAATATAGAGCAAGATTTTAAGGAACGGAATCTAAGTATCATGGTGAATTAAGTAGGTTCCATTAGGATTCGCATGTAATAAGCTTGTTATTCAAGATAGAGCAACGTTTTAACGAACTGAAACACTGTTTCTTTGTGAATTCAGTTAGTTCCCAGTAGCAGGCTCTTGTAATATGTGTACTTTTAAAGATTTATCAAAATTTGGTGAGCTGAATCTGAGTAACTTGCTGAATTCGGTTAGTTCCAACTGGGCCGCAGTAGTAATAAGTGGACTGTTCGGGATATAGAAAAATTTTCACGAATGGAATCAAAATTTCTAGGCGAATTCAGTGAGTTCCCAATGGGACATGCTTGTATGAGTTTGATTTTCATATGGAGCAACATTTTAAGGAACGGAATCTAAGTATCATGGTGAATTCAGTAGTTTCCCAATAGGATTCGCATGTAATAAGCTTGTTATTCAAGATAGAGCAACGTTTTAACGAACTGAAACACTGTATCTTTGTGAATTCAGTTAGTTCCCAACAGCCTGCTCTTGTAATATGTGTACTTTTAAAGATTTATCAAAATTTGGTGAGCCGAATCTGAGTAACATGGTGAATTCGGTTAGTTCCCAAGAGGCCGCAGTAGTAATAAGTGGACTGTTTGGGATATAGAAAAAGTTTCACGAATGGAATCAAAATTTCTAGGCGAATTCATTGAATCAACAATGGAACAGGCTTGTATGAGTTTGCTTTTCAATACAAACCAACATTTTAAGGAATGGAGTCTAAGTATCATGGTGAATTCAGTAGGTTCCCAATAGGATTCGCATGTAATAAACTTGTTATTCAATATAGAGCAACGTTTTAACGAACTGAAACACTGTTTCTATGTGAAGTCATTTAGTTCCCAGTATCCTACTCTTGTAATATGTGTACTTTTAAAGATTTATCAAAATTTGGTGAGCTGCATCTGAGTAACATGGTGAATTCGGTTAGTTCCCAATGGGCCGCAGTAGTGATAAGTGGACTGTTCGGGAATAGAAAAATTTTCACGAATGGAATTATAATTTCTAGGCGAATTCAGTGATTTCCCAATGGGACATGCTTGTATGAGTTTGCTTTCAATACAGAGCAACTTTTTAAGGAACGGAATCTAAGTATCATGGTGAATTCAGTAGGTTCCCAATAGGATTCGCATGTAATAAACTTGTTATTCAAGATAGAGTAACGTTTTAACGAACTGAAACACTGTTTCGTTGTGAATTCTGTTACTTCCCATAGCCTGCTCTTGTAATATGTGTACTTAAAGATTTATCAAAATTTGGTGAGCCGAATCGGAGTAACATTTTGAATTCGGTTAGTTCCCAATAGGCCTCAGTACTAATAAGTGGACTTTTGGGATATAGAAAAATTTTCACGAGTGGAATCAAAATTTCTAGGCGAATTCAATGAGTTCCCAAGGGGACATGCTTGTATGAGTTTGCTTTTCAATATAGAGCAACAGTTTAAAAACGGATTCCAAGTATCACGGTGAATTCAGTAGGTTCCCAAAAGGATTCGCATGTAATAGGCATGTTATTCGAGATAGAGCAACGTTTTAACCAACTGAAACACTGTTTCTTTGTGAATTCAGTTGGTTCCCAGTAGCCGGCTCTTGTAATATGTTTACTTTTAAAGATGTATGAAAATTTGTTGAGCCGAATCTGAGTAACATGGTGAATTCGGTTACTTCCCAATAGGCCGCAGTAGTAATAAGTGGACTCTTCGGGATATAGAAAAAATTTCACGAATGGAATCAAAACTTCTAGGTGAATTCAGTGAGTTCCCAATGGGACATGCTCGTGTGAGTTTGCTTTTCAATATGGAGCAACATTTTAAGGAACGGAATCTAAGTATCATGGTGAATTCAGTAGGTTCCCAATAGGATTCGCATGTAATAAACTTGTTATTCAAGATAGAGCAACGTTTTAACGAACTGAAACACTGTTTGTTTGTGAAGTCATTTGTTCCCAGTAGCCTGCTCTTGTAATATGTGTACTTTTAAAGATTTATGAAAATTTTGCGAGCCGAATCTGAGTAACATGGTGAATTCGGTTAGTTCCAACTGGGCCGCAGTAGTAATAAGTGGACTGTTCGGGATATAGAAAAATTTTCACGAATAGAATCAAAATTTTCAGGCGAATTCAGTGAGTTCCCAATGGGACATGCTTGTATGAGTTTGCTTTTCAATATGGAGCAACATTTTAAGGAACGGAATCTAAGTATCCTGGTGAATTCAGTAGGTTCTTAATAGGATTCACATGTAATAAGCTTGTTATTCAAGATAGAGCAATGTTTTAACGAACTGAAACACTGTTTCTTTGTGAATTCAGTCAGTTCCCAGTAGCCTGCTCTTGTAATATGTGTACTTTTAAAGATTTATCAAAATTTGGTGAGCCGGATCTGAGTAACATGGTGAATTCGGTTAGTTCCCAATAGGCCGCAGTAGTAATAAGTGGACTCTTCGGGATACAGAAAAATTTTCACGAATGGAATCAAAATTTCTAGGAGATTTCAGTGATTTCCCAATGGGACATGCTTGTATGAGTTTGCTTTTCAATATAGAGCCACATTTTAAGGATCGGAATCTAAATATCATTTTGAATTATATAGGTTCCCAATAGGATTCGCATGTAATAAGCGTGTTATTCAAGGTAGAGCAACGTTTTAATGAACTGAAACACTGTTTCTTTGTGAATTCAGTTAGTTCCCAGTAGCAGGCCCTGTAATATGTGTACTTTTAAAGATTTATCAAAATTTGGTGAGCTGAATCTGAGTAACATGGTGAATTCGGTTAGTTCCCAATAGGCCGCAGTAGTAATAAGTGGACTGTTCGGGATATAGAAAAATTTTCAGGAATGGAATCAAAATTTCTATTCGAATTCAGTGAGTTCCCAATGGGACATGGTTGTATGAGTTTGCTTTTCAATATAGAGCAACATTTTTTTATTAACTTGAGTATTTCTTATATACATTTCAAATGTTATTTCCTTTTCCGGTTTCCGGGCAAACATCCCCCTCCCCCTCCCCTTCCTTATGGGTGTTCCCCCCCCAACCCTCCCCCCATTGCCGCCCTCCCCCTATAGTCTAGTTCACTGGGGGTTCAGGCTTAGCAGGACCCAGAGCTTCCCCTTCCACTGGTGCTCTTACTAGGATATTCATTGCTACCTATGGGGTCATAGTCCATGGTCAGTCCATGTATAGTCTTAGGTAGTGGTTTAGTCCCTGGAAGCTCTGGTTGCTTGACATTGTTTTACTTTTGGGGTCTCGAGCCCCTTCAAGCTCCTCCAGTTCTTTCTCTGATTCCTTCAACGGGGTCCTATTCTCAGGTCAGTGGTTTGCTGCTGGCATTCACCTCTGTGTTTGCTCTATTCTGGCTGTGTCTATCAGGAGCGATCTACATCCGGATCCTGTCGTTCTGCACTTCTTTGCTTCATCCATCATTTCTATTTAGGTGGCTGTATATGTATGGGCCCCATGTGTGGCAGGCTCTGAATGGGTGTTCCTTCAGTCTCTCTTTTAATCTTTGCCTCTCCCTTCCCTGCCATGGGTATTCTTTTTCCTCATTTAAAGAAGGAGTGAAGCATTCACATTTTGATTATCCGTCTTGAGATTCGTGTGTTCTAGGGATCTAGGGTAATTCAAGCATTTGTGCTAATAGCCACTTATCAATGAGTGCATAACATGTATGTCTTTCTGTGATTGGGTTAGCTCACTCAGGATGATATTTTCCAGTTCCAACCATTTTCCTACGAATTTCATAAACTCGTTGTTTTTGATAGCTGAGTAATATTCCATTGTGTAGATGTACCACATTTTCTGTATCCATTCCTCTGTTGAAGGGCATCTGGGTTCTTTCCACTTTCTGGCTATTATATATAAGGCTGCGATGAACATAGTGGAGCACGTGTCTCTTTTATATGTTGAGGCATCTTTTGGGTACATACCCAAGAGAGGTATAGCTGGATCCTCAGGCAGCTCAATGTCCAGTTTTCTGAGGAACCTCCAGACTGATTTCCAGAATGGTTTTACCAGTCTGCAATCCCACCAACAATGGAGGAGTGTTCCTCTTTCTCCACATCCTCGCCAGCATCTGCTGTCACCTAAGTTTTTGATCTTAGCCATTCTCACTGGTGTGAGTTGAAATCACAGGGTTGTTTTGACTTGCATTTCCCTTATGACTAAAGATGTTTAACATTTCTTTAGGTGTTTCTCAGCCATTTGGCATTCCTCAGCTGTGAATTCTTTGTTTAGCTCTGAACCCCATTTTTAATAGGGTTATTTGATTCCCTGCGGTCTAACTTCTTGAGTTCTTTGTATATTTTGGATATAAGGCCTCTATCTGTTGTAGGATTGGTAAAGATCTTTTCCCAATCTGTTGGTTGCCGTTTTGTCCTAACCACAGTTTCCTTTGCCTTACAGAATAGAGCAACATTTTAAGGAACGGAATCAAATTATTATGGTGAATTCAGTAGGTCCCCAATAGGATTCGCATGTAATAAGCTTGTTATTTAATATAGAGCTACGTTTTAACGAACTGAAACACTGTTTCCTTGTGAACTCATTTAGTTCCCAGTACCAGGCTCTTGTAATATGTGTACTTTTAAAGATTTATCAAAATTTGGTGAGCCGAAACTGAGTAACATGGTGATTTCGGTTAGTTCCCAATAGGCCTCAGTAGTAATAAGTGGACTGTCGAGATATAGAAAAATTTTCACGAATGGAATCAAAATTTCTAGGGGAATTCAATGAGTTCCCAATGGGACATGCTTGTATGTGTTTGCTTTTCAATATAGAGCAACAGTTTAAGGAACGGAATCTAAGTATCACGGTGAATTCGGTAGGTTCCCAAAAGGATTCGCATGTAATAGGCTTGTTATTCGAGATAGAGCAACGTTTTAACGAACTGAAACACTGTTTCTTTGTGAATTCAGTTAGTTCCCAGTAGCCTGCTCTTGTAATATCTGTACTTTTAAAGATTATTCAAAATTTGGTGAGCCGAATCTGAGTAACATGGTGAATTCGATTAGTTCCCAATAGGCCGCAGTAGTAATAAGTGGACTGTACGCAATACAGTAAAATTTTTACGAATGGAATCAAAATTTCTAGGCGAATTCATGATTTCCCAATGGGACATGCTTGTATGAGTTTGCTTTTTAATACAGAGAAACATTTTAAGGAACGGAATCTAAGTATCATGGTGAATTCAGTAGCTTCCAAATAGGATTCGCATGTAATAAGCTTGTTATTCAAGATAGAGCAAAGTTTTAACAAACAGAAACACTGTTTCTTTTTGAATTCAGTAAGTTCCCAGTAGCAGGCTCTTGTAATATGTGTAATTTTAACGATTTATCAAAATTTGGTGAGCCGATACTGAGTAACATGGTGATTTCGGTTAGTTCCCAATAGGCCGCAGTACTAATAAGTGGACTGTTTGGGATATAGAAAAATATTCACGAATGGAATCAAAATTTCTAGGTGAATTCAGTGATTTCCCAATGGGACATGCTTGTATGAGTTTGCTTTTCAATAAAGAGTAACATTTTAAGGAACGGAATCTAAATATCATGGTGAATTCAGTAGGTACCCAATAGGATTCGCATGTAATAAGCTTGTTATTCAATGTAGAGCAACGTTTTAACGAACTGAAACACTGTTTCTTTGTGAATTCAGTTAGGTCCCAGTAGCCTGCTCTTGTAATATCTGTACTTTTAAAGATTATTCAAAATTTGGTGAGCCGAATCTGAGTAACGTGGTGAATTCGGTTAGTTCCCAATAGGCCGCAGTAGTAATAAGTGGACTGTACGCGATATAGTAAAATTTTCACGAATGGAATCAAAATTTCTAGGCGAATTCATGATTTCCCAATGCGACATGCTTGTATGAGTTTGCTTTTCAATACAGAGAAACATTTTAAGGAACGGAATCTAAGTATCATGGTGAATTCAGTAGCTTCTCAATAGGATTCATATGTAATAAGCATGTTATTCAAGATAGAGTATAGTTGTAACGAACTGAAACACTGTTTCTTTGTGAATTCATTTAGTTCCCAGTAGCAGGCTCTTGTAATATGTGTAATTTTAAAGATTTATCCAAATTTGGCGAGCCGAATCTGAGTAACATTGTTAATTCGGATAGTTCAGAACAGGCCGCAGTAGTATTAAGTGGACTGTTCGGGATATAGAAAAATTTTCACGAATGGAATCAAAATTTCTAGGCGAATTCAGTGATTTCCTAAGGGGACATGATTGTATGATTTTGCTTTTCAATATAGAGCAACATTTTAAGGAAAGGAATCTAAGTATCATGGTGAATTCAGTAGGTTCCCAATAGGATTCGCATGTAATGAGCTTGTTATTCAAGGTAGAGCAACGTTTTAATGAACTGAAACACTGTTTCTTTGTGAATCAGTTAGTTCCCAGTAGCAGGCTCTTGTAATATGTGTACTTTAAAGATTTATCAAAATTTGGTGAGCCGAATCTGAATAACATGGTGAATTCGGTTAGTTCCCTATAGGCCGCAGTAGTAATAAGTGGACTTTTCGGGATATAGAAAAATTTTCACGAATGGAATCAAAATTTCTAGGCGAATTCAGTGATTTCCCAATGGGACATGCGTGTATGAGTTTGCTTTTCAATACAGAGAAACATTTTAAGGAACGGAATCTAAGTATCATGGTGAATTCAGTAGGTTCCCAATAGGATTCACATGTAATAAGCTTGTTATTCAAGATAAAGCAATATTTTAAACGAACTGAAACATTGTTTCTTTGTGAATTCTCTTAGTTCCCAGTTGCCTGCTCTTCTAATAAGTGTACTTTTAAAGAATATCAAAATTTCGTGTGCCGAATCTGAGTAACATTGTGAATTCGGTAAGTTCCCTAGAGGCCGCAGTAGTAATAAGAGGACTGTAAGGGATATAGAAAAATATTCACGAATGGAATCAAAATTTCTAGGCGAATTCATTGATATCCCAATGGGACATGCTTGTATGAGTTTGCTTTTCAATAAAGAGTAACATTTTAAGGAACGGAATCTAAGTATCATGGTGAATTCAGTAGGTACCCAATAGGATTCGCTTGTAATAAGCTTGTTATTCAAGATAGAGCAACGTTTTAACGAACTGAAACACTGTTTCATGTGAATTCAGTTAGTTCCCGGTAGCCTGCCCTTGGAATATGTGTACTATTAAAGATTATTCAAAATTTGGTGAGCCGAATCTGGGTAACATGGTGAATTCGGTTAGTTTCCAATAGGCCGCAGTAGTAATAAGTGGACAGTTCGGGATATAGAAAAATTTTCACGAATGGAATCAAAATTTCTATGCGAATTCAGTGAGTTCCCAATGGGACATGGTTGTATGAGTTTGCTTTTCAATATAGAGCAACATTTTTTTTATTAACTTGAGTATTTCTTATATACATTTCAAGTGTTATTCCCTTTCCCGGTTTCCGGGCAAACATCCCCCTCCCCCCTTCCCTGCATTATGGGTGTTCCCCTCCCAACCCTCCCCCCATTGCCGCCCTCCACCCATAGTCTAGTTCACTGGGGTTTCAGTCTTAGCAGGACCCAGGGCTTCCCCTTCCACTGGTGCTCTTTCTAGGAAATTTATTGCAACCAATGGGGTCAGAGTCCATGGTCAGTCCATGTATAGTCTTTAGGTAGTGGTTTAGTCCCTGGAAGCTCTGGTTGCTTGACATTGTTTTACTTTTGGGGTCTCGAGCCCCTTCAAGCTCTTCCACTTCTTTCTCTGATTCCTTCAACGGGGGACCTATTCTCAGTTCAGTGGTTTGCTGCTGGCATTCGCCTCTGTGTTTGCTCTATTCTGGCTGTGTCTCTCAGGAGCGAACTACATCCGGCTCCTGTCGGTCTGCACTTCTTTGCTTCATCCATCTTGTCTAATTGGGTGGCTGTATACGTATGGGCCACATGTGGGGCAGGCTCTGAATGGGTGTTCCTTCAGTCTCTCTTTTAATCTTTGCCTCTCCCTTCCCTGCCAAGGGTATTCTTTTTCCTCATTTAAAGAAGGAGTGAAGCATTCACATTTTGATCATCCGTCTTGAGTTTCGTGTGTTCTAGTGATCTAGGGTAATTCAAGCATTTGGGCTAATAGCCACTTATCAATGAGTGCATAACATGTATGTCTTTCTGTGATTGGGTTATCTCACTCAGGATGATAAACTCCAGTTCCAACCATTTGCCTACTAATTTCATAAACTCGTTTTTTTTGATAGCTGAGGAATATTCCATTGTGTAGATGTACCACATTTTCTGTATCCATTCCTCTGTTGAAGGGCATCTGAGTTCTTTCCACTTTCTGGCTATTATAAATAAGGCTGCGATGAAAATAGTGGAGCACGTGTCTCTTTTATATGTTGAGGCATCTTTTGGGTATATGCCCAAGAGAGTTATAGCTGGATCCTCAGGCTGTTCAATGTCCAATTTTCTGAGGAATCTCCAGACTGATTTCCAAAATGGTTTTACCAGTCTGCAATCCCACCAACAATGGAGGAGTGTTCCTCTTATACCACATCATCGCCAGCATCTGCTGTCACCTAAGTTTTTGATCTTAGCCATTCTCACTGGTGTGAGGTGAATTCACAGGGTTGTTTTGACTTGCATTTCCCTTATGACTAAAGATGTTTAACATTTCTTTAGGTGTTTCTCAGCCATTCGGCATTCCTCAGCTGTGAATTGTTTGTTTAGCTCTGAACCCCATTTTTAATAGGGTTATTTGATTCCCTGCGGTCTAACTTCTTGAGTTCTTTGTATATTTTGGATATAAGGCCTCTATCTGTTGTAGGATTGGTAAAGATCTTTTCCCAATCTGTTGGTTGCCGTTTTGTCCTAACCACAGTGTCCTTTGCCTTACAGAATAGAGCAACATTTTAAGGAACGGAATCAAAGTATTATGGTGAATTCAGTAGGTTCCCAATAGGATTCGCATGTAATAAGCTTGTTATTTAATATAGAGCTACGTTTTAACGAACTGAAACACTGTTTCTTTGTGAATTCATTTAGTTCCCAGTAGCAGGCTCTTGTAATATGTGTACTTTTAAAGATTTATCAAAATTTGGTGAGCCGAACTGAGTAACCTGGTTATTTCGGTTAGTTCCCAATAGGCCGCAGTGGTAATAAGTGGACTGTTCGGAATATAGAAAAATATTCACGAATGGAATCAAAATTTCTAGGCGAATTCAGTGATTTCCCAATGGGACATGCTTGTATGAGTTTGCTTTTCAATACAGAGAAACATTTTAAGGAACGGAATCTAAGTATCATGGTGAATTCAGTAGCTTCCCAATAGGATTCGCATGTAATAAGCTTGTTAAACAAGATAGAGCAAACTTTTAACGAACTGAAACACTGTTTCTTTGTGAATTCAGTTCTTTCCCAGTAGCAGGCTCTTGTAATATGTGTAATTTTAAAGATTTATCAAAATTTGGTGAGCCGAATCTGAGTAACATGGTGAATTCGGATAGTTCCCAACAGGCCGCAGTAGTAATAAGTGGAGTGTTCGGGATATAGAAAAACTTTCACGAATGGAATCAAAATTTCTAGGCGAATTCAGTGATTTCCGCATGGGACATGCTTTTATGATTTTGCTTTTCAATATAGAGCAACATTTTAAGAAAAGGAATCTAAGTATCATGCTGAATTCAGTAGGTTCCCAACAGGATTCGCATGTAATAAGCTAGTTATTCAAGATAGAGCAACGTTTTAATGAACTGAAACACTGTTTCTTTGTGAATTCAGTTAGTTCCCAGTAGCAGGCTCTTGTAATATGTGTACTTTTAAAGATTTATCAAAATTTGGTGAGCCAAATCTGAGTAACATGGTGAATTCGGTTAGTTCCCAATAGTCCGCAGTAGTAAAAAGTGGACTGTTCAGGATATAGAAAAATATTCACGAATGGAATCAAAATTTCTAGGCGAATTCAGTGATTTCCCAATGGGACATGCTTGTATGATTTTGCTTTTCAATACAGAGAAACATTTTAAGGAACGGAATCTAAGTATCATGGGGAATTCAGTAGGTTCCCAATAGGATTCGCATGTAATAAGCTTGTTATTCAAGATAGAGCAACATTTTAAACGAACTGAAACACTGTTTCTTTGTGAATTCTGTTAGTTCCCAGTAGCCTGCTCTTGTAATATCTTTACTTTTAAAGAATATCAAAATTTGGTGAGCCGAATCTGAGTAACATGGTGAATTCCGTAAGTTCCCTATAGGCCGCAGTAGTAATAACTGGACTGTTCGGGATATAGAAAAATTTTCACGAATGGAATCAAAATTTCTAGGCGAATTCAGTGATTTCCCAATGGGACATGCTTGTATGAGTTTGCTTTTCTATAAAGAGTAACATTTTAAGGAACAGAATCTAAGTATCATGGTGAATTCAGTAGGTTCCCAGTAGGATTCGCATGTAATAAGCTTGTTATTCAAGATAGAGCAAAGTTTTAACGAACTGAAACACTGTTCCTTTGTGAATTCAGTTAGTTCTCAGTAGCCTGCTCTGGTAATATGTGTACTTTTAAAGATTTATCAAAATTTGGTGAGCCGAATCTGAGTAACATTGTGAATTCGGTTAGTTACCAACAGGCCGCAGTAGTAATAAGTGGACTGTTCGGGATATAGAAAAATTTCACGAATGTAATCAATATTTCTATTCGAATTCAGTGAGTTCCCAATGGGACATGGTTGTATGATTTTGCTTTTCAATATAGAGCAACATTTTTTTATTAACTTGAGTATTTCTTATATACATTTCAAATGTTATTTCCTTTTCCGGTTTCCGGGCAAACATCCCCCTCCCCCCTCCCCTTCCTTATGGGTGTTCCCCTCCCAACGCTCCCCCCATTGCCGCCCTCCCCCTATATTCTAATTCACTGGGGGTTCAGGCTTAGCAGGACCCAGAGCTTCCCCTTCCACTGGTGCTCTTACTAGGATATTCATTGCTACCTATGGGGTCAGAGTCCATGGTCAGTCCATGTATAGTCTTTAGGTAGTGGTTTAGTCCCTGGAACCTCTGGTTGCTTGACATTGTTTTACTTTTGGGGTCTCGAGCCCCTTCAAGCTCCTCATGTTCTTTCTCTGATTCCTTCAACGGGGGACCTATTCTCAGTTCAGTGGTTTGCTGGTGGCATTCACCTCTGTGTTTGCTCTATTCTGGCTGTGTCGATCAGGAGCGATCTACATCCGATTCCTGTCGTTCTGCACTTCTTTGCTTCATCCATCATGTCTATTTTGGTGGCTGTATATGTATGGGCCACATGTGTGGCAGGCTCTGAATGGGTGTTCCTTCAGTCTCTGTTTCAATCTTTGCCTCTCCCTTCCCTGCCATGGGTATTCTTTTTCCTCATTTAAAAAAGGAGTGAAGCATTCACATTTTGATTATCCGTCTTGAGTTTCGTGTGTTCTAGGGATCTAGGGTAATTCAAGCATTTGTGCTAATAGCCACTTATCAATGAGTGCATACCATGTATGTCTTTCTGTGATTGGGTTAGCTCACTCAGGATGATATTTTCCAGTTCCAACCATTTGCCTACGAATTTCATAAACTCGTTGTTTTTGATAGCTGAGTAATATTCCATTGTGTAGATGTACCACATTTTCTGTATCCATTCCTCTGTTGAAGGGCATCTGGGTTCTTTCCACTTTCTGGCTATTATAAATAAGGCTGCGATGAACATAGTGGAGCACGTGTCTCTTTTATATGTTGAGGCATCTTTTGGGTACATGCCCAAGAGAGGTATAGCTGGATCCTCACCCAGCTCAATGTCCAGATTTCTGAGGAAGCTCCAGACTGATTTCCAGAATGGTTTTACCAGTCTGCAATCCCACCAACAATGGAGGAGTGTTCCTCTTTCTCCACATCCTCGCCAGCATCTGCTGTCACCTAAGTTTTTGATCTTAGCCATTCTCACTGGTGTGAGTTGAAATCACAGGGTTGTTTTGACTTGCATTTCCCTTATGACTAAAGATGTTTAACATTTCTTTAGGTGTTTCTCAGCCATTCGGCATTCCTCAGCTGTGAATTCTTTGTTTAGCTCTGAACCCCATTTTTAATAGGGTTATTTGATTCCCTGCGGTCTAACTTCTTGAGTTCTTTGTATATTTTGGACATAAGGCCTCTATCTGTTGTAGGATTGGTAAAGATCTTTTCCCAATCTGTTGGTTGCCGTTTTGTCCTAACCACAGTGTCCTTTGCCTTACAGAATAGAGCAACATTTTAAGGAACGGAATCAAAGTATTATGGTGAATTCAGTAGGTTCCCAATAGGATTCGCATGTAATAAGCTTGTTATTTAATATAGAGCTACGTATTAACGAACTGAAACACTGTTTCTTTGTGAATTCATTTAGTTCCCAGTAGCAGGCTCTTGTAATATGTGTACTTTTAAAGATTTATCAAAATTTGGTGAACCGAAACTGAGTAACCTGGTTATTTCGGTTAGTTCCCAATAGGCCGCAGTGGTAATAAGTGGACTGTTCGGGATATAGAAAAATATTCACGAATGGAATCAAAATTTCTAGGCGAATTCAGTGATTTCCCAATGGGACATGCTTGTATGAGTATGCTTTTCAATAAAGAGTAACATTTTAAGGAACGGAATCTAAGTATCATGGTGAATTCAGTAGGTTTCCGATAGGATTCGCATGTAATAAGCTTGTTATTCAAGATAGAGCAACGTTTTAACGAACTGAAACACTGTGTCTTTGTGAATTCAGTTAGTTCCCAGTAGCCTGCTCTTGTAATATGTGTACTTTTAAAGATTTATCAAAATTTGGTGAGCCGAATCTGTGTAACATGGTGAATTCGATTATTTCCAATTAGGCCGCAGTATTAATAAATGGACTGTTCGGGATATAGAAATATTTTCACGAATGGAATCAAAATGACTAGGCGAATTCAGTGAGTTCCCAATGGGACATGCTTGTATGAGTTTGCATTTCAATATAGAGCAACATATTAAGGAAGGGAATCTAAGTATCATGGGAATTCAGTATGTTCCCAATAGGATTCGCATTTAAATCTAGCTATTCAAGATAGAGCAACGTTTTAATGAACTGAAACACTTTCTCTTTGTGAATTCAGTTAGTTCCCAGGAGCTTGCTCTTGAAATATGTGTACTTTTAAAGATTTATCAAAATTTGGTGAGCCGAATCTGAGTAACATTGTGAATTCGGTTAGTTCCCAATCGGCCGCCGTAGTAATAAGTGGACTCTTCGGGGTATAGAAAAATTTTCACGAATGGAATCAAAATTTCTAGGAGAATTCAGTGAGTTCCCAATGGGACATGCTTGTATGAGTTTGCTTTTCAATATAGAGCAACATTTTAAGGAACGGAATCAAAGTATCATGGTGTATTCAGTAGGTTCCCAATAGGATTCGCATGTAATAAGCTTGTTATTCAAGATAGAGCAACGTTTTAACGAACTGAAACACTGTGTCTTTGTGAATTCAGTTAGTTCCCATTAGCCTGCTCTTGTAATATGTGTACTTTTAAAGATTTATCAAAATTTGGTGAGCCGAATCTGAGTAACATGTTGAATTCGGTTAGTTCCCATTAGGACACAGTATTAATAAATGGACTGTTCGGGATATAGAAAAATTTTCACGAATGGAATCAAAATTTCTAGGGGAATTCAGTGAGTTCCCAATGGGACATGCTTGTATGAGTTTGCTTTTAAATATAGAGCACAATTTAAGGAACGGAATCTAAGTATCATGGGAATTCAGTAGGTTCCCAATAGGATTCAAATGTAATAAGCTTGTTATTCAAAGATAGAGCAAAGTTTTAACGAACTGAAATACTGTTTATTTGTGAATTCAGTTACTTCCCAGTAGCCTGCTCTTGTAATATGTGTACTTTTAAAGATTTATCAAAATTTGTTGAGCCGAATCTGAATAATATGTTGAATTCGGTTAGTTCCCAATGGGCCGCAGATGAAATAAGTGGACTGATCGGGATATAGAAAAATTTTCACAAATGGAATCAAAATTTCTAGGCGAATTCAGTGAGTTCCCAATGGGACATGCTTGTTTGATTTGCTCTTCAATATAGAGCAACATTTTAAAGAATGGAATCTAAGTATCATGGTGAATTCAGTAGGTTCCCAATAGGATTCGCATGTAATAAGCTTGTTATTCAACATAGAGCAATGTTTTAACAAACTGAAACACTGTTTCTTTGTGAATTCAGTTAGTTCCCAGTAGCCTGCTCTTGTAATAAGTGTACTTTTAAAGAATTATCAAAATTTGGTGAGCCGAATCTGAGTAACATGGAGAATTCGGTTAGTTCCCATTAGGCCGCCGTAGTAATAAGTGGACTCTTCGGGATATAGAAATATTTTCACGATTGGAATCAAAATTTCTAGGAGAATTCAGTGAGTTCCCAATGAGACATGCTTGTATGAGTTTGCTTTTCAATATAGAGCAACATTTTAAGGAACGGAATCTAAGTATCATGGTAAATTCAGTAGGTTCCCAATATGATTCGCATGTAATAAGCTTGTTATTAAAGATAGAGCAACGTTTTAACGAACTGAAATACTGTTTCTTTGTGAATTCAGTTAGTTCCCAGTAGCCTGCTCTTGTAATATGTGTACTTTTAAAGATTTATCAAAATTTGGTGAGCCGAATCTGAGTAACATGGTGAATTCGTTTAGTTCCCAAGGGGCCGCAGAAGTAATAAGTGGACTGTTAGGGATATAGAAAAATTTTCACGAATGGAATCAAAATTATTAGGCAAATTCAGTGAGTTCCCAATGGGACATGCTTGTATGAGTTTGCTCTTCAATATAGAGCAACATTTTAAGGAACGGAAAATACGTATCATGATGAATTCAGTAGGATCCCAATAGGATTCGCATGTAATAAGCTTGTTATTCAAGATAGAGCAACGTTTTAACGAACTGAAACACTGTGTCTTTGTGAATTCAGTTAGTTCCCAGTAGCCTGCTCTTGTACTATGTGTACTTTTAAAGATTTATCAAAATTTGGTGAGCCGAATCTGTGTAACATGGTGAATTCAGTTAGTTCCAATTAGGCCGCAGTTTTAATAAATGGACTGTTCGGGATATAGAAAAATTTTCACGAATGGAATCAAAATGACTAGGCGAATTCAGTGAGTTCCCTATGGGACATGCTTGTATGAGTTTGCTATTCAATATAGAGCAAAATTTTAAGGTACGGAATCTAAGGATCATGGTGAAATCTGTAGGTTGCCAATAGGATTCGCATGTAATAAGCTTGTTATTCAAGATAGAGGAACGTTTTAACGAACTGAAACACTGTTTCTTTGTGAACGCAGTTAGTTCCCAGTAGCTTGCTCTTGAAATACGTGTACTTTTAAAGATTTATCAAAATTTGGTGAGCCGAATCTGAGTAACATTGTGAATTCGGTTAGTTTCCAATCGGCCGCCATAGTAATAAGTGGACTGTTCGGGATATAGAAAAATTTTCACGAATGGAATCATAATTTCTAGGAGAATTCAGTGAGTTCCCAATGGGACATGCTTGTATGAGTTTGCTTTTCAATATAGAGCAACATTTTAAGGAACGGAATCAAAGTATCATGGTGTATTCAGTAGGTTCCCAATAGGATTCACATGCATTAAGCTTGTTATTCAAGATAGAGCAACGTTTTAACGAACTGAAACACTGTGTCTTTGTGAATTCAGTTAGTTCCCAGGAGCCTGCTCTTGTAATATGTGTACTTTTAAAGATTTATCAAAATTTGGTGTGCCGAATCTGAGTAACATGGTGAATTCGGTTAGTTCCCATTAGGCCGCAGTATTAAAAAATGGACTGTTCAGGATTAGAAAAATTTTAACGAATGAAATCAAAATCTCTAGGCGAATTCAGTGAGTTCCCAATGGCACATGCTTGTATGAGTTTGCTCTTCAATACAGAGCAAAATTTTAAGGTACGGAATCTCAGTATCATGGTGAATTCTGTAGGTTGCCAATAGGATTCGCATGTAATTAGCTTGTTATTCAAGAAGAGCAACGTTTTAACGAACTGAAACACTGTTTCTTTGTGAATTCAGTTAGTTCGCAGCAGCCTGCTCTTGTAATATGTGTACTTTTAAAGATTTATCAAAATTTGGTGAGCCGAATCTGAGTAACATGGTGAAATCGGTTATTCCCAAGAGGCCGCAGTAGTAATAAGTGGACTGTTTGGGATATAGAAAAAGTTTCACGAATGGAATCAAAATTTTTAGGCGAATTCAGTGATTTCCCAATGGGAAATGCTTGTATGACTTTGCTTTTCAATATAGAGCAACATTTTAAGGAACGGAATCTAAGTATCATGGTGTATTCAGTAGGTTCCAAATAGGATTCGCATGTAATAAGCTTGTAATTCAAGATAGAGCAACGTTCTAACGAACTGAAACACTGTTTCTTTGTGAATTCAGTTAGTTCCCAGTAGCTTGCTCTTGAAATATGTGTACTTTTAAAGATTTATCAAAATTTGGTGAGCCGAATCTGAGTAACATTGTGAATTCGGTTAGTTCCCAATCAGCCGCCGTAGTAATAAGTGGACTGTTCGGTATATTGAAAAATTTTCACGAATCGAATCAAAATTTCTAGGAGAATTCAGTGAGTTCCCAATGGGACATGCTTGTATGAGTTTGCATTTCAATATAGAGCAACATTTTAAGGAACGGAATCAAAGTATCATGGTATATTCAGTAGGTTCCCGATAGGATTCGCATGTAATAAGCTTGTTATTCAAGATAGAGCAACGTTTTAACGAAATGTAACACTGTGTCTTTGTGAATTCAGTTAGTTCCCAGTAGCCTGCTCTTGTAATATGTGTACTTTTAAAGATTTATCAAAATTTGGTGAGCCGAATCTGTGTAACATGGTGAATTCGGTTAGTTCCAATTAGGCCGCAGTATTAATAAATGGACTGTTCGGGATATAGAAAAATTTCCACGAATGGAATCAAAATGACTAGGCGAATTCAGTGAGTTCCCTATGGGACATGCTTGTATGAGTTTGCTATTCAATATAGAGCAAAATTTTAATGTACGGAATCTAAGTATCATGGTGAATTCTGTAGGTTGCCAATAGGATACGCATGTAATAAGCTTGTTATTCAAGATAGAGGAACGTTTTAACGAACTGAAACTCTGTTTCTTTGTGAATTCAGTTTGTTCCCAGTAGCCTGCTCTTGTAATATGTGTACTTTTAAAGATTTATCAAAATTTGGTGAGCCGAATCTGAGTAACATGGTGAAATCGCTTAGTTCCCAATAGGCCACAGTAGTAATAAGTGGAATGTTCGGGATATAGAAAAATTTTCACGAATGGAATCAAAATTTCTAGGCGAATTCAGTGAGTTCCCAATAGGACATGCTTGTATGAGTTTGCTTTTCAATATAGAGCAACATATTAAGGAAGGTAATCTAAGTATCATGGTGAACTCAGTAGTTTCCCAATAGGATTCGCATTTAATATCTAGCTATTCAAGATAGAGCAACGTTTTAACGAACTGAAACACTGTTTCTTTGTGAATTCAGTTAGTTCCCAGTAGCTTGCTCTTGAAATATGTGTACTTTTAAAGATTTATCAAAATTTGGTGAGCCGATTCTGAGTAACATTGTGAATTCGGTTAGTTCCCAATCGGCCGCCGTAGTAATAAGTGGACTCTTCGGGATATAGAAAAATTTTCACGAATGGAATCAAAATTTCTTGGAGAATTCAGTGAGTTCCCAATGGGACATTCTTGTATGAGTTTGCTTTTCAATATAGAGCAATATTTTAAGGAACGGAATCTAAGTATCATGGTGTATTCTGTAGGTTCCCAATAGGATTCGCATGTAATAAGCTTGTTATTCAAGATACAGCAACATTTAAAGAACTGAAACACTGTGTCTTTGTGAATTCAGTTAGTTCCCAGTAGCCTGCTCTTGTAATATGTGTACTTTTAAATATTTGTCAAAATTTGGTGAGCCGAATCTGAGTAACATGGTGAATTCTTTTAGTTCCCATTAGGACACAGTATTAATAAATGGACTGTTAGGGATATAGAAATATTTTTACGAATGGAATCAAAATTTCTACGGGAATTCAGTGAGTTCCCAATGGGACATGCTTGTATGAGTTTGCTTTTCAATATAGAGCACATTTTAAGGAACGGAATCTAAGTATCATGGGAATTCAGTAGGTTCCCAATAGGATTCGAATGTAATAAGCTTGTTATTCAAAGATAGAGCAACGTTTTAACGAACTGAAATACTGTTTATTTGTGAATTCAGTTACTTCCCAGTAGCCTGCTCTTGTAATATGTGTACTTTTAAAGATTTATCAAAATTTGGTGAGCCGAATCTGAATAATATGTTGAATTCGGTTAGTTCCCAATGGGCCGCAGATGAAATAAGTGGACTGATCGGGATATAGAAAAATTTTCACAAATGGAATCAAAATTTCTAGGCGAATTCAGTGAGTTCCCAATGGGACATGCTTGTTTGATTTGCTCTTCAATATAGAGCAACATTTTAAAGAATGGAATCTAAGTATCATGGTGAATTCAGTAGGTTCCCAATAGGATTCGCATGTAATAAGCTTGTTATTCAACATAGAGCAACGTTTTAACGAACTAAAACACTGTTTCTTTATGAATTCAGTTAGTTCCCAGTAGCCTGCTCTTGTAATATGTGTACTTTTAAAGATTTAACAAAATTTGGTGAGCCGAATTTGAGTAACATGGTGAAATCGGTTATTCCCAAGAGGCCGCAGTAGTAATAAGTGGACTGTTTGGGATATAGAAAAAGTTTCACGAATGGAATCAAAATTTTTAGGCGAATTCAGTGAATTCCCAATTTTGACATGCTTGTATGAGTTTGCTTTTCAATATAGAGCAATATTTTAAGGAACGGAATCTAAGTATCATGGTGTATTCTGTAGGTTCCCAATAGGATTCGCATGTAATAAGCTTGTTATTCAAGATACAGCAACATTTAAAGAACTGAAACACTGTGTCTTTGTGAATTCAGTTAGTTCCCAGTAGCCTGCTCTTGTAATATGTGTACTTTTAAATATTTGTCAAAATTTGGTGAGCCGAATCTGAGTAACATGGTGAATTCGGTTAGTTCCCATTAGGACACAGTATTAATAAATGGACTGCTAGGGATATAGAAAAATTTTCACGAATGGAATCAAAATTTCTACGGGAATTCAGTGAGTTCCCAATGGGACATGCTTGTATGAGTTTGCTTTTCAATATAGAGCACATTTTAAGGAACGGAATCTAAGTATCATGGGAATTCAGTAGGTTCCCAATAGGATTCGAATGTAATAAGCTTGTTATTCAAAGATAGAGCAACGTTTTAACGAACTGAAATACTGTTTATTTGTGAATTCAGTTACTTCCCAGTAGCCTGCTCTTGTAATATGTGTACTTTTAAAGATTTATCAAAATTTGGTGAGCCGAATCTGAATAATATGTTGAATTCGGTTAGTTCCCAATGGGCCGCAGATGAAATAAGTGGACTGATCGGGATATAGAAAAATTTTCACAAATGGAATCAAAATTTCTAGGCGAATTCAGTGAGTTCCCAATGGGACATGCTTGTATGAGTTTGCTCTTCAATATAGAGCAACATTTTAAGGAACGAAATCTAAGTATCATGGTGAATTCAGTAGGTTCCCAATAGGATTCGCATGTAATAAGCTTGTTATTTAAGATAGAGCAAAGTTTTAACGAACTGAAACACTGTGTCTTTGTGAATTCAGTTTGTTCCCATAGCCTGCTCTTGTATTATGTGTACTTTTGAAGATTTAAAAAAATTTGGTGAGCCGAATCTGAGTAACATTCCGAATTCGGTTAGTTCCCAATAGGCCTCAGTAGTAATAAGTGGACTGTCGGGATATAGAAAAATTTTCACGAATGGAATCAAAATTTCTAGGCGAATTCAATGAGTTCCCAATGGGACATGCTTGTATGAGTTTGCTTTTCAATATAGAGCAACAGTTTAAGGAACGGAATCTAAGTATCACTGTGAATTCAGTAGGTTCCCAAAAGGATTCGCATGTAATAGGCTTGTTTTTCGAGATAGAGCAACGTTTTAACGAACTGAAACACTGTGTCTTTGTGAATTCAGTTAGTTCCCAGTAGCCTGCTCTTGTAATATGTGTACTTTTAAAGATTTATCAAAATTTGGTGAGCCGAATCTGTGTAACATGGTGAATTCGATTATTTCTAATTAGGCCGCAGTATTAATAAATGGACTGTTCGGGATATAGAAATATTTTCAGGAATGGAATCAAAATGACTAGGCGAATTCAGTGAGTTCCCAATGGGACATGCTTGTATGAGTTTGCATTTCAATATAGAGCAACATATTAAGGAAGGGAATCTAAGTATCATGGGAATTCAGTAGGTTCCCAATAGGTTTCGCATTTAAATCTAGCTATTCAAGATAGAGCAACGTTTTAACGAACTGAAACACTTTCTCTTTGTGAATTCAGTTATTTCCCAGGAGCTTGCTCTTGAAATATGTGTACTTTTAAAGATTTATCAAAATTTGGTGAGCCGAATCTGAGTAACATTGTGAATTCGGTTAGTTCCCAATCGGCCGCCGTAGTAATAAGTGTACTCTTCGGGCTATAGAAAAATTTTCACGAATGGAATCAAAATTTCTAGGAGAATTCAGTGAGTTCCCAAAGGGACATGCTTGTATTAGTTTGCTTTTCAATATAGAGCAACATTTTAAGGAACGGAATCAAAGTATCATGGTGTATTCAGTAGGTTCCCAATAGGATTCGCATGTAATAACCTTGTTATTCAAGATAGAGCAACGTTTTAACGAACTGAAACACTGTGTCTTTGTGAATTCAGTTAGTTCCCATTAGCCTGCTCTTGTAATATGTGTACTTTTAAAGATTTATCAAAATTTGGTGAGCCGAATCTGAGTAACATGGTGAATTCGATTATTTCCAATTAGGCCGCATTATTAATAAATGGACTGTTCGGGATATAGAAATATTTTCACGAATGGAATCAAAATGACTAGGCGAAACAGTGAGTTCACTATGTGACATGCTTCTATGAGTTTGCTATTCAATATAGAGCAAAATTTTAAGGTACGGAATCTAAGTATCATGGTTAATCTGTAGGTTGCCAGTAGGATTCGCATGTAATAAGCTTGTTATTCAAGATAGAGGAACGTTTTAACGAACTGAAACACTGTTTCTTTGTGAATTCAGTTTGTTCCCAGTAGCCTGCTCTTGTAATATGTGTACTTTTAAAGATTTATCAAAATTTGGTGAGCCGAATCTGAGTAACATGGTGAAATTGGTTAGTTCCCAATAGGCCACAGTAGTAATAAGTGGAATGTTCGGGATATAGAAAAATCTTCACAAATGGAATCACAATTTCTAGGCGAATTCAGTGAGTTCCCAAGGGGACATGCTTGTTTGATTTGCTTTTCAATATAGAGCAACATTTTAAGGAACGGAATCAAAGTATCATGGTGAATTCAGTAGGTTCCCAATAGGATTCGCATGTAATAAGCTTGTTATTCAACATAGAGCAACGTTTGAACGAACTGAAACACTGTTTCTTTGTGAATTCAGTTAGTTCCCAGTAGCCTGCTCTTGTAATATGTGTACTTTTAAAGATTTATCAAAATTTGGTGAGCCGAATCTGCGTAACATGGTGAAATCGGTTATTCCCAAGAGGCCGCAGTAGTAATAAGTGGACTGTTTGGGATATAGAAAAAGTTTCACGAATGGAATCACAATTTTTAGGCGAATTCAGTGATTTCCCAATGGGACATGCTTGTATGAGTTTGCTTTTCAATATAGAGCAACATTTTAAGGAACGGAATCTAAGTATCATGGTGTATTCAGTAGGTTCCAAATAGGATTCGCATGTAATAAGCTTGTTATTCAAGATAGAGCAACGTTTTAACGATCTGAAACACTGTTTCTTTGTGAATTCAGTTAGTTCCCAGTAGCCTGCTCTTGTAATATGTGTACTTTTTAAAATTTATCAAAATATGGTGAGCCGAATCTGAGTAACATGGTGAATTCGGTTAGTTCCCAAGGGGCCGCTGAAGTAATAAGTGGACTGTTAGGGATATAGAAAAATTTTCACGTATGGAATCAAAATTATTAGGCAAATTCAGTGAGTTCCCAATGGGACATGCTTGTATGAGTTTGCTCTTCAATATAGAGCAACATTTTAAGGAACGAAATCTAAGTATCATGTTGAATTCAGTAGGTTCCCAATAGGATTCGCATGTAATAAGCTTGTTATTCAAGATAGAGCAAAGTTTTAACGAACAGAAACACTGTGTCTTTGTGAATACAGTTTGTTCCCAGTATCCTGCTCTTGTAATATGTGTACTCTTAAAGATTTATCAAAATTTGGTGAGCCGAATCTGAGTAACATGGTGAAATCGGTTAGTTCCCAATAGGCCACAGTAGTAATAAGTGGAATGTTTGGGATATAGAAAAATTTTCACGAATGGTATCAAAATTTCTAGGCGAATTCAGTGAGTTCCCAATGGGACATGCTTGTATGAGTTTGCTTTTCAATATAGAGCAACATATTAAGGAAGGGAATCTAAGAATCATGGGAATTCAGTAGGTTCCCAATAGGATTCGCATTTAAAATCTAGCTATTCAAGATAGAGCAACGTTTTAACGAACTGAAACACTGTGTCTTTGTGAATTCAGTTAGTTCCCAGTAGCCTGCTCTTGTAATATGTGTACTTTTAAAGATTTATCAAAATTTGGTGAGCCGAATCTGAGTAACATGGTGAATTCGGTTAGTTCCCATTAGGCCGCAGTATTAAAAAATGGACTGTTCAGGATTAGAAAAATTTTAACGAATGGAATCAAAATCTCTAGGCGAATTCAGTGAGTTCCCTATGGGACATGCTTGTATGAGTTTGCTATTCAATATAGAGCAAAATTTTAAGGTACGGAATCTAAGTATCATGGTGAATTCTGTAGGTTGCCAATAGGATTCGCATGTAATTAGCTTGTTATTCAAGAAGATCAACGTTTTAACGAACTGAAACACTGTTTCTTTGTGAATTCAGTTAGTTCGCAGTAGCCTGCTCTTGTAATATGGGTACTTTTAAAGATTTGTCAAAATTTGGTGAGCCGAATCTGAGTAACATGGTGAAATCGGTTATTCCCAAGAGTCCACAGTAGTAATAAGTGGACTGTTTGGGATATAGAAAAAGTTTCACGAATGGAATCAAAATTTTTAGGCGAATTCAGTGATTTCCCAATGGGACATGCTTGTATGAGTTTGCTTTTCAATATAGAGCAACATTTTAAGGAACGGAATCTAAGTATCATGGTGTATTCAGTAGGTTCCAAATAGGAATCGCATGTAATAAGCTTGTTATTCAAGATAGAGCAACGGTTTAACGAACTGAAACACTGTTTCTTTGTGAATTCAGTTAGTTCCCAGTAGCGTGCTCTTGAAATATGTGTACTTTTAAAGATTTATCAAAATTTGGTGAGCCGAATCTGAGTAACATTGTGAATTCGGTTAGTTCCCAATCGGCCGCCGTAGTAATAAGTGGACTGTTCGGGATATAGAAAAATTTTCACGAATGGAATCTAAATTTCTAGGAGAATTCAGTGAGTTCCCAATGGGACATGCTTGTATGAGTTTGCTTTTCAATATAGAGCAACATTTTAAGGAACGGAATCAAAGTATCATGGGGTATTCAGTAGGTTCCCGATAGGATTCGTATGTAATAAGCTTGTGATTCAGGATAGAGCAACGTTTTAACGAACTGAAACACTGTGTCTTTGTGAATTCAGTTAGTTCCCAGTAGCCTGCTCTTGTAATATGTGTACTTTTAAAGATTTATCAAAATTTGGTGAGCCGAATCTGTGTAACATGGTGAATTCGGTTAGTTCCAATTAGGCCGCTGTATTAATAAATGGACTGTTCGGGATATAGAAAAATTTTCACGAATGGAATCAAAATGACTAGGCGAATTCAGTGAGTTCCTTATGGGACATGCTTGTATGAGATTGCTATTCAATATAGAGCAAAATTTTAATGTACGGAACCTAAGTATCATGGTGAATTCTGTAGGTTGCCAATAGGATACGCATATAATAAGCTTGTTATTCAAGATAGAGGAACGTTTTAACGAACTGAAACTCTGTTTCTTTGTGAGTTCAGTTTGTTCCCAGTAGCCTGCTCTTGTAATATGTGTACTTTTAAAGATTTATCAAAATATGGTGAGCCGATTCTGAGTAACATGGTGAATTCGGTTAGCTCCCATTAGGACGAAGTATTAATAATTGGACTGTTAGGGATATAGAAAATTTTCAAGAATGGAATCAAAATTTCTAGGGGAATTCAGTGAGTTCCCAATGGGACATGCTTGTATGAGTTTGCTTTTCAATATAGAGCACATTTTAAGGAACGGAATCTAAGTATCATGGGAATTCAGTAGGATCCCAATAGGATTCGAATGTAATAAGCTTGTTATTCAAAGATAGAGCAACGTTTTAACGAACTTAAATACCGTTTATTTGTGAATTCAGTTACTTCCCAGTAGCCTGCTCTTGTAATATGTGTACTTTTAAAGATTTATCAAAATTTGGTGAGCCGAATCTGAATAATATGTTGAATTCTGTTAGTTCCCAATGGGCCGCAGATGAAATAAGTGGAGTGATCGGGATATAGAAAAATTTTCGCGAATGGAATCAAAATTTCTAGGCGAATTCAGTGAGTTCCCAATGGGACATGCTTGTTTGATTTGCTCTTCAATATAGAGCAACATTTTAAAGAATGGAATCTAAGTATCATGGTGAATTCAGTAGGTTCCCAATAGGATCCGCATGTAATAAGCTTGTTATTCAACATAGAGCAACGTTTTAACGAACTAAATCACTGTTTCTTTGTGAATTCAGTTAGTTCCCAGTAGCCTGCTCTTGTAATATGTGTACTTTTAAAGATTTATCAAAATTTGGTGAGCCGAATTTGAGTAACATGGTGAAATCTGTTATTCCCAAGAGGCCGCAGAAGTAATAATTGGACTGTTTGGGATATAGAAAAAGTTTCACGAATGGAATCAAAATTTTTAGGCGAATTCAGTGAATTCCCAATTTTGACATGCTTGTATGAGTTTGCTTTTCAATATAGAGCAATATTTTAAGGAACGGAATCTAAGTATCATGGTGTATTCAGTAGCTTCCAAATAGGATTCGCATGTAATAAGCTTGTTATTCAAGATAGAGCAACGTTTTAACAAACTGAAACACTGTGTCTTTGTGAATTCAGTTAGTTCCCAGTAGCCTGCTCTTGTAATAAGTGTACTTTTAAAGAATTATCAAAATTTGGTGAGCCGAATCTGAGTAACATGGAGAATTCGGTTAGTTCCCATTAGGCCGCCGTAGTAATAAGTGGACTCTTCGGGATATAGAAATATTTTCACGATTGGAATCAAAATTTCTAGGAGAATTCAGTGAGTTCCCAATGAGACATGCTTGTATGAGTTTGCTTTTCAATATAGAGCAACATTTTAAGGAACGGAATCTAAGTATCATGGTGAATTCAGTAGGTTCCCAATATGATTCGCATGTAATAAGCTTGTTATTAAAGATAGAGCAACGTTTTAACGAACTGAAACACTGTTTCTTTGTGAATTCAGTTAGTTCCCAGTAGCCTGCTCTTGTAATATGTGTACTTTTAAAGATTTATCAAAATTTGGTGAGCCGAATCTGAGTAACATGGTGAATTCGTTTAGTTCCCAAGGGGCCGCAGAAGTAATAAGTGGACTGTTAGGGATATAGAAAAATTTTCACGAATGGAATAAAAATTATTAGGCAAATTCAGTGAGTTCCCAATGGGACATGCTTGTATGAGTTTGCTCTTCAATATAGAGCAACATTTTAAGGAACGGAATCTAATTATCATGGTGAATTCAGTAGGATCCCAATAGGATTCGCATGTAATAAGCTTGTTATTCAAGATAGAGCAACGTTTTAACGAACTAAAACACTGTGTCATTGTGAAATCAGTTAGTTCCCAGTAGCCTGCTCTTGTAATATGTGTACTTTTAAAGATTTATCAAAATTTGGTGAGCCGAATCTGAGTAACATGGTGAATTCGGTTAGTTCCCATTAGGCCGCAGTATTAAAAAATGGACTGTTCAGGATTAGAAAAATTTTAACGAATGGAATCAAAATCTCTACGCGAATTCAGTGAGTTTCCAATGGGACATGCTTGTATGAGTTTGCTCTTCAATACAGAGCAAAATTTTAAGGTACGGAATCTAAGTATCATGGTGAATTCTGTAGGTTGCCAATAGGATTCGCATGTAATGAGCTTGTTTTCAAGAAGAGCAACGTTTTAACGAACTGAAACACTCTTTCTTTGTGAATTCCGTTAGTTCGCAGTAGCCTGCTCTTGTAATATGGGTACTTTTAAAGATTTATCTAAATTTGGTAGGCCGAATCTGAGTAACATGGTGAAATCGGTTATTCCCAATAGGCCGCAGTAGTAATAAGTGCACTGTTCGGGATATAGAAAAATTTTCACTAATGGAATCAAAATTTCTAGGCGAATTCAGTGAGTTCCCAATGGAACATGCTTGTATGAGTTTGCTCTTAAATATAGAGCAACATTTTAAGGAACGGAATCTAAGTATCATGGTGAATTCAGTAGGTTCCCAATAGGATTCGCATGTAAAAAGCTTGTTATTCAAGATAGAGCAAGGTTTAAACGATCTGAAACACTTTGTCTTTGTGATTTCAGTTAGTTTCCAGTAGCCTGCTCTTGTAATATGTGTACTTTTAAAGATTTATCAAAATTTGGTGAGCCGAATCTGAGTAATATTGTGAATTAGGTTAGTTCAAATTAGGCCGCAGTATTAATAAATGGACTGTACGGGATTTAGAAAAATGTTCACGAATGGAATCAAAATTTCTGGGCGAATTCAGTGTGTTCCCTATGGGACATGCTAGTATGAGTTTGCTCTTCAATATAGAGCAACATTTTAAGGAAGGGAATCTAACTATCATGGGGAATATAGTAGGATCCCAATAGGATTCGCTTGTAATAAGCTTGTTATTCAATATAGAGCAACGTTAGAACGAACTGAAACACTGTTCCTTTGTGAATTCAGTTAGTTCCCAGTAGCTTGCTCTTGTAATATGTGTACTTTTCAAGATTTATCAAAATTTGGTGAGCCGAATCTGAGTAACATGGTGAATTCGGTTAGGTCCCATTAGGACGCCGTAGTAATAAGTGGACTGTTCGGTATATAGAAAAATTTTCACGAATGGAATCAAAATTTCTAGGCGAATTCAGTGAGTTCCCAATGGGACATGCTTGTATGAGTTTGCTTTTCAATGTAGAGCAACAATTTAAGGAACGGAATCTAAGTATCATGGTGAATTCTGTAGGTTGCCAATAGGATTCGCATGTAATAAGCTTGTTATTCAATACAGAGCAAAGTTTTAACGGACTGAAACACTGTTTCTTTGTGAATTCAGTTAGTTCCCAGTAGCAGGCTATTGTAATATGTGTACTTTTAAAGATTTATCTTAATTCGGTGAGCCGAATCTGAGTAACATGGTGAATTAGGTTGTTCCCATTAGGCCGCAGTATTAATAAATGGACTGTTTGGGATATAGAAAAATGTTCACGAATGGAATCAAAATTTCTAGGCGAATTCAGTGAGTTCCCAATGGGACATGCTTGTATGAGTTTGCCTTTCAATATAGTGCAACATTTTAAGGAAGGGAATCTAAGTATCATGGTGAATATAGTAGGTTCCCAATAGGATTCGCATGTAATACGCTTGTTATTCAAGATAGAGCCACGTTTTAACAAACTGAAACACTGTTCCTTTGTGAAATCAGTTAGTTCCCAGTAGCTTGCTCTTGTAATATGTGTACTTTTTAAAATTTATCAAAATATGGTGAGCCAAATCTGAGTAACATGGTGAATTCGTTTAGTTCCCAAGGGGCCGCAGAAGTAATAAGTGGACTGTTAGGGATATAGAAAATTTTCACGAATGGAATCAAAATTATTAGGCAAATTCAGTGAGTTCCCAATGGGACATGCTTGTATGAGTTTGCTCTTCAATATAGAGCAACATTTTAAGGAACGGAATCTAAGTATCATGGTGAATTCAGTAGGTTCCCAATAGGATTCGCATGTAATACGCTTGTTATTCAAGATAGAGCAAGTTTTAACGAACTGAAACACTGTTTCTTTGTGAATTCACTTAGTTCCCAGTAGCCTGCTCTTGTAATATGTGTACTTTTAAAGATTTATCAAAATTTGGTGAGCCGAATTGAGTAACATGGTGAATTCGGTTAGTTCCCAATAGGCCGCATTAGTAATAAGTGGACTGTTCTTGATACAAAAATTTTCACGAATGGAATCAAAATTTCTAGTCGAATTCAGTGAGTTTCCAAAGGGACATGCTTGTATGAGTTTGCTTTTCAATATAGAGCAATATTTTAAGGAACGGAATCTAAGTATCATGGTGAATTCAGTAGGATACCAATAGGATTCACATGTAATAAGCTTGTTATTCAAGATAGAGCAACGTTTTAACGAACTGAAACACTGTTTCTTTGTGTATTCAGTTAGTTCCCAGTAGCCTGCTCTTGTAATATGTGTACTTTTAAACATTTATCAAAATTTGGTGAGCTGAATCGGAGTAACATGGTGAATTCGGTTAGTTCCCAATGGGCCGCAGTAGTAATAACTGGACTGTTCGGGATATAGAAAAATTTTCACAAATGGAATCAGAATTTCTAGGCGAATTCTGTGACTTCCTAATGGGACATGCTTGTATGAGTTTGCTTTTCAATATAGAGCAACATTAAGGACGGAATCTAAGTATCATGGTGAATTCAGTAGGTTCCCAATAGGACTGGCATGTAATAGGCTTGTTATTCAAGATAGAGCAACGTTTTAACGAACTGAAACCCTGTTTCTTTGTGAATTCTATTAGTTCCCAGTAGCAGCGTCTTGTAATATGTGTACTTTTAAAGGTTATCAAAATTTGGTGAGTCGAATCAGAGTAACACGGTGAATTCGGTTAGTTCCCAATATGCCGCAGTAGTAATACGTGGACTGTTCGGGATATAGAAAAATTTTCACGAATGGAATCAAAATTTCAAGGCTAATTCGGTGAGTTCCCAATACGAAATGCTTGTATTAGTTTTCCTTTCAATACAGAGCACCATTTTTAGGAATGGTATCTAATTATCATGGTGAATTCAGTAGGTTCCCAATAGGATTCACAAGTAATAAACTTGTTATTCAAGATAGACCAAATTTTTCAAGAACTGAAACACTGTTTCTTTGTGAATTCCGTTAGTTCCCAGTAGCTTGCTTTTGTAATATGTGTACTTTTAAAGATTTATCAAAATTTGGTGAGACGAATCTGAGTAACATGGTGAATTCAGTTAGTTCCAAATGGGCCGCAGTAGTAAGAAGTGGACTGTTCGGGATATAGAAAAATTTTCACGAATGGAATCAAAATTTTTAGGAGATTTCAGTGAGTTCCCAAAGGGACATGCTTGGATGAGTTTGCTTTTCGATACAGAGCAACATTTTAAAGAACGTAATCTAAGTATCATGGTGAATTCAGTAGGTTCCCAATAGGATTCGATGTCATAAGCTTGTTATTCAAGATAGAGAAATGTTTAAACGCACTGAAACACTGAAACTTTGTGAATTCCGTTAGTTCCCTGTAGCCTGCTCTTGTAATATGTGTACTTTAAAATATTTATCGAAATTTGGTGAGCCGAATCTGAGTAACATGGTGAATTCGGTTAGTTCCCAATGGCCGCAGTAGTAATAAGTGGAGTGTTCGCGATATAGAAAAATTTTCACGAATGGAATCAAAATTTCTAGGCGAATCTGTGACTTTCCAAAGGGACATGCTTGTATGAGATTGCTTTTCAATATAGAGCAACATTTTAAGGAACGGAATCTAAGTATCATGGTGAATTCACTAGGTTCCCAGTAGGATTCGCATGTAATAAGCTTGTTATTCAAGATAGAGCAACGTTTCAACGAACTGAAACTTTGTTTCTTTGTGTATTCAGTTAGTTCCCAGTAGCCTGCTCTTGTAATATGTGTACTTTTAAAGATTTATCAAAATTTGGTGAGCCGAATCTGAGTAACAATGTGAATTTGTTAGTTCACAATGGGCCACAGTAGTAATACGTGGACTGTTCGGGATATAGAAAAATTTTCACGAATGGAATCAAAATTTTTAGGAGATTTCAGTGAGTTCCCAATGGGACATGCTTGTATGAGTTTGCTTTTCGATACAGAGCAACATTTTAAGGAACGACATCTAAGTATCCTGGTGAATTCAGTAGGTTCCCAATGGGATTCGCATGTAATAAGCTTGATATTCAAGATAGAGCAAAGTTTTAATGAACTGAAACACTGTTTATTTGTGAATTCAATTAGTTCCCAGTAGCCTGCTCTTGTAATATGTGTACTTTTAAAGATTTATCAAAATTTAGTGAGCCTAATCTGAGTAACATGGTGAATTCGGTTAGTTGCCATTAGGCCGCAGTATTAATAAATGGACTATTCGGGATATAGAAAAATTTTCACGAATGGAATCAAAATTTCTAGGCAAATTCAGTGAGTTCCCAATGGGACATGCTTGTATGAGTTTGCTTTTCAATATCGAGCAACATTTTAAGGAACGGAATCTAAGTATCATGGTGAACTCACTAGGTTTCCAATAGGATTCGCATGTAATAAGCTTGTTATTCAAGATAGAGCAACGTTTTAACGAACTGAAACACTGTTTCATTGTGAATACAGTTAGTTCCCAGTAGCCTGCTCTTGTAATATGTGTACTTTTAAAGATTTATCATAATTTGGTAGCCGAATCTGAGTAACATGGTGAATTCGGTTAGTTCCCAATAATCGCAATAGTAATAAGAGGACTGTTTGGGATATAGAAAAATTTTCACGAATGGAATCAAAATTTCTAGGAGATTTCAGTGAGGTCCCGATGGGACATGCTTGTATGAGTTGTTTTTCGATACAGAGCAACATTTTAAGGAACAGAATCTAAGTATCATGGTGAATTCAGTAGGATACCAATAGGATTCACATGTAATAAGCTTGGTATTCAAGATAGAGCAACGTTTTAACGAACTGAAACACTGTTTCTTTGTGTATTCAGTTAGTTCCCAGTAGCCTGCTCTTGTAATATGTTTACTTTTAAACATTTATCAAAATTTGGTGAGCTGAATCTGAGTAACATGGTGAATTCGGTTAGTTCCCAATGGGCCGCAGTAGTAATAAGTGGACTGTTCGGGATATAGAATAATTTTCACGAATGGAATCAAAATTTCTACGCGAATTCTGTGACTTCCTAATGGGACATGCTTGTATGAGTTTGCTTTTCAATATAGAGCAACATTTTAAGGAACGGAATCTAAGTATCATGGTGAATTCAGTAGGTTCCCAATAGGATTCGCATGTAATACGCTTGTTATTCAAGGTAGAGCAAGTTTTAACGAAATGAAACACTGTTTCTTTGTGAATTCACTTAGTTCCCAGTAGCCTGCTCTTGTAATATGTGTACTTTTAAAGATTTATCAAAATTTGGTGAGCCGAATTGAGTAACATGGTGAATTCGGTTAGTTCCCAAAAGGCCGCATTAGTAATAAGTGGACTGTTCTTGATACAAAAATTTTCACGAATGGAATCAAAATTTCTAGTCGAATTCAGTGAGTTTCCGAAGGGACATGCTTGTATGAGTTTGCTTTTCAATATAGAGCAATATTTTAAGGAACGGACTCTAAGTATCATGGTGAATTCAGTAGGTTCCCAATAGGAATGGCATGTAATACGCTTGTTATTCAACATACAGCAACGTTTTAATGAACAGAAACACTGTTTTTTGTGAATTCAGTTAGGTCCCAGTAGCCTGCTCTTGTAAAATGTGTACTTTTAAAGATTTATTAAAATTTGGTGAGCCTAATCTGATTACAAGGTGAATTCGGTGAGTTCCCAATAGGCCGCAGTAGTAATTAGTGGACTGTTCAGGATATAGAAAAATATTCACGAATGGAATTAAAATTTCTAGGAGATTTCAGTGAGGTCCCAATGGGACATGCTTGTATGAGTTTGCTTTTCGATACAGAGCAACAATTTAAGGAACGGAATCTAAGTATCACTGAGGTGTATTAAGGAGGTTACCAATAGGATTCACATGTAATAACCTTTTATTCAAGATAGTGCAACGTTTTTCCGAACTGAAACACTGCTTCTTTGTGAATTCTGTTAGTTCTCAGTAGCCTGCTCTTGTAATATGTGTACTTTTAAAGATTTATCAAAATTTGGTGAGCCGAATCTGAGTAACAGGGTGAATTCGGGAAGTTCCCAGAGGTCGCAGTAGTAATAAGTGGACTCTTCGGGATGTAGAAAATTTTTCACGAATGGAATCAAAATTTCTAGGCGAATTCAGTGGGATCCCAATGGGACATGCTTGTATGTGTTTGCTTTACAATATAGAGCAACATTTTAAGGAACGGAATCTATGTATCATGGTGAATTCAGTAGGTTTCCAATAGGATTCGCATGTGATAAGCTTGTTATTCAAGATAGAGCAACGTTTTAACGAACTGAAACACTGTTTCTTTGTGAATTCAGTTAGTTCCCAATAGCCTGCTCTTGTAATATGTGTACTTTTAAAGATTTATCAAAATTTGGTGAGCCGAATCTGAGTAACATGGTGAATTCGGTTAGTTACTAATGGGCCACTGTAGTAATAACTGGACTGTTCGGGTTATAAAAAATTTTCACGAATGGAATCAAAATTTCTAGGCGAATTCAATGAGTTCCCAATGGGATATGTTTGTATGAGTTTGCTTTTCAATATAAAGCAACATTTTAAGGAACGGAAACTAAGTATCATGGTGAATTCAATAGGTTCCCAATAGGATTCACATGTAGTAAGATTGTTATTCAAGATAGAGCAACGTTTTAACGAACTGAAACACTGTGTCATTGTGCATACAGTTAGTTCCCAGTAGCCTGCTCTTGTAATATGTGTACTTTAAAGATTTATCGAAATTTGGAGATCCGAATCTGAGTAACATGGTGAATTCGGTTAGTTTCCAATAGGCCGCAGTAGTAATAAGTGGACTGTTCGGGATATAGAAAAATTTTCACGAATGCAATCAAAATTTCTAGACGAATTCAGTGAGTTCCCAATGGGACATGCTTGTATGAGTTTGCTGTTCAATATAGAGCAACATTTTAAGGGACGGAATCTAAGTATCATGGTGAATTCAGCTGGTTCCAAATAGGATTCACATGTAATAATCTTGTTATTCAAGATAGAGCAACGTTTTAACGAACTGAAGAACTGTTTCTTCGTGAATTCAGTTAGTGCCAGTAGCAGGCTCTTGTAATATGTGTACTTTTAAAGTTTTATCAAAATTTGGTGAGACGAATCTGAGTAACATGGTGAATTCGGTTAGTTCACAATGGGCCACTGTAGTAATAAGTGGACTGTTCAGGTTATAAAAAATTTTCACGAATGGAATCAAAATTTCTAGGAGATTTCATTGAGTTTCCAATGGGACATGTTTGTATGAGTTTGCTTTTCAATATAGAGCAACATTTTAAGGATCGGAACCTAAGTATCATGGTGAATTCAGTAGGTTCCCAATAGGATTCACATGTAATAAGATCGTTATTCAAGATAGAGCAACGTTTTAACGAACTGAAACACTATTTCTTTGAGTTCTGTTAGTTCCCAGTAGCCTGATTTTGTAATATGTGTACTTTTAAACATTTATCAAAATTTGGTGAGCCGAATCTGAGTAACATGGTGAATTCGGTTAGTTCCCAATGGGCCGCATTAGTAATAAGTGGACTGTTCGGGATATCGAAAAGTTTTCACGAATGGAATCAAAATTTCTAGGCGAATTCAGTGAGTTCCCAATGGGACATGCTTGTATGAGTTTGCTTTTCAATATAGAGCAACATTTTTAGAAACGGAATCTAAGTATAATGGTGAATTCAGTAGGTTCCCAATAGGATTCACATGTAATAAGCTTGTTATTCAAGATAGAGCAAGTTTTAACGAACTGAAACACTGTTTCTTTGTGAATTCTGTTAGTTCCCAGTAGCCTGCTCTTGTAATATGTGTACTTTTAAACATTTATCAAATTTGGTGAGCCGAATCTGAGTATCATGGTGAATTCGGTTAGTTCCCAATGTGCCGCAGTAGTAATAAGAGGACTGTTCGGGATATAGAAAAATTTTCACGAATGGAATCAAATTTCAAGGCTAATTCAGTGAGTTCCCAATGCGACATGCTTGTATGAGTGTTCTTTTCAATACAGAGCAACATTTTAAGGAATGGTATCTAATTATCATTGTGAATTCAATAGGTTCCCAATAGGATTTGCAGGTAATAAACATGTTATTCAAGATAGACCAACTTTTTCAAGAACTGAAACACTGTTTCTTTGTGAATTCAGTTAGTTCCCAGTAGCTTGCTCTTGTAATATATGTACTTTTAAAGATTTATCATAATTTGGTAGCTGAATCTGAGTAACATGGTGAATTCGGTTAGTTCCCAATAATCGCAATAGTAATGAGAGGACTGTTTGGGATATAGATAAATTTTCACGAATGGAATCAAAATTTCTAGGAGATTTCAGTGAGGTCCCAATGGGACATGCTTGTATGAGTTGTTTTTCGATACAGAGCAACATTTTAAGGAACAGAATCTAAGTATCATGGAGAATTCAGTAGGATACCAATAGGATTCACATGTAATAAGCTTGTTATTCAAGATAGAGCAACGTTTTAACGAACCTGAACACTGTTTCTTTGTGTATTCAGTTAATTCCCAGTAGCCTGCTTTTGTAATGTGTGTACTTTTAAAACATTTATCAAAATTTGGTGAGCTGAATCTGAATAACATGGTGAATTCGGTTAGTTCCCAATGGGCCGCAGTAGTAATAAGTGGACTGTTCGGGATATAGAAAAATTTTCACGAATGGAATCAAAATTTCTAGGCGAATTCTGTGACTTCCTAATGGGACATGCTTGTATGAGTTTGCTTTTCAATATAGAGCAACATTTTAAGGTACGTAATCTAAGTATCATGGTGAATTCAGTAGGTTCCCAATATGACTGGCATGTAATACGCTTGTTATTCAAGATAGAGCAACGTTTTAACGAATTGAAACCCTGTTTCTTTGTGAATTCGATTAGTTCCCAGTAGCAGCGTCTTGTAATATGTGTACTTTTAAAGGTTATCAAAATTTGGTGAGTCGAATCAGAGTAACACTTTGAATTCGGTTAGTTCCCAATGGGCCGCAGTAGTAATACGTAGACTGTTCGGGATATAGAAAAATTTTCATGAATGGAATCAAAATTTCAAGGCTAATTCGGTGAGTTCCCAATACGACATGCTTGTATGAGTTTTCTTTTCAATACAGAGCAACATTTTTAGGAATGGTATCTAATTATCATGGTGAATTCAGTAGGTTCCCAATAGGATTCGCAAGTAATAAACTTGTTATTCAATATAGACCAAATTTTCCAAGAACTGAAACACTGTTTTTTTGTGAATTCCGTTAGTTCCCAGTAGCTTGCTCTTGTAATATGTGAACTTTTAAAGATTTATCAAAATTTGGTGAGACGAATCTGAGTAACATGGTGAGATCGGTTAGGTCCCAATAGGCCACAGTAGTAATAAGTGGACTGTTCGGGATATAGAAAAATTTTCACGAATGGAATCAAAATTTCAAGGCTAATTCAGTGAGTGCCCAATGCGACATGCTTGTATTAGTTTTCTTTTCAATACAGAGCAACATTTTAAGGAATGGTATCTAATTATCATGGTGAATTCAGTAGGTTCCCAATAGGATTCGCATGTAATAAGCTTGTTATTCAAGATAAAGCAAGTTTTAACGAACTGAAACACTGTTTCTTTGTGAATTCAGTTAGTTCCCAGTAGCTTGCTCTTGTAATATGTGTACTTTTAAATATTTATCAAAATTTGGTGAGCCGAATCTGAGTAACATGGAGAATTCGGTTAGTTACCAATGGGCCACTGTAGTAATAAGTGGATTGTTCATGTTATAAAAAATTTTCACGAATGGAATCAAAATTTCTAGGCGAATTCAGTGAGTTTCCAAAGGGACATGCTTGTATCAGTTTGCTTTTCAATATAGAGCAACATTTTATGGAACGAAATCTAAGTATCATGGTGAATTCTGTAGGTTCCCAATAGGAATCGCATATAATAAGCTTGTTATTCAAGATAGAGCAACGTTTTAACGAACATAAACACTGTTTCTTTGTGAATTCATTTAGTTCCCAGTAGCCTGCTCTTGTAATATGTGTACTTTTAAAGATTTATCAAAATTTGGTGAGCCGAATCTGAGTAACATGGTGAATTCGGTTAGTTACCAATGGGCCTCTGTAGTAATAAGTGGATTGTTCATGTTATAAAAAATTTTCACAAATGGAATCAAAATTTCTAGGCGAATTCAGTGATTTCTCAATGGGACATGCTTGTATGAGTTTGCTTTTCAATATAAAGCAACATCGTAAGGAACGGTATCTAATTATCATTGTGAATTCAGTAGGTTCCCAATAGGATTTGCAAGTAATAAACTTGTTATTCAAGATAGACCAAATTTTCCAAGAACTGAAACACTGTTTTTTTGTGAATTCCGTTAGTTCCCAGTAGCTTGCTCTTGTAATATGTGAACTTTTAAAGATTTTTCAAAATTTGGTGAGACGAATCTGAGTAACATGGTGAGATCGGTTAGGTCCCAATAGGCCACAGTAGTAATAAGTGGACTGTTCGGGATATAGAAAAATTTTCACGAATGGAATCAAAATTTCTAGGCGAATTCAGTGACTTCCCAAAGGGACATGCTTCTATGAGTTTGCTTTTCGATACAGAGCAACATTTTAAGGAACAGAATCTAAGTATCATGGTGAATTCAGTAGGATACCAATAGGATTCACATGTAATAAGCTTGTTATTCAAGATAGAGCAACGTTTTAACGAACTGAAACACTGTTTCTTTGTGTATTCAGTTAGTTCCCAGTAGCCTGCTCTTGTAATATGTGTACTTTTAAACATTTATCAAAATTTGGTGAGCTGAATCTGAGTAACATGGTGAATTCGGTTAGTTCCCAATGGGCCGCAGTAGTAATAAGTGGACTGTTCGGGATATAGAAAAATTTTCACGAATGGAATCAAAATTTCTAGGCGAATTCTGTGACTTCCTAATGGGACATGCTTGTATGAGTTTGCTTTTCAATATAGAGCAACATTTTAAGGTACGGAATCTAAGTATCATGGTGAATTCAGTAGGTTCCCAATATGACTGGCATGTAATACGCTTGTTATTCAAGATAGAGCAACGTTTTAACGAATTGAAACCCTGTTTCTTTGTGAATTCGATTAGTTCCCAGTAGCAGCGTCTTGTAATATGTGTACTTTTAAAGTTTATCAAAATTTGGTGAGTCGAATCAGAGTAACACGGTGAATTCGGTTAGTTCCCAATGGGCCGCAGTAGTAATACGTGGACTCTTCGGGATATAGAAAAATTTTCACGAATGGAATCAAAATTTCAAGGCTAATTCGGTGAGTTCCCAATACGACATGCTTGTATGAGTTTTCTTTGCAATACAGAGCAACATTTTTAGGAATGGTATCTAATTATCATGGTGAATTCAGTAGGTTCCCAATAGGATTCACATGTAATAAGATTGTTATTCAAGATAGAGCAACGTTTTAACGAACTGAAACACTATTTCTTTGAGTTCTGTTAGTTCCCAGTAGCCTGATTTTGTAATATGTGTACTTTTAAACATTTATCAAAATTTGGTGAGCCGAATCTGAGTAACATGGTGAATTCGGTTAGTTCCCAATGGGCCGCAGTAGTAATAAGTGGACTGTTCGGGATATAGAAAAATTTTCACGAATGGAATCAAAATTTCTAGGCAAATTCAGTGAGTTCCCAATGGGACATGCTTGTATGAGTTTGATTTTCAATATAGAGCAACATTTTTAGAAACGGAATCTAAGTATAATGGTGAATTCAGTAGGTTCCCAATAGGATTCACATGTAATAAGCTTGTTATTCAAGATAGAGCAAGTTTTAACGAACTGAAACACTGTTTCTTTGTGAATTCTGTTAGTTCCCAGTAGCCTGCTCTTGTAATATGTGTACTTTTAAACATTTATCAAATTTGGTGAGCCAAATCTGAGTATCATGGTGAATTCGGTTAGTTCCCAATGTGCCGCAGTAGTAATACGTGGACTGTTCGGGATATAGAAAAATTTTCACGAATGGAATCAAAATTTTAAGGCTAATTCAGTGAGTTCCCAATGCGACATGCTTGTATGAGTTTTCTTTTCAATACAGAGCAACATTTTAAGGAACGGTATCTAATTATCATTGTGAATTCAATAGGTTCCCAATAGGATTTGCAAGTAATAAACTTGTTATTCAAATAGACCAACTTTTTCAAGAACTGAAACACTGTTTCTTTGTGAATTCAGTTAGTTCCCAGTAGCTTGCTCTTGTAATATATGTACTTTTAACGATTTATCATAATTTGGTAGTCGAATCTGAGTAACATGGTGAATTTGGTTAGTTCCCAATAATCGCAATAGTAATAAGAGGACTGTTTGGGATATAGAAAAATTTTCACGAATGGAATCAAAATTTCTAGGAGATTTCAGTGAGGTCCCAATGGGACATGCTTGCATGAGTTGTTTTTCGATACAGAGCAACATTTTAAGGAACAGAATCTAAGTATCATGATGAATTCAGTAGGATACCAATAGGATTCACATGTAATAAGCTTGTTATTCAAGATAGAGCAACGTTTTAACGAAGTGAAACACTGTTTCTTTGTGTATTCAGTTAGTTCCCAGTAGCCTGCTCTTGTAATATGTGTACTTTTAAACATTTATCAAAATTTGGTGAGCCGAATCTGAGTAACATGGTGAATTCGGGTAGTTCCTAGAGGTCGCAGTAGTAATAAGTGGACTGTTCGGGATATAGAAAATTTTTCACGAATGGAATCAAAATTTCTAGGCGAATTCAGTGAGTTCCCAATGGGACATGCTTGTATGAGTTTGCTTTTCGATATAGAGCAACATTTTAAAGAACGGAATTTAAGTATCATGGTGAATTCAGTAGGTTCCCAATAGAATTCGAATGTAATAAGCTTGTTATTCAAGATAGAGCAACATTTTAACGCACTGTTACACTGTTTCTTTGTGAATTCCGTTAGTTCCCAGTAGCCTGCTCTTGTAATATGTGTACTTTTAAAGATTTATCGAAATTTTGTGAGCCGAATCTGAGTAACATGGTGAATTCGGTTAGTTCCCAATGGGCCGTAGTAGTAATAAGTGGACTGTTTGGGATATAGAAAAATTTTCACGAATGGAATCAAAATTTCTAGGCGAATTCTGTGACTTCCCAAAGGGACATGCTTCTATGAGTTTGCTTTTCGATAAAGAGCAACATTTTAAGGAACGGAATCTAAGTATCATGGTGAATTCTGTAGGTTCCCAATAGGATTCGCATGTAATAAGCTTGTTATTCAAGATAGAGCAACATTTTAACGCACTGTTACACTGTTTCTTTGTGAATTCCGTTAGTTCCCAGTAGCCTGCTCTTGTAATATGTGTACTTTTAAAGATTTATGGAAATTTTGTGAGCCGAATCTGAGTAACATGGTGAATTCGGTGAGTTCCCAATGGGCCGCAGTAGTAATAAGTGGACTGTTTGGGATATAGAAAAATTTAAACGAATTGAATCAAAATTTCTAGGCGAATTCTGTGACTTCCCAATGGGACATGCTTGTATGAGTTTGCTTTTCAATATCGAGCAACATTTTAAGGAACAGAATCTATGTATCATGGTGAACTCAGTAGGTTTCCAATAGGATTCGCATGTGATAAGCTTGTTATTCAAGATAGAGCAACGTTTTAACGAACTGAATCACTATTTCTTTGAGTTGTGTTAGTTCCCTGTAGTCTGCTTTTTTAATATGTGTACTTTTAAACATTTATCAAAATTTGGTGAGCCGAATCTGAGTAACATGGTGAATTCGGTTAGTTCCCAATGGGCCGCAGTAGTAATAAGTGGACTGTTCGGGATATAGAAAAATTTTCACGAATGGAATGAAAATTTCTAGGCGAATTCCGTGAGTTCCCAATGGGACATGCTTGTATGAGTTTGCTTTTCAATATAGAGCAACATAAGGAACGGAATCTAAGTATCATGGTGAATTCAGTAGGTTCCCAATAGGATTGACATGTAATAAGATTGTTATTCAAGATAGAGCAAGTTTTAACGAACTGAAACACTGTTTCTTTGTGAATTCAGTTAGTTCCCAGTAGCAGGCCCTTGTAATGTGTGTACTTTTAAAGATTTATCAAAATTTGGTGAGTCGAATCTGAGTAACATGGTGAATTCGGTTAGTTTCCAATAGGCTGCAGTAGTAATAAGTGGACTGTTCGGGATATAGAAAAATTTTCACGAATGGAATGAAAATTTCTAGGCGAATTCCGTGAGTTCCCAATGGGACATGCTTGTATGAGTTTGCTTTTCAATATAGAGCAACATTATAAGGAAAGGAATCAAAGTATTATGTTGACTTCAGTATGTTCCCATTAGGATTCGCTTGTAATAAGCTTGTTATTCAAGATAGAGCAACGTTTTAACGCACTGAAACACTGTTTTTTGTGAAGTCGGTTAGTTCCCAATAGCAGGCCCTTGTAATATGTGTACTTTTAAAGATTTGTCAAAATTTGGTGAGCCGAATCCGAGTAACATCGTAAATTCGTTTAGTTCCCAATGCGCTGCAGTAGTAATAAGTGGACTGTTCGGGACATAGAAAAATTTTCACGAATGGAATAATAATTTCTAGGCGAATTCAGTGAGTTCCCATTGGGACATGCTTGTATGAGTTTGCTCTTCAATATAGAGCAACATTTTAAGGAACGGAATCTAAGTATAATGGTGATTTCAGTAGGTTCCCATTAGGATTCGCATGTAATAAGCTTGTTATTCAAGATAGAGCAAAGTTTTAACGAACTGAAGCACTGTTTCGTTGTGAATTCAGTTAGTTCCCAGTACCAGGCTTTTGTAATATGTGTACTTTAAAGATTTCAAATTTTGGTGAGCCGAATCTGAGTAACATCGTGAATTCGGTTAGTTCCCAGTAGCCTGCTCTTGTAATATGTGTACTTTTAAAGATTTATCAAAATTTGGTGACCCGAATCTGAGTAACATGGTGCATTCGGTTAGTTCCCAGTAGGCCGCAGTAGTAATAAGTGGACTGTTCGGGATATAGAAAAATTTGCACGAATGGAATCAAAATTTCTAGGCGAATTCAGTGAGTTCCCAATGGGACATGCTTGCATGAGTTTGCTTTTCAATATAGAGCAACATTTTAAAGAGCAGAATCTAAGTATGATGGTGAATTCAGTAGATTCCCAATAGGATTCGCATGTAATAAGCATGTTATTCAAGATAGAGCAAAGTTTTAACGAACTGAAACACTGTTTCTTTGTGAATTCAGTTAGTTCCCAGTAGCAGGCCCTTGTAATATGTGTACTTTTAAGATTTATCAAAATTTGGTGAACCGAATCTGAGTAACATTGTGAATTCGGTTAGTTCCCAAAAAGCCTGAGTAGTAATAAGTGGACTGTTCGGGATATAGAACAATTTTCACGGATGGAATAATAATTTCTAGGCGAATTCAGTGAGTTCCCAATGGGACATGCTTGTATGAGTTTGCTTTTCAATATAGAGCAACATTTTAAAGAACGGAATCTAAGTAACATGGTGAATTCAGGAGGTTCCCAATAGGATTCGCATGTAATAAGCTTGTTATTCAAGATAGAGCAACGTTTTAACGAACTGAAACACTGTTTCTTTGTGAATTCAGTTAGTTCCCAGTAGCAGGCTCTTGTAATATGTGTACTTTTAAAGATTTATCAAAATTTGGTGAGCCGAATCTGAGTAACATGGTGAATTCGGTTAGTTCCCAATGGGCCGCAGTAGTAATAAGTGGACTGTTCGGGATATAGAACAATTTTCACGAATGGAATAATAATTAATAGGCGAATTCAGTGAGTTCCCAATGGGACATGCTTGTATGAGTTTGCTTTTCAATATAGAGCAACATTTTAAAGAACGGAATCTAAGTAACATGGTGAATTCAGTAGGTTCCCAATAGGATTCGCATGTAATAAGCTTGTTGTTCAAGATAGAGCAACGTTTTAACGAACTGAAACACTGTTTCTTTGTGAATTCAGTTAGTTCCCAGTAGCAGGCTCTTGTAATATGTGTACTTTTAAAGATTTATCAAAATTTGGTGAGCCGAATCTGAGTAACATGGTGAATTCGGTTAGTTCCCAATGGGCCGCAGTAGTAATAAGTGGACTGTTCGGGATATAGAACAATTTTCACGAATGGAATCAAAATTTCTAGGCGAATTCTGTGACTTCCTAATGGGACATGCTTGTATGAGTTTGCTTTTCAATATAGAGCAACATTTTAAGGTACGGAATCTAAGTATCATGGTGAATTCAGTAGGTTCCCAATATGACTGGCATGTAATACGCTTGTTATTCAAGATAGAGCAACGTTTTAACGAATTGAAACCCTGTTTCTTTGTGAATTCGATTAGTTCCCAGTAGCAGCGTCTTGTAATATGTGTACTTTTAAAGGTTATCAAAATTTGGTGAGTCGAATCAGAGTAACACGGTGAATTCGGTTAGTTCCCAATGGGCCGCAGTAGTAATACGTGGACTGTTCGGGTTATAGAAAAATTTTCACGAATGGAATCAAAATTTCAAGGCTAATTCGGTGAGTTCCCAATACGACATGCTTGTATGAGTTTTCTTTTCAATACAGAGCAACATTTTTAGGAATGGTATCTAATTATCATGGTGAATTCAGTAGGTTCCCAATAGGATTCACATGTAATAAGATTGTTATTCAAGATAGAGCAACGTTTTAACGAACTGAAACACTATTTCTTTGAGTTCTGTTAGTTCCCAGTAGCCTGATTTTGTAATATGTGTACTTTTAAACATTTATCAAAATTTGGTGAGCCAAATCTGAGTATCATGGTGAATTCGGTTAGTTCCCAATGTGCCGCAGTAGTAATACGTGGACTGTTCGGGATATAGAAAAATTTTCACGAATGGAATCAAAATTTTAAGGCTAATTCAGTGAGTTCCCAATGCGACATGCTTGTATGAGTTTTCTTTTCAATACAGAGCAACATTTTAAGGAACGGTATCTAATTATCATTGTGAATTCAATAGGTTCCCAATAGGATTTGCAAGTAATAAACTTGTTATTCAAGATAGACCAACTTTTTCAAGAACTGAAACACTGTTTCTTTGTGAATTCAGTTAGTTCCCAGTAGCTTGCTCTTGTAATATATGTACTTTTAAAGATTTATCATAATTTGGTAGCCGAATCTGTGTAACATGGTGAATTCGGTTAGGTCCCAATAATCGCAATAGTAATAAGAGGACTGTTTGGGATATAGAAAAATTTTCACGAATGGAATCAAAATTTCTAGGAGATTTCAGTGAGGTCCCAATGGGACATGCTTGTATGAGTTGTTTTTCGATACAGAGCAACATTTTAAGGAACAGAATCTAAGTATCATGGTGAATTCAGTAGGATACCAATAGGATTCACATGTAATAAGCTTGTTATTCAAGATAGAGCAACGTTTTAACGAAGTGAAACACTGTTTCTTTGTGTATTCAGTTAGTTCCCAGTAGCCTGCTCTTGTAATATGTGTACTTTTAAACATTTATCAAAATTTGGTGAGCCGAATCTGAGTAACATGGTGAATTCGGGTAGTTCCTAGAGGTCGCAGTAGTAATAAGTGGACTGTTCGGGATATAGAAAATTTTTCTCGAATGGAATCAAAATTTCTAGGCGAATTCAGTGAGTTCCCAATGGGACATGCTTGTATGAGTTTGCTTTTCAATATAGAGCAACATTTTAGGGAACGGAATCAAAGTATCATGGTGAATTCAGTAGGTTCCCAATAGAATTCGAATGTAATAAGCTTGTTATTCAAGATAGAGCAACGTTTTAACGCACTGTTACACTGTTTCTTTGTGAATTCCGTTAGTTCCCCGTAGCCTGCTCTTGTAATATGTGTACTTTTAAAGATTTATCGAAATTTTGTGAGCCGAATCTGAGTAACATGGTGAATTCGGTTAGTTCCCAATGGGCCGCCGTAGTAATAAGTGGACTGTTTGGGATATAGAAAAATTTTCACGAATGGAATCAAAATTTCTAGGCGAATTCTGTGACTTCCCAATGGGACATGCTTGTATGAGTTTGCTTTTCAATATCGAGCAACATTTTAAGGAACGGAATCTATGTATCATGGTCAACTCATTAGGTTTCCAATAGGATTCGCATGTAATAAGCTTGTTATTCAAGATAGAGCAACGTTTTAACGAACTGAAACACTATGTCTTTGAGTTCTGTTAGTTCCCAGTAGCCTGCTTTTGTAATATGTGTACTTTTAAACATTTATCAAAATTTGGTGAGCCGAATCTGAGTAACATGGTGAATTCGGTTAGTTCCCAATGGGGCGCAGTAGTAATAAGTGGATTGTTCGGGATATAGAAAAATTTTCACGAATGGAATCAAAATTTCGAGGCGAATTCTGTGACTTCCCAAAGGGACATGCTTCTATGAGTTTGCTTTTCGATACAGAGCAACATTTTAAGGAACGGAATCTAAGTAACATGGTGAATTCAGGAGGTTCCCAATAGGATTCGCATGTAATAATCTTGTTATTCAAGATAGAGCAACGTTTTAAGGAACTGAAACACTGTTTCTTTGTGAATTCAGTTAGTTCCCAGTAGCAGGCTCTTGTAATATGTGTACTTTTAAAGATTTATCAAAATTTGGTGAGCCGAATCTGAGTAACATGGTGAATTCGGTTAGTTCCCAATAGGCCGCAGTAGTAATAAGTGGACTGTTTGGGATATAGAACAATTTTCACGAATGCAATCAAAATTTCTAGGAGATTTCAGTGAGTTCCCAATGGGACATGCTTGTATGAGTTTGCTTTACAATGTAGAGCAACATAAGGAACGGAATCGAAGTATCATGGTGAATTCAGTAGGTTCCCAGTAGGATCGCAGGTAATAAGTTTCTTATTCAAGATAGAGCAAGTTTTAACGAACTGAACCACTGTTTCTTTGTGAATTCAGTTAGTTCCATGTAGCAGGCTCTTGTAATATGTGTACTTTTAAAGATTTCAAAATTTGGTGAGCCGAATCTGAGTAACATCGTGAATTTGGTTAGTTCCCAGTAGCCTGCTCTTGTAATATGTGTACTTTTAAAGATTTATCAAAATTTGGTGACCCGAATATGAGTAACTATTTTATTCGTTTAGTTCCCAATAGGCCGCATTAGTAATACGTGGACTGGTCGGGATATAGAAAAATTTTCACGAACTGAATCAAAGTTTCTAGGCTAATACAGTGAGTTCCCAATGGGACATGTATGTATGAGTTTGCTTTTCAATATAGAGCAACATTTTAAAGAACGGAATCTAAGTAACATGGTGAATTAAGGAGATTCCCAATAGGATTCGCATTTAATAAGCTTGTTATTCAAGATAGAGCAACGTTTTAACGAACTGAAACACTGTTTCTTTGTGTATTCAGTTAGTTCCCAGTAGCCTGCTCTTGTAATATGTGTACTTTTAAAGATTTATCAAAATTTGGTGAGCCTAATCTGAGTAACATTGTGAATTCGGTTAGTTCCCAATAGGCCGCAGTAGTAATAAGTGGACTGTTCGGGATATAGAAAAATTTTCACGAATGGAATCAAAATTTCTAGGCGAATTCAGTGAGTTTCCAATGGGACATGCTTGTATGAGTTTGCTTTTCAATATAGAGCAACATTTTAAAGAACGGAATCTAAGTATCATGGTGATTTCAGGAGGTTCCAAGTAGGATTCGCATGTAATATCTTGTTATTCAAGATAGAGCAACGTTTTAACGAACTGAAACACCTTTTCTTTGTGAATTCAGTTAGTTCCCAGTAGCAGGGTCTTTTAATATGTGTACTTTTAAAAATTTATCAAAATTTGGTGAGCCGAATCTGAGTAACGTGGTGAATTCGGAGAGTTCCCAATAGGCCGCCGTAGTAATAAGTGGACTGTTCGGGATATAGAAAAATTTTTACGAATGGAATGAAAATTTCTAGGCGAATTCCGTGAGTTCCCAATGGGACATGCTTGTATGAGTTTGCTTTTCAATATAGAGCAACATTTTAAGGAACGGAATCAAAGTATCATGTTGATATCAGTATGTTCCCATTAGGATTCGCTTGTAATAAGCTTGTTATTCAAGATAGAGCAACGTTTTAACGAACTATAACACTGTTTTTTTGTGAAGTCGGTTAGTTCCCAATAGCAGGCCCTTGTAATATGTGTACTTTTAAAGATTTATCAAAATTTGGTGAGCCGAATCCGAGTAACATCGTAAATTCGTTTAGTTCCCAATGGGCTGCAGTAGTAATAAGTGGACTGTTCGGGATATTGAAAAATTTTCACGAATGGTATAATAATTTCTAGGCGAATTCAGTGAGTTCCCAATGGGACATGCATGTATGAGTTTGTTCTTCCATATAGAGCAACATTTTAAGGAACGGAATCTAAGTATAATGGTGATATCAGTAGGTTCCCATTAGGATTCGCATGTAATAAGCTTGTTATTCAAGATAGAGCAACGTTTTAACGAACTGAAGCACTGTTTCGTTGTGAATTCAGTTAGTTCCCAGTACCAGGCTTTTGTTATATGTGTACTTTAAAGATTTCAAATTTTGGTGAGCCGAATCTGAGTAACATCGTGAATTCGGTTAGTTCCCAGTAGCCTGCTCTTGTAATATGTGTACTTTTAAAGATTTATCAAAATTTGGTGACACGAATATGAGTAACATAGTGAATTCGTTTAGTTCCCAATAGGCCGCATTAGTAATAAGTGGACTGTTCGGGATATAGAACAATTTTCATGAACTGAATCAAAATTTCTAGGCTAATTCAGTGAGTTCCCTATGGGACATGCTTGTATGAGTTTGCTTTTCAATATAGAGCAACATTTTAAAGAACGGAATCTAAGTAACATGGTGAATTCAGGAGATTCCCAATAGGATTCGCATGTAATCAGCTTGTTATTCAAGATAAGCAACGTTTTAATGAAGTGAAACACTGTATCTTTGTGAATTCAGTTAGTTCCCAGTAGCCTGATCTTTTAATATGTGTACATTTAAAGATTTATCAAAATTTGGTGACCCGAATCTGACTAACATGTTGAATTCGGTTAGTTCCAAATAGGCCGCAGTAGTAATAAGTGGACTGTTCGGGATATAGAAAAATTTTCACGAATGGAATCAAAATTTCTAGGCGAATTCTGTGACTTCCCAAAGGGACATGATTGTATGAGTTTGCTTTTCGATACAGAGCAACATTTTAAGGAACGGAATCTAAGTATCATGGTGAATTCAGTAGGTTCCCAATAGGATTCGCATGTAATAAGCTTGTTATTCAAGATAGAGCAACGTTTTAACGAACTGAAACACTGTCTTTGATTTCCGTTAGTTCCCAGTAGCTTGCTCTTGTAATATGTGTACTTTTAAACATTTATCAAAATTTGGTGAGCCGAATCTGAGTAACATGGTGAATTCGGTTAGTTCCCAATAGGTCTCAATAGTAATAAGTGGACTCTTCGGGATATAGAAAAATTTTCACGAATGGAATCAAAATTTCTAGGCGAATTCAGTGAGTGCCCAATGGGACATGCTTGTATGAGTTTGCTTTTAAATTAGAGCAACATTTTAAGGAACGGAATCAAAGTATCATGGTGAATTGAGTAGGTTCCCAATAGGATTCGCATGTAATAGGCATGTTATTCAAGATAGAGCAAGTTTTAACGAACTTAAACACTCTTTCTTTGTGAATTCAGTTAGTTCCCAGTAGCCTGCTCTTGTAATATGTGTACTTTTAAAGATTTATCAAAATTTGGTGAGCCGAATTGAGTAACATGGTGAATTCGGTTAGTTCCCAATAGGCCGCAGTAGTAATAAGTGGACTGTTCGGGATACAAAAATTTTCACGAATGGAATCAAAATTTCTAGGCGAATTCAGTGAGTTTTCAAAGGGACATGCTTGTATCAGTATGCTTTTCAATATAGAGCAACATTTTAAGGAACGGAATCTAAGTATCATGGTGAATTCAGTAGGTTCTCAATAGGATTCGCATATAATAAGCTTGTTATTCAAGATAGAGCAACGTTTTAACGAACTGAAACACTGTTTCTTTGTGAATTCAGTTAGTGCCCAGTAGCCTGCTCTTGTAATATGTGTACTTTTAAAGATTTATCAAAATTTGGTGAGCCGAATCTGAGTAACATGGTGAATTCGGTTAGTTACCAATGGGCCACTGTAGTAATAAGTGGATTGTTCGGGTTATAAAAAATTTTCACGAATGGAATCAAAATTTCTAGGCGAATTCAGTGAGTTCTCAATGGGACATGCTTGTATGAGTTTGCTTTTCAATATAAAGCAACATTTTAAGGAACGGAACCTAAGTATCATGGTGAATTCAGTAGGTTTCCAATAGGATTCGCATGTAATAAGCTTGTTTTTCAAGATAGAGCAACGTTTTATCGATCTGAAACACTATTTCTTTGTGGATTCAGTTAGTTCCCAGTAGCCTGCTCTTGTAATATGTGTACTTTTAAAGATTTATAAAAATTTGGTGAGCCAAATCTGAGTAACATGGTGAATTCGGTTAGTTCCCAATAGGCCGCAGTAGTTATAAGTGGACTGTTCAGGATATAGAAAAATTTTCACGAACGGAATCAAAATTTCTAGGAGATTTCAGTGAGGTCCCAATGGGACATGCAGGTATGAGTATGCTTTTCAATACAGAGCAACATTTTAAGGATCGGAATCTAAGTATCATGGTGAACTAAGTAGGTTACCAATTGGATTCACATGTAAGAAGCTTGTTATTCAGGATAGAGCAACGTTGTTACGAACTGAAACACTGTTTCTTTGTGAATTCAGTTAGTTCCCAGTAGCCTGCTCATGTAATATGTGTACTTTTAAAGATTTATCAAAATTTGGTGAGCCGAATCTGAGTAACATGGTGAATTCGGTGAGTTACCAATGGGCCACTGTAGTAATAAGTAGACTGTTCGGGTTATAAAAAATTTTCACGAATGGAATCAAAATTTCTAGGCGAATTCAATGAGTTCCCAATGGGACATGCTTGTATGAGTTTGCTTTTCAATATAAAGCAACATTTTAAGGAACGGAACCTAAGTATCATGATGAATTCAGTAGGTTCCCGATAGGATTCACATGTAATAAGCTTGTTATTCAAGATAGAGCAAAGTTTTAACGAATTGAAACACTGTTTCTTTGTAAATTCAGTTAGTTCCCAGTAGCATGCTCTTGTAATATGTGTACTTTTAAAGATTTATCAAAATTTGGTGAGCCTAATCTGAGTAACATGGTTAATTCGGTTAGTTCCCATTAGGTCGCAATAGTAATAAGTGGACTTTTCGGGATATAGAAAAATTTTCACGAATGGAATCAAAATTTCTAGGCGAATTCAGTGAGTTCCCAATGGGACATGCTTGTATGAGTTTGCTTTTCAATATAGAGCAACATTTTAAGGAACGGAATCTAAGTATCAAGGTGAATTCACTAGGTTCCCAATAGGATTCGCATGTAATAAGCTGGTTATTCAAGATAGAGCAAGTTTTAACGAACTGAAACACTGTTTCTTTGTGAATTCAGTTAGTTCCCAGTAGCCTGCTCTTGTAATATGTGTACTTTTAAAGATTTATCAAAATTTGGTGAGCCGAATCTGAGTAACATGGTGAATTCGGTTAGTTACCAATGGGGCACTGTAGTAATAAGTGGATTGTTCGGGTTATAAAAAATTTTCACGAATGGAATCAAAATTTCTAGGCGAATAAAGTGAGTTCTCAATGGGAAATGCTTGTATGAGTTTGCTTTTCAATATAAAGCAACATTTTATGGAACGGAACCTAAGTATCATGGTGAATTCAGTAGGTTTCCAATAGGATTCGCATGTAATAAGCTTGTTATTCAAGATAGAGCAACATTTTAAGGAACTGAAACACTGTTTCTTTGTGAATTCAGTTAGTTCCCAGTAGCCTGCTCTTGTAAAATGTGTACTTTTAAAGATTTATAAAAATTTCGTGAGCCAAATCTGAGTAACATGGTGAATTCGGTTAGTTCCCAATAGGCCGCAGTAGTAATAAGTGGACTGTTCAGGATATAGAAAAATTTTCACGAATGGAATCAAAATTTCTAGGAGATTTCAGTGAGGTCCCAATGGGACAAGCTTGTATGAGTTTGTTTTTTGACACAGAGCAACATTTTAAGGAACGGAATCTAAGTATCATGGTGAATTAAGTAGGTTACCAATAGGATTCACATGTAATAAGCTTGTTATTCAAGATAGAGCAAGGTTGTTACGAACTGAAACACTGTTTCTTTGTGAATTCAGTTAGTTCCCAGTAGCCTGCTCATGTAATATGTGTACTCTTAAAGGTTTATCAAAATTTGGTGAGCCGAATCTGAGTAACATGGTGAATTCGGGTAGTTCCCAGAGGTCGCAGTAGTAATAAGTGGACTCTTCAGGATATAGAAATTTTTTCACGATTGGAATCAAAATTTCTAGGAGAATTCAGTGAGTTCCCAATGGGACATGCTTGTATGAGTTTGCTTTTCAATATAGAGCAACATTTTAGGGAACGGAATCTAAGTATCATGGTGAATTCAGTAGGTTTCCAATAGTATTCGCATGTAATAAGCTTGTTATTCAAGATAGAGCAACGTTTTAATGAACTGAAACACTGATTCTTTGTGAATTCAGATAGTTCCCAGTAGCCTGCTCTTGTAATATGTGTACTTTTAAAGATTTATCAAAATTTGGTGAGCCGAATCTGAGTAACATGGTGAATTCGGTTAGTTACCAATGGGGCACTGTAGTAATAAGTGGACTGTTTGGGTTATTAAAAATTTTCACGAATGGAATCAAATTTCTAGGCGAATCAATGAGTTCCCAATGGGACATGCTTGTATGAGTTTGCTTTTCAATAAAGCAACATTTTAATGAACGGAACCTAAGTATCATGATGAATTTAGTAGGTTCCCAATAGGATTCACATGTAATAAGCTTGTTATTCAAGATAGAGCAACGTTTTAACGAACTGAAACACTGTCTCTTTGTAAATTCTGTTAGTTCCCAGTAGCCTGCTCTTGTAATATCTGTACTTTTAATCATTTATCAAATTTGGTGAGCCAAATCTGAGTAACATGGTGAATTCGGTTAGTTCCCAATGTGCCGCACTAGTAATACGTGGACAGTTCGGGATATAGAAAAATTTTCACGAATGGAATCAAAATTTCTAGGCGAATTCAGTGAATTCCCAATGAGACATGCTTGTATGAGTTTGCTTTTCGATACAGAGCAACATTTTAGGGAACGGAATCTAAGTATCATGGAGAATTCAGTAGGTTCCCAATAGGATTCGAATATAATAAGCTTGTTATTCAAGATAGAGCAACGTTTTAACGCACTGAAACACTGTTTCTTTGTGAATTCCGTTAGTTCCCAATAGCCTGCTCTTGTAATATGTGTACATTTAAAGATTTATCAAAATTTGGTGAGCCGAATCTGAGTAACATGGTGAATTGGGTAAGTTCCCAATAGGCGGCAATAGTAATAAGTGGACTTTTCGGGATATAGAAAAATTTTCACGAATGGAATCAAAATCTAGGTGAATTCAGTGAGTTCCCAAAGGGACATGCTTGTAAGAGTTTGCTTTTTAATATAGAGCAACATTTTAAGGAACGGAATCTAAGTATCATGTTGAATTCAGCTGGTTCCCAATAGGATTCACATGTAATAATCTTGTTATTCAAGATAGAGCAACGTTTTAACGAACTGAAGAACTGTTTCTTTTTGAATTCAGTTAGTTCCCAGTAGCAGGCTCTTGTAATATGTGTACTTTTAAAGATTTATCAAAATTTGGTGTGCCGGATCTGAGTAACATGGTGAATTCGGTTAGTTCCCAATGTGCCCCAGGAGTAATAAATGGACTGTTCGGGATATAGAAAAATTTTCACGAAGGGAATCAAAATTTCTAGGAGATTTCAGTGAGTTCCCAATGGGACATGCTTGTATGAGTTTGCTTTTCGATACAGAGCAACAATTTAACGAACGGAATCTAAGTATCATGGTGAATTCAGTAGGTTCCCAAAAGGATTCGGATGTAATTAGCTTGTTATTCAAGATAGAGCAACGTTTTAACGCACTGTTACACTGTTTCTTTGTGAATTCTGTTAGTTACCAGTAGCCTGCTCTTGTAATATGTGTACTTTTAAAGATTTATCGAAATTTTGTGAGCCGAATCTGAGTAACATGGTGAATTCGGTTAGTTCCCAATGGGCCGGAGTAGTAATAAGTGGACTGTTTGGGATATAGAAAAATTTTCACGAATGGAATCAAAATTTCTGGCGAATTCTGTGACTTCCCAATGGGACATGCTTGTATGAGTTTGCTTTTCAATATCGAGCAACATTTTAAGGAACGGAATCTATGTATCATGGTGAACTCAGTAGGTTTCCAATAGGATTCGCATGTAATAAGCTTGTTATTCAAGATAGAGCAACGTTTTAACGAACTTAAACACTATTTCTTTGAGTTCTGTTAGTTCCCGGTAGCCTGCCTTTGTAATATGTGTACTTTTAAACATTTATCAAAATTTGGTGAGCCGAATCTGAGTAACATGGTGAATTCGGTTAGTTCCCAATGGGCCGCAGTAGTAATAAGTGGACTGTTTGGGATATAGAAAAATTTTCACGAATGGAATCAAAATATCTAGGCGAATTCTGTGACTTCCCAATGGGACATGCTTGTATGAGTTTGCTTTTCAATATCGAGCAACATTTTAAGGAACGGAATCTATGTATCATTGTCAACTCATTAGGTTTCCAATAGGATTCGCATGTAATAAGCTTGTTATTCAAGATAGAGCAACGTTTTAACGAACTGAAACACTATATCTTTGAGTTCTGTTAGTTCCCAGTAGCCTGCTTTTGTAATATGTGTACTTTTAAATATTTATCAAAATTTGGTGAGCCGAATCTGAGTAACATGGTGAATTCGGTTAGTTCCCAATGGGGCGCAGTAGTAATAAGTGGATTGTTCGGGATATAGAAAAATTTTCACGAATGGAATCAAAATTTCTAGGCGAATTCTGTGACTTCCCAAAGGGACATGCTTCTATGAGTTTGCTTTTCGATACAGAGCAACATTTTAAGGAACGGAATCTAAGTAACATGGTGAATTCAGGAGGTTCCCAATAGGATTCGCATGTAATAAGCTTGTTATTCAAGATAGAGCAACGTTTTAACGAACTGAAACAATGTTTCTTTGTGAATTCAGTTAGTTCCCAGTAGCAGGCTCTTGTAATATGTGTACTTTTAAAGATTTATCAAAATTTGGTGAGCCGAATCTGAGTAACATGGTGAATTCGGTTAGTTCCCAATAGGCCGCAGTAGTAATAAGTGGACTGTTTGGGATATAGAACAATTTTCACGAATGCAATCAAAATTTATAGGAGATTTCAGTGAGTTCCCAATGGGACATGCTTGTATGAGTTTGCTTTTCTTTTTTTTTTTTTTTTTTTTTTTTTTTTTTTTTTTTTTTTTCCGGAGCTGGGGATCGAACCCAGGGCCTTGCGCTTCCTAGGCAAGCGCTCTACCACTGAGCTAAATCCCCAACCCATGAGTTTGCTTTTCAATGTAGAGCAACATAAGTAACGGAATCGAAGTTTCATGGTGAATTCAGTAGGTTCCCAGTAGGATCGCAGGTAATAAGTTTCTTATTCAAGATAGAGCAAGTTTTAACGAACTGAAACACTGTCTCTTTGTGAATTCAGTTAGTTCCATGTAGCAGGCTCTTGTAATATGTGTACTTTTAAAGATTTCAAAATTTGGTGAGCCGAATCTGAGTAACATCGTGAATTTGGTTAGTTCCCAGTAGCCTGCTCTTGTAATATGTGTACTTTTCAAGATTTATCAAAATTTGGTGACCCGAATATGAGTAACTATTTAATTCGTTTAGTTCCCAATAGGCCGCATTAGTAATACGTGGACTGGTCGGGATATAGAAAAATTTTCACGAACTGAATCAAAGTTTCTAGGCTAATACAGTGAGTTCCCAATGGGACATGTATGTATGAGTTTGCTTTTCAATATAGAGCAACATTTTAAAGAACGGAATCTAAGTAACATGGTGAATTAAGGAGATTCCCAATAGGATTCGCATTTAATAAGCTTGTTATTCAAGATAGAGCAACGTTTTAACGAACTGAAACACTGTTTCTTTGTGTATTCAGTTAGTTCCCAGTAGCCTGCTCTTGTAATATGTGTACTTTTAAAGATTTATCAAAATTTGGTGAGCCTAATCTGAGTAACATTGTGAATTCGGTTAGTTCCCAATAGGCCGCAGTAGTAATAAGTGGACTGTTCGGGATATAAAAAAATTTTCACGAATGGAATCAAAATTTCTAGGCGAATTCAGTGAGTTCCCAATGGGACATGCTTGTATGAGTTTGCTTTTCAATATAGAGCAACATTTTAAAGAACGGAATCTAAGTATCATGGTGATTTCAGGAGGTTCCAAGTAGGATTCGCATGTAATAAGCTTGTTATTCAAGATAGAGCAACGTTTTAACGAACTGAAACACCTTTTCTTTGTGAATTCAGTTAGTTCCCAGTAGCAGGGTCTTTTAATATGTGTACTTTTAAAAATTTATCAAAATTTGGTGAGCCGAATCTGAGTAACATGGTGAATTCGGAGAGTTCCCAATAGGCCGCCGTAGTAATAAGTGGACTGTTCGGGATATAGAAAAATTTTTACGAATGGAATGAAAATTTCTAGGCGAATTCCGTGAGTTCCCAATGGGACATGCTTGTATGAGTTTGCTTTTCAATATAGAGCAACATTTTAAGGAACGGAATCAAAGTATCATGTTGATATCAGTATGTTCCCATTAGGATTCGCTTGTAATAAGCTTGTTATTCAAGATAGAGCAACGTTTTAACGAACTATAGCACTGTTTTTTTGTGAAGTCGGTTAGTTCCCAATAGCAGGCCCTTGTAATATGTGTACTTTTAAAGATTTATCAAAATTTGGTGAGCCGAATCCGAGTAACATCGTAAATTCGTTTAGTTCCCAATGGGCCGCAGTAGTAATAAGTGGACTGTTCGGGATATTGAAAAATTTTCACGAATGGAATAATAATTTCTAGGCGAATTCAGTGAGTTCCCAATGGGACATGCTTGTATGAGTTTGCTCTTCCATATAGAGCAACATTTTAAGGAACGGAATCTAAGTATAATGGTGATATCAGTAGGTTCCCATTAGGATTCGCATGTAATAAGCTTGTTATTCAAGATAGAGCAACGTTTTAACGAACTGAAGCACTGTTTCGTTGTGAATTCAGTTAGTTCCCAGTACCAGGCGTTTGTTATATGTGTACTTTAAAGATTTCAAATTTTGGTGAGCCGAATCTGAGTAACATCGTGAATTCGGTTAGTTCCCAGTAGCCTGCTCTTGTAATATGTGTACTTTTAAAGATTTATCAAAATTTGGTGACCCGAATATGAGTAACATAGTGAATTCGTTTAGTTCCCAATAGGCCGCATTAGTAATAAGTGGACTGTTCGGGATATAGAACAATTTTCATGAACTGAATCAAAATTTCTAGGCTAATTCAGTGAGTTCCCTATGGGACATGCTTGTATGAGTTTGCTTTTCAATATAGAGCAACATTTTAAAGAACGGAATCTAAGTAACATGGTGAATTCAGGAGATTCCCAATAGGATTCGCATGTAATCAGCTTGTTATTCAAGATAAGCAACGTTTTAATGAAGTGAAACACTGTATCTTTGTGAATTCAGTTAGTTCCCAGTAGCCTGATCTTTTAATATGTGTACATTTAAAGATTATCAAAATTTGGTGACCCGAATCTGAGTAACATGTTGAATTCGGTTAGTTCCAAATAGGCCGCAGTAGTAATAAGTGGACTGTTCGGGATATAGAAAAATTTTCACGAATGGAATCAAAATTTCTAGGCGTATTCTGTGACTTCCCAAAGGGACATGATTGTATGAGTTTGCTTTTCGATACAGAGCAACATTTTAAGGAACGGAATCTAAGTATCATGGTGAATTCAGTAGGTTCCCAATAGGATTCGCATGTAATAAGCTTGTTATTCAAGATAGAGCAACGTTTTAACGAACTGAAACACTGTCTTTGAGTTCCGTTAGTTCCCAGTTGCTTGCTCTTGTAATATGTGTACTTTTAAACATTTATCAAAATTTGGTGAGCCGAATCTGAGTAACATGGTGAATTCGGTTAGTTCCCAATAGGTCTCAATAGTAATAAGTGGACTCTTCGGGATATAGAAAAATTTTCACGAATGGAATCAAAATTTCTAGGCGAATTCAGTGAGTTCCCAATGGGACATGCTTGTATGAGTTTGCTTTTAAATTAGAGCAACATTTTAAGGAACGGAATCAAAGTATCATGGTGAATTGAGTAGGTTCCCAATAGGATTCGCATGTAATAGGCATGTTATTCAAGATAGAGCAAGTTTTAACGAACGTAAACACTCTTTCTTTGTGAATTCAGTTAGTTCCCAGTAGCCTGCTCTTGTAATATGTGTACTTTTAAAGATTTATCAAAATTTGGTGAGCCGAATTGAGTAACATGGTGAATTCGGTTAGTTCCCAATAGGCCGCAGTAGTAATAAGTGGACTGTTCGGGATACAAAAATTTTCACGAATGGAATCAAAATTTCTAGGCGAATTCAGTGAGTTTTCAAAGGGACATGCTTGTATCAGTATGCTTTTCAATATAGAGCAACATTTTAAGGAACGGAATTTAAGTATCATGGTGAATTCAGTAGGTTCCCAATAGGATTCGCATATAATAAGCTTGTTATTCAAGATAGAGCAACGTTTTAACGAACTGAAACACTGTTTCTTTGTGAATTCAGTTAGTTCCCAGTAGCCTGCTCTTGTAATATGTGTACTTTTAAAGATTTATCAAAATTTGGGGACCCGAATATGAGTAACATGGTGAATTCGGTTAGTTACCAATGGGCCACTGTAGTAATAAGTGGATTGTTCGGGTTATAAAAAATTTTCACGAATGGAATCAAAATTTCTAGGCGAATTCAGTGAGTTCTCAATGTGACATGCTTGTATGAGTTTGCTTTTCAATATAAAGCAACATTTTAAGGAACGGAACCTAAGTATCATGGTGAATTCGTAGGTTTCCAATAGGATTCGCATGTAATAAGCTTGTTATTCAAGATAGAGCAACGTTTTATCGATCTGAAACACTATTTCTTTGTGGATTCAGTTAGTTCCCAGTAGCCTGCTCTTGTAATATGTGTACTTTTAAAGATTTATAAAAATTTGGTGAGCCAAATCTGAGTAACATGGTGAATTCGGTTAGTTCCAAATAGGCCGCAGTAGTTATAAGTGGACTGTTCAGGATATAGAAAAATTTTCACGAACGGAATCAAAATTTCTAGGAGATTTCAGTGAGGTCCCAATGGGACATGCAGGTATGAGTATGCTTTTCAATACAGAGCAACATTTTAAGGAACGGAATCTAAGTATCATGGTGAACTAAGTAGGTTACCAATTGGATTCACATGTAATAAGCTTGTTATTCAGGATAGAGCAACGTTGTTACGAACTGAAACACTGTTTCTTTGTGAATTCAGTTAGTTCCCAGTAGCCTGCTCATGTAATATGTGTACTTTTAAAGATTTATCAAAATTTGGTGAGCCGAATCTGAGTAACATGGTGAATTCGGTTAGTTACCAATGGGCCACTGTAGTAATAAGTGGACTGTTCGGGTTATAAAAAATTTTCACGAATGGAATCAAAATTTCTAGGCGAATTCAATGAGTTACCAATGGGACATGCTTGTATGAGTTTGCTTTTCAATATAAAGCAACATTTTAAGGAACGGAACCTAAGTATCATGATGAATTCAGTAGGTTCCCAATAGGATTCGCATGTAATAAGCTGGTTATTCAAGATAGAGCAAGTTTTAACGAACTGAAATACTGTTTCTTTGTGAATTCAGTTAGTTCCCAGTAGCCTGCTCTTGTAATATGTGTACTTTTAAAGATTTATCAAAATTTGGTGAGCCGAATCTGAGTAACATGGTGAATTCGGTTAGTTACCAATGGGGCACTGTAGTAATAAGTGGATTGTTCGGGTTATAAAAAATTTTCACGAATGGAATCAAAATTTCTAGGCGAATAAAGTGAGTTCTCAATGGGAAATGCTTGTGTGAGTTTGCTTTTCAATATAAAGCAACATTTTATGGAACGGAACCTAAGTATCATGGTGAATTCAGTAGGTTTCCAATAGGATTCGCATGTAATAAGCTTGTTATTCAAGATAGAGCAACATTTTAAGGAACTGAAACACTGTTTCTTTGTGAATTCAGTTAGTTCCCAGTAGCCTGCTCTTGTAAAATGTGTACTTTTAAAGATTTATAAAAATTTCGTGAGCCGAATCTGAGTAACATGGTGAATTCGGTTAGTTCCCAATAGGCCGCAGTAGTAATAAGTGGACTGTTCAGGATATAGAAAAATTTTCACGAATGGAATCAAAATTTCTAGGAGATTTCAGTGAGGTCCCAATGGGACATGCTTGTATGAGTTTGTTTTTTGACACAGAGCAACATTTTAAGGAACGGAATCTAAGTATCATGGTGAATTAAGTAGGTTACCAATAGGATTCACCTGTAATAAGCTTGTTATTCAAGATAGAGCAAGGTTGTTACGAACTGAAACACTGTTTCTTTGTGAATTCAGTTAGTTCCCAGTAGCCTGCTCATGTAATATGTGTACTCTTAAAGGTTTATCAAAATTTGGTGAGCCGAATCTGAGTAACATGGTGAATTCGTGTAGTTCCCAGAGGTCGCAGTAGTAATAAGTGGACTCTTCAGGATATAGAAAATTTTTCACGATTGGAATCAAAATTTCTAGGAGAATTCAGTGAGTTCCCAATGGGACATGCTTGTATGAGTTTGCTTTTCAATATAGAGCAACATTTTAGGGAACGGAATCTAAGTATCATGGTGAATTCAGTAGGTTTCCAATAGTATTCGCATGTAATAAGCTTGTTATTCAAGATAGAGCAACGTTTTAACGAACTGAAACACTGATTCTTTGTGAATTCAGATAGTTCCCAGTAGCCTGCTCTTGTAATATGTGTACTTTTAAAGATTTATCAAAATTTGGTGAGCCGAATCTGAGTAACATGGTGAATTCGGTTAGTTAACAATGTGCCACTGTAGTAATAAGTGGACTGTTTGGGTTATTAAAAATTTTCACGAATGGAATCAAATTTCTAGGCGAATCAATGAGTTCCCAATGGGACATGCTTGTATGAGTTTGCTTTTCAATAAAGCAACATTTTAATGAACGGAACCTAAGCATCATGATGAATTCAGTAGGTTCCCAATAGGATTCACATGTAATAAGCTTGTTATTCAAGATGGAGCAACGTTTTAACGAACTGAAACATTGTCTCTTTGTAAATTCTGTTAGTTCCCAGTAGCTTGCTCTTGTAATATCTGTACTTTTAATCATTTATCAAATTTGGTGAGCCAAATCTGAGTAACATGGTGAATTCGGTTAGTTCCCAATGTGCCGCACTAGTAATACGTGGACAGTTCGGGATATAGAAAAATTTTCACGAATGGAATCAAAATTTCTAGGCGAATTCAGTGAGTTCCCAATGAGACATGCTTGTATGAGTTTGCTTTTCGATACAGAGCAACATTTTAGGGAACGGAATCTAAGTATCATGGTGAATTCAGTAGGTTCCCAATAGGATTCGAATATAATAAGCTTGTTATTCAAGATAGAGCAACGTTTTAACGCACTGAAACACTGTTTCTTTGTGAATTCCGTTAGTTCCCAATTGCCTGCTCTTGTAATATGTGTACATTTAAAGATTTATCAAAATTTGGTGAGCCGAATCTGAGTAACATGGTGAATTGGGTAAGTTCCCAATAGGCCGCAGTAGTAATAAGTGGACTGTTGGGGACATAAAAAATTTTCACGAATGGAATCAAAATCTAGGTGAATTCAGTGAGTTCCCAAAGGGACATGCTTGTAAGAGTTTGCTTTTTAATATAGAGCAACATTTTAAGGAACGGAATCTAAGTATCATGTTGAATTCAGCTGGTTCCCAATAGGATTCACATGTAATAATCTTGTTATTCAAGATAGAGCAACGTTTTAACGAACTGAAGAACTGTTTCTTTTTGAATTCAGTTAGTTCCCAGTAGCAGGCTCTTGTAATATGTGTACTTTTAAAGATTTATCAAAATTTGGTGTGCCGGATCTGAGTAACATGGTGAATTCGGTTAGTTCCCATGTGCCGCAGGAGTAATAAATGGACTGTTCGGGATATAGAAAAATTTTCACGAAGGGAATCAAAATTTCTAGGAGATTTCAGTGAGATCCCAATGGGACATGCTTGTATGAGTTTGCTTTTCGATACAGAGCAACAATTTAACGAACGGAATCTAAGTATCATGGTGAATTCAGTAGGTTCCCAAAAGGATTCAGATGTAATAAGCTTGTTATTCAAGAGAGCAAAGTTTTAACGCACTGTTACACTGTTTCTTTGTGAATTCCGTTAGTTACCAGTAGCCTGCTCTTGTAATATGTGTACTTTTAAACATTTATCAAAATTTGGTGAGCCGAATCTGAGTAACATGGTGAATTCGGTTAGTTCCCAATAGGTCGCAATAGTAATAAGTGGACTGTTAGGGATATAGAAAAATTTTCATGAATGGAATCAAAATTTCCAGGCGAATTCAGTGAGTGGCCAATGGGACATGCTTGTATGAGTTTGCTTTTCAATATAGAGCAACATTTTTAGGAACGGAATCTAAGTATAATGGTGAATTCAGTAGGTTCCCAATAGGATTCGCATGTAATAAGTTGTTATTCAAGATAGAGCAAGTGTTAACGAACTGAAACACTCTTTCTTTGTGAATTCTGTTAGTTCCCAGTAGCCTGCTATGTAATATGTGTACTTTTGAACATTTATCAAATTTGGTGAGCCGAATCTGAGTATCATGATGAATTCGGTTAGTTCCCAATGTGCCGCAGTAGTAATACATGACAGTTCGGGATATAGAAAAATTTTCATGAATGGAATTAAAATTTCAAGGCTAATTCAGTGAGTTCCCAATGCGACATGCTTGTATGAGTTTTCTTTTCAATACAGAGCAACATTTTAAGGAACGGAATCTAATTATCATGATGAATTCAGTAGGTTCCCAATAGGATTCGCAAGTAATAAACTTGTTATTCAAGATAGACCAACTTTTTCAAGAACTGAAACACTGTTTCTTTGTGAATTCAGTTAGTTCCCCGTAGCTTGCTCTTGTAATATATGTACTTTTAACGATTTGTCATAATTTGGTAGCCGAATCTGAGTAACATGGTGAATTCGGTTAGTTCCCAATAGTCGCAATAGTAATAAGAGGACTGTTTGGGATATAGAAAAATTTTCACGAATGGAATCAAAATTTCTAGGCGAATTCAGTGAGGTCCCAATGGTACATGCTTGTATGAGTTGTTTTTCGATACATAGCAACATTTTAAGTAACAGAATCTAAATATCATGGTGAATTCAGTAGGTTACCAATAGGATTCACATGTAATAAGCTTGTTATTCAAGATAGAGCAACGTTTTAACGAACGGAAACACTGTTTCTTTGTGTATTCAGTTAGTTCCCAGTAGCCTGCTCTTGTAATATGTGTACTTTTAAACATTTATCAAAATTTGGTGAGCTGAATCGGAGTAACATGGTTAATTCGGTTATTTCCCAATGGGCCGCAGTAGTAATAAGTGGACTGTTTGGGTTATAAAAAATTTTCACGAATGGAATCAAATTTATAGGCGAATCAATGAGTTCCCAATGGGACATGCTTGTATGAGTTTGCTTTTCAATAAAGCAACATTTTAATGAACGGAACCTAAGCATCATGATGAATTCAGTAGGTTCCCAATAGGATTCACATGTAAGAAGCTTGTTATTCAAGATAGAGCAACGTTTTAACGAACTGAAACACTGTTTCTTTGTAAATTCTGTTAGTTCCCAGTAGCCTGCTCTTGTAATATCTGTACTTTTAATCATTTATCAAATTTGGTGAGCCAAATCTGAGTAACATTGTGAATTTGGTTAGTTCCCAATGGGCCACAGTAATAATAAGTGGACTGTTCAGGATATAGAAAAATTTTCACGAATGGAATCAAAATTTCTAGGCGAATTCAGTGAGTTCCCAATGGACATGCTTGTATGAGTTTGTTTTTCAATATAGAGCAACATTTTAAGGAACGGAATCTAAGTATCATGGTGAATTCAGTGTGTTCCCAAAAGGATTCGCTTGTAATAAGCTTGTTATTCAAGATAGAGCAAGTTTCAACGAAGTGAAACACAGTTTCTTTGTGAATTCAGTTAGTTCCCAATAGCCTGCTCTTGTAATATGTGTACATTTAAAGATTTATCAAAATTTGGTGAGCCGAATCTGAGTAACATGGTGAATTGGGTAAGTTCCCAATAGGCCGCAGTAGTAATAAGTGGACTGTTGGGGACATAAAAAATTTTCACGAATGGAATCAAAATTTCTAGGTGAATTCAGTGAGTTCCCAAAGGGACATGCTTGTATGAGTTTGCTTTTCAATATAGAGCAACATTTTAAAGAACGGAATTTAAGTATAATTGTGAAATCAGTAGGTCCCCAATAGGATTCGCATGTAATAAGCTTGTTATTCAAGATAGAGCAACGTTTTAACGAACTGAAAACTGTTTCTTTGTGAATTCAGTTAGTTACCAGTAGCCTGCTCTTGTAATCTGTGTACTTTTAAAGATTTATCAAAATTTGGTGAGCCGAATCTGAGACACATAGTGAATTCGGTTAGTTCCCAATAGGCCGCAGTAGTAGTAAGTGGACTGTTCAGGATATAGAAAAATTTTCACGAATGGAATCCAAATTTCTAGGAGATTTCAGTGAGGTCACAATGAGACATGCTTGCATGAGTTTGCTTTTCGATACAGAGCAACATTTTAAGGAACAGAATATAGGTATCATAGTGAATTCATTAGGTTACCAATAGGATTCACATGTAATAAGCTTGTTATTCAAGATAGAGCACCGTTTTAACGAACTGAAACACTGTTTCTTTGTGAATTCAGTTAGTTCGCAGTAGCCTGCTCTTGTAATATGTGTACTTTTAAAGATTTATCAAAATTTGGTGAGCCGAATCTGAGTAACATGATGAATTCGGGTAGTTCCCAGAGGTCGCAGTAGTAATAAGTGGACTGTTCGGGATATAGAAAATTTTTCACGAATCGAATCAAAATTTCTAGGCGAATTCAGTGAGTTCCCAATGGGACATGCTTGTATGAGTTTGCTTTTCAATATAGAGCAACATTTTAGGGAACGGAATCTAAGTATCATGGTGAATTCAGTAGGTTTCCAATAGGATTCGCATGTAATAAGCTTGTTATTCAAGATAGAGCAACGTTTTAACGAACTGAAACACTGTTTCTTTGTGAATTCAGTTAGTTCCCAGTAGCCTGCTCTTTTAATATGTGTACTTTTAAAGATTTATCAAAATTTGGTGAGCCGAATATGAGTAACATGGTGAATTCGGTTAGTTACCAATGGGCCACTGTAGTAATAACTGGACTGTTCGGGTTATAAAAAATTTTCACGAATGGAATCAAAATTTCTAGACGTATTCAGTGAGTTCCCAATGGGACATGCTTGTATGAGTTTGCTTTTCGATACAGAGCAACATTGTAAGGAACGGAATCTAAGTATCCTGGTGAATTAAGTAGGTTAAAATAGGATTCACATGTAATAAGCTTGTTATTCAAGATAGAGCAACGTTTTTCCGAACTGAAACACTGTTTCTTTGTGAATTCTGTCAGTTCTCAGTAGCCTGCTCTTGTAATATGTGTACTTTTAAAGATTTATCAAAATTTGGTGAGCCGAATCTGAGTAACATGGTGAATTCGGGAAGTTCCCAGAGGTCGCAGTAGTAATAAGTGGACTGTTCGGGATATAGAAAATTTTTCAAGAATGGAATCAAAATTTCTAGGCGAATTCAGTGAGTTCCCAATGGGACATGCTTGTATGAGTTTGCTTTTCAATATAGAGCAACATTTTAAGGAACGGATTCTAAGTATCATGGTGAATTCAGTAGGTTTCTAATAGGATTCGCATGTGATAAGCTTGTTATTCAAGATAGAGCAACGTTTAAACGAACTGAAACACTGTTTCTTTGTGAATTCACTTAGTTCCCAGAGGCCTGCTCTTGTAATATGTGTACTTTTAAAGATTTATCAAAACTTGGTGAGCCTAATCTGAGTAACATGGTGAATTCGGTTAGTTCCCATTAGACCGCAGTATTAAGAAGTGGACTATTCGGGATATAGAAAAATTTTCACGAATGCAATCAAAATTTCTAGACGAATTCAGTGAGTTCCCAATGGGACATGCTTGTATGAGTTTGCTGTTCAATATAGAGCAACATTTTAAGGAACGGAATCTAAGTATCATGGTGAATTCAGCTGGTTCCAAATAGGATTCACATGTAATAATCTTGTTATTCAAGATAGAGCAACGTTTTAACGAACTGAAGAACTGTTTCTTCGTGAATTCAGTTAGTTCCCAGTAGCATGCTCTTGTAATATGTGTACTTTTAAAGATTTATCGAAATTTGGTGAGCCGAATCTGAGTAACATGTTGAATTCGGTTAGTTCCCAATGGGCCGCAGTAGTAATAAGTGGACAGTTCGGGATATAGAAAAATTTTCACGAATGGAATCAAAATTTCTAGGAGATTTCAGTGTGGTCCCAATGGGACATGCTTGTATGAGTTTGCTTTTCGATACAGAGCAATAATTTAAAGAACGGAATCTAAGTATCATGGTGAATTCAGTAGATTCCCAATAGGATTCGAATGTAATAAGCTTGTTATTCAAGATGGAGCAACGTTTTAACGCACTGTAACACTGTTTCTTTGTGAATTCCATTAGCTCCCAGTAGCCTGCTCTTGTAATATGTGTACTTTTAAAGATTTATCGAAATTTGGTGAGCCGAATCTGAGTAACATGGTGAATCGGTTAGTTCCCAATGGGCCACTGTAGTAATAAGTAGACTGTTTGGGATACAGAAAAATTTTCACGAATGGAATCAAAATTTCTAGCCGAATTCTGTGACTTCCCAATGGGACATGCTTGTATGAGTTTGCTTTTCAATATCGAGCAACATTTTAAGGAACGGAATCTAAGTATCATGGTGAACTGAGTAGGTTTCCAAAAGGATTCGAATGTAATAAGCTTGTTATTCAAGATAGAGCAACGTTTTAACGAACTGAAACACTATTTCTTTGAGTTCTGTTAGTTCCCAGTAGCCTGATTTTGTAATATGTGTACTTTTATCAAAATTTGGTGAGGCGAATCTGAGTAACATGGTGAATTCGGTTAGTTCCCAATAGGTCGCAATAGTAATAAGTGGACTGTTCGGGATATAGAAAAATTTTCACGAATGGAATCAAAATTTCTATACGAATTCAGTGAGTTCCCAATGGGACATGCTTGTATGAGTTTGCTGTTCAATATAGAGCAACATTTTAAGGAACGGAATCTAAGTATCATGGTGAATTCAGCTGGTTCCAAAGAGGATTCACATGTAATAAGCTTGTTATTCAAGATAGAGCAACGTTTTAACGAACTGAAACACTGTTTCTTTGTGTATTCAGTTAGTTCCCAGTAGCCTGCTCTTGTAATATGTGTACTTTCAACATTCATCAAAATTTGGTGAGCTGAATCGGAGTAACATGGTGAATTCGGTTAGTTCCCAATGGGCCGCAGTAGTAATAAGTGGACTGTTCGGGATATAGAAAAATTTTCACAAATGGAATCAAAATTTCTAGGCGAATTCTGTGACTTCCTAATGGGACATGCTTGTATGAGTTTGCTTTTCAATATAGAGCAACATTAAGGACGGAATCTAAGTATCATGGTGAATTCAGTAGGTTCCCAATAGGACTGGTATGTAATAGGCTTGTTATTCAAGATAGAGCAACGTTTTAACGAACTGAAACCCTGTTTCTTTGTGAATTCTATTAGTTCCCAGTAGCAGCGTCTTGTAATATGTGTACTTTTAAAGGTTATCAAAATTTGGTGAGTCGAATCAGAGTAACACGGTGAATTTAGTTAGTTCCCAATGTGCCGCAGTAGTAATACGTGGACTGTTCGGGATATAGAAAAATTTTCACGAATGGAATCAAAATTTCAAGTATAATTCGGTGAGTTCCCAATGCTACATGCTTGTATGAGTTTTCCTTTCAATACAGAGCAACATTTTTAGGAATGGTATCTAATTATCATGGTGAATTCAGTAGGTTCCCAATAGGATTCGCAAGTAATAAACTTGTTATTCAAGATAGACCAAATTTTTCAAGAAATGAAACACTGTTTCTTTGTGAATTCCGTTAGTTCCCAGTAGCTTGCTCTTGTAATATGTGTACTTTTAAAGATTTATCAAAATTTGGTGAGACGAATCTGAGTAACATGGTGAATTCGGTTAGTTCCCAATGGGCCGCAGTAGTAAGAAGTGGACTGTTCGGGATATAGAAAAATTTTCACGAATGGAATCAAAATTTCTAGGAGATTTCAGTGAGGTCCCAATGGGACATGCTTGTATGAGTTTGCTTTTCGATACAGAGCAATAATTTAAAGAACGGAATCTAAGTATCATGGTGAATTCAGTAGATTCCCAATAGGATTCGAATGTAATAAGCTTGTTATTCAAGATGGAGCAACGTTTTAACGCACTGTAACACTGTTTCTTTGTGAATTCCATTAGCTCCCAGTAGCCTGCTCTTGTAATATGTGTACTTTTAAAGATTTATCGAAATTTGGTGAGCCGAATCTGAGTAACATGGTGAATCGGTTAGTTCCCAATGGGCCACTGTAGTAATAAGTAGACTGTTTGGGATATAGAAATATTTTCACGAATGGAATCAAAATTTCTAGCCGAATTCTGTGACTTCCCAATGTGACATGCTTGTATGAGTTTGCTTTTCAATATCGAGCAACATTTTAAGGAACGGAATCTAAGTATCATGGTGAACTGAGTAGGTTTCCAAAAGGATTCAAATGTAATAAGCTTGTTATTCAAGATAGAGCAACGTTTTAACGAACTGAAACACTATTTCTTTGAGTTCTGTTAGTTCCCAGTAGCCTGATTTTGTAATATGTGTACTTTTATCAAAATTTGGTGAGGCGAATCTGAGTAACATGGTGAATTCGGTTAGTTCCCAATAGGTCGCAATATTAATAAGTGGACTGTTCGGGATATAGAAAAATTTTCACGAATGGAATCAAAATTTCTAGGCGAATTCAGTGAGTTGCCAATGGGACATGCTTGTATGAGTTTTCTTTTCAATACAGAGCAACATTTTAAGGAAGGGTATCTAATTATCATGGTGAATTCAGTAGGTTCCCAATAGGATTTGCAAGTAATAAACTTGTTATTCATGATAGACCAACTTTTTCAAGACCTGAAACACTGTTTCTTTGTGAATTCAGTTAGTTCCCAGTAGCTTGCTCTTGTAATATATGTACTTTTAAAGATTTATCATAATTTGGTAGCCGAATCTGAGTAACATGGTGAATTCGGTTAGTTCCCAATAATCGCAATAGTAATAAGAGGACTGTTGGGGATATAGAAAAATTTTCACGAATGGAATCAAAATTTCTAGGAGATTTCAGTGAGGTCCCAATGGGACATGCTTGTATGAGTTGTTTTTCGATACAGAGCAACATTTTAAGGAACAGAATCTAAGTACCATGGTGAATTCAGTAGGATACCAATAGGATTCATATGTAATAAGCTTGTTATTCAAGATAGAGCAACGTTTTAACGAACTGAAACACTGTTTCTTTGTGTATTCAGTTAGTTCCCAGTAGCCTGCTCTTGTAATATGTGTACTTTCAACATTTATCAAAATTTGGTGAGCTGAATCGGAGTAACATGGTGAATTCGGTTAGTTCCCAATGGGCCGCAGTAGTAATAAGTGGACTGTTCGGGATATAGAAAAATTTTCACAAATGGAATCAAAATTTCTAGGCGAATTCTGTGACTTCCTAATGGGACATGCTTGTATGAGTTTGCTTTTCAATATAGAGCAACATTAAGGACGGAATCTAAGTATCATGATGAATTCAGTAGGTTCCCAATAGGACTGGTATGTAATAGGCTTGTTATTCAAGATAGAGCAACGTTTTAACGAACTGAAACCCTGTTTCTTTGTGAATTCTATTAGTTCCCAGTAGCAGCGTCTTGTAATATGTGTACTTTTAAAGGTTATCAAAATTTGGTGAGTCGAATCAGAGTAACACGGTGAATTTAGTTAGTTCCCAATGTGCCGCAGTAGTAATACGTGGACTGTTCGGGATATAGAAAAATTTTCACGAATGGAATCAAAATTTCAAGTCTAATTCGGTGAGATCCCAATGCTACATGCTTGTATGAGTTTTCCTTTCAATACAGAGCAACATTTTTAGGAATGGTATCTAATTATCATGGTGAATTCAGTAGGTTCCCAATAGGATTCGCAAGTAATAAACTTGTTATTCAAGATAGACCAAATTTTTCGAGAAATGAAACACTGTTTCTTTGTGAATTTCGTTAGTTCCAAGTAGCTTGCTCTTGTAATATGTGTACTTTTAAAGATTTATCAAAATTTGGTGAGACGAATCTGAGTAACATGGTGAATTCGGTTAGTTCCCAATGGGCCGCAGTAGTAAGAAGTGGACTGTTCGGGATATAGAAAAATTTTCACGAATGGAATCAAAATTTTTAGGAGATTTCAGTGAGTTCCCAAAGGGACATGCTTGGATGAGTTTGCTTTTCGATACAGAGCAACATTTTAAAGAACGGAATCTAAGTATCATGGTGAATTCAGTAGGTTCCCAATAGGATTCGATGTCATAAGCTTGTTATTCAAGATAGAGAAACGTTTAAACGCACTGAAACACTGAAACTTGTGAATTCCGTTAGTTCCCTGTAGCCTGCTCTTGTAATATGTGTACTTTTAAATATTTATCGAAATTTGGTGAGCCGAATCTGAGTAACATGGTGTATTCGGTTAGTTCCCAATGGGCCGCAGTAGTAATAAGTGGAGTGTTCGCGATATAGAAAAATTTTCACGAATGGATTCAAAATTTCTAGGCGAAATCTGTGACTTTCCAAAGGGACATGCTTGTATGAGATTGCTTTTCAATATAGAGCAACATTTAAGGAACGGAATCTAAGTATCATGGTGAATTCACTAGGTTCCCAATAGGATTCGCATGTAATAAGCTTGTTATTCAAGATAGAGCAACGTTTCAACGAACTGAAACATTGTTTCTTTGTGTATTCAGTTAGTTCCCAGTAGCCTGCTCTTGTAATATGTGTACTTTTAAAGATTTATCAAAATTTGGTGAGCCGAATCTGAGTAACATGGTGAATTCGGTTAGTTCACAATGGGCCACAGTAGTAATAAGTGGACTGTTCGGGATATAGAAAAATTTTCACGAATGGAATCAAAATTTCTAGGAGATTTCAGTGAGTTCCCAATGGGACATGCTTGTATGAGTTTGCTTTTCGATACAGAGCAACATTTTAAGGAACGACATCTAAGTATCCTGGTGAATTCAGTAGGTTCCCAATGGGATTCGCATGTAATAAGCTTGTTATTCAAGATAGAGCAACGTTTTAATGAACTGAAACACTGTTTATTTGTGAATTCAATTAGTTCCCAGTAGCCTGCTCTTGTAATATGTGAACTTTTAAAGATTTATCAAAATTTAGTGAGCCTAATCTGAGTAACATGGTGAATTCGGTTAGTTCCCATTAGGCCGCAGTATTAATAAATGGACTATTCGGGATATAGAAAAATTTTCACGAATGGAATCACAATTTCTAGGAGATTTCAGTGAGGTCCCAATGGGACATGCTTGTATGAGTTTGCTTTTCGATACAGAGCAACAATTTAAGGAAGGGAATCTAAGTATCACTGAGGTGAATTAAGGAGGTTACCAATAGGATTCACATGTAATAACCTTTTATTCAAGATAGTGCAACGTTTTTCCGAACTGAAACACTGCTTCTTTGTGAATTCTGTTAGTTCTCAGTAGCCTGCTCTTGTAATATGTGTACTTTTAAAGGTTTATCGAAATTTGGTGAGCCGAATCTGAGTAACATGGTGAATTCGGGAAGTTCCCAGATGTCGCAGTAGTAATAAGTGGACTGTTCGGGATATAGAAAATTTTTCACGAATGGAATCAAAATTTCTAGGCGAATTCAGTGGGATCCCAATGGGACATGCTTGTATGTGTTTGCTTTTCAATATAGAGCAACATTTTTGGAACGGAATCTAAGTATCATGGTGAATTCAGTAGGTTTCCAATAGGATTCGCATGTGATAAGCTTGTTATTCAAGATAGAGCAACGTTTTAACGAACTGAAACACTGTTTCTTTGTGAATTCAGTTAGTTCCCAATAGCCTGCTCTTGTAATATGTGTACTTTTAAAGATTTATCAAAATTTAGTGAGCCGAATCTGAGTAACATGGTGAATTCGGTTAGTTACTAATGGGCCACTGTAGTAATAAGTGGACTGTTCGGGTTATAAAAAATTTTCACGAATGGAATCAAAATTTCTAGGCGAATTCAATGAGTTCCCAATGGGACATGTTTGTATGAGTTTGCTTTTCAATATAAAGCAACATTTTAAGGAACGGAAACTAAGTAACATGGTGAATTCAATAGGTTCCCAATAGGATTCACATGTAATAAGATTGTTATTCAAGATAGAGCAACGTTTTAACGAACTGAAACACTGTTTCATTGTGAATACAGTTAGTTCCCAGTAGCCTGCTCTTGTAATATGTGTACTTTAAAGGTTTATCAAAATTTGGAGAGCAGAATCTGAGTAACATGGTGAATTCGGTTAGTTCCCAATAGGCCGCAGTAGTAATAAGTGGACTGTTCGGGATATAGAAAAATTTTCACGAATGCAATCAAAATTTCTAGACGAATTCAGTGAGTTCCCAATGGGACATGCTTGTATGAGTTTGCTTTTCAATAAAAAGCAACATTTTAAGGAACGGAACCTAAGTATCATGGTGAATTCAGTAGGTTTCCAATAGGATTCGCTTGTAATAAGCTTGTTATTCAAGATAGAGCAACGTTTTAACGAACTATAACACTGTTTTTTTGTGAAGTCGGTTAGTTCCCAATAGCAGGCCCTTGTAATATGTGTACTTTTAAAGATTTATCAAAATTTGGTGAGCCGAATCCGAGTAACATCGTAAATTCGTTTAGTTCCCAATGGGCTGCAGTAGTAATAAGTGGACTGTTCGGGATATTGAAAAATTTTCACGAATGGAATCAAAATTTCTAGGCGAATTCAGTGAGTTCCCAATGGGACATGCTTGTATGAGTTTGCTCTTCAATATAGAGCAACATTTTAAGGAACGGAATCTAAGTATAATGGTGATATCAGTAGGTTCCATTAAGATTCGCAGGTAATAAGCTTGTTATTCAAGATAGAGCAACGTTTTAACGAACTGAAGCACTGTTTCGTTGTGAATTCAGTTAGTTCCCAGTACCAGGCTTTTGTAATATGTGTACTTTAAAGATTTCAAATTTTGGTGAGCCGAATCTGAGTAACATCGTGAATTCGGTTAGTTCCCAGTAGCCTGCTCTTGTAATATGTGTACTTTTAAAGATTTATCAAAATTTGGTGACCCGAATATGAGTAACATAGTGAATTCGTTTAGTTCCCAATAGGCCGCATTAGTAATAAGTGGACTGTTCGGGATATAGAACAATTTTCATGAACTGAATCAAAATTTCTAGGCTAATTCAGTGAGTTCCCTATGGGACATGCTTGTATGAGTTTGTTTTCAATATAGAGCAACATTTTAAAAAACGGAATCAAAGTATCATGGTGAATTGAGTAGGTTCCCAATAGGATTCGCATGTAATAAGCACGTTATTCAAGATAGAGCAAGTTTTAACGAACTGAAACACTCTTTCTTTGTGAATTCAGTTAGTTCCCAGTAGCCTGCTCTTGTAATATCTGTACTTTTAAAGATTTATCAAAATTTGGTGAGCCGAATTGAGTAACATGGTGAATTCGGTTAGTTCCCAATAGGCCGCAGTAGTAATAAGTGGACTGTTCGGGATACAAAAATTTTCACGAATGGAATCAAAATTTCTATGCGAATTCAGTGAGTTCTCAATGGGACATGCTTGTATGAGTTTGCTTTTCAATAAAAAGCAACATTTTAAGGAACGGAACCTAAGTATCATGGTGAATTCAGTAGGTTTCCAATAGGATTCGCATGTAATAAGCTTGTTATTCAAGATAGAGAAACGTTTTATCGATCTGAAACACTATTTCTTTGTGGATTCAGTTAGTTCCCAGTAGCCTGCTCTTGTAATATGTGTACTTTTAAAGATTTATAAAAATTTGGTGAGCCAAATCTGAGTAACATGGTGAATTCGGTTAGTTCCCAATAGGCCGCAGTAGTTATAAGTGGACTGTTCAGGATTTAGAAAAATTTTCACGAACGGAATCAAAATTTCTAGGAGATTTCAGTGAGGTCCCAATGGGACATGCAGGTATGAGTATGCTTTTCAATACAGAGCAACATTTTAAGGATCGGAATCTAAGTATCATGGTGAACTAAGTAGGTTACCAATTGGATTCACATGTAATAAGCTTGTTATTCAGGATAGAGCAACGTTGTTACGAACTGAAACACTGTTTCTTTGTGAATTCAGTTAGTTCCCAGTAGCCTGCTCATGTAATATGTGTACTTTTAAAGATTTATCAAAATTTGGTGAGCCGAATCTGAGTAACATGGTGAATTCGGTTAGTTACCAATGGGCCACTGTAGTAATAAGTGGACTGTTCGGGTTATAAAAAATTTTCACGAATGGAATCAAAATTTCTAGGCGATTTCAGTGAGTTTCCAATGGGACATGCTTGTATGAGTTTGCTTTTCAATATAGAGCAACATTTTAAGGATCGGAACCTAAGTATCATGGTGAACTCAGTAGGTTCCCAATAGGATTCACATGTAATAAGATCGTTATTCAAGATAGAGCAACGTTTTAACGAACTGAAACACTATTTATTTGAGTTCTGTTAGTTCCCAGTAGCCTGATTTTGTAATATGTGTACTTTTAAAAATTTATCAAAATTTGGTGAGCCGAATCTGAGTAACATGGTGAATTCGGTTAGTTCCCAATGGGCCGCATTAGTAATAAGTGGACTGTTCGGGATATAGAAAAGTTTTCACGAATGGAATCAAAATTTCTAGGCGAATTCAGTGAGTTCCCAATGGGACATGCTTGTATGAGTTTGCTTTTCAATATAAAGCAACATTTTTAGAAACGGAATCTAAGTATAATGGTGAATTCAGTAGGTTCCCAATAGGATTCACATGTAATAAGCTTGTTATTCAAGATAGAGCAAGTTTTAACGAACTGAAGCACTGTTTCTTTGTGAATTCTGTTAGTTCCCAGTAGCCTGCTCCTGTAATATGTGTACTTTTAAACATTTATCAAATTTGGTGAGCCGAATCTGAGTATCATGGTGAATTCGGTTAGTTCCCAATGTGCCGCAGTAGTAATAAGTGGACTGTTCGGGATATAGAAAAATTTTCACGAATGGAATCAAAATTTCAAGGCTAATTCAGTGAGTTCCCAATGCGACATGCTTGTATGAGTTTTCTTTTCAATACAGAGCAACATTTTAAGGAATGGAATCTAATTATCATTGTGAATTCAATAGGTTCCAAATAGGATTTGCAAGTAATAAACTTGTTATTCAAGATAGACCAACTTTTTCAAGAACTGAAACACTGTTTCTTTGTGAATTCAGTTAGTTCCCAGTAGCTTGCTCTTGTAATATATGTACTTTTAAAGATTTATCATAATTTTGTAGCCGAATCTGAGTAACATGGTGAATTCGGTTAGTTCCCAATAATCGCAATAGTAATGAGAGGGCTGTTTGGGATATAAAAAAATTTTCACGAATGGAATCAAAATTTCTAGGAGATTTCAGTGAGGTCCCAATGGGACATGCTTGTATGAGTTGTTTTTCGATACAGAGCAACATTTTAAGGAACAGAATCTAAGTATCATGGAGAATTCAGTAGGATACCAATAGGATTCACATGTAATAAGCTTGTTATTCAAGATAGAGCAACGTTTTAACGAACTTGAACACTGTTTCTTTGTGTATTCAGTTAATTCCCAGTAGCCTGCTTTTGTAATATGTGTACTTTTAAACATTTATCAAAATTTGGTGAGCTGAATCTGAGTAACATGGTGAATTCGGTTAGTTCCCAATGGGCCGCAGTAGTAATAAGTGGACTGTTCGGGATATAGAAAAATTTTCACGAATGGAATCAAAATTTCTAGGCGAATTCTGTGACTTCCTAATGGGACATGCTTGTATGAGTTTGCTTTTAAATATAGAGCAACATTTTAAGGTACGGAATCTAAGTATCATGGTGAATTCAGTAGGTTCCCAATATAACTGGCATGTAATACGATTGTTATTCAAGATAGAGCAACGTTTTAACGAATTGAAACCCTATTTCTTTGTGAATTCGATTAGTTCCCAGTAGCAGCGTCTTGTAATATGTGTACTTTTAAGGTTATCAAAATTTGGTGAGTCGAATCAGAGTAACACTTTGAATTCGGTTAGTTCCCAATGGGCCGCAGTAGTAATACGTGGACTGTTCGGGATATAGAAAAATTTTCACGAATGGAATCAAAATTTCAAGGCTAATTCGGTGAGTTCCCAATACGACATGCTTGTATGAGTTTTCTTTTCAATACAGAGCAACATTTTTAGGAATGGTATCTAATTATCATGGTGAATTCAGTAGGTTCCCAATAGGATTCGCAAGTAATAAACTTGTTATTCAAGATAGACCAAATTTTCCAAGAACTGAAACACTGTTTTTTTGTGAATTCCATTAGTTCCCAGTAGCTTGCTCGTGTAATATGTGAACTTTTAAAGATTTATCAAAATTTGGTGAGACGAATCTGAGTAACATGGTGAGATCGCTTAGGTCCCAATAGGCCACAGTAGTAATAAGTGGACTCTTCGGGATATAGAAAAATTTTCACGAATGGAATCAAAATTTCTAGGCGAATTCAGTGAGTTCCCAATGGGACATGCTTGTATGAGTTTGCTTTTCAATTAGAGCAACATTTTAAGGAACGGAATCTAAGTATCATGGTGAATTCAGTAGGTTCCCAATAGGATTCGCATGTAATAAGCTTGTTATTCAAGATAAAGCAAGTTTTAACGAACTGAAACACTGTTTCTTTGTGAATTCAGTTAGTTCCCAGTAGCTTGCTCTTGTAATATGTGTACTTTTAACGATTTATCAAAATTTGGTGAGCCGAATTGAGTAACATGGTGAATTCGGTTAGTTCCCAATAGGCCGCAATAGTAATAAGTGGACTGTTCGGGATACAAAAATTTTCACGAATGGAATCAAAATTTCTAGGCGAATTCAGTGAGTTTCCAAAGGGACATGCTTGTATCAGTTTGCTTTTCAATATAGAGCAACATTTTATGGAACGGAATCTAAGTATCATGGTGAATTCAGTAGGTTCCCAATAGGATTCGCATATAATAAGCTTGTTATTCAAGATAGAGCAACGTTTTAACGAACATATACACTGTTTCTTTGTGAATTCAGTTAGTTCCCAGTAGCCTGCTCTTGTAATATGTGTACTTTTAAAGATTTATCAAAATTTGGTGAGCCGAATCTGAGTAACATGTTGAATTCGGTTAGTTACCAATGGGCCTCTGTAGTAATAAGTCGATTGTTCATGTTATAAAAAATTTTCACGAATGGAATCAAAATTTCTAGGCGAATTCAGTGTTTTCTCAATGGGACATGCTTGTATGAGTTTGCTTTTCAATATAAAGCAACATCGTAAGGAACGGTATCTAATTATCATTGTGAATTCAGTAGGTTCCCAATAGGATTTGCAAGTAATAAACTTGTTATTCAAGATAGACCAACTTTTTCAAGAACTGATACACTGTTTCTTTGTAAATTCAGTTAGTTCCCAGTAGCTTGCTCTTGTAATATATGTACTTTTAAAGATTTATCATAATTTGGTAGCCGAATCTGAGTAACCTGGTGAATTCGGTTAGTTCCCAATAATCGCAATAGTAATAAGAGGACTGTTTGGGATATAGAAAAATTTTCACGAATGCAATCAAAATTTCTAGGAGAATTCAGTGAGGTCCCAATGGGACATGCTTGTATGAGTTGTTTTTCGATACAGAGCAACATTTTAAGGAACAGAATCTAAGTATCATGGTGAATTCAGTAGGATACCAATAGGATTCACATGTAATAAGCTTGTTATTCAAGAAAGAGCAACGTTTTAACGAAGTGAAACACTGTTTCTTTGTGTATTCAGTTAGTTCCCAGTAGCCTGCTCTTGTAATATGTGTACTTTTAAACATTTATCAAAATTTGGTGAGCTGAATCTGAGTAACATGGTGAATTCGGTTAGTTCCCAATGGGCCGCAGTAGTAATAAGTGGACTGTTCGGGGTATAGAAAAATTTTCACGAATGGAATCAAAATTTCTAGGCGAATTCTGTGACTTCCTAATGCGACATGCTTGTATGAGTTTGCTTTTCCATATAGAGCAACATTTTAAGGTACGGAATCTAAGTATCATGGTGAATTCAGTAGGTTCCCAATATGACTGGCACGTAATAGGCTTGTTATTCAAGATAGAGCAACGTTTTAACGAATTGAAACCCTGTTTCTTTGTGAATTCGATTAGTTCCCAATAGCAGCGTCTTGTAATATGTGTACTTTTAAAGGTTATCAAAATTTGGTGAGTCGAATCAGAGTAACACGGTGAATTCGGTTAGTTCCCAATGGGCCGCAGTAGTAATACGTGGACTGTTCGGGATATAGAAAAATTTTCACGAATGGAATCAAAATTTCAAGGCTAATTCAGTGAGTTCCCAATACGACATGCTTGTATGAGTTTTCTTTTCAATACAGAGCAACATTTTTAGGAATGGTATCTAATTATCATGGTGAATTCAGTAGGTTCCCAATAGGATTCGCAAGTAATAAACTTGTTATTCAAGATAGACCAAATTTTCCAAGAACTGAAACACAGTTTTTTTGTGAATTCCGTTAGTTCCCAGTAGCTTGCTGTTGTAATATGTGTACTTTTAAAGATTTATCAAAATTTGGTGAGTCGAATCTTAGTAATATGGTGAATTCGGTTAGTTCCCAATGGGCCGCAGTAGCAATAAGTGGATTGTTCGGGATATAGAAAAACTTTCAGGAATGGAATCAAAATTTCTAGGCGAATTCAGTGAGTTCCCAATGGGACATGCTTGTATGAGTTTGCTTCTCAATTAGAGCAAAATTTTAAGGTACGGAATCTAAGTATCATGGTGAATTCAGTAGGTTCCCAATAGGATTCGCATGTAATAATCTTGTTGTTCAAGATAGAGCAAGTTTTAACGATCTGAAACACTGTTTTTTTGTGAATTCAGTTAGTTCCCAGTAGTTTGCTCTTGTAATATGTGTACTTTTAACGATTTATCAAAATTAGGTGAGCCGAATTGAGTAACATGGTGAATTCGGTTAGTTCCCAATAGGCCGCAGTAGTAATAAGTGGACTGTTCGGGATACAAAAATTTTCACGAATGGAATCAAAATTTCTAGGCGAATTCAGTGAGTTTCCAAAGGGACATGCTTGTATCAGTTTGCTTTTCAATATAGAGCAACATTTTAAGGATCGGAATCTAAGTATCATGGTGAATTCAGTAGGATCCCAATAGGATTCGCATATAATAAGCTTGTTATTCACGATAGAGCAACGTTTTAACGAACATAAACACTGTTTTTTGTGAATTCAGTTAGTTCCCAGTAGCCTGCTCTTGTAATATGTGTACTTTTAAAGATTTATCAAAATTTGGTGAGCCGAATCTGAGTAACATGGTGAATTTGTTAGTTACCAATGGGCCACTGTAGTAATAAGTGGATTGTTCATGTTATAAAAAATTTTCACGAATGGAATCAAAATTTCTAGGCGAATTCAGTGATTTCTAAATGGGACATGCTTGTATGAGTTTGCTTTTCAATATAAAGCAACATCGTAAGGAACGGTATCTAATTATCATTGTGAATTCAGTAGGTTCCCAATAGGATTTGCAAGTAATAAACTTGTTATTCAAGATAGACCAACTTTTTCAAGAACTGAAACACTGTTTCTTTCTGAATTCAGTTAGTTCCCAGTAGCTTGCTCTTGTAATATATGTACTTTTAAAGACTTATCATAAATTGGTAGCCGAATCTGAGTAACATGGTGAATTCGGTTAGTTCCTAATAATCGCAATAGTAATAAGAGGACTATTTGGGATATAGAAAAATTTTCACGAATGGAATCAAAATTTCTAGGAGATTTCAGTGAGGTCCCAATGGGACATGCTTGTATGAGTTGTTTTTTCGATACACAGCAACATTTTAAGGAACAGAATCTAAGTATCATGGTGAATTCAGTAGGATACCAATAGGATTCACATGTAATAAGCTTGTTATTCAAGATAGAGCAACGTTTTAACGAACTGAAACACTGTTTCTTTGTGTATTCAGTTAGTTCCCAGTAGCCTGCTCTTGTAATATGTGTACTTTTAAACATTTATCAAAATTTGTTGAGCTGAATCTTAGTAACATGGTGAATTCGTTTAGTTCCCAATGGGCCGCAGTAGTAATAAGTGGACTGTTCGGGATATAGAAAAATTTTCACGAATGGAATCAAAATTTCTAGGCGAATTCTGTGACTTCCTAATGGGACATGCTTGTATGAGTTTGCTTTTCAATATAGAGCAACATTTTAAGGTACGGAATCTAAGTATCATGGTGAATTCAGTAGGTTCCCAATATGACTGGCATGTAATACGCTTGTTATTCAAGATAGAGCAACGTTTTAACGAATTGAAACCCTGTTTCTTGGTGAATTCGATTAGTTCCCAGTAGCAGCGTCTTGTAATATGTGTACTTTTAAAGGTTATCAAAATTTGGTGAGTCGAATCAGAGTAACACGGTGAATTCGGTTAGTTCCCAATGGGCCGCAGTAGTAATACGTGGACTGTTCGGGATATAGAAAAATTTTCACGAATGGAATAAAATTTCAAGGCTAATTCGGTGAGTTCCCAATACGACATGCTTGTATGAGTTTTCTTTTCAATACAGAGCAACATTTTTAGGAATGGTATCTAATTATCATGGTGAATTCAGTAGGTTCCCAATAGGATTCGCAAGTAATAAACTTGTTATTCAAGATAGACCAAATTTTCCAAGAACTGAAACACTGTTTTTTTGTGAATTCCGTTAGTTCCCAGTAGCTTGCTCTTGTAATATGTGTACTTTTAAAGATTTATCAAAATTTGGTGAGACGAATCTGAGTAACATGGTGAATTCGGTTAGTTCCCAATGGGCCGCAGTAGTAATAAGTGGACTGTTCGGGATATAGAAAAATTTTCTCGAATGGAATCAAAATTTCTAGGCGAATTCAGTGAGTTCCCAATGGGACATGCTTGTATGAGTTTGCTTTTCAATTAGAGCAACATTTTCAGGAACGGAATCTAAGTATCATGGTGAATTCAGTAGGTTCCCAATAGGATTCGCATGTAATAAGCTTTTATTCAAGATAGAGCAAGTTTTAACGAACTGAAACACTGTTTCTTTGTGAATTCAGTTAGTTCCCAGTAGCTTGCTCTTGTAATATGTGTACTTTTAAAGATTTATCAAAATTTGGTGAGCCGAATCTGAGTAACATGGTGAATTCGGGTAGTTCCTAGAGGTCGCAGTAGTAATAAGTGGACTGTTCGGGATATAGAAAAATTTTCACGAATGGAATCAAAATTTCTAGGCGAATTCAGTGAGTTCCCAATGGGACATGCTTGTATGAGTTTGCTTTTCAATATAGAGCAACATTTTAGGGAACGGAATCTAAGTATCATGTTGAATTCAGTAGGTTTCCAATAGGATTCGCATGTAATAAGCTTGTTATTCAAAATAGAGCAACGTTTTAACGAACTGAAACACTGTTTCTTTGTGAATTCAGTTAGTTCCCAGTAGCCTGCTCTTGTAATATGTGTACTTTTAAAGATTTAACAAAATTTGGTGAGCCGAATCTGAGTAACATGGTGAATTCGGTTAGTTCCCAATGGGCCGCAATAGTAATAAGTGGACTGTTCGGGATATAGAAATATTTTCACGAATGGAATCAAAATTTCTAGGAGATTTCAGTGAGTTCCCAAGGGGACATGATTGTATGAGTTTGCTTTTCGATACAGAGCAACATTTTAAAAAACGGAATCTAAGTATCATGGTGAATTCAGTAGGTTCCCAATAGAATTCGAATGTAATAAGCTTGTTATTCAAGATAGAGCAACATTTTAACGCACTGTTACACTGTTTCTTTGTGAATTCCGTTAGTTCCCATTAGCCTGCTCTTGTAATATGTGTACTTTTAAAGATTTATCGAAATTTTGTGAGCCGAATCTGAGTAACATGGTGAATTCGGTTAGTTCCCAATGGGCCGCAGTAGTAATAAGTGGACTGTTTGGGATATAGAAAAATTTTCACGAATGGAATCAAAATTTCTAGGCGAATTCTGTGACTTCCCAATGGGACATGCTTGTATGAGTTTGCTTTTCAATATCGAGCAACATTTTAAGGAACGGAATCTATGTATCATGGTGAACTCATTAGGTTTCCAATAGGATTCGCATGTAATAAGCTTGTTTTTCAAGATAGAGCAACGTTTTAACGAACTGAAACACTATATCTTTGAGTTCTGTTAGTTCCCAGTAGCCTGCTTTTGTAATATGTGTACTTTTAAACATTTATCAAAATTTGGTGAGCCGAATCTGAGTAACATGGTGAATTCGGTTAGTTCCCAATGGGGCGCAGTAGTAATAAGGGGATTGTTCGGGATATAGAAAAATTTTCACGAATGGAATCAAAATTTCTAGGCGAATTCTGTGACTTCCCAAAGGGACATGCTTGTATGAGTTTGCTGTTCGATACATAGCAACATTTTAAGGAACGGAATGTAAGTATCATGGTGAATTCAGTAGGTTCCCAATAGGATTCGCATGTAATAAGCTTGTTATTCAAGATAGAGCAACATTTTAACGCACTGTTACACTGTTTCTTTGTGAATTCCGTTAGTTCCCAGTAGCCTTCTCTTGTAATATGTGTACTTTTAAAGATTTATGGAAATTTTGTGAGCCGAATCTGAGTAACATGGTGAATTCGGTTAGTTCCCAATGGGCCGCAGTAGTAATAAGTGGCCTCTTTGGGATATAGAAAAATTTAAACGAATTGAATCATAATTTCTAGGCGAATTCTGTGACTTCCCAATCGGACATGCTTGTATGAGTTTGCTTTTCAATATCGAGCAACATTTTAAGGAACGGAATCTATGTATCATGGTGAACTCAGTAGGTTTCCAATAGGATTCGCATGTAATAAGCTTGTTATTCAAGATAGAGCAACGTTTTAACGAACTGAAACACTATTTCTTTGAGTTGTGTTAGTTCCCTGTAGCCTGCTTTTTTAATATGTGTACTTTTAAACATTTATCAAAATTTGGTGAGCCGAATCTGAGTAACATGGTGAATTCGGTTAGTTCCCAATGGGCCGCAGTAGTAATAAGTGGACTGTTCGGGATATAGAAAAATTTTCACGAATGGAATGAAAATTTCTAGGCGAATTCCGTGAGTTCCCAATGGGACATGCTTGTATGAGTTTGCTTTTCAATATAGAGCAACATAAGGAACGGAATCTAAGTATCATGGTGAATTCATTAGGTTCCCACTAGGATTGACATGTAATAAGCTTGTTATTCAAGATAGAGCAAGTTTTAACGAACTGAAACACTGTTTCTTTGTGAATTCAGTTAGTTCCCAGTAGAAGGCCCTTGTAATGTGTGTACTTTTAAAGATTTATCAAAATTTGGTGAGTCGAATCTGAGTAACATGGTGAATTCGGTTAGTTTCCAATAGGCCGCAGTAGTAATAAGTGGACTGTTTGGGACATAGAAAAATTTTCACGAATGGAATAATAATTTCTAGGCGAATTCAGTGAGTTCCCATTGGGACATGCTTGTATGAGTTTGCTCTTCAATATAGAGAAACATTTTAAGGAACGGAATCTAAGTATAATGGTGATTTCAGTAGGTTCCCATTAGGATTCGCATGTAATAAGCTTGTTATTCAAGATAGAGCAACGTTTTAACGAACTGAAGCACTGTTTCGTTGTGAATTCAGTTAGATCCCAGTACCAGGCTTTTGTAATATGTGTACTTTAAAGATTTCAAATTTTGGTGAGCCGAATCTGAGTAACATCGTGAATTCGGTTAGTCCCCAGTAGCCTGCTCTTATAATATGTGTACTTTTAAAGATTTATCAAAATTTGGTGACCCGAATCTGAGTAACATGGTGCATTCGGTTAGTTCCCAATAGGCCGCAGTAGTAATAAGTGGACTGTTCGGGATATAGAAAAATTTTCACGAATGGAATCAAAATTTCTAGGCGAATACAGTGAGTTCCCAATGGGACATGCTTGCATGAGTTTGCTTTTCAATATAGAGCAACATTTTAAAGAGCGGAATCTAAGTATGATTGTGAATTCAGTAGATTACCAACAGGATTCGCATGTAATAAGCATGTTATTCAAGATAGAGCAAAGTTTTAACCAACTGAAACACTGTTTCTTTGTGAATTCAGTTAGTTCCCAGTAGCAGGCCCTTGTAATATGTGTACTTTTAAGATTTATCAAAATTTGGTGAACCGAATCTTAGTAACATTGTGAATTCGGTTAGTTCCCAAAAAGCCTGAGTAGTAATAAGTGGACTGTTCGGGATATAGAACAATTTTCACGAATGGAATAATAATTTCTAGGCGAATTCAGTGAGTTCCCAATGGGACATGCTTGTATGAGTTTGCTTTTCAATATAGAGCAACATTTTAAAGAACGGAATCTAAGTAACATGGTGAATTCCGGAGGTTCCTAATAGGATTCGCATGTAATAAGCTTGTTATTCAAGATAGAGCAACGTTTTAACGAACTGAAACACTGTTTCTTTGTGAATTCAGTTAGTTCCCAGTAGCAGGCTCTTGTAATATGTGTACTTTTAAAGATTTATCAAAATTTGGTGAGCCGAATCTGAGTAACATTGTGAATTCGGTTAGTTCCCAATAGGCCGCAGTAGTAATAAGTGGACTGTTTGGGATATAGAACAATTTTCACGAATGCAATCAAAATTTCTAGGAGATTTCACTGAGTTCCCAATGGGACATGCTTGTATGAGTTTGCTTTTCAATGTAGAGCAACATAAGGAACGGAATCGAAGTATCATGGTGAATTCAGTAGGTTCCCAATAGGATTCACATGTAATAAGATTGTTATTCAAGATAGAGCAAGTTTTAACGAACTGAAACACTGTTTCTTTGTGAATTCAGTTAGTTCCCAGTAGCAGGCCCTTGTAATGTGTGTACTTTTAAAGATTTATCAAAATTTGGTGAGTCAAATCTGAGTAACATGGTGAATTCGGTTAGTTTCCAATAGGCCGCAGTAGTAATAAGTGGACTGTTCGGGATATAGAAAAATTTTTACGAATGGAATGAAAATTTCTAGGCGAATTCCGTGAGTTCCCAATGGGACATGCTTGTATGAGTTTGTTTTCAAAATAGAGCAACATTTTAAAGAACGGAATCAAAGTATCATGGTGAATTCAGTAGGTTTCCAATAGGATTCGCATGTAATAAGCTTGTTATTCAAGATAGAGAAACGTTTTATCGATCTGAAACACTATTTCTTTGTGGATTCAGTTAGTTCCCAGTAGCCTGCTCTTGTAATATGTGTACTTTTAAAGATTTATAAAAATATGGTGAGCCAAATCTGAGTAACATGGTGAATTCGGTTAGTTCCCAATAGGCCACAGTAGTTATAAGTGGACTGTTCAGGATATAGAAAAATTTTCACGAACGGAATCAAAATTTCTAGGAGATTTCAGTGAGGTCCCAATGGGACATGCAGGTATGAGTATGCTTTTCAATACAGAGCAACATTTTAAGGAACGGAATCTAAGTATCATGGTGAACTAAGTAGGTTACCAATTGGATTCACATGTAATAAGCTTGTTATTCAGGATAGAGCAACGTTGTTACGAACTGAAACACTGTTTCTTTGTGAATTCAGTTAGTTCCCAGTAGCCTGCTCATGTAATATGTGTACTTTTAAAGATTTATCAAAATTTGGTGAGCCGAATCTGAGTAACATGGTGAATTCGGTTAGTTACCAATGGGCCACTGTAGTCATAAGTGGACTGTTCGGGTTATAAAAAATTTTCACGAATGGAATCAAAATTTCTAGGAGATTTCAGTGAGGTCCCAATGGGACATGCTTGTATGAGTTTGTTTTTTGACACAGAGCAACATTTTAAGGAACGGAATCTAAGTATCATGGTGAATTAAGTAGGTTACCAATAGGATTCACATGTAATAAGTTTGTTATTCAAGATAGAGCAAGGTTGTTACGAGCTGAAACACTGTTTCTTTGTGAATTCAGTTAGTTCCCAGTAGCCTGCTCATGTAATATGTGTACTCTTAAAGGTTTATCAAAATTTGGTGAGCCGAATCTTAGTAACATGCTGAATTCGGGTAGTTCCCAGAGGTCGCAGTACTAATAAGTGGACTCTTCAGGATATAGAAAATTTTTCACGATTGGAATCAAAATTTCTAGGAGAATTCAGTGAGTTCCCAATGGGACATGCTTGTATGAGTTTGCTTTTCAATATAGAGCAACATCTTAGGGAACGGAATCTAAGTATCATGGTGAATTCAGTAGGTTTCCAATAGGATTTGCATGTAATAAGCTTGTTATTCAAGATAGAGCAAAGTTTTAACGAACTGAAACACTGATTCTTTGTGAATTCAGATAGTTCCCAGTTGCCTCCTCTTGTAATATGTGTACTTTTAAAGATTTATCAAAATTTGGTGAGCCGAATCTGAGTAACATGGTGAATTCTGTTAGTTACCAATGGGCCACTGTAGTAATACCTGGACTGTTTGGGTTATTAAAAATTTTCACGAATGGAATCAAATTTCTAGGCGAATCAATGAGTTCCCAATGGGACATGCTTGTATGAGTTTGCTTTTCAATAAAGCAACATTTTAATGAACGGAACCTAAGTATCATGATGAATTCAGTAGGTTCCCAATAGGATTCACATGTAATAAGCTTGTTATTCAAGATAGAGCAACGTTTTAACGAACTGAAACACTGTTTCTTTGTAAATTCTGTTAGTTCCCAGTAGCCTGCTCTTGTAATATCTGGACTTTTAATCATTTATCAAATTTTGTGAGCCAAATCTGAGTAACATGGTGAATTCGGTTAGTTCCCAATGTGCCGCACTAGTAATACGTGGACAGTTCGGGATATAGAAAAATTTTCACGAATGGAATCAAAATTTCTAGGCGAATTCAGTGAGTTCCCAATGAGACATGCTTGTATGAGTTTGCTTTTCGATACAGAGCAACATTTTAGGGAACGGAATCTAAGTATCATGGTGAATTCAGTAGGTTCCCAATAGGATTCGAATATAATAAGCTTGTTATTCAAGATAGAGCAACGTTTTAACGCACTGAAACACTGTTTCTTTGTGAATTCCGTTAGTTCCCAATAGCCTGCTCTTGTAATATGTGTACATTTAAAGATTTATCAAAATTTGGTGAGCCGAATCTGAGTAACATGGTGAATTGGGTAAGTTCTCAATAGGCCGCAGTAGTAATAAGTGGACCGTTGGGGACATAAAAAATTTTCACGAATGGAATCAAAATCTAGGTGAATTCAGTGAGTTCCCAAAGGGACATGCTTGTATGAGTTTTCTTTTCAATATAGAGCAACATTTTAAAGAACGGAATTTAAGTATAATTGTGAAATCAGTAGGTTCCCAATAGGATTCGCATGTAATAAGCTTGTTATTCAAGATAGAGCAACGTTTGAACGAACTGAAAACTGTTTCTTTGTGAATTCAGTTAGTTACCAGTAGCCTGCTCTTGTAATCTGTGTACTTTTAAAGATTTATCAAAATTTGGTGAGCCGAATCTGAGTCACATGGTGAATTCGGTTGGTTCCCAATAGGCCGCAGTAGTAGTAAGTGGACTGTTCAGGATATAGAAAAATTTTCACGAATGGAATCCAAATTTCTAGGAGATTTCAGTGAGGTCACAATGAGACATGCTTGCATGAGTTTGCTTTTCGATACAGAGCAACATTTTAAGGAACATAATATAGGTATCATAGTGAATTCAGTAGGTTACCAATAGGATTCACATGTAATAAGCTTGTTATTCAAGATAGAGCAACGTTTTAACGAACTGAAACACTGTTTCTTTATGAATTCAGTTAGTTTGCAGTAGCCTGCTCTTGTAATATGTGTACTTTTAAACATTTATCAAAATTTGGTGAGCCGAATCTGAGTAACATGGTGAATTCGGGTAGTTCCCAGAGGTCGCAGTAGTAATAAGTGGACAGTTCGGGATATAGAAAATTTTTCACGAATCGAATCAAAATTTCTAGGCGAATTCAGTGAGTTCCCAATGGGACATGCTTGTATGAGTTTGCTTTTCAATATAGAGCAACATTTTAGGGAACGGAATCTAAGTATCATGGTGAATTCAGTAGGTTTCCAATAGGATTCGCATGTAATAAGCTTGTTATTCAAGATAGAGCAACGTTTTAACGAACTGAAACACTGTTTCTTTGTGAATTCAGTTAGTTCCCAGTAGCCTGCTCTTTTAATATGTGTACTTTTAAAGATTTATCAAAATTTGGTGAGCCGAATATGAGTAACATGGTGAATTCGGTTAGTTACCAATGGGCCACTGTAGTAATAACTGGACTGTTCGGGTTATAAAAAATTTTCACGAATGGAATCAAAATTTCTAGACGTATTCAGTGAGTTCCCAATGGGACATGCTTGTATGAGTTTGCTTTTTAATATAGAGCAACATTTTAAGGAACGGAATCTAAGTATCATGTTGAATTCAGCTGGTTCCCAATAGGATTCACATGTAATAATCTTGTTATTCAAGATAGAGCAACGTTTTAACGAACTGAAGAACTGTTTCGTTGTGAATTCAGTTAGTTCCCAGTAGCAGGCTCTTGTAATATGTGTACTTTTAAAGATTTATCAAAATTTGGTGTGCCGGATCTGAGTAACATGGTGAATTCGGTTAGTTCCCAATGTGCCGCAGGAGTAATAAATGGACTGTTCGGGATATAGAAAAATTTTCACGAATGGAATCAAAATTTCTAGGAGATTTCAGTGAGTTCCCAATGGGACATGCTTGTATGAGTTTGCTTTTCGATACAGAGCAACAATTTAACGAACGGAATCTATGTATCATGGTGAATTCAGTAGGTTCCCAATAGGATTCGGATGTAATAAGCTTGTTATTCAAGATAGAGCAACGTTTTAACGCACTGTTACACTGTTTCTTTGTGAATTCCGTTAGTTCCCAGTAGCCTGCTCTTGTAATATGTGTACTTTTAAAGATTTATCGAAATTTTGTGAGCCGAATCTGAGTAACATGGTGAATTCGGTTAGTTCCCAATGGGTCGGAGTAGTAATAAGTGGACTGTTTGGGATATAGAAAAATTTTCACGAATGGAATCAAAATTTCTGGCGAATTCTGTGACTTCCCAATGGGACATGCTTGTATGAGTTTGCTTTTCAATATCGAGCAACATTTTAAGGAACGGAATCTATGTATCATGGTGAACTCAGTAGGTTTCCGATAGGATTCGCATGTAATAAGCTTGTTATTCAAGATAGAGCAACGTTTTAACGAACTTAAACACTATTTCTTTGAGTTCTGTTAGTTCCCGGTAGCCTGCCTTTGTAATATGTGTACTTTTAAACATTTATCAAAATTTGGTGAGCCGAATCTGAGTAACATGGTGAATTGGGTTAGTTCCCAATGTGCCGCAGTAGTAATACATGGACAGTTCGGGATATAGAAAAATTTTCATGAATGGAATCAAAATTTCAAGGCTAATTCAGTGAGTTCCCAATGCGACATGCTTGTATGAGTTTTCTTTTCAATACAGAGCAACATTTTAAGGAACGGAATCTAATTATCATGATGAATTCAGTAGGTTCCCAATAGAATTCGCAAGTAATAAACTTGTAATTCAAGATAGACCAAATTTTTCAAGAACTGAAACACTGTTTCTTTGTGAATTCAGTTAGTTCCCCGTAGCTTGCTCTTGTATTATATGTACTTTTAACGATTTGTCATAATTTGGTAGCCGAATCTGAGTAACATGGTGAATTCGGTTAGTTCCCAATAGTCGCAATAGTAATAAGAGGACTGTTTGGGATATAGAAAAATTTTCATGAATGGAATCAAAATTTCTAGGCGAATTCAGTGAGGTCCCAATGGTACATGCTTGTATGAGATGTTTTTCGATACAGAGCAACATTTTAAGGAACAGAATCTAAGTATCATGGTGAATTCAGTAGGTTACCAATAGGTTTCACATGTAATAAGCTTGTTATTCAAGATAGAGCAACGTTTTAACGAACTGAAACACTGTTTCTTTGTGTATTCAGTTAGTTCCCAGTAGCCTGCTCTTGTAATATGTGTACTTTTAAACATTTATCAAAATATGGTGAGCTGAATCGGAGTAACATGGTTAATTCGGTTAGTTCCCAATGGGCCGCAGTAGTAATAAGTGGACTGTTCGGGATATAGAAAAATTTTCACGAATGGAATCAAAATTTCTAGGCGAATTCAGTGAGTTCCCAATGAGACATGCTTGTATGAGTTTGCTTTTCGATACAGAGCAACATTTTAAAGAACGGAATCTAAGTATCATGGTGAATTCTGTAGGTTCCCAATAGTATTCGAATATAATAAGCTTGTTATTCAAGATAGAGCAACGTTTTAACGCACTGAAACACTGTTTCTTTGTGAATTCAGTTAGTTCCCATTAGCCTGCTCTTATAATATGTGTACTTTTAAAGATTTAGCAAAATTTGGTGAGCCGAATCTGAGTAACATTGTGAATTTGGTTAGTTCCCAATGGGCCACAGTAGTAATAAGTGGACTCTTCGGGATATAGAAAAAATTTCAATTATTGAATCAAAATTTCTAGGCGAATTCAGGGAGTTCCCAATGTACATGCTTGTATTAGTTTGTTTTTCAATATAGAGCAACATTTTAAGGAAGGGAATCTAAGCATCATTGTGAATTCAATAGGTTTCCAATAGGATTAGCTTGTAATAAACTCTTATTCAAGATAGAGCAACGTTTTAACGAACTGAAACACTGTTTCTTTGTGAATTCAGTTAGTTCCCAGTAGCCTGCTCTTGTAATATGTGTACTTTTAAAGATTTATCAAAATTTGGTGAGCCGAATCTGAGTAACATGGTGAATTCGGGTAGTTCCCAATGGGCCGCAGTAGTAATAAGTGGACTGTTCGGGAGATAAAAAATTTTCACGAATGGAATCAAAATTTCTAGGAGATTTCAGAGAGGTCCCAGTGGGACATCCTTGTATGAGTTTGCTTTTCGATACAGAGCAACATTTTAAGGAACGGTATCTAAGTATCATGGTGAATTCAGTAGGTTCCCAATAAGATTCGCATGTAATAAGCTTGTTATTCAAGATAGAGCAACGTTTTTACGAACTGAAACACTGTTTATTTGTGAATTCCGTTAGTTCCCAGTAGCCTGCTCTTGTAATATGTGTACTTTTAAAGATTTATCGAAATTTTGTGAGCCGAATCTGAGTAACATGGTGAATTCGGTTAGTTCCCAATGGGCCGGAGTAGTAATAAGTGGACTGTTTGGGATATAGAAAAATTTTCACGAATGGAATCAAAATTTCTGGCGAATTCTGTGACTTCCCAATGGGACATGCTTGTATGAGTTTGCTTTTAAATATCGAGCAACATTTTAAGGAACGGAATCTATGTATCATGGTGAACTCAGTAGGTTTCCAATAGGATTCGCATGTAATAAGCTTGTTATTCAAGATAGAGCAACGTTTTAATGAACTGAAACATTATTTCTTTGAGTTCTGATAGTTCCCGGTAGCCTGCCTTTGTAATATGTGTACTTTTAAACATTTATCAAAATTTGGTGAGCCGTATCTGAGTAACATGGTGAATTCTGTTAGTTCCCAATAGGTCGCAATAGTAATAAGTGGACTGTTAGGAATATAGAAAAATTTTCATGAATGGAATCAAAATTTCCAGGCGAATTCAGTGAGTTGCCAATGGGACATGCTTGTATGAGTTTGCTTTTCAATATAGAGCAACATTTTTAGGAATGGAATCTAAGTATAATGTTGAATTCAGTAGGTTCCCAATAGGATTCGCATGTAATAAGCTTGTTATTCAAGATAGAGCAACGTTTTAACGAACTGAAACACTGTTTTTTTGTGAATTCAGATAGTTCCCAGTAGCCTGCTATTGTAATATGTGTACTTTTAAAGATTTATCAAAATTTGGTGAGCCGAATCTGAGTAACATGGTTAATTCGGTTAGTTCCCAATGGGCCGCAGTAGTAATAAGTGGACTGTTCGGGATATAGAAAAATTTTTACGAATGCGATCAAAATTTCTGGGAGATTTCAGTGAGTTCCCAATGGGAAATGCTTGTATGAGTTTGCTTTTCGATACAGAGCAACATTTTAAAGAACGGAATCTAAGTATCATGGTGAATTCAGTAGGTTCCCAATAGGATTCGAAAGTAATAAGCTTGTTATTCAAGATAGAGCAACGTTTTAACGCACTGAAACACTGCTTCTTTGTGAATTCCGTTAGTTCCCAGTAGCCTGCTCTTGTAATATGTGTACTTTTAAAGATTTATCGAAATTTGGTGAGGCGAATCTGAGTAACATGGTGAATTCGGTTAGTTCCCAATGGGCCAGAGTAGTAATAAGTGGACTGTTTGGGATATAGAAAAATTTTCACGAATGGAATCAAAATTTCTAGGCGAATTCTGTGACTTACCAATGGGACATGCTTGTATGAGTTTGCTTTTCAATATAGAGCAACATTTTAAGGAACGGAATCTAAGTATCATGGTGAATTCAGTAGTTTCCCAATAGGACTTGCATGTAATAAGCTTGTTATTCAAGATAGAGCAACATTTTAACGAACTGAAACCCTGTTCCTTTGTGAATTCGATTAGTTCCCAGTAGCAGGGTCTTGTAATATGTGTACTTTTAAAGGTTATCAAAATTTGGTGAGTCGATTCAGAGTAACATGGTGAATTCGGTTAGTTCCCAATGTGCCGCAGTAGTAATACGTGGACTGTTCGGGATATAGAAAAATTTTCACGAATGGAATCAAAATTTCAAGGCTATTTCAGTGAGTTCCCAATGCGACATGCTTGTATGAGTTTTCTTTTCAATACAGAGCAACATTTTAAGGAACGGAATCTAATTATCATGATGAATTCAGAAGGTTCCCAATAGGATTCGCATGTAATAAGCTTGTTATTCAAGATAGAGCATGTTTTAACGAACTGAAACACTGTTTCTTTTGAATTCTGTTAGTTCCCAGTAGCCTGCTCTTGTAATATGTGTACTTTTAAACATTTATCAAATTTGGTGAGCCGAATCTGAGTAACATGGTGAATTCAGTTAGTTCCCAATATGCCGCAGTAGTAATACGTGGACTGTTCGGGATATAGAAAAATTTTCACGAATGGAATCAAAATTTCAAGGCTAATTCAGTGAGTTCCCAATGCGACATGCTTTTATGAGTTTTCTTTTCAATACGGAGCAACATTTTAAGGAACGGAAACTAATTATCATGATGAATTCAGTAGGTTCCCAATAGGATTCGCAAGTAATAAACTTGTTATTAAAGATAGACCAACTTTTTCAAGAACTGAAACACTGTTTCTTTGTGAATTCAGTTAGTTCCCCGTAGCTTGCTCTTGTAATATATGTACTTTTAACGATTTGTCATAATTTGGTAGCCGAATATGAGTAACATGGTGAATTCGGTTAGTTCCCAATAGTCGCAATGGTAATAAGAGGACTGTTTGGGATATAGAAAAATTTTCACGCATGGAATCAAAATTTCTAGGAGATTTCAGTGAGGTCCCAATGGTACATGCTTGTATGAGTTGTTTTTCGATACAGAGCAACATTTTAAAGAACGGAATCTAAGTATCATGGTGAATTCAGTAGGTTCCCAATAGGATTCGAATATAATAAGCTTGTTATTCAAGATAGAGCAACGTTTTAACGCACTGAAACACTGAAACTTTGTGAATTACGTTAGTTCCCAGTAGCCTGCTCTTGTAATATGTGTACTTTTAAAGATTTAGCAAAATTTGTTGAGCCGAATCTGAGTAACATTGTGAATTTGGTTAGTTCCCAATGGGCAACAGTAGTAATAAGTGGACTGTTCAGGATATAGAAAAATTTTCACGAATGGAATCAAAATTTCTAGGCGAATTCAGTGAGTTCCCAATGGGACATGCTTGTATGAGTTTGTTTTTCAATATAGAGCAACATTTTAAGGAACGGAATCTAAGTATCATGGTGAATTCAGTGTGTTCCCAAAAGGATTCGCTTGTAATAAGCTTGTTATTCAAGATAGAGCAAGTTTCAACGAAGTGAAACACTGTTTCTTTGTGAATTCAGTTAGTTCCCATTAGCCTGCTCTTGTAATATGTGTACATTTAAAGATTTATCAAAATTTGGTGAGCCGAATCTGAGTAACATGGTGAATTGGGTAAGTTCCCAATAGGCCGCAGTAGTAATAGTGGACTGTTGGGGACATAAAAAATTTTCACGAATGGAATCAAAATTTCTAGGCGAATCAATGAGTTCCCAATGGGACATGCTTGTATGAGTTTGCTTTTCAATAAAGCAACATTTTAATGAATGGAACCTAAGTATCATGGTGAATTCAGTAGGTTCCCAATAGGATTCACATGTAATAAGCATGTTATTCAAGATAGAGCAACGTTTTAACGAACTGAAACACTGTTTCTTTGTAAATTCTGTTAGTTCCCAGTAGCCTGCTCTTGTAATATCTGTACTTTTATTCATTTATCAAATTTGGTGAGCCAAATCTGAGTAACATGGTGAATTCGGTTAGTTCCCAATAGGTCGCAATGATAATAAGTGGACTCTTAGGGATATAGAAAAATTTTCACGAATGGAATCAAAATTTCAAGGCTAATTCAATGAGTTCCCAATGGGACATGCTTGTATGAGTTTTCTTTTCAATACAGAGCAACATTTTAAGGAACGGTATCTAATTATCATGGTGAATTCAGTAGGTTTCCAATAGGATTCGCCTGTAATAAACTTGTTATTCAAGATAGACCAACTTTTTCAAGAACTGAAACACTGTTTCTTTGTGAATTCAGTTAGTTCCCAGCAGCTTGCTCTTGTAATATATGTACTTTTAAAGATTTATCATAATTTGTAACCGAATATGAGTAACATGGTGAATTCGGTTAGTTCCCAATAGTCGCAAGAGTAATAAGAGGCTTGTTTGGGATATAGCAAAATTTTCACGAATGGAATCAAAATTTCTATGAGATTTCAGTGATGTACCAATAGGACATGCTTGTATGAGTTGTTTTTCGATACAGAGCAACATTTTAAGGAACAGAATCTAAGTATCATGGTGAATTCAGTAGGTTACCAATAGGATTCACATGTAATAAGCTTGTTATTCAAGATAGAGCAACGTTTAACGAACTGAAACACTGTTTCTTTGTGTATTCAGTTAGTTCCCAGTAGCCTGCTCTTGTAATATGTGTACTTTTAAACATTTATCAAAATTTGGTGAGCCGAATCTGAGTAACATGGTTAGTTCGGTTAGTTCCCAATGGGCCGCAGTAGTAATAAGTGGACTGTTCGGGATATAGAAAAATTTTTACGAATGCGATCAAAATTTCTGGGAGATTTCAGTGAGTTCCCAATGGGACATGCTTGTATGAGTTTGCTTTTCGATACAGAGCAACATTTTAAAGAACGGAATCTAAGTATCATGGTGAATTCAGTAGGTTCCCAATAGGATTCGAATGTAATAAGCTTGTTATTCAAGATAGAGCAAAGTTTTAACGCACTGAAACACTGCTTCTTTGTGAATTCCGTTAGTTCCCAGTAGCCTGCTCTTGTAATATGTGTACTTTTAAAGATTTAACGAAATTTGGTGAGGCGAATCTGAGTAACATGGTGAATTCGGTTAGTTCCCAATGGGCCGGAGTAGTAATAAGTGGACTGTTTGGGATATAGAAAAATTTTCACGAATGGAATCAAAATTTCTGGGCGAATTCTGTGACTTACCAACGGGACATGCTTGTATGAGTTTGCTTTTCAATATCGAGCAACATTTTAAGGAACGGAATCTATGTATCATGGTGAACTCAGTAGGTTTCCAATAGGATTCGCATGTAATAAGCTTGTTATTCAAGATAGAGCAACATTTTAACGAAATGAAACACTATTTCTTTGAGTTCTGTTAGTTCCCGGTAGCCTGCCTTTGTAATATGTGTACTTTTAAACATTTATCAAAATTTGGTGAGCCGAATCTGAGTAACATGGTGAATTCGGTTAGTTCCCAATAGGTCGCAATAGTAATAAGTGGACTGTTAGGAATATAGAAAAATTTTCATGAATGGAATCAAAATTTCCAGGCGAATTCAGTGAGTTGCCAATGGGACATGCTTGTATGAGTTTGCTTTTCAATATAGAGCAACATTTTTAGGAACGGAATCTAAGTATAATGTTGAATTCAGTAGGTTCCCAATAGGATTCGCATGTAATAAGCTTGTTATTCAAGATAGAGCAAGTGTTAACGAACTGAAACACTGTTTCTTTGTGAATTCTGTTAGTTCCCAGTAGCCTGCTCTTGTAATATGTGTACTTTTAAACATTTATCAAAATTTGTTGAGCCGAATCTGAGTAACATGGTGAATTCGGTTAGTTTCCAATAGGTCGCAATAGTAATAAGTGGACTGTTAGGAATATAGAAAAATTTTCATGAATGGAATCAAAATTTCCAGGCGAATTCAGTGAGTTGCCAATGGTACATGCTTGTATGAGTTGTTTTTCGATACAGAGCAACATTTTAAGTAACAGAATCTAAGTATCATGGTGAATTCAGTAGGTTACCAATAGGATTCACATGTAATAAGCTTGTTATTCAAGATAGAGCAACGTTTTAACCAACTGAAACACTGTTTCTTTGTGTATTCAGTTAGTTCCCAGTAGCCTGCTCTTGTAATATGTGTACTTTTAAAGATTTATGAAAATTTGAGGGCCGAATCAGAGTAACATGGTGAATTCAGTTAGTTCCCCATAGGCTCAGTAGTAATAAGTGGACTGTTCGGGATATAGAAAGATTTTCACCAATGGAATCAAAATTTCTAGGCGAATTCAGTGAGTTCCCAATGGGACAGGCTTGTATGGGTTTCCTTTTCAAAATAGAGCAACATTTTTGGAACGGAATCTAAGTATCATGGTGAATTCAGTATGTTCCAAATATGATTCACATGTAATAAGGTTGTTATGCAAGATAGAGCAAGTTTTAACGAACTGAAACACTGTTTCTTTGTGAATTCAGTTAGTTCCCAATAGCCTGCTCTTGTAATATGTCTACTTTTAAAGATTTATCAAAATTTGTTGAGCCGAATCTGAGTAACATGGTGAATTGGATTAGTTCACAATTGGCCGCAGTAGTAATAAGTGGACTGTTCGGGATATAGAAAAATTTTCACGAATGGAATCAAAATTTCTAGGCGAATTCAGTGAGTTCCCAAAGGGACATGCTTGTATGAGTTTGCTTTTCAATATAGAGCAATATTTTAAGGAACGGAATCTAGGTATCATGGTGAATTCAGTAGGTTACCAATAGGATTCGCATGTAATAAGCTTCTTATTCAAGATAGAGCAACGTTTTAATGAACTGAAACACTGTTTCTTTGTGAATTCAGTTAGTTCCCAGGAGTCCGCTCTTGTAATATGTGTACTTTCAAAGATTTATCAAAATTTGGTAAGCCGAATCTGAGTAACATGGTGAATTCGGGTTGTTCCCACAGGTCGCAGTAGTAATAAGTGGACTGTTCGGGATATAGAAAATTTTTCACGAATGGAATCAAAATTTCTAGGAGATTTCAGTGAGGTCACAATGGGACATGCTTGTATGAGTTTGCTTTTCGATACAAAGCAACATTTTAAGGAACGGAATCTAGTTATCATGGTTAATTCTGTAAGTTACCAATAGGATTCACATGTAATAAGCTTGTTATTCAAGATAGAGCAACGTTTTAACGAACTGTAACTCTGTTTCTTTGTGAATTCCGTTAGTTCCCAGTAACCTGCTCTTGTAATATGTGTACTTTTAAATATTTATCAAAATTAGGGGAGCCGAATCTGAGTAACATCGTGAATTCGGTTAGTTCCCAATGGGCCGCAGTAGTAATAAGTGGAATCTTCCGGATATAGAAAAATTTTCACGAATGGAATCAAAATTTCTAGGCGAATTCCGTGAGTTCCCAATGGGACATGCTTGTATGAGTTTGTTTTTCAATATAGAGCAACATTATAAGGAACGGAATCTAAGTATCATGGTGAATTCAGTATGTTCCCAAAAGTATTCGAATGTATTAAGCTTGTTATTCAAGATAGAGCAAGTTTTTACAAACTGAAACACTGTTTCTTTGTGAATTCAGTAAGTTCCCAATAGCCTGCTGTTGTAATATGTGCACTTTTAAAGATTTATCAAAATTTGGTGAGCCGAATCTGAGTAACATGGTGAATTGGGTTAGTTCCCAATAGGCTGCAGTAGTAATAAGTGGACTGTTCGGGATATAAAATATTTTCATGAATGGAATCAAAATTTCTAGGCGAATTCTGTGAGTTCCCAATGGGAAATGCTTGTATGAGTTTGCTTTTCGATACAGAGCAACATATTAAGGAACGTTATCTAAGTATCATGGTGAATTCAGTAGGTTCCCAATAGGATTCGCATGTAATAAGCTTGTTATTCAAGATACAGCAACGTTTTAACTAACTGAAACACTGTTTCTTTGTGAAATCTGTTAGTTCCCAGTAGCCAGCTCTTGTAATATGTATACTTTTAAAGATTTATCAAAATTTGGTGAGCCGAATCTGAGTAACATGGTGAATTCGGTTAGTTCCCAATAGGTCGCAATGGTAATAAGTGGACTGTTAGGGATATAGAAAAATTTTCACGAATGGAATCAAAATTTCAAGGCTAATTCAGTGAGTTCCCAATGCGACATGCTTGTATGAGTTTTCTTTTCAATACAGAGCAACATTTTAAGGAACGGAATCTAATTATCATGATGAATTCAGTAGGTTCCCAATAGGATTCGCAAGTAATAAACTTGTTATTCAAGATAGACCAACTTTTTCAAGAACTGAAACACTTTTTCTTTGTGAATTCAGTTAGTTCCCCGTAGCTTGCTCTTGTAATATATGTACTTTTAACGATTTGTCATAATTTGGTAGCCGAATCTGAGTAACATGGTGAATTCGGTTAGTTCCCAATAGTCGCCATAGTAATAAGAGGACTGTTTGGGATATAGAAAAATTTTCACGCATGGAATCAAAATTTCTAGGAGATTTCAGTGAGGTCCCAATGGTACATGCTTGTATGAGTTGTTTTTCGATACAGAGCAACATTTTAAGTAACAGAATCTAAGTATCATGGTGAATTCAGTAGGTTACCAATAGGATTCACATGTAATAAGCTTGTTATTCAAGATAGAGCAACGTTTTAACTAACTGAAACACTGTTTCTTTTTGTATTCAGTTAGTTCCCAGTAGCCTGCTCTTGTAATATGTGTACTTTTAAACATTTATCAAAATTTGGTGAGCTGAATCGGAGTAACATGGTTAATTCGGTTAGTTCCCAATGGGCCGCAGTAGTAATAAGTGGACTGTTCGGGATATAGAAAAATTTTCACGAATAGAATCAAAATTTCTAGGCGAATTCAGTGCGTTCCCAATGAGACATGCTTGTATGAGTTTGCTTTTCGATACAGAGCAACATTTTAAAGAACGGAATCTAACTATCATGGTGAATTCAGTAGGTTCCCAATAGTATTCGAATATAATAAGCTTGTTATTCAAGATAGAGTAACGTTTTAACTAACTGAAACACTGTTTCTTTGTGAATTCCGTTAGTTCCCAGTAACCTGCTCTTGTAATATGTGTACTTTTAAAGATTTATCAAAATTTGGTGAGCCGAATAAGAGTAACATGGTGAATTCGGTTAGATCCCCATAGGCTCAGTAGTAATAAGTGGACTGTTCGGGATACAGAAAGATTTTCACGAATGGAATCAAAATTTCTAGGCGAATTCAGTGAGTTCCCAAAGGGACAGTCTTGTATGGGTTTCCTTTTCAAAATAGAGCAACATTTTTGGAACGGAATCTAAGTATCATGGTGAATTCAGTATGTTCCAAATATGATTCACATGTAATAAGGTTGTTATGCAAGATAGAGCAAGTTTTAACGAACTGAAACACTGTTTCTTTGTGAATTCAGTTAGGTCCCAATAGCCTGCTCTTGTAATATGTCTACTTTTAAAGATTTATCCTAATTTGTTGAGCCGAATCTGAGTAACATGGTGAATTGGATTAGTTCACAATAGGCCGCAGTAGTAATAAGTGGACTGTTCGGGATATAGAAAAATTTTCACGAATGGAATCAAAATTTCTAGGCGAATTCAGTGAGTTCCCAAAGGGACATGCTTGTATGAGTTTGCTTTTCAATATAGAGCAATATTTTAAGGAACGGAATCTAGGTATCATGGTGAATTCAGTAGGTTACCAATAGGATTCACATGTAATAAGCTTGTTATTCAAGATAGAGCAACGTTTTAATGAACTGAAACACTGTTTCTTTGTGAATTCAGTTAGTTCCCAGGTGTCTGCTCTTGTAATATGTGTACTTTCAAAGATTTATCAAAATTTGGTGATCCGAATCTGAGTAACATGGTGAATTCGGGTTGTTCCCAGAGGTCGCAGTAGTAATAAGTGGACTGTTCGGGATATAGAAAATTTTTCACGAATGGAATCAAAATTTCTAGGAGATTTCAGTGAGGTCACAATGGGACATGCTTGTATGAGTTTGCTTTTCGATACAAAGCAACATTTTAAGGAACGGAATCTAGTTATCATGGTTAATTCTGTAAGTTACCAATAGGATTCACATGTAATAAGCTTGTTATTCAAGATAGAGCAACGTTTTAACGAACTGTAACTCTGTTTCTTTGTGAATTCCGTTAGTTCCCAGTAACCTGCTCTTGTAATATGTGTACTTTTAAATATTTATCAAAATTAGGGGAGCCGAATCTGAGTAACATCGTGAATTCGGTTAGTTCCCAATGGGCCGCAGTAGTAATAAGTGGAATCTTCCGGATATAGAAAAATTTTCACGAATGGAATCAAAATTTCTAGGCGAATTCAGTGAGTTCCCAATGGGACATGCTTGTATGAGTTTGTTTTTCAATATAGAGCAACATTGTAAGGAACGGAATCTAAGTATCATGGTGAATTCAGTATGTTCCCAAGAGTATTCGCATGTATTAAGCTTGTTATTCAAGATAGAGCAAATTTTTACAAACTGAAACACTGTTTCTTTGTGAATTCAGTAAGTTCCCAATAGCCTGCTGTTGTAATATGTGCACTTTTAAAGATTTATCAAAATTTGTTGAGCCGAATCTGAGTAAAATGGTGAATTGGGTTAGTTCCCAATAGGCTGCAGTAGTAATAAGTGGACTGTTCGGGATATAAAATATTTTCATGAATGGAATCAAAATTTCTAGGCGAATTCTGTGAGTTCCCAATGGGAAATGCTTGTATGAGTTTGCTTTTCGATACAGAGCAACATATTAAGGAACGGAATCTAAGTATCATGGTGAATTCAGTAGGTTCCCAATAGGATTCGCATGTAATAAGCTTGTTATTCAAGATACAGCAACGTTTTAACTAACTGAAACACTGTTTCTTTGTGAAATCTGTTAGTTCCCAGTAGCCAGCTCTTGTAATATGTATACTTTTAAAGATTTATCAAAATTTGGTGAGCCGAATCTGAGTAACATGGTGAATTCGGTTAGTTCCCAATAGGTCGCAATGGTAATAAGTGGACTGTTAGGGATATAGAAAAATTTTCACGAATGGAATCAAAATTTCAAGGCTAATTCAGTGAGTTCCCAATGCGACATGCTTGTATGAGTTTTCTTTTCAATACAGAGCAACATTTTAAGGAACGGAATCTAATTATCATGATGAATTCAGTAGGTTCCCAATAGGATTCGCAAGTAATAAACTTGTTATTCAAGATAGACCAACTTTTTCAAGAACTGAAACACTTTTTCTTTGTGAATTCAGTTAGTTCCCCGTAGCTTGCTCTTGTAATATATGTACTTTTAACGATTTGTCATAATTTGGTAGCCGAATCTGAGTAACATGGTGAATTCGGTTAGTTCCCAATAGTCGCCATAGTAATAAGAGGACTGTTTGGGATATAGAAAAATTTTCACGCATGGAATCAAAATTTCTAGGAGATTTCAGTGAGGTCCCAATGGTACATGCTTGTATGAGTTGTTTTTCGATACAGAGCAACATTTTAAGTAACAGAATCTAAGTATCATGGTGAATTCAGTAGGTTACCAATAGGATTCACATGTAATAAGCTTGTTATTCAAGATAGAGCAACGTTTTAACTAACTGAAAAACTGTTTCTTTTTGTATTCAGTTAGTTCCCAGTAGCCTGCTCTTGTAATATGTGTACTTTTAAACATTTATCAAAATTTGGTGAGCTGAATCGGAGTAACATGGTTAATTCGGTTAGTTCCCAATGGGCCGCAGTAGTAATAAGTGGACTGTTCGGGATATAGAAAAATTTTCACGAATAGAATCAAAATTTCTAGGCGAATTCAGTGCGTTCCCAATGAGACATGCTTGTATGAGTTTGCTTTTCGATACAGAGCAACATTTTAAAGAACGGAATCTAACTATCATGGTGAATTCAGTAGGTTCCCAATAGTATTCGAATATAATAAGCTTGTTATTCAAGATAGAGTAACGTTTTAACTAACTGAAACACTGTTTCTTTGTGAAATCTGTTAGTTCCCAGTAGCCAGCTCTTGTATTATGTATACTTTTAAAGATTTATCAAAATTTGGTGAGCCGAATCTGAGTAACATGGTGAATTCCGATAGTTCCCAATGTGCCACAGTAGTAATAAGTGGACTCTTCAGGATATAGAAATATTTTCAAGTATGGAATCAAAATTTCTAGGCGAATACGGGGAGTTCCCAATGGGACATGCTTGTATGAGTTTGTTTTTCAATATAGAGCAACATTTTAAGGAACGGAATCTAGGTATCATGGTGAATTCAGTAGGTTACCAATAGGATTCACAGGTAATAAGCTTGTTATTCAAGATAGAGCAACGTTTTAACTAACTGAAACACTGTTTCTTTGTGAATTCCGTTAGTTCCCAGTAACCTGCTCTTGTAATATGTGTACTTTTAAATATTTATCAAAATTAGGGGAGCGAATCTGAGTAACATGGTGAATTCGGTTAGTTCCCAATGGGCCACAGTAGTAATAAGTGGAATCTTACGGATATAGAAAAATTTTCACGAATGGAATCAAAATTTCTAGGCGAATTCAGTGAGTTCCCAATGGGACATGCTTGTATGAGTTTGTTTTTCAATATAGAGCAACATTATAAGGAACGGAATCTAGTATCATGGTGAATTCAGTATGTTCCCAAAAGGATTCGCATGTATTAAGCTTGTTATTCAAGATAGAGCAAGTTTTTACGAAATGAAACACTGTTTCTTTGTGAATTCAGTAAGTTCCCAATAGCTGGCTGCTGTAATATGTGTACTTTTAAAGATTTATCAAAATTTGGTGAGCCGAATCTGAGTAACATGGTGAATTGGGTTAGTTCCCAATAGGCCGCAGTAGTAATAAGTGGACTGTTCGGGATATAGAAAATTTTTCACGAATGGAATCAAAATTTCTAGGCGAATTCTGTGAGTTCCCAATGGGAAATGCTTGTATGAGTTTGCTTTTCGATACAGAGCAACATATTAAGGAACGGAATCTAAGTATCATGGTGAATACAGTAGGGTCCCAAGGATTCGCATGTAATAAGGTTGTTTGCAAGATAGAGCAAGTTTTAACGAACTGAAACACTGTTTCTTTGTGAATTCAGTTAGTTCCCAATAGCCTCTCTTGTAATATGTGTACTTTTAAAGATTTATCAAAATTTGGTGAGCCGAATCTGAGTAACATGGTGAATTCGGTTAGTTCCAAATAGGCCGCAGTAGTAATAAGTGGACTGTTCGGGATATAGAAAAATTTTCACGAATGGAATCAAAATATCTAGGAGATTTCAGTGAGGTCACAATGGGACATGCTTGTATGAGTTTGCTTTTCGATACAGAGCAACATTTTAAGGAACCGAATCTAGGTATCATGGTGAATTCAGTAGGTTACCAATAGGATTCACAGGTAATAAGCTTGTTATTCAAGATAGAGCAACGTTTTAATGAACTGAAACACTGTTTCTTTGTGAAATCAGTTAGTTCCCCGTAGCCTGCTCTTGTAATATGTGTACTTTTAAAGATTTCAAAATTTGTTGAGCCGAATCTGAGTAACATGGTGAATTGGGTTAGTTCACAATAGGCCGCAATAGTAATAAGTGGACTGTTCGGGATATAGAAAAATTTTCACGAATGGAATCAAAATTTCTAGGCGAATTCAGTGAGTTCCCAAAGGGATATGCTTGTATGAGTTTGCTTTTCAATATAGAGCAACATTTTAAGGAACGGTATCTAGGTATCATGGTGAATTCAGTAGGTTACCAATAGGATTCACATGTCATAAGCTTGTTATTCAAGATAGAGCAACGATTTAATGAACTGAAACACTGTTTCTTTGTGAATTCAGTTAGTTCCCAGTAGCCTCCTCTTGTAATATGTGTACTTTCAAAGATTTATCAAAATTTGGTGAGCCGAATCTGAGTAACATGGTGAATTGGGGTAGTTCCCAGAGGTCGCTGTAGTAATAAGTGGACTGTTCGGGATATAGAAAATTTTTCAGGAATGGAATCAAAATTTCTAGGCGAATTCTGTGAGTTCCCAATGGGAAATGCTTGTATGAGTTTGCTTTTCGATACAGAGCAACATATTAAGGAACAGAATCTAAGTATCATGGTGAATTCAGTAGGGTCCCAATAGGATTCGCATGTAATAAGGTTGTTATGCAAGATAGAGCAAGTTTTAACGAACTGAAACACTGTTTCTTTGTGAATTCAGTTAGTTTCCAAAAGCCTGCTCTTGTAATATGTGTACTTTTAAATATTCATCAAAATTTGGTGAGCCGAGTCTGAGTAACATGGTGAATTGGGTTAGTTCCCAATAGGCCGCAGTAGTAATAAGTGGACTGTTCGGGATATAGAAAAATTTTCACGAATGGAATCAAAATATCCAGGAGATTTCAGTGAGGTCACAATGGGACATGCTTGTATGAGTTTGCTTTTCGATACAGAGCAACATTTTATGGAACGGAATCTAGGTATCATGGTGAATTCAGTAGGTTACCAATAGGATTCACAGGTAATAAGCTTGTTATTCAAGATAGAGCAACGATTTAATGAACTGAAACACTGTTTCTTTGTGAATTCAGTTAGTTCCCAGTAGCCTGCTCTTGTAATATGTGTACTTTCAAAGATTTATCAAAATTTGGTGAGCCGAACCTGAGTAACATGGTGAATTCGGGTAGTTCCCAGAGGTCGCTGTAGTAATAAGTGGACTGTTCGGGATATAGAAAATTTTTCACGAATGGAATCAAAATTTCTCGGCAAATTCTGTGAGTTCCCAATGGGAAATGCTTGTATGAGTTTGCTTTTCGATACAGAGCAACATATTAAGGAACGGAATCTAAGTATCATGGTGAATTCTGTAGGGTCCCAATAGGATTCGCATGTAATAAGGTTGTTATGCAAGATAGAGCAAGTTTTAACGAACTGAAACACTGTTTCTTTGTGAATTCAGTTAGTTCCCAATAGCCTCTCTTGTAATATGTGTACTTTTAAAGATTTATCAAAATTTGGTGAGCCGATTCTGAGTAACATGGTGAATTCGGTTAGTTCTCAATAGGCCGCAGTAGTAATAAGTGGACTGTTCGGGATATAGAAAAATTTTCACGAATGGAATCAAAATATCTAGGAGATTTCAGTGAGGTCACAATGGGACATGCTTGTATGAGTGCTTTTCAATACAGAGCAACATTTTAAGGAACGGAATCTAGGTATCATGGTGAATTCAGTAGGTTACCAATAGGATTCACATGTAATAAGCTTGTTATTCAAGATAGGGCAAAGTTTTAATGAACTGAAACACTGTTTCTTTGTGAATTCAGTTAGTTCCCCGTAGCCTGCTCTTGTAATATGTGTACTTTCAAAGATTTATCAAAATTTGGTGAGCCGAATCTGAGTAACATGGTGAATTCGGGTAGTTCCCAGAGGTCGCAGTAGTAATAAGTGGACTGTTCGGGATATAGAAAATTTTTCACGAATGGAATCAAAATTTCGAGGCGAATTCTGTGAGTTCCCAGTGGGAAATGCTCGTATGAGTTTGCTTTTCGATACAGAGCAACATATTAAGGAACGGAATCTAAGTATCATGGTGAATTCAGTAGGGTCCTAATAGGATTCGCATGTAATAAGGTTGTTATGCAAGATAGAGCAAGTTCTAACGAACTGAAACACTGTTTCTTTGTGAATTCAGTTAGTTCCCAAAAGCCTGCTCTTGTAATATGTGTACTTTTAAATATTTATCAAAATTTGGTGAGCCGAATCTGAGTAACATGGTGAATTGGGTTAGTTCACAATAGGCCGCAGTAGTAATAAGTGGTCTGTTCGGGATATAAAAAATTTTCACGAATGTAATCAAAATTTCTAGGCGAATTCAGTGAGTTCCCAAAGGGACATGCTTGTATGAGTTTGCTTTTCAGTATAGAGCATCATTTTAAGGAACGGAATCTAAGTATAATGGTGAATTCAGTAGGTTCCCAATAGGATTCACATGTAATAAGCTTGTTATTCAAGATAGAGCAACGATTTAATGAACTGAAACACTGTTTCTTTGTGAATTCAGTTAGTTCCCAGTAGCCTCCTCTTGTAATATGTGTACTTTCAAAGATTTATCAAAATTTGGTGAGCCGAATCTGAGTAACATGGTGAATTCGGGTAATTCCCAGAGGTCGCTGTAGTAATAAGTGGACTGTTCGGGATATAGAAAATTTTTCACGAATGGAATCAATATTTCTCGGCAAATTCTGTGAGTTCCCAATGGGAAATGCTTGTATGAGTTTGCTTTTCGATACAGAGCAACATATTAAGGAACAGAATCTAAGTATCATGGTGAATTCAGTAGGGTCCCTATAGGATTTGCATGTAATAAGGTTGTTATGCAAGATAGAGCAAGTTTTAACGAACTGAAACACTGTTTCTTTGTGAACTCAGTTAGTTCCCAATAGCCTGCTCTTGTAATATGTGTACTTTTAAAGATTTATCAAAATTTGGTGAGCCGAATCTGAGTAACAAGGTGAATTGGGTTAGTTCCCAATAGGCCGCAGTAGTAATAAGTGGACTGTTCGGGTATAGAAAAATTTTCACGAATGGAATCAATATATCTAGGAGATTTCAGTGAGGTCACAATGGGACATGCTTGTATGAGTTTGCTTTTCGATACAGAGCAACATTTAAGGAACGGAATCTAGGTATCATGGTGAATTCAGTAGGTTACCAATAGGATTCACAGGTAATAAGCTTGTTATTCAAGATAGAGCAACGTTTTAATGAACTGAAACACTGTTTCTTTGTGAATTCAGTTAGTTCCCCGTAGCCTGCTCTTGTAATATGTGTACTTTCAAAGATTTATCAAAATTTGGTGAGCCGAATCTGAGTAACATGGTGAATTCGGGTAGTTCCCAGAGGTCGCAGTAGTAATAAGTGGACTGTTCGGGATATAGAAAATTTTTCACGAATGGAATCAAAATTTCGAGGCGAATTCTGTGAGTTCCCAATGGGAAATGCTCGTATGAGTTTGCTTTTCGATACAGAGCAACATATTAAGGAACGGAATCTAAGTATCATGGTGAATTCAGTAGGGTCCCAAAAGGATTCGCATGTAATAAGGTTGTTATGCAAGATAGAGCAAGTTCTAACGAACTGAAACACTGTTTCTTTGTGAATTCAGTTAGTTCCCAAAAGCCTGCTCTTGTAATATGTGTACTTTTAAATATTTATCAAAATTTGGTGAGCCGAATCTGAGTAACATGGTGAATTGGGTTAGTTCACAATAGGCCGCAGTAGTAATAAGTGGTCTGTTCGGGATATAAAAAATTTTCATGAATGTAATCAAAATTTCTAGGCGAATTCAGTGAGTTCCCAAAGGGACATGCTTGTATGAGTTTGCTTTTTAGTATAGAGCATCATTTTAAGGAACGGAATCTAAGTATAATGGTGAATTCAGTAGGTTCCCAATAGGATTCACATGTAATAAGCTTGTTATTCAAGATAGAGCAACGATTTAATGAACTGAAACACTGTTTCTTTGTGAATTCAGTTAGTTCCCAGTAGCCTGCTCTTGTAATATGTGTACTTTCAAAGATTTATCAAAATTTGGTGAGCCGAATCTGAGTAACATGGTGAATTCGGGTAGTTCCCAGAGGTCGCTGTAGTAATAAGTGGACTGTTCGGGATATAGAAAAATTTTCACGAATGGAATCAAAATTTCTCGGCAAATTCTGTGAGTTCCCAATGGGAAATGCTTGTATGAGTTTGCTTTTCGATACAGAGCAACATATTAAGGAACAGAATCTAAGTATCATGGTGAATTCAGTAGGGTCCCAATAGGATTTGCATGTAATAAGGTTGTTATGCAAGATAGAGCAAGTTTTAACGAACTGAAACACTGTTTCTTTGTGAATTCAGTTAGTTCCCAATAGCCTGCTCTTGTAATATGTGTACACCCAAAGATTTATCAAAATTTGTTGAGCCGAATCTGAGTAACATGGTGAATTGGGTTAGTTCACAATAGGCCGCAGTAGTAATAAGTGGACTGTTCGGGATATAGAAAAATTTTCACGAATGGAATCAAAATTTCTAGGCGAATTCAGTGAGTTCCCAAAGGGACATGCTTGTATGAGTTTGCTTTTCAATATAGAGCAACATTTTAAGGAACGGTATCTAGGTATCATGGTGAATTCAGTAGGTTACCAATAGGATTCACATGTAATAAGCTTGTTATTCAAGATAGAGCAACGATTTAATGAACTGAAACACTGTTTCTTTGTGAACTCAGTTAGTTCCCAGTAGCCTCCTCTTGTAATATGTGTACTTTCAAAGATTTATCAAAATTTGGTGAGCCGAATCTGAGTAACATGGTGAATTGAGGTAGTTCCCAGAGGTCGCTGTAGTAATAAGTGGACTGTTCGGGATATAGAAAATTTTTCAGGAATGGAATCAAAATTTCTAGGCGAATTCTGTGAGTTCCCAATGGGAAATGCTTGTATGAGTTTGCTTTTCGATACAGAGCAACATATTAAAGAACGGAATCTAAGTATCATGGTGAATTCAGTAGGGTCCCAATAGGATTCGCATGTAATAAGGTTGTTATGCAAGATAGAGCAAGTTTTAACGAACTGAAACACTGTTTCTTTGAGAACTCAGTTAGTTCCCAATAGCCTGCTCTTGTAATATGTGTACATTTAAAGATTTATCAAAATTTGGTGAGCCGAATCTGAGTAACAAGGTGAATTGGGTTAGTTCCCAATAGGCCGCAGTAGTAATAAGTGGACTGTTCGGGATATAGAAAAATTTTCACGAATAGAATCAAAATATCTAGGAGATTTCAGTGAGGTCACAATGGGACATGCTTGTATGAGTTTGCTTTTCGATACAGAGCAACATTTAAGGAACGGAATCTAGGTATCATGGTGAATTCAGTAGGTTACCAATAGGATTCACATGTAATAAACTTGTTATTCAAGATAGAGCAACGATTTAATGAACTGAAACACTGTTTCTTTGTGAATTCAGTTAGTTCCCAGTAGCCTGCTCTTGTAATATGTGTACTTTCAAAGATTTATCAAAATTTGGTGAGCCGAATCTGAGTAACATGGTGAATTCGGGTAGTTCCCAGAGGTCGCTGTAGTAATAAGTGGACTGTTCGGGATATAGAAAATTTTTCACGAATGGAATCAATATTTCTCGGCAAATTCTGTGAGTTCCCAATGGGAAATGCTTGTATGAGTTTGCTTTTCGATACAGAGCAACATATTAAGGAACAGAATCTAAGTATCATGGTGAATTCAGTAGGGTCCCAATAGGATTTGCATGTAATAAGGTTGTTATGCAAGATAGAGCAAGTTTTAACGAACTGAAACACTGTTTCTTTGTGAATTCAGTTAGTTCCCAATAGCCTGCTCTTGTAATATGTGTACACCCAAAGATTTATCAAAATTTGTTGAGCCGAATCTGAGTAACATGGTGAATTGGGTTAGTTCACAATAGGCCGCAGTAGTAATAAGTGGACTGTTCGGGATATAGAAAAATTTTCACGAATGGAATCAAAATTTCTAGGCGAATTCAGTGAGTTCCCAAAGGGACATGCTTGTATGAGTTTGCTTTTCTATATAGAGCAACATTTTAAGGAACGGTATCTAGGTATCATGGTGAATTCAGTAGGTTACCAATAGGATTCACATGTAATAAGCTTGTTATTCAAGATAGAGCAACGATTTAATGAACTGAAACACTGTTTCTTTGTGAACTCAGTTAGTTCCCAGTAGCCTCCTCTTGTAATATGTGTACTTTCAAAGATTTATCAAAATTTGGTGAGCCGAATCTGAGTAACATGGTGAATTGGGGTAGTTCCCAGAGGTCGCTGTAGTAATAAGTGGACTGTTCGGGATATAGAAAATTTTTCAGGAATGGAATCAAAATTTCTAGGCGAATTCTGTGAGTTCCCAATGGGAAATGCTTGTATGAGTTTGCTTTTCGATACAGAGCAACATATTAAAGAACGGAATCTAAGTATCATGGTGAATTCAGTAGGGTCCCAAAAGGATTCGCATGTAATAAGGTTGTTATGCAAGATAGAGCAAGTTTTAACGAACTGAAACACTGTTTCTTTGTGAACTCAGTTAGTTCCCAATAGCCTGCTCTTGTAATATGTGTACTTTTAAAGATTTATCAAAATTTGGTGAGCCGAATCTGAGTAACAAGGTGAATTGGGTTAGTTCCCAATAGGCCGCAGTAGTAATAAGTGGACTGTTCGGGATATAGAAAAATTTTCACGAATGGAATCAAAATATCTAGGTGATTTCAGTGAGGTCACAATGGGACATGCTTGTATGAGTTTGCTTTTCGATACAGAGCAACATTTAAGGAACGGAATCTAGGTATCATGGTGAATTCAGTAGGTTACCAATAGGATTCACAGGTAATAAGCTTGTTATTCAAGATAGAGCAACGTTTTAATGAACTGAAACACTGTTTCTTTGTGAATTCAGTTAGTTCCCCGTAGCCTGCTCTTGTAATATGTGTACTTTCAAAGATTTATCAAAATTTGGTGAGCCGAATCTGAGTAACATGGTGAATTCGGGTAGTTCCCAGAGGTCGCAGTAGTAATAAGTGGACTGTTCGGGATATAGAAAATTTTTCACGAATGGAATCAAAATTTCGAGGCGAATTCTGTGAGTTCCCAATGGGAAATGCTCGTATGAGTTTGCTTTTCGATACAGAGCAACATATTAAGGAACGGAATCTAAGTATCATGGTGAATTCAGTAGGGTCCCAAAAGGATTCGCATGTAATAAGGTTGTTATGCAAGATAGAGCAAGTTCTAATGAACTGAAACACTGTTTCCTTGTGAATTCAGTTAGTTCCCAAAAGCCTGCTCTTGTAATATGTGTACTTTTAAATATTTATCAAAATTTTGTGAGCCGAATCTGAGTAACATGGTAAATTGGGTTAGTTCACAATAGGCCGCAGTAGTAATAAGTGGTCTGTTCGGGATATAAAAAATTTTCATGAATGTAATCAAAATTTCTAGGCGAATTCAGTGATTTCCCAAAGGGACATGCTTGTATGAGTTTGCTTTTCAGTATAGAGCATCATTTTAAGGAACGGAATCTAAGTATAATGGTGAATTCAGTAGGTTCCCAATAGGATTCACATGTAATAAGCTTGTTATTCAAGATAGAGCAACGATTTAATGAACTGAAACACTGTTTTTTGTGAATTCAGTTAGTTCCCAGTAGCCTGCTCTTGTAATATGTGTACTTTCAAAGATTTATCAAAATTTGGTGAGCCGAATCTGAGTAACATGGTGAATTCGGGTAGTTCCCAGAGGTCGCTGTAGTAATAAGTGGACTGTTCGGGATATAGAAAAATTTTCACGAATGGAATCAAAATTTCTCGGCAAATTCTGTGAGTTCCCAATGGGAAATGCTTGTATGAGTTTGCTTTTCGATACAGAGCAACATATTAAGGAACAGAATCTAAGTATCATGGTGAATTCAGTAGGGTCCCAATAGGATTTGCATGTAATAAGGATGTTATGCAAGATAGAGCAAGTTTTAACGAACTGAAACACTGTTTCTTTGTGAATTCAGTTAGTTCCCAATAGCCTGCTCTTGTAATATGTGTACACCCAAAGATTTATCAAAATTTGTTGAGCCGAATCTGAGTAACATGGTGAATTGGGTTAGTTCACAATAGGCCGCAGTAGTAATAAGTGGACTGTTCGGGATATAGAAAAATTTTCACGAATGGAATCAAAATTTCTAGGCGAATTCAGTGAGTTCCCAAAGGGACATGCTTGTATGAGTTTGCTTTTCAATATAGAGCAATATTTTAAGGAACGGTATCTAGGTATCATGGTGAATTCAGTAGGTTACCAATAGGATTCACATGTAATAAGCTTGTTATTCAAGATAGAGCAACGATTTAATGAACTGAAACACTGTTTCTTTGTGAACTCAGTTAGTTCCCAGTAGCCTCCTCTTGTAATATGTGTACTTTCAAAGATTTATCAAAATTTGGTGAGCCGAATCTGAGTAACATGGTGAATTGGGGTAGTTCCCAGAGGTCGCTGTAGTAATAAGTGGACTGTTCGGGATATAGAAAATTTTTCAGGAATGGAATCAAAATTTCTAGGCGAATTCTGTGAGTTCCCAATGGGAAATGCTTGTATGAGTTTGCTTTTCGATACAGAGCAACATATTAAAGAACGGAATCTAAGTATCATGGTGAATTCAGTAGGGTCCCAATAGGATTCGCATGTAATAAGGTTGTTATGCAAGATAGAGCAAGTATTAACGAACTGAAACACTGTTTCTTTGTGAACTCAGTTAGTTCCCAATAGCCTGCTCTTGTAATATGTGTACTTTTAAAGATTTATCAAAATTTGGTGAGCCGAATCTGAGTAACAAGGTGAATTGGGTTAGTTCCCAATAGGCCGCAGTAGTAATAAGTGGACTGTTCGGGATATAGAAAAATTTTCACGAATGGAATCAAAATATCTAGGAGATTTCAGTGAGGTCACAATGGGACATGCTTGTATGAGTTTGCTTTTCGATACAGAGCAACATTTAAGGAACGGAATCTAGGTATCATGGTGAATTCAGTAGGTTACCAATAGGATTCACAGGTAATAAGCTTGTTATTCAAGATAGAGCAACGTTTTAATGAACTGAAACACTGTTTCTTTGTGAATTCAGTTAGTTCCCCGTAGCCTGCTCTTGTAATATGTGTACTTTCAAAGATTTATCAAAATTTGGTGAGCCGAATCTGAGTAACATGGTGAATTCGGGTAGTTCCCAGAGGTCGCAGTAGTAATAAGTGGACTGTTCGGGATATAGAAAATTTTTCACGAATGGAATCAAAATTTCGAGGCGAATTCTGTGAGTTCCCAATGGGAAATGCTCGTATGAGTTTGCTTTTCGATACAGAGCAACATATTAAAGAAAGGAATCTAAGTATCATGGTGAATTCAGTAGGGTCCCAATAGGATTCGCATGTAATAAGGTTGTTATGCAAGATAGAGCAAGTTTTAACGAACTGAAACACTGTTTCTTTGTGAACTCAGTTAGTTCCCAATAGCCTGCTCTTGTAATATGTGTACTTTTAAAGATTTATCAAAATTTGGTGAGCCGAATATGAGTAACAAGGTGAATTGGGTTAGTTCCCAATAGGCCGCAGTAGTAATAAGTGGACTGTTCGGGATATAGAAAAATTTTCACGAATGGAATCAAAATATCTAGGAGATTTCAGTGAGGTCACAATGGGACATGCTTGTATGAGTTTGCTTTTCGATACAGAGCAACATATTAAAGAACGGAATCTAAGTATCATGGTGAATTCAGTAGGGTCCCAATAGGAATCGCATGTAATAAGGTTGTTATGCAAGATAGAGCAAGTTTTAACGAACTGAAACACTGTTTCTTTGTGAACTCAGTTAGTTCCCAATAGCCTGCTCTTGTAATATGTGTACTTTTAAAGATTTATCAAAATTTGGTGAGCCGAATCTGAGTAACAAGGTGAATTGGGTTAGTTCCCAATAGGCCGCAGTAGTAATAAGTGGACTGTTCGGGATATAGAAAAATTTTCACGAATGGAATCAAAATATCTAGGAGATTTCAGTGAGGTCACAATGGGACATGCTTGTATGAGTTTGCTTTTCGATACAGAGCAACATTTAAGGAACGGAATCTAGGTATCATGGTGAATTCAGTAGGTTACCAATAGGATTCACAGGTAATAAGCTTGTTATTCAAGATAGAGCAACGATTTAATGAACTGAAACACTGTTTCTTTGTGAATTCAGTTAGTTCCCAGTAGCCTGCTCTTGTAATATGTGTACTTTCAAAGATTTATCAAAATTTGGTGAGCCGAATCTGAGTAACATGGTGAATTCGGGTAGTTCCCAGAGGTCGCTGTAGTAATAAGTGGACTGTTCGGGATATAGAAAATTTTTCACGAATGGAATCAAAATTTCTCGGCAAATTCTGTGAGTTCCCAATGGGAAATGCTTGTATGAGTTTGCTTTTCGATACAGAGCATCATATTAAAGAACAGAATCTAAGTATCATGGTGAATTCAGTAGGGTCCCAATAGGATTCGCATGTAATAAGGTTGTTATGCAAGATAGAGCAAGTTTTAACGAACTGAAACACTGTTTCTTTGTGAATTCAGTTAGTTCCCAATAGCCTGCTCTTGTAATATGTGTACACCCAAAGATTTATCAAAATTTGTTGAGCCGAATCTGAGTAACATGGTGAATTGGGTTAGTTCACAATAGGCCGCAGTAGTAATAAGTGGACTGTTCGGGATATAGAAAAATTTTCACGAATGGAATCAAAATTTCTAGGCGAATTCAATGAGTTCCCAAAGGGACATGCTTGTATGAGTTTGCTTTTCAATATAGAGCAACATTTTAAGGAACGGTATCTAGGTATCATGGTGAATTCAGTAGTTTACCAATAGGATTCACATGTAATAAGCTTGTTATTCAAGATAGAGCAACGATTTAATGAACTGAAACACTGTTTCTTTGTGAACTCAGTTAGTTCCCAGTAGCCTCCTCTTGTAATATGTGTACTTTCAAAGATTTATCAAAATTTGGTGAGCCGAATCTGAGTAACATGGTGAATTGGGGTAGTTCCCAGTGGTCGTTGTAGTAATAAGTGGACTGTTCGGGATATAGAAAATTTTTCAGGAATGGAATCAAAATTTCTAGGCGAATTCTGTGAGTTCCCAATGGGAAATGCTTGTATGAGTTTGCTTTTCGATACAGAGCAACATATTAAAGAACGGAATCTAAGTATCATGGTGAATTCAGTAGAGTCCCAATAGGATTCGCATGTAATAAGGTTGTTATGCAAGATAGAGCAAGTTTTAACGAACTGAAACACTGTTTCTTTGTGAACTCAGTTAGTTCCCAATAGCCTGCTCTTGTAATATGTGTACTTTTAAAGATTTATCAAAATTTGGTGAGCCGAATCTGAGTAACATGGTGAATTGGGTTAGTTCCCAATAGGCCGCAGTAGTAATAAGTGGACTGTTCGGGATATAGAAAAATTTTCACGAATGGAATCAAAATATCTAGGAGATTTCAGTGAGGTCACAATGGGACATGCTTGTATGAGTTTGCTTTTCGATACAGAGCAACATTTAAGGAACGGAATCTAGGTATCATGGTGAATTCAGTAGGTTACCAATAGGATTCACAGGTAATAAGCTTGTTATTCAAGATAGAGCAACGTTTTAATGAACTGAAACACTGTTTCTTTGTGAATTCAGTTAGTTCCCCGTAGCCTGCTCTTGTAATATGTGTACTTTCAAAGATTTATCAAAATTTGGTGAGCCGAATCTGAGTAACATGGTGAATTCGGGTAGTTCCCAGAGGTCGCTGTAGTAATAAGTGGACTGTTCGGGATATAGAAAATTTTTCACGAATGGAATCAAAATTTCTAGGCGAATTCTGTGAGTTCCCAAACGGAAATGCTTGAATGAGTTTGCTTTTCGATACAGAGCAACATATTAAGGAACGGAATCTAAGTATCATGGTGAATTCAGTAAGGTCCCAATAGGATTCGCATGTAATAAGGTTGTTATGCAAGATAGAGCAAGTTCTAACGAACTGAAACACTGTTTCTTTGTGAATTCAGTTAGTTCCCAAAAGCCTGCTCTTGTAATATGTGTACTTTTAAATATTTATCAAAATTTGGTGAGCCGAATCTGAGTAACATGGTGAATTGGGTTAGTTCACAATAGGCCGCAGTAGTAATAAGTGGACTGTTCGTGATATAGAAAAATTTTCACGAATGGAATCAAAATTTCTAGGCGAATTCAGTGAGTTCCCAAAGGGACATGCTTGTATGAGTTTGCTTTTCAGTATAGAGCAACATTTTAAGGAACGGAATCTAAGTATAATGGTGAATTCAGTAGGTTCCCAATAGGATTCACATGTAATAAGCTTGTTATTCAAGATAGAGCAACGATTTAATGAACTGAAACACTGTTTGTTTGTGAATTCAGTTAGTTCCCAGTAGCCTGCTCTTGTAATATGTGTACTTTCAAAGATTTCTCAAAATTTGGTGAGCCGAATCTGAGTAACATGGTGAATTCGGGTAGTTCCCAGAGGTCGCTGTAGTAATAAGAGAACTGTTCGGGATATTGAAAATTTTTCACGAATGGAATCAAAATTTCTCGGCAAATTCTGTGAGTTCCCAATGGGAAATGCTTGTATGAGTTTGCTTTTCGATACAGAGCAACATATTAAGGAACGGAATCTAAGTATCATGGTGAATTCAGTAGGGTCCCAATAGGATTCGCATGTAATAAGGTTGTTATGCAAGATAGAGCAAGTTTTAACGAACTGAAACACTGTTTCTTTGTGAAATCTGTTAGTTCCCAATAGCCTGCTCTTGTAATATGTGTACTTTCAAAGATTTATCAAAATTTGTTGAGCCGAATCTGAGTAACATGGTGAATTGGGTTAGTTCACAATAGGCCGCAGTAGTAATAAGTGGACTGTTCGGGATATAGAAAAATTTTCACGAATGGAATCAAAATTTCTAGGTGAATTCAGTGAGTTCCCAAAGGGACATGCTTGTATGAGTTTGCTTTTCAATATAGAGCAACATTTTAAGGAACGGTATCTAGGTATCATGGTGAATTCAGTAGGTTACCAATAGGATTCACATGTAATAAGCTTGTTATTCAAGATAGAGCAACGATTTAATGAACTGAAACACTGTTTCTTTGTGAACTCAGTTAGTTCCCAGTAGCCTCCTCTTGTAATATGTGTACTTTCAAAGATTTATCAAAATTTGGTGAGCCGAATCTGAGTAACATGGTGAATTGGGGTAGTTCCCAGAGGTCGCTGTAGTAATAAGTGGACTGTTCGGGATATAGAAAATTTTTCAGGAATGGAATCAAAATTTCTAGGCGAATTCTGTGAGTTCCCAATGGGAAATGCTTGTATGAGTTTGCTTTTCGATACAGAGCAACATATTAAAGAACGGAATCTAAGTATCATGGTGAATTCAGTAGGGTCCCAATAGGATTCGCATGTAATAAGGTTGTTATGCAAGATAGAGCAAGTTTTAACGAACTGAAACACTGTTTCTTTGTGAACTCAGTTAGTTCACAATAGCCTGCTCTTGTAATATGTGTACTTTTAAAGATTTATCAAAATTTGGTGAGCCGAATCTGAGTAACATGGTGAATTGGGTTAGTTCCCAATAGGCCGCAGTAGTAATAAGTGGACTGTTCGGGATATAGAAAAATTTTCACGAATGGAATCAAAATTTCTAGGCGAATTCAGTGAGTTCCCAAAGGGACATGCTTGTATGAGTTTGCTTTTCAATATAGAGCAACATTTTAAGGAACGGTATCTAGGTATCATGGTGATCAGTAGGTTACCAATAGGATTCACATGTAATAAGCTTGTTATTCAAGATAGAGCAACGATTTAATGAACTGAAACACTGTTTCTTTGTGAATTCAGTTAGTTCCCAGTAGCCTGCTCTTGTAATATGTGTACTTTCAAAGATTTATCAAAATTTGGTGAGCCGAATCTGAGGAACATGGTGAATTGGGGTAGTTCCCAGAGGTCGCTGTAGTAATAAGTGGACTGTTCGGGATATAGAAAAATTTTCACGAATGGAATCAAAATATCTAGGAGATTTCAGTGAGGTCACAATGGGACATGCTTGTATGAGTTTGCTTTTCGATACAGAGCAACATTTTAAGGAACGGAATCTAGGTATCTTGGTGAATTCAGTAGGTTACCAATAGGATTCACAGGTAATAAGCTTGTTATTCAAGATAGAGCAACGTTTTAATGAACTGAAACACTGTTTCTTTGTGAATTCAGTTAGTTCCCCGTAGCCTGCTCTTGTAATATGTGTACTTTCAAAGATTTATCAAAATTTGGTGAGACGAATCTGAGTAACATGGTGAATTCGGGTAGTTCCCAGAGGTCGCAGTAGTAATAAGTGGACTGTTCGGGATATAGAAAATTTTTCACGAATGGAATCAAAATTTCTAGGCGAATTCTGTGAGTTCCCAAACGGAAATCCTTGGATGAGTTTGCTTTTCGATACAGAGCAACATATTAAGGAACGGAATCTAAGTATCATGGTGAATTCAGTAGGTTCCCAATAGGATTCGCATGTAATAAGCTTGTTATTCAATATAGAGCAACGTTTTAACTAACTGAAACACTGTTTCTTTGTGAAATCAGTTAGTTCCCAGTAGCCTGCTCCTGTAATATGTGTACTTTTAAAGATTTATCAAAATTTGTTGAGCCGAATCTGAGTAACATGGTGAATTGTGTTAGTTCACAATAGGCCGCAGTAGTAATAAGTGGACTGTTCGGGATATAGAAAAATTTTCACGAATGGAATCAAAATTTCTAGGCGAATTCAGTGAGTTCCCAAAGGGACATGCTTGTATGAGTTTGCTTTTCAATATAGAGCAACATTTTAAGGAATGGTATCTAGGTATCATGGTGAATTCAGTAGGTTACCAATAGGATTCACATGTAATAAGCTTGTTGTTCAAGATAGAGCAACGATTTAATGAACTGAAACACTGTTTCTTTGTGAATTCAGTTAGTTCCCAGTAGCCTGCTCTTATAATATGTGTACTTTCAAAGATTTATCAAAATTTGGTGAGCCGAATCTGAGTAACATGGTGAATTCGGGTAGTTCCCAGAGGTCGCTGTAGTAATAAGTGGACTGTTCGGGATATAGAAAATTTTTCAGGAATGAAATCAAAATTTCTAGGCGAATTCTGTGAGTTCCCAATGGGAAATGCTTGTATGAGTTTGCTTTTCGATACAGAGCAACATATTAAGGAACGGAATCTAAGTATCATGGTGAATTCAGTAGGGTCCCAATAGGATTCGCATGTAATAAGGTTGTTATGCAAGATAGAGCAAGTTCTAACGAACTGAAACACTGTTTCTTTGTGAATTCAGTTAGTTCACAAAAGCCTGCTCTTGTAATATGTGTACTTTTAAATATTTATCAAAATTTGGTGAGCCGCATCTGAGTAACATGGTGAATTGGGTTAGTTCACAATAGGCCGCAGTAGTAATAAGTGGTCTGTTCGGGATATAAAAAATTTTCACGAATGTAATCAAAATTTCTAGGCGAATTCAGTGAGTTCACAAAGGGACATGCTTGTATGAGTTTGCTTTTCAGTATAGAGCATCATTTTAAGGAACGGAATCTAAGTATAATGGTGAATTCAGTAGGTTCCCAATAGGATTCAAATGTAATAAGCTTGTTATTCAAGATAGAGCAACGATTTAATGAACTGAAACACTGTTTCTTTGTGAATTCAGTTAGTTCCCAGTAGCCTCCTCTTGTAATATGTGTACTTTCAAAGATTTATCAAAATTTGGTGAGCCGAATCTGAGTAACATGGGTAATTCGGGTAGTGCCCAGAGGTCGCTGTAGTAATAAGTGGACTGTTCGGGATATAGAAAATTTTTCACGAATGGATCAAAATTTCTCGGCAAATTCTGTGAGTTCCCAATGGGAAATGCTTGTATGAGTTTGCTTTTCGATACAGAGCAACATATTAAGGAACGGAATCTAAGTATCATGGTGAATTCAGTAGGGTCCCAATAGGATTCGCATGTAATAAGGTTGTTATGCAAGATAGAGCAAGTTTTAACTAACTGAAACACTGTTTCTTTGTGAAATCAGTTAGTTCCCAATAGCCTGCTCTTGTAATATGTGTACTTTTAAAGATTTATGAAAATTTGGTGAGCCGAATCTGATTAACATGGTGAATTCGGTTAGTTCCCAATAGGCCGCAGTAGTAATAAGTGGACTGTTCGGGATATAGAAAAATTTTCACGAATGGAATCAAAATATCTAGGAGATTTCAGTGAGGTCACAATGGGACATGCTTGTATGAGTTTGCTTTTCGATACAGAGCAACATTTTAAGGAACGGAATCTAGGTATCATGGTGAATTCAGTAGGTTACCAATAGGATTCGCATGTAATAAGCTTGTTATTCAAGATAGAGCAACGTTTTAACGAACTGAAAACTGTTTCTTTGTGAATTCAGTTAGTTCCCAGTAGCCTGCTCTTGTAATATGTGTACTTTTAAATATCTATCAAAATTAGGGGAGCCGAATCTGAGTAACATGGTGAATTCGGTTAGTTCCCAATGGGCCACAGTAGTAATTGTGGACTCTTCGTGATATAGAAAAATTTTCACGAATGGAATCAAAATTTCTAGGCAAATTCAGTGAGTTCCCAATGGGAAATGCTTGTATGAGTTTGCTTTTCAATATAGAGCAACAGTTTAAGGAACGGAATCTAAGTATCACGGTGAATTCAGTAGGTTCCTTAAAGGATTCGCATGTAATAGACTTGTTATTCGAGATAGAGCAACGTTTTAACGAACTGAAACATTGTTTCTTTGTGAATTCCGTTAGTTCCCAGAAGCCTGCTCTTGTAATATGTGTACTTTTAAATATTTATCAAAATTAGGGGAGCCGAATCTGAGTAACATGGTGAATTCGGTTAGTTCCCAATGGGCCACAGTAGTAATAAGTGGACTCTTCGGGATATAGAAAAATTTTCACGAATGGAATCAAAATTTCTAGGCGAAATCAGTGAGTTCCCAAAGGGACATGCTTATATGAGTTTGCTTTTCAATATAGAGCAATATTTTAAAGAACGGAATCTAAGTATAATGGTGAATTCAGTAGGTTCCCAATAGGATTCACATGTAATAAGCTTGTTATTCAAGATAGAGCAACAATTTAATGAACTGAAACACAGTTTCTTTGTGAATTCAGTTAGTTCCCAGTAGCCTGCTCTTGTAATATGTGTACTTTCAAAGATTTATCAAAATTTGGTGAGCCGAATCTGAGTAACATGGTGAATTCAGGTAGTTCCCAGAGGTCGCTGTAGTAATAAGTGGACTGTTCGGGATATAGAAAATTTTTCACGAATGGAATCAAAATTTCTAGGCGAATTCTGTGAGTTCCCAAACGGAAATGCTTGTATGAGTTTGCTTTTCGATACAGAGCAACATATTAAGGAACGGAATCTAGGTATCATGGTGAATTAAGTAGGGTCCCAATAGGATTCAAATGTAATAAGGTTGTTATGCAAGATAGAACAAGTTTTACTGCAGTAGTAATAAGTGGTCTGTTCGGGATATAAAACATTTTCACGAATGTAATCAAAATTTCTAGGCGAATTCAGTGAGTTCCCAAAGGGACATGCTTGTATGAGTTTGCTTTTCAATATAGAGCAACATTTTAAGGAACGGAATCTAAGTATAATGGTGAATTGAGTAGGTTCCCAATAGGATTAGCATGTAATAAGCTTGTTATTCAAGATAGAGCAACGTTTCAACGAACTGAAACACTGTTTCTTTGTGAATTCAGTTAGTTCCCATAGCCTGCTCTTGTAATATGTGTACTTTTAAATATTTATCAAAATTTGGGGAGCCGAATCTAAGTAACATGGTGAATTCGGTTAGTTCCCAATGGGCCACAGTAGTACTAAGTGGAATCTTCGGGATATAGAAAAACTTTCACGAATAGAATCAAAATTTCTAGGCGAATTCAGTGAGTTCCCAATGGGACATGCTTGTATGAGTTTGTTTTTCTATATAGAGCAACATTATAAGGAACGGAATCTAAGTATCATGGTGAATTCAGTAAGTTCCCAAAAGGATTCGCATGTATTAAGCTTGTTATTCAAGATAGAGCAAGTTTTTACGAACTGAAACACTGTTTCTTTGTGAATTCAATTAGTTCCCAGTAGCCTGCTCTTGTAATATGTGTACTTTCAAAGATTTATCAAAATTTGGTGAGCCGAATCTGAGTAACATGGTGAATTCGGGTAGTTCAAAGAGGTCGCAGTAGTAATAAGTGGACTGTTCAGGATATAGAAAATTTTTCACGAATGGAATCAAAATTTCTAGGCGGATTCTGTGATTTCCCAATGGGAAATGCTTGTATGAGTTTGCTTTTCGATACAGAGCAACATTTTAAGGAACGGAATCTAAGTATCATGGTGAATTCTGTAGGTTCCCAATAGGATTCGCATGTAATAAGCTTGTTATTCAAGATAGAGCAACGTTTTAACGAACTGAAACACTGTTTATTTGTGAATTCTATTAGTTCCCAATAGCCTGCTCTTGTAATATGTCTACTTTTAAAGATTTGTCAAAATTCGGTGAGCCGAATCTGCTTTCATGGTGAATTCGGTTAGTTCCCAATAGGCCGTGTAGTAACAAGTGGACTGTTCAGAATATAGAAAAATTTTCACGTATGGAATCAAAATTTCTAGGAGTTTTCAGTGAGGTTACACTGGGACATGCTTGTCTGAGTTTGCTTTTCGATACAAAGCAACATTTTAAGGAACGGAATCTAGGTATCATGGTGAATTCAGTAAGTTACCAATAGGATTCACATGGAATAAGCTTGTTATTCAAGATAGAGCAACGTTTTAACGAACTGTAACTCTGTTTCTTTCTGAATTCCGTTAGTTCCCAGTAACCTGCTCCTGTAATATGTGTACTTTTAAATATTTATCAAAATTAGGGGAGCCGAATTTGAGTAACATGGTGAATTCGGTAAGTTCCTAATGGGCCACAGTAGTAATTGTGGACTCTTCGTGATATAGAAAAATTTTCACGAATGGAATCAAAATTTCTAGGCAAATTCAGTGAGTTCCCAATGGGAAATGCTTGTATGAGTTTGCTTTTCAATATAGAGCAACAGTTTAAGGAACGGAATCTAAGTATCACGGTGAATTCAGTAGGTTCCTTAAAGGATTCGCATGTAATAGACTTGTTATTCGAGATAGAGCAACGTTTTAATGAACTGAAACATTGTTTCTTTGTGAATTCCGTTAGTTCCCAGAAGCCTGCTCTTGTAATATGTGTACTTTTAAATATTTATCAAAATTAGGGGAGCCGAATCTGAGTAACATGGTGAATTCGGTTAGTTCCCAATGGGCCACAGTAGTAATAAGTGGACTCTTCGGGATATAGAAAAATTTTCACGAATGGAATCAAAATTTCTAGGCGAAATCAGTGAGTTCCCAAAGGGACATGCTTATATGAGTTTGCTTTTCAATATAGAGCAATATTTTAAAGAACGGAATCTAAGTATAATGGTGAATTCAGTAGGTTCCCAATAGGATTCACATGTAATAAGCTTGTTATTCAAGATAGAGCAACAATTTAATGAACTGAAACACAGTTTCTTTGTGAATTCAGTTACTTCCCAGTAGCCTGCTCTTGTAATATGTGTACTTTCAAAGATTTATCAAAATTTGGTGAGCCGAATCTGAGTAACATGGTGAATTCAGGTAGTTCCCAGAGGTCGCTGTAGTAATAAGTGGACTGTTCGGGATATAGAAAATTTTTCACGAATGGAATCAAAATTTCTAGGCGAATTCTGTGAGTTCCCAAACGGAAATGCTTGTATGAGTTTGCTTTTCGATACAGAGCAACATATTAAGGAACGGAATCTAGGTATCATGGTGAATTAAGTAGGGTCCCAATAGGCTTCGCTTGTAATAAGGTTGTTATGCAAGATAGAGCAAGTTTTAACGAACTGAAACACTGTTTCTTTGTGAATTCAGTTAGTTCCAAATAGCCTGCTCTTGTAATATGTGTACTTTTAAAGATTTATCAAAATTTGGTGAGCCGAATATGAGTAACATGGTGAATTCGGGTAGTTCCCAGAGGTCGCAGTAGTAATAAGTGGACTGTTCGGGATATAGAAAATTTTTCACGAATGGAATCAAAATTTCTAGGCGAATTCTGTGAGTTCCCAATGGGAAATGCTTGTATGAGTTTGCTTTTCGATACAGAGCAACATTTTAAGGAACGGAATCTAAGTATCATGGTGAATTCTGTAGGTTCCCAATAGGATTCGCATGTAATAAGCTTGTTATTCAAGATAGAGCAACGTTTTAACGAACTGAAACACTGTTTATTTGTGAATTCAATTAGTTCCCAATAGCCTGCTCTTGTAATATGTCTACTTTTAAAGATTTTTCAAAATTCGGTGAGCCGAATCTGCTTAACATGGTGAATTCGGTTAGTTCCCAATAGGCCGCAGTAGTAACATGTGGACTGTTCAGGATATAGAAAAATTTTCACGAATGGATCAAAATTTCTAGGAGATTTCAGTGAGGTTACAATGGGACATGCTTGTATGAGTTTGCTTTTCGATACAAAGCAACATTTTATGGAACGGAATCTAGGTATCATGGTGAATTCAGTAAGTTACCAATAGGATTCACATGGAATAAGCTTGTTATTCAAGATAGAGCAACGTTTTAACGAACTGTAACTCTGTTTCTTTGTGAATTCCGTTAGTTCCCAGAAGCCTGCTCTTGTAATATGTGTACTTTTAAATATATATCAAAATTAGGGGAGCCGAATCTGAGTAACATGGTGAATTCGGTTCGTTCCCAATGGGCCACAGTAGTAATAAGTGGACTCTTCGGGTTATAGAAAAATTTTCACGAATGGAATCAAAATTTCTAGGCGAATTCAGTGAGTTCCCAAAGGGACATGCTGGTATGAGTTTGCTTTTCAATATAGAGCAACATTTAAAAGAACGGAATCTAAGTATAATGGTGAATTCAGTAGGTTCCCAATAGGATTCACATGTAATAAGCTTGTTATTCAAGATAGAGCAACGATTTAATGACTGAAACACTGTTTCTTTGTGAATTCAGTTAGTTCCCAGTAGCCTGCTCTTGTAATATGTGTACTTTCAAAGATTTATCAAAATTTGGTGAGCCGAATCTGAGTAACATGGTGAATTCGGGTTTCCCAGAGGTCGCTGTAGTAATAAGTGGACTGTTCGGGATATAGAAAATTTTTCACGAATGGAATCAAAATTTCTAGGCGAATTCTGTGAGTTTCCAATGGGAAATGCTTGTATGAGTTTGCTTTTCGATACAGAGCAACATATTAAGGAACGGAATCTAAGTATCATGGTGAATTCAGTAGGGTCCCATTAGGATTCGCATGTAATAAGGTTGTTATGCAAGATAGAGCAAGTTTTAACGAACTGAAACACTGTTTCATTGTGAACTCAGTTAGTTCCCAAAAGCCTGCTCTTGTAATATGTGTACTTTTAAAGATTTATCAAAATTTGGTGAGCCGAATCTGAGTAACATGGTGAATTCGGTTAGTTCCCAATAGGCTGCAGTAGTAATAAGTGGACTGTTCGGGATATAGAAAAATTTTCACGAATGGAATCAAAATATCTAGGAGATTTCAGTGAGGTCACAATGGGACATGCTTGTATGAGTTTGCTTTTCGATACAGAGCAACATTTTAAGGAACGGAATCTAGGTATCATGGTGAATTCAGTAGGTTACCAATAGGATTCACAGGTAATAAGCTTGTTATTCAAGATAGAGCAACGTTTTAATGAACTGAAACACTGTTTCTATGTGAATTCAGTTAGTTCCCCGTAGCCTGCTCTTGTAATATGTGTACTTTCAAAGATTTATCAAAATTTGGTGAACCGAATCTGAGTAACATGGTGAATTTGGGTAGTTCCCAGAGGTCGCAGTAGTAATAAGTGGACTGTTCGGGATATAGAAAATTTTTCACGAATGGAATCAAAATTTCTAGGCGAATTCTGTGAGTTCCCAAACGGAAATGCTTGTATGAGTTTGCTTTTCGATACAGAGCAACATATTAAGGAACGGAATCTAAGTATCATGGTGAATTCAGTAGGTTCCCAATAGGATTCGAGTGTAATAAGCTTGTTATTCAAGATAGAGCAACGTTTTAACTAACTGAAACACTGTTTCTTTGTGAAATCAGTTAGTTCCCAGTAGCCTGCTCTTGTAATATGTGTACTTTTCAAGATTTATTAAAATTTGGTGAGCCGAATCAGAGTAACATGGTGAATTCGGCTAGTTCCCCATAGGCTCAGTAGTAATAAGTGGACTGTTCGGGATTTAGAAAGATTTTCACAAATGGAATCAAAATTTCTAGGCGAATTCAGTGAGTTCCCAATGGGACAGGATTGTATGGGTTTCCTTTTCAATATAGAGCAACATTTCTGGAACGGAATCTAAGTATCATGGTGAATTCAGTATGTTCCCAATATGATTCGCATGTAATAAGGTTGTTATGCAAGATAGAGCAAGTTTTAACGAACTGAAACACTGTTTCTTTGTGAATTCAGTTAGTTCCCAATAGCCTGCTCTTGTAATATGTCTACTTTCAAAGATTTATCAAAATTTGGTGAGCCGAATCTGAGTAACATGGTGAATTCGGGTAGTTCTTAGAGGTCGCTGTAGTAATAAGTGGACTGTTCGGGATATAGAAAATTTTTCACGAATGGAATCAAAATTTCTAGGCGAATTCTGTGAGTTCCCAATGGGAAATGCTTGTATGAGTTTGCTTTTCGATACAGAGCAACATATTAAAGAACGGAATCTAAGTATCATGGTGAATTCAGTAGGGTCCCAATAGGATTCGCATGTAATAAGGTTATTATGCAAGATAGAGGAAGTTTTAACGAACTGAAACACTGTTTCTTTGGGAATTCACTTAGTTCCCAATAGCCTGCTCTTGTAATATGTGTACTTTTGAAGATTTATCAAAATTTGGTGAGCCGAATCTTAGTAACATGGTGAATTGGGTTAGTTCACAATAGGCCGCAGTAGTAATAAGTGGTCTGTTCGGGATATAAAAAATTTTCACGAATGTAATCAAAATTTCTAGGCGAATTCAGTGAGTTCCCAAAGGGACATGCTTGTATGAGTTTGCTTTTCAATATAGAGCAACATTTTAAGGAACGGAATCGAAGAATAATGGTGAATTCAGTAGGTTCCCAATAGGATTCGCATGTAATAAGTTTGTTATTCAAGATAGAGCAAAGTTTTAACGAACTGAAAACTGTTTCTTTGTGAATTCAGTTAGTTCCCATAGCCTGCTCTTGTAATATGTGTACTTTTAAATATTTATCAAAACTAGGTGAGCCGAATCTGAGTAACATGGTGAATTCGGTTAGTTCCCAATAGGCCGCAGTAGTAACAAGTGGACTGTTCAGGATATAGAAAAATTTTCACGAATGGAATCAAAATTTCTAGGAGATTTTAGTGAGGTTACAATGGGACATGCTTGTATGAGTTTGCTTTTCGATACAAAGCAACATTTTAAGGAACGGAATCTAGGTATCATGGTGAATTCAGTAAGTTACCAATAGGATTCACATGGAATAAGCTTGTTATTCAAGATAGAGCAACGTTTTAACGAACAGTAACTCTGTTTCTTTGTGAATTCCGTTAGTTCCCAGTAACCTGCTCTTGTAATATGTGTACTTTTAAATATTTATCAAAATTAGGGGAGCCGAATCTGAGTAACATGGTGAATTCGGTTAGTTCCTAATGGGCCACAGTAGTAATAGGTGGACTATTCGGGATATATAAAAATTTTCACGAATGGAATCAAAATTTCTAGGCAAATTCAGTGAGTTCCCAATGGGACTTGCTTGTATGAGTTTGCTTTCAATATAGAGCAACAGTTTAAGGAACGGAATCTAAGTATCACGGTGAATTCAGTAGGATCCCAAAAGGATTCGCATGTAATAGGCTTGTTATTCGAGATAGAGCAACGTTTTAACGAACTGAAACACTGTTTCTTTGTGAATTTAGTTAGTTCCCAGGAGCCTGCTCTTGTAATATGTGTACTTTTAAATATTTATCAAAATTAGGGGAGCCGAATCTGAGTAACATGGTGAATTCGGGTAGTTCCCACAGGTCGCAGGAGTAATAAGTGGACTGTTGGGGATATAGAAAAATTTTCACGAATGGAATCAAAATTTCTAGGCGAATTCAGTGAGTGCCCAATGGGACATGCTTGTATGGGTTTGCTTTTCAATATAGAGCAACATTTTTGGAACGGAATCTAAGTTTCATGGTGAATTCAGTATGTTCCCAATAGGATTCGCATGTAATAAGCTGGTTATGCAAGATAGAGCAAGTTTTAACGAACTGAAACACTGTTTCTTTGTGAACTCAGTTAGTTCCCAATAGCCTGCTCTACTAATATGTGTACTTTCAAAGATTTATCAAAATTTGGTGAGCAGAATCTGAGTAACATGGTGAATTGGGTTAGTTCCCAATAGGCCGCAGTAGTAATAAGTGGACAGTTCGGGATATAAAAAGTTTTCATGAATGGAATCAAAATTTCTAGGCGAATTCAGTGAGTTCCCAAAGGGACATGCTTGTATGAGTTTGTTTTCAATATAGAGCAACATTTTAAAGAAGGGAATCTAAGTATAATGGTGAATTCAGTAGGTTCCCCATAGGATTCGAATGTAATAAGTTTGTTATTCAAGATAGAGCAAAGTTTCAACGTCCTGAAACACTGTTTCTTTGTGAATTCAGTTAGTTCCCAGTATCCAGCTATTGTAATATGTGTACTTTAAAGATTTATCAAAATTTGGTGAGCCGAATCTGCGTAACATGGTGAATTCGGTTAGTTCCCAATAGGCCGCAGTAGTAATAAGTGGACTGTTCGGGATATAGAAAATTTTTCACGAATGGAATCAAAATTTCTAGGCGAATTCAGTGAGTTCCCAGTGGGAAATGCTTGTATGAGTTTGCTTTTCGATACAGAGCAAAATTTTAAGGAACGCAATCTAAGTATCATGGTGAATACAGTAGGTTCCCAATATTATTCGCATGTAATAAGCTTGTTATTCAAGATATAGCAACGTTTTAACGAACTGAAACACTGTTTCTTTGTGAACTCAGTTAGTTCCCAGTAACCTGCTATTGTAATATGTGTACTTTCAAAGATTTATCAAAATTTGGTGAGCCGAATCTGAGTAACATGGTGAATTCGGTTAGTTCCCAATAGGCCGCAGTAGTAATAAGTGGACTGTTCTGGATATAGAAAAATTTTCACGAATGGAATCAAAATTTCTAGGAGATTTCTGTGAGGACACAATGGGACATGCTTGTATGAGTTTGCTTTTCGATACAGAGCAACATTTTAAGGAACGTAATCTAGGTATCATGGTGAATTCAGTAGGTTACCAATAGGATTCACATGTAATAAGCTTGTTATTCAAGATAGAGCAACGTTTTAACGAACTGAAACAATGTTTCTTTGTGAATTCAGTTAGTTCCCAATAGCCTGCTCTTGTAATATGTGTACTTTTAAGGATTTATCAAAGTTTGGTGAGCAGAATCTGAGTAACATGGTGAATTCTGTTAGTTCCCAATAGGCCGCAGTAGTAATAAGTGGACAGTTCGGGATATAAAAAGTTTTCATAAATGGAATCAAAATTTCAAGGGGAAATTTAATGAGTTCCCAAAGGGACATGCTTGTATGAGTTTGTTTTCAATATAGAGCAACATTTTAAAGAAGGGAATCTAAGTATAATGGTGAATTCAGTAGGTTCCCCATAGGATTCGCATGTAATAAGTTTGTTATTCAAGATAGAGCAACGTTTCAACGATATGAAACACTGTTTCTTTGTGAATTCAGTTAGTTCCCTGTAACCTGCTATTGTAATATGTGTACTTTCAAAGATTTATCAAAATTTGGTGAGCCGCATCTGAGTAACATGGTGAATTCGGTTAGTTCCAAATAGGCCGCAGTAGTAATAAGTGGACTGTTCTGGATATAGAAAAATTTTCACGAATGGAATCAAAATTTCTAGGAGATTTCTGTGAGGTCCCAATGGGACATGCTTGTATGAGTTTGCTTTTCGATACAGAGCAACATTTTAAGGAACGGAATCTAGGTATCATGGTGAATTCAGTAGGTTACCAATAGGATTCACATGTAATAAGCTTGTTATTCAAGATAGAGCAACGTTTTAACGAACTGAAACAATATTTCTTTGTGAATTCAGTTAGTTCCCAGTAGCCTGTACTTGTATAGGTGTACTTTCAAAGATTTATCAAAATTTGGTGAGCTGAATCTGAGTAACATGGTGAATTCGTGTAGTTCCCAGAGGTCGCAGTAGTAATAAGTGGACTGTTCGGGATATAGAAAAATTTTCACGAATGGAATAAAAATTTCTAGGAGACTACAGTGAGGTCCCAATGGGAAATCCTTGAATGAGTTTGCTTTTAGATACAGAGCAACATTTTAAGGAACGGAATCTAAGTATCATGGTGAATTCCGTAGGTTCCGAATAGGATTCGCATGTAATAAGCTTGTTATTCAAGATACAGCAATGTTTTAACGAACTGAAACACTGTTGATTTGTGAATTCAGTTAGTTCCCAGGGGCTTGCTCTTGTAATATGTTTACTTTTAAAGATTTATCAAAATTTGGTGAGCCGAATCTGAGTAACTTGGTGAATTCGGTTAGTTCCCCATAGGTCGAAGTAGTAATAAGTGGACTGTTGGGGATGTAGAAAAGTTTTCACGAATGGAATCAAAATTTCTAGGCGAATTCAGTGAGTGCCCAATGGGACATGCTTGTATGGGTATGCTTTTCAATATAGAGCAACATTTTAAAGAACGGAATCTAAGTATAATGGTGAATTCAGTAGGATCCCAATAGGATTCGCATGTAATAAGCTTGTTATTCAAGATAGAGCAACGTTTCAACGAACTGAAACACTGTTTCTTTGTGAATTCAGTTAGTTCCCAGTAGCCTCCTCTTGTAATATGTGTACTTTTAAAGATTTATCAAAATTTGTTGAGCCGAATCTGCATAACATGATGAATTCGGTTAGTTCCCAATAGGCCGCAGTAGTAATAAGTGGACTGTTCAGGATATAGAAAAATTTTCACGAATGGAATCAAAATTTCTAGGAGATTTCAGTGAGGTCACAATGGGACATGCTTGTATGAGTTTGCTTTTCGATACAGAGCAACATTTTAAGGTACGGAATCTAGGTATCATGGTGAATTCAGTAGGTTACCAATAGGATTCACATGTAATAAGCTTGTTATTCAAGATAGAGCAACGTTTTAACGAACTGAAACACTGTTTCTTTGTGAATTCAGTTAGTTCCCAGTAGCCTGCTCTTGTAATATGTGTACTTTCAAAGATTTATCAAAATTTGGTGAGCCGAATCTGAGTAACATAATGAATTCTGGTAGTTCCCATAGGTCGCAGTGGTAATAAGTGGACTGTTCGGGATATAGAAAATTTTTCACGAATGGAATCAAAATTTCTATGCGAATTCTGTGAGTTCCCAATGGGAAATGCTTGTATGAGTTTGCTTTTCGATACAGAGCAATATTTTAAGGAAAGGAATCTAAGTATCATGGTAAATTCTGTAGGTTCCCAATAGGATTCGCATGTAATAAGCTTGTTGTTCAAGATAGAGCAACGTTTTAACGAACTGAAACACTGTTTATTTGTGAATTCAATTAGTTCCCTGTAGCCTGTTTTTGAAATATGTGTACTTTTAAAGATTTATCAAAATTTGTTGGGCCGAATCTGAGTAACATGGTGAATTCGGGTAGTTCCCACAGGTCGCAGGAGTAATAAGTGGACTGTTCGGGATATAGAAAAATTTTCACGAATGGAATCAAAATTTCTAGGCGAATTCAGTGAGTGCCCAATGGGACATGCTTGTATGAGTTTGTTTTTCAATATAGAGCAACATTTAAGGAACGGAATCTAAGTATCATGGTGAATTCAAATGTTTCCCAAGAGGATTCGCATGTAATAAGCTTGTTATTCAAGATAGAGCAACGTTTTAACGAACTGTAACACTTTGTCTTTGTGAATTCAGTTAGTTCCCTGTATCCTGCTCTTGTAATATGTGTACTTTTAAAGATATATCAAAATTTGGTGAGCCGAATCTGAGTAACATGGTGAATTTTGTTAGTTCCCTATAGGCCGCAGTAGTAGTAAGTGGACTGTTCAGGATATAGAAAAATTTTCACGAATGGAATCAAAATTTCTAGGAGATTTGAGTGAGGTCACAATGGGACATGCTTGTATGAGTTTGCTTTTCGATACAGAGCAACATTTTAAGGAACGAAATCTAGGTATCATGGTGAATTCAGTAAGTTACCAAAAGGATTCACATGTAATAAGCTTGTTATTCAAGATACAGTAACGTTTTAACGAACTGAAACAAGGTTTCTTTGTGAATTCAGTTAGTTCCCAGTAGCCTGCTCTTGTAATATGTGTACTTTTAAAGATTTATCAAAATTAGTTGAGCCGAATCTGAGTAACATTGTGAATTCGGGTACTTCCCAGAGGTCGCAGTAGTAATAAGTGGACTGTTCCAGATATAGAAAATTTTTCACATATGGAATCAAAATTTCTAGGTGAATTCAGTGAGTTTCCAATGGGAAATGCTTGTATGAATTTGCTTTTCGATACAGAGCAACATTTTAAGGAACGGAATCTAAGTATCATGGTGAATTCAGTATGTTCCCAAAAGGATTCGAATGTAATAAGCTTGTTATTCAAGATAGAGCAACGTATTCACGAACTGAAACACTGTTTCTTTGTGAACTCAGTTCGTTCCCAGTAACCTGCTCTTGTAATATGTGTACTTTTAAACATTTATCAAAATTTGGTGAGCCGAATCTGAGTAACAAGGTGAATTTGGTTAGTTCCCAATAGGCCGCAGTAGTAATAAGTTGACTGTTCGGGATAAAAAAATTTTCACGAATGGAATCAAAATTTCTAGTCGAATTCAGTCAGTTCCCAAAGGGACATGCTTGTATGAGTTTGCTTTTCAACATAGAGCAACATTTTTGGAACGGAATCTAAGTATCATGGTGAATTCAGTATGTTCCCAATAGGATTCGCATGTAATAAGCTTGTTCTTCAAGATAGAGCAACGTTTTAACGAACTGAAACACTGTTTCTTTGTGAACTCAGTTAGTTCCCAGTAACCTGCTCTTGTAATATGTGTACTTTTAAACATTTATCAAAATTTGGTGAGCCGAATCTGAGTAACATGGTGAATTCTGTTAGTTCCCAATGGGCCACAGTAGTAATAAGTGGACTGTTCGGGATATAGAAAAATTTTCACGAATGGAATCAAAATTTCTAGGAGAATTCAGTGAGTTCCCAAAGGGACATCCTTGTATGAGTTTGTTTTTCAACATAGAGCAACATTTTTGGAACGGAATCTAAGTATCATGGTGAATTCAGTATGTTCCCAATAGGATTCGCATGTAATAAGCTTGTTCTTCAAGATAGAGCACCGTTTCAACGAACTGAAACACTGTTTCTTTGTGAATTTAGTTAGTTCCCAGGAGCCTGCTCTTGTAATATGTGTACTTTTAAAGATTTATCAAAATTTCGTGAGCCGAATCTGAGTAACATGGTGAATTTGGTTAGTTCCAAATAGGCCGCAGCAGTAGTAAGTGGACTGTTCAGGATATAGAAAAATTTTCACGAATGGAATCAAAATTTCTAGGAGATTTCAGTGAGGTCACAACGGGACATGCTTGTATGAGTTTGCTTTTCGATACATAGCAACATTTTAAGGAACGGAATCTAGGTATCATGGTGAATTCAGTAGGTTACCAAAAGGATTCACATGTAATAAGCTTGTTATTCAAGATACAGTAAAGTTTTAACGAACTGAAACACTGTTTCTTTGTGAACTCAGTTAGTTCCCAGTAGCCTGCTCTTGTATATGTGTACTTTTAAATATTTATCAAAATTTGGTGAGCCGAATCTGAGTAACATGGTCAATTCGGGTAGTTCCCAGAGGTCGCAGTAGTAATAAGTGGACTGTTCGGGATATAGAAAATTTTTCACGAATGGAATCAATATTTCTAGGCGAATTCAGTGAGTTCCCAAAGGGACATGCTTGTATGAGTTTGCTTTTCAATATAGAGCAACATTTTAAACCACGGAATCTAAGTATCATGGTGAATTCAGTAGGTTCCCAATAGGATTCGCATGTAATAAGTTTGTTATTCAAGATAGAGCAACGTTTCAACGAACTGAAACACTGTTTCTTTGTGAATTTAGTTAGTTCCCAGGAGCCTGCTCTTGTAATATGTGTACTTTTAAAGATGTATCAAAATTTCGTGAGCCGAATCTGAGTAACATGGTGAATTTGGTTAGTTCCCTATAGGCCGCAGTAGTAGTAAGTGGACTGTTCAGGATATAGAAAAATTTTCACGAACGGAATCAAAATTTCTAGGAGATTTCAGTGAGGTCACAATGGGACATGCTTATATGAGTTTGCTTTTCGATACATAGCAACATTTTAAGGAACGGAATCTAGGTATCATGGTGAATTCAGTAGGTTACCAAAAGGATTCACATGTAATAAGCTTGTTATTCAAGATACAGTAACGTTTTAACGAACTGAAACACTGTTTCTTTGTGAATTCACTTAGTTCCCCGTAGCCTGCTCTTGTAATATGTGTAGTTTTAAAGATTTATCAAAATTAGGTGAGCCGAATCTGAGTAACATTGTGAATTCGGTTAGTTCCCCATAGGTCGCACTAGTAATAAGTGGACTGTTGGGGATGTAGAAAAATTTTCACGAATGGAATCAAAATTTCTAGGCGAATTCAGTGAGTGCCCAATGGGACATGCTTGTATGGGTTTGCTTTTCAATATAGAGCAAAATTTAAAGAACGGAATCTAAGTATAATGGTGAATTCAGTAGGTTCCCAATAGGATTCGCATGTAATAAGCTTGTTATTCAAGATAGAGCAACGTTTCAACGAACTGAAACACTGTTTCTTTGTGAATTCAGTTAGTTCCCAGTAGCCTGCTCTTGTAATATGTGTACTTTTAAAGATTTATCAAAATTTGGTGAGCCGAATCTGCGTAACATGATGAAGTCGGTTAGTTCCCAATAGGCCGCAGTATTAATAAGTGGACTGTTCAGGATATAGAAAAATTTACAGGAATGGAATCAAAATTTCTAGGAGATTTCAGTGAGGTCACAATGGGACATGCTTGTATGAGTTTGCTTTTCGATACAGAGCAACATTTTAAGGAACGGAATCTAGGTATCTTGGTGAATTCAGTAGGTTACCAATAGGATTCACATGTAATAAGCTTGTTATTCAAGATAGAGCAACGTTTCAACGAACTGAAACACTGTTTCTTTGTGAATTGAGTTAGTTCCCAGTAGCCTGCTCTTGTAATATGTGTACTTTTAAAGATTTATCAAAATTTGGTGAGCCGAATCTGTGTAACATGGTGAATTCGGTTAGTTCCCAATAGGCCGCAGTAGTAATAAGTGGACTGTTCAGGATATAGAAAAAGTTTCACGAATGGAATCAAAATTTTTAGGAGATTTCAGTGAGGTCACAATGGTACATGCTGTATGAGTTTGCTTTTCGATACAGAGCAACATCTTAAGGAACAGAATCTAGGTATCATGGTGAATTCAGTAGGTTACCAATAGGATTCACATGTAATAAGCTTGTTATTCAAGATAGAGCAACGTTTTAACGAACTGAAACACTGTTTCTTTATGAATTCCGTTAGTTCCCAGTAGCCTGCTCTTGTAATATGTGTACTTTTAAATATTTATCAAAATTTGGTGAGCCGAATCTGAGTAACATGGTGAATTCGGTTAGTTCCCCATAGGTCGCACTAGTAATAAGTGGACTGTTGAGGATGTAGAAAAATTTTCACGAATGGAATCAAAATTTCTAGGCGAATTCAGTGAGTGCCCAATGGGACATGCTTGTATGGGTTTGCTTTTCAATATAGAGCAAAATTTAAAGAACGGAATCTAAGTATAATGGTGAATTCAGTAGGTTCCCAATAGGATTCGCATGTAATAAGCTTGTTATTCAAGATAGAGCAACGTTTCAACGAACTGAAACACTGTTTCTTTGTGAATTCAGTTAGTTCCCAGTAGCCTGCTCTTGTAATATGTGTACTTTTAAAGATTTATCAAAATTTGGTGAGCCGAATCTGCGTAACATGATGAAGTCGGTTAGTTCCCAATAGGCCGCAGTAGTAATAAGTGGACTGTTCAGGATATAGAATAATTTTCACGAATGGAATCAAAATTTCTAGGAGATTTCAGTGAGGTCACAATGGGACATGCTTGTATGAGTTTGCTTTTCGATACAGAGCAACATTTTAAGGAACGGAATCTAGGTATCATGGTGAATTCAGTAGGTTACAAATAGGATTCACATGTAATAAGCTTGTTATTCAAGATAGAGCAACGTGTTAACGAACTGAAAAACTGTTTCTTTGTGAATTCTGTTAGTTCCCAGTAGCCTGCTCTTGTAATATGTGTACTTTTAAAGATTTATCAAAATTTGGTGAGCCGAATCTGAGTAAAATGGTGAATTCGGTTACTTCTTAATAGGCCGCAGTAGTAATAAGTGGACTGTTCAGGATATAGAAAAATTTTCACGAATGGAATCCAAATTTCTAGGAGATATCAGTGAGGTCCCAATGGGACATGCTTGTATGAGTTTGGTTTTCGATACAGAGCAATATTTTAAGGAACGGAATCTAGGTATCATGGTGAATTCAGTAGGTTACCAATAGGATTCATATGTAATAAGCTTGTTATTCAAGATAGAGCAACGTTTTAACGAACTGAAACACTGTTTCTTTGTGAATTCAGTTAGTTCCCAGTAGCCTGCTCTTGTAATATGTGTACTTTCAAAGATTTATCAAAATTTGGTGAGCCGAATCTGAGTAACATGGTGAATTCGGGTAGTTCCCAGAGGTCGCAGTAGTAATAAGTGGACTGTTCGGGATAAAAAAATTTTCACGAATGGAATCAAAATTTCTAGGCGAATTCAGTGAGTTCCCAAAGGGACATGCTCGTATGAGTTTGCTTTCCGATACAGAGCAACATTTTAAGGAACGGAATCTAAGTATCATGGTGAATTCAGTAGGTTCCCAATAGGATTCGCGTGTAATAAGCTTGTTATTCAAGATAGAGCAACGTTTTAACGAACTGAAACACTGTTTCTTTGTGAACTCAGTTAGTTCCCAGTAAACTGCTCTTGTAATATGTGTACTTTTAAACATTTATCAAAATTTGGTGAGCCGAATCTGAGTAACATGGTGAATTGGGTTAGTTCCCAATAGGCCGCAGTAGTAATAAGTGGACTGTTCGGGATAAAAAAATTTTCATGAATGGAATCAAAATTTCTAGGCGAATTCAGTGAGTTCCCAAAGGGACATGCTTGTATGAGTTTGCTTTCCGATACAGAGCAACATTTTAAGGAACGGAATCTAAGTATCATGGTGAATTCAGTAGGTTCCCAATAGGATTCGCATGTAATAAGTTTGTTATTCAAGATAGAGCACCGTTTCAACGAACTGAAACACTGTTTCTTTGTGAATTTAGTTAGTTCCCAGGAGCCTGCTCTTGTAATATGTGTACTTTTAAAGATTTATCAAAATTTCGTGAGCCGAATCTGAGTAACATGGTGAATTTGGTTAGTTCCAAATAGGCCGCAGTAGTAGTAAGTGGACTGTTCAGGATATAGAAAAATTTTCACGAATGGAATCAAAATTTCTAGGAGATTTCAGTGAGGTCACAACGGGACATGCTTGTATGAGTTTGCTTTTCGATACATAGCAACATTTTAAGGAACGGAATCTAGGTATCATGGTGAATTCAGTAGGTTACCAAAAGGATTCACATGTAATAAGCTTGTTATTCAAGATACAGTAAAGTTTTAACGAACTGAAACACTGTTTCTTTGTGAACTCAGTTAGTTCCCAGTAGCCTGCTCTTGTATATGTGTACTTTTAAATATTTATCAAAATTTGGTGAGCCGAATCTGAGTAACATGGTCAATTCGGGTAGTTCCCAGAGGTCGCAGTAGTAATAAGTGGACTGTTCGGGATATAGAAAATTTTTCACGAATGGAATCAATATTTCTAGGCGAATTCAGTGAGTTCCCAAAGGGACATGCTTGTATGAGTTTGCTTTTCAATATAGAGCAACATTTTAAACCACGGAATCTAAGTATAATGGTGAATTCAGTAGGTTCCCAATAGGATTCGCATGTAATAAGTTTGTTATTCAAGATAGAGCAACGTTTTAACGAACTGAAAAACTGTTTCTTTGTGTATTCAGTTAATTCACAGTAGCTGGCTCCTGTAATATGTGTACTTTTAAAGATTTATCAAAATATGGTGAGCCGAATCTGAGTAACATGGTGAAATCAGTTTGTTCCCAATGGGCCGCTGTAGTAATAAGTGGACTGTTCGGGATATAGAAAAATTTTCACGAATGGAATCAAAAGTTCTAGGCGAATTCAGTGAGTTCCCAATGGGACATGCTTGTATGAGTTTGTTTTTCAATATAGAGCAACATTTAAGGAACGGAATCTAAGTATCATGGTGAATTCAAATGTTTCCCAAGAGGATTCGCATGTAATAAGCTTGTTATTCAAGATAGAGCAACGTTTTAACGAACTGTAACACTTTGTCTTTGTGAATTCAGTTAGTTCCCTGTATCCTGCTCTTGTAATATGTGTACTTTTAAAGATATATCAAAATTTGGTGAGCCGAATCTGAGTAACATGGTGAATTTTGTTAGTTCCCTATAGGCCGCAGTAGTAGTAAGTGGACTGTTCAGGATATAGAAAAATTTTCACGAATGGAATCAAAATTTCTAGGAGATTTGAGTGAGGTCACAATGGGACATGCTTGTATGAGTTTGCTTTTCGATACAGAGCAACATTTTAAGGAACGAAATCTAGGTATCATGGTGAATTCAGTAAGGTACCAAAAGGATTCACATGTAATAAGCTTGTTATTCAAGATACAGTAACGTTTTAACGAACTGAAACACGGTTTCTTTGTGAATTCAGTTAGTTCCCAGTAGCCTGCTCTTGTAATATGTGTACTTTTAAAGATTTATCAAAATTAGTTGAGCCGAATCTGAGTAACATTGTGAATTCGGGTACTTCCCAGAGGTCGCAGTAGTAATAAGTGGACTGTTCCAGATATAGAAAATTTTTCACATATGGAATCAAAATTTCTAGGTGAATTCAGTGAGTTTCCAATGGGAAATGCTTGTATGAATTTGCTTTTCGATACAGAGCAACATTTTAAGGAACGGAATCTAAGTATCATGGTGAATTCAGTATGTTCCCAAAAGGATTCGAATGTAATAAGCTTGTTATTCAAGATAGAGCAACGTATTCACGAACTGAAACACTGTTTCTTTGTGAACTCAGTTCGTTCCCAGTAACCTGCTCTTGTAATATGTGTACTTTTAAACATTTATCAAAATTTGGTGAGCCGAATCTGAGTAACAAGGTGAATTTGGTTAGTTCCCAATAGGCCGCAGTAGTAATAAGTTGACTGTTCGGGATAAAAAAATTTTCACGAATGGAATCAAAATTTCTAGTCGAATTCAGTCAGTTCCCAAAGGGACATGCTTGTATGAGTTTGCTTTTCAACATAGAGCAACATTTTTGGAACGGAATCTAAGTATCATGGTGAATTCAGTATGTTCCCAATAGGATTCGCATGTAATAAGCTTGTTCTTCAAGATAGAGCAACGTTTTAACGAACTGAAACACTGTTTCTTTGTGAACTCAGTTAGTTCCCAGTAACCTGCTCTTGTAATATGTGTACTTTTAAACATTTATCAAAATTTGGTGAGCCGAATCTGAGTAACATGGTGAATTCTGTTAGTTCCCAATGGGCCACAGTAGTAATAAGTGGACTGTTCGGGATATAGAAAAATTTTCACGAATGGAATCAAAATTTCTAGGAGAATTCAGTGAGTTCCCAAAGGGACATCCTTGTATGAGTTTGTTTTTCAATATAGAGCAACATTTTAAGGAACGGAATCTAGATATCATGGTGAATTCAATAGGTTCCCAATAGGATTCGCATGTAATAAGATCTTATTCATGATAGAGCAACGTTTTAACGAACTGAAACACTGTTTCTTTGTGAATTCAGTTAGTTCCCAGTAGCCTGCTCTTGTAATATGTGTACTTTCAAAGATTTATCAAAATTTGGTGAGCCGAATCTGAGTAACATGGTGAATTCGGTTAGTTCCCAATAGGCCGCAGTAGTAGTAAGTGGACTCTTCAGGATATAGAAAAATTTAAAAGAATGGAATCAAAATTTCTAGGAGATTTCAGTGAGGTCACAATGGGACATGCTTGTATGAGTTTGCTTTTCGATACAGAGCAACATTTTAAGGAACTGAATCTAGGTATCATGGTGAATTCAGTAGGTTACAAATAGGATTCACATGTAATAAGCTTGTAATTTAAGATAGAGCAACGTTTTAACGAACTGAAACACTGTGTCTTTGTGAATTCAGTTAGTTGACAGTAGCCTGCTCTTGTAATTTGTGTACTTTTAAAGATTTATCAAAATTTGGTGAGCCAAATCTGAGAAACATTGTGAATTTGGTTAGTTCCCTATGGTCCACAGTATTAATAAGTGGACTGTTCAGGATATAGAAAAATTTACAGGAATGGAATCAAAATTTCTAGGAGATTTCAGTGAGGTCACAATGGGACATGCTTGTATGAGTTTGCTTTTCGATACAGAGCAACATTTTAAGGAACGGAATCTAGGTATCTTGGTGAATTCAGTAGGTTACCAATAGGATTCACATGTAATAAGCTTGTTATTCAAGATAGAGCAACGTTTCAACGAACTGAAACACTGTTTCTTTGTGAATTGAGTTAGTTCCCAGTAGCCTGCTCTTGTAATATGTGTACTTTTAAAGATTTATCAAAATTTGGTGAGCCGAATCTGTGTAACATGGTGAATTCGGTTAGTTCCCAATAGGCCGCAGTAGTAATAAGTGGACTGTTCAGGATATAGAAAAAGTTTCACGAATGGAATCAAAATTTTTAGGAGATTTCAGTGAGGTCACAATGGTACATGCTGTATGAGTTTGCTTTTCGATACAGAGCAACATCTTAAGGAACAGAATCTAGGTATCATGGTGAATTCAGTAGGTTACCAATAGGATTCACATGTAATAAGCTTGTTATTCAAGATAGAGCAACGTTTTAACGAACTGAAACACTGTTTCTTTATGAATTCCGTTAGTTCCCAGTAGCCTGCTCTTGTAATATGTGTACTTTTAAATATTTATCAAAATTTGGTGAGCCGAATCTGAGTAACATGGTGAATTCGGTTAGTTCCCCATAGGTCGCACTAGTAATAAGTGGACTGTTGGGGATGTAGAAAAATTTTCACGAATGGAATCAAAATTTCTAGGCGAATTCAGTGAGTGCCCAATGGGACATGCTTGTATGGGTTTGCTTTTCAATATAGAGCAAAATTTAAAGAACGGAATCTAAGTATAATGGTGAATTCAGTAGGTTCCCAATAGGATTCGCATGTAATAAGCTTGTTATTCAAGATAGAGCAACGTTTCAACGAACTGAAACACTGTTTCTTTGTGAATTCAGTTAGTTCCCAGTAGCCTGCTCTTGTAATATGTGTACTTTTAAAGATTTATCAAAATTTGGTGAGCCGAATCTGCGTAACATGATGAAGTCGGTTAGTTCCCAATAGGCCGCAGTAGTAATAAGTGGACTGTTCAGGATATAGAATAATTTTCACGAATGGAATCAAAATTTCTAGGAGATTTCAGTGAGGTCACAATGGGACATGCTTGTATGAGTTTGCTTTTCGATACAGAGCAATATTTTAAGGAACGGAATCTAGGTATCATGGTGAATTCAGTAGGTTACAAATAGGATTCACATGTAATAAGCTTGTTATTCAAGATAGAGCAACGTGTTAACGAACTGAAAAACTGTTTCTTTGTGAATTCCGTTAGTTCCCAGTAGCCTGCTCTTGTAATATGTGTACATTTAAAGATTTATCAAAATTAGGGGAGCCGAATCTGAGTAACATGGTGAATTCGGTTATTTCTTTATGGGCCACAGTAGTAATAAGTGGTCTCTTCGGGATATAGAATAATTTTCACGAATGGAATCAAAATTTCTAGGCGAATTCAGTGAGTTCCCAATAGGACATGCTTGTATTAGTTTGTTTTTCAACTAGAGCAATATTATAAGGAACGGAATCTAAGTATCATGGTGAATTCAGTATGTTCCCAAATGGATTCGCATGTATTAAGCTTGTTATTCAAGATAGAGCAAGTTTTAACGAACTGAAACACTGTTTCTTTGTGAATTCGGTAAGTTCCCAATAGCCTGCTCTTGTAATATGTGTACTGTTAAAGATTTATCAAAATTTGTTGAGCCGAATCTGAGTAACATGGTGAATTCGGGTAGTTCCCAATAGGCCGCAGTAGTAATAAGTTGACTGTTCGGGATATAAAAAATTTTCACGAATGGAATCAAAATTTCTAGGCGAATTCAGTGAGTTCCCAAAGGGACATGCTTGTATGAGTTTGCTTTTCAATATTGAGCAACATTTGAAGGTACGGAATCTAAGGAAAATGGCGAATTCAGTAGGTTCCCAATATGATTCGCATGTAATAAGCTTGTTATTCAAGATAGAGCAACGTTTCAACGAACTGAAACACTGTTTCTTTGTGAATTCAGTTAGTTCCCAGTAGCCTGCTCTTGTAATATGAGTACTTTTAAAGATTTATCAAAATTTGGTGAGACGAATCTGCGTAACATGGAGAATTCAGTTAGTTCCCAATAGGCCGCAGTAGTAATAAGTGGACTGTTCAGGATATAGAAAAATTTTCACGAATGGAATCAAAATTTCTAGGAGATTTCAGTGAGGTCACAATGGGACATGCTTGTATGAGTTTGCTTTTCGATACAGAGCAACATTTTAAGGAACGGAATCTAGGTATCATGGTGAATTCAGTAGGTTACCAATAGGATTCACATGTAATAAGCTTGTTATTCAAGATAGAGCAACGTTTTAACGAACTGAAACACTGTTTCTTTGTGAACTCAGTTAGTTCCCAGTAACCTGCTCTTGTAATATGTGTACTTTTAAACATTTATCAAAATTTGGTGAGCCGAATCTGAGTAACATGGTGAATTCTGTTAGTTCCCAATGGGCCACAGTAGTAATAAGTGGACTGTTTGTGATATAGAAAAATTTTCACGAATGGAATCAAAATATCTAGGTGAATTCAGTGAGTTCCCAAAGGGACATCCTTGTATGAGTTTGTTTTTCAATATAGAGCAACATTATAAGGAACGGAATCTAAGTATCAGGTTGAATTCAATAGGTTCCCAATAGGATTCGCTAATAAGCTTCTTATTCAAGATAGAGCAACGTTTTAACGAACGGAAGCACTGTTTCTTTGTGAATTCAGTTAGTTCCCAGTAGCCTGCTCTTGTAATATGTGTACTTTTAAAGATTTATCAAAATTTGGTGAGCCGAATCTGAGTAAAATGGTGAATTCGGTTACTTCTTAATAGGCCGCAGTAGTAATAAGTGGACTCTTCAGGATATAGAAAAATTTTCACGAATGGAATCCAAATTTCTAGGAGATATCAGTGAGGTCCCAATGGGACATGCTTGTATGAGTTTGGTTTTCGATACAGAGCAATATTTTAAGGAACGGAATCTAGGTATCATGGTGAATTCAGTAGGTTACCAATAGGATTCATATGTAATAAGCTTGTTATTCAAGATAGAGCAACGTTTTAACGAACTGAAACACTGTTTCTTTGTGAATTCAGTTAGTTCCCAGTAGCCTGCTCTTGTAATATGTGTACTTTCAAAGATTTATCAAAATTTGGTGAGCCGAATCTGAGTAACATGGTGAATTCGGGTAGTTCCCAGAGGTCGCAGTAGTAATAAGTGGACTGTTCGGGATAAAAAAATTTTCACGAATGGAATCAAAATTTCTAGGCGAATTCAGTGAGTTCCCAAAGGGACATGCTCGTATGAGTTTGCTTTCCGATACAGAGCAACATTTTAAGGAACGGAATCTAAGTATCATGGTGAATTCAGTAGGTTCCCAATAGGATTCGCGTGTAATAAGCTTGTTATTCAAGATAGAGCAACGTTTTAACGAACTGAAACACTGTTTCTTTGTGAACTCAGTTAGTTCCCAGTAACCTGCTCTTGTAATATGTGTACTTTTAAACATTTATCAAAATTTGGTGAGCCGAATCTGAGTAACATGGTGAATTCTGTTAGTTCCCAATGGGCCACAGTAGTAATAAGTGGACTGTTCGGGATATAGAAAAATTTTCACGAATGGAATCAAAATTTCTAGGAGAATTCAGTGAGTTCCCAAAGGGACATCCTTGTATGAGTTTGTTTTTCAACATAGAGCAACATTTTTGGAACGGAATCTAAGTATCATGGTGAATTCAGTATGTTCCCAATAGGATTCGCATGTAATAAGCTTGTTCTTCAAGATAGAGCACCGTTTCAACGAACTGAAACACTGTTTCTTTGTGAATTTAGTTAGTTCCCAGGAGCCTGCTCTTGTAATATGTGTACTTTTAAAGATTTATCAAAATTTCGTGAGCCGAATCTGAGTAACATGGTGAATTTGGTTAGTTCCAAATAGGCCGCAGTAGTAGTAAGTGGACTGTTCAGGATATAGAAAAATTTTCACGAATGGAATCAAAATTTCTAGGAGATTTCAGTGAGGTCACAACGGGACATGCTTGTATGAGTTTGCTTTTCGATACATAGCAACATTTTAAGGAACGGAATCTAGGTATCATGGTGAATTCAGTAGGTTACCAAAAGGATTCACATGTAATAAGCTTGTTATTCAAGATACAGTAAAGTTTTAACGAACTGAAACACTGTTTCTTTGTGAACTCAGATAGTTCCCAGTAGCCTGCTCTTGTATATGTGTACTTTTAAATATTTATCAAAATTTGGTGAGCCGAATCTGAGTAACATGGTCAATTCGGGTAGTTCCCAGAGGTCGCAGTAGTAATAAGTGGACTGTTCGGGATATAGAAAATTTTTCACGAATGGAATCAATATTTCTAGGCGAATTCAGTGAGTTCCCAAAGGGACATGCTTGTATGAGTTTGCTTTTCAATATAGAGCAACATTTTAAACCACGGAATCTAAGTATAATGGTGAATTCAGTAGGTTCCCAATAGGATTCGCATGTAATAAGTTTGTTATTCAAGATAGAGCAACGTTTCAACGAACTGAAACACTGTTTCTTTGTGAATTTAGTTAGTTCCCAGGAGCCTGCTCTTGTAATATGTGTACTTTTAAAGATGTATCAAAATTTCGTGAGCCGAATCTGAGTAACATGGTGAATTTGGTTAGTTCCCTATAGGCCGCAGTAGTAGTAAGTGGACTGTTCAGGATATAGAAAAATTTTCACGAACGGAATCAAAATTTCTAGGAGATTTCAGTGAGGTCACAATGGGACATGCTTATATGAGTTTGCTTTTCGATACATAGCAACATTTTAAGGAACGGAATCTAGGTATCATGGTGAATTCAGTAGGTTACCAAAAGGATTCACATGTAATAAGCTTGTTATTCAAGATACAGTAACGTTTTAACGAACTGAAACACTGTTTCTTTGTGAATTCACTTAGTTCCCCGTAGCCTGCTCTTGTAATATGTGTAGTTTTAAAGATTTATCAAAATTAGGTGAGCCGAATCTGAGTAACATTGTGAATTCGGTTAGTTCCCCATAGGTCGCACTAGTAATAAGTGGACTGTTGGGGATGTAGAAAAATTTTCACGAATGGAATCAAAATTTCTAGGCGAATTCAGTGAGTGCCCAATGGGACATGCTTGTATGGGTTTGCTTTTCAATATAGAGCAAAATTTAAAGAACGGAATCTAAGTATAATGGTGAATTCAGTAGGTTCCCAATAGGATTCGCATGTAATAAGCTTGTTATTCAAGATAGAGCAACGTTTCAACGAACTGAAACACTGTTTCTTTGTGAATTCAGTTAGTTCCCAGTAGCCTGCTCTTGTAATATGTGTACTTTTAAAGATTTATCAAAATTTGGTGAGCCGAATCTGCGTAACATGATGAAGTCGGTTAGTTCCCAATAGGCCGCAGTATTAATAAGTGGACTGTTCAGGATATAGAAAAATTTACAGGAATGGAATCAAAATTTCTAGGAGATTTCAGTGAGGTCACAATGGGACATGCTTGTATGAGTTTGCTTTTCGATACAGAGCAACATTTTAAGGAACGGAATCTAGGTATCTTGGTGAATTCAGTAGGTTACCAATAGGATTCACATGTAATAAGCTTGTTATTCAAGATAGAGCAACGTTTCAACGAACTGAAACACTGTTTCTTTGTGAATTGAGTTAGTTCCCAGTAGCCTGCTCTTGTAATATGTGTACTTTTAAAGATTTATCAAAATTTGGTGAGCCGAATCTGTGTAACATGGTGAATTCGGTTAGTTCCCAATAGGCCGCAGTAGTAATAAGTGGACTGTTCAGGATATAGAAAAAGTTTCACGAATGGAATCAAAATTTTTAGGAGATTTCAGTGAGGTCACAATGGTACATGCTGTATGAGTTTGCTTTTCGATACAGAGCAACATCTTAAGGAACAGAATCTAGGTATCATGGTGAATTCAGTAGGTTACCAATAGGATTCACATGTAATAAGCTTGTTATTCAAGATAGAGCAACGTTTTAACGAACTGAAACACTGTTTCTTTATGAATTCCGTTAGTTCCCAGTAGCCTGCTCTTGTAATATGTGTACTTTTAAATATTTATCAAAATTTGGTGAGCCGAATCTGAGTAACATGGTGAATTCGGTTAGTTCCCCATAGGTCGCACTAGTAATAAGTGGACTGTTGGGGATGTAGAAAAATTTTCACGAATGGAATCAAAATTTCTAGGCGAATTCAGTGAGTGCCCAATGGGACATGCTTGTATGGGTTTGCTTTTCAATATAGAGCAAAATTTAAAGAACGGAATCTAAGTATAATGGTGAATTCAGTAGGTTCCCAATAGGATTCGCATGTAATAAGCTTGTTATTCAAGATAGAGCAACGTTTCAACGAACTGAAACACTGTTTCTTTGTGAATTCAGTTAGTTCCCAGTAGCCTGCTCTTGTAATATGTGTACTTTTAAAGATTTATCAAAATTTGGTGAGCCGAATCTGCGTAACATGATGAAGTCGGTTAGTTCCCAATAGGCCGCAGTAGTAATAAGTGGACTGTTCAGGATATAGAATAATTTTCACGAATGGAATCAAAATTTCTAGGAGATTTCAGTGAGGTCACAATGGGACATGCTTGTATGAGTTTGCTTTTCGATACAGAGCAACATTTTAAGGAACGGAATCTAGGTATCATGGTGAATTCAGTAGGTTACAAATAGGATTCACATGTAATAAGCTTGTTATTCAAGATAGAGCAACATGTTAACGAACTGAAAAACTGTTTCTTTGTGAATTCCGTTAGTTCCCAGTAGCCTGCTCTTGTAATATGTGTACATTTAAAGATTTATCAAAATTAGGGGAGCCGAATCTGAGTAACATGGTGAATTCGGTTATTTCTTTATGGGCCACAGTAGTAATAAGTGGTCTCTTCGGGATATAGAATAATTTTCACGAATGGAATCAAAATTTCTAGGCGAATTCAGTGAGTTCCCAATAGGACATGCTTGTATTAGTTTGTTTTTCAACTAGAGCAATATTATAAGGAACGGAATCTAAGTATCATGGTGAATTCAGTATGTTCCCAAATGGATTCGCATGTATTAAGCTTGTTATTCAAGATAGAGCAAGTTTTAACGAACTGAAACACTGTTTCTTTGTGAATTCGGTAAGTTCCCAATAGCCTGCTCTTGTAATATGTGTACTGTTAAAGATTTATCAAAATTTGTTGAGCCGAATCTGAGTAACATGGTGAATTCGGGTAGTTCCCAATAGGCCGCAGTAGTAATAAGTTGACTGTTCGGGATATAAAAAATTTTCACGAATGGAATCAAAATTTCTAGGCGAATTCAGTGAGTTCCCAAAGGGACATGCTTGTATGAGTTTGCTTTTCAATATTGAGCAACATTTGAAGGTACGGAATCTAAGGAAAATGGCGAATTCAGTAGGTTCCCAATATGATTCGCATGTAATAAGCTTGTTATTCAAGATAGAGCAACGTTTCAACGAACTGAAACACTGTTTCTTTGTGAATTCAGTTAGTTCCCAGTAGCCTGCTCTTGTAATATGAGTACTTTTAAAGATTTATCAAAATTTGGTGAGACGAATCTGCGTAACATGGAGAATTCAGTTAGTTCCCAATAGGCCGCAGTAGTAATAAGTGGACTGTTCAGGATATAGAAAAATTTTCACGAATGGAATCAAAATTTCTAGGAGATTTCAGTGAGGTCACAATGGGACATGCTTGTATGAGTTTGCTTTTCGATACAGAGCAACATTTTAAGGAACGGAATCTAGGTATCATGGTGAATTCAGTAGGTTACCAATAGGATTCACATGTAATAAGCTTGTTATTCAAGATAGAGCAACGTTTTAACGAACTGAAACACTGTTTCTTTGTGAACTCAGTTAGTTCCCAGTAACCTGCTCTTGTAATATGTGTACTTTTAAACATTTATCAAAATTTGGTGAGCCGAATCTGAGTAACATGGTGAATTCTGTTAGTTCCCAATGGGCCACAGTAGTAATAAGTGGACTGTTTGTGATATAGAAAAATTTTCACGAATGGAATCAAAATATCTAGGTGAATTCAGTGAGTTCCCAAAGGGACATCCTTGTATGAGTTTGTTTTTCAATATAGAGCAACATTATAAGGAACGGAATCTAAGTATCAGGTTGAATTCAATAGGTTCCCAATAGGATTCGCTAATAAGCTTCTTATTCAAGATAGAGCAACGTTTTAACGAACGGAAGCACTGTTTCTTTGTGAATTCAGTTAGTTCCCAGTAGCCTGCTCTTGTAATATGTGTACTTTTAAAGATTTATCAAAATTTGGTGAGCCGAATCTGAGTAAAATGGTGAATTCGGTTACTTCTTAATAGGCCGCAGTAGTAATAAGTGGACTGTTCAGGATATAGAAAAATTTTCACGAATGGAATCCAAATTTCTAGGAGATATCAGTGAGGTCCCAATGGGACATGCTTGTATGAGTTTGGTTTTCGATACAGAGCAATATTTTAAGGAACGGAATCTAGGTATCATGGTGAATTCAGTAGGTTACCAATAGGATTCATATGTAATAAGCTTGTTATTCAAGATAGAGCAACGTTTTAACGAACTGAAACACTGTTTCTTTGTGAATTCAGTTAGTTCCCAGTAGCCTGCTCTTGTAATATGTGTACTTTCAAAGATTTATCAAAATTTGGTGAGCCGAATCTGAGTAACATGGTGAATTCGGGTAGTTCCCAGAGGTCGCAGTAGTAATAAGTGGACTGTTCGGGATAAAAAAATTTTCACGAATGGAATCAAAATTTCTAGGCGAATTCAGTGAGTTCCCAAAGGGACATGCTCGTATGAGTTTGCTTTCCGATACAGAGCAACATTTTAAGGAACGGAATCTAAGTATCATGGTGAATTCAGTAGGTTCCCAATAGGATTCGCGTGTAATAAGCTTGTTATTCAAGATAGAGCAACGTTTTAACGAACTGAAACACTGTTTCTTTGTGAACTCAGTTAGTTCCCAGTAAACTGCTCTTGTAATATGTGTACTTTTAAACATTTATCAAAATTTGGTGAGCCGAATCTGAGTAACATGGTGAATTGGGTTAGTTCCCAATAGGCCGCAGTAGTAATAAGTGGACTGTTCGGGATAAAAAAATTTTCATGAATGGAATCAAAATTTCTAGGCGAATTCAGTGAGTTCCCAAAGGGACATACTTGTATGAGTTTGCTTTCCGATACAGAGCAACATTTTAAGGAACGGAATCTAAGTATCATGGTGAATTCAGTAGGTTCCCAATAGGATTCGCATGTAATAAGTTTGTTATTCAAGATAGAGCACCGTTTCAACGAACTGAAACACTGTTTCTTTGTGAATTTAGTTAGTTCCCAGGAGCCTGCTCTTGTAATATGTGTACTTTTAAAGATTTATCAAAATTTCGTGAGCCGAATCTGAGTAACATGGTGAATTTGGTTAGTTCCAAATAGGCCGCAGTAGTAGTAAGTGGACTGTTCAGGATATAGAAAAATTTTCACGAATGGAATCAAAATTTCTAGGAGATTTCAGTGAGGTCACAACGGGACATGCTTGTATGAGTTTGCTTTTCGATACATAGCAACATTTTAAGGAACGGAATCTAGGTATCATGGTGAATTCAGTAGGTTACCAAAAGGATTCACATGTAATAAGCTTGTTATTCAAGATACAGTAAAGTTTTAACGAACTGAAACACTGTTTCTTTGTGAACTCAGTTAGTTCCCAGTAGCCTGCTCTTGTATATGTGTACTTTTAAATATTTATCAAAATTTGGTGAGCCGAATCTGAGTAACATGGTCAATTCGGGTAGTTCCCAGAGGTCGCAGTAGTAATAAGTGGACTGTTCGGGATATAGAAAATTTTTCACGAATGGAATCAATATTTCTAGGCGAATTCAGTGAGTTCCCAAAGGGACATGCTTGTATGAGTTTGCTTTTCAATATAGAGCAACATTTTAAACCACGGAATCTAAGTATAATGGTGAATTCAGTAGGTTCCCAATAGGATTCGCATGTAATAAGTTTGTTATTCAAGATAGAGCAACGTTTCAACGAACTGAAACACTGTTTCTTTGTGAATTTAGTTAGTTCCCAGGAGCCTGCTCTTGTAATATGTGTACTTTTAAAGATTTATCAAAATTTCGTGAGCCGAATCTGAGTAACATGGTGAATTTGGTTAGTTCCAAATAGGCCGCAGTAGTAGTAAGTGGACTGTTCAGGATATAGAAAAATTTTCACGAATGGAATCAAAATTTCTAGGAGATTTCAGTGAGGTCACAACGGGACATGCTTGTATGAGTTTGCTTTTCGATACATAGCAACATTTTAAGGAACGGAATCTAGGTATCATGGTGAATTCAGTAGGTTACCAAAAGGATTCACATGTAATAAGCTTGTTATTCAAGATACAGTAAAGTTTTAACGAACTGAAACACTGTTTCTTTGTGAACTCAGTTAGTTCCCAGTAGCCTGCTCTTGTATATGTGTACTTTTAAATATTTATCAAAATTTGGTGAGCCGAATCTGAGTAACATGGTCAATTCGGGTAGTTCCCAGAGGTCGCAGTAGTAATAAGTGGACTGTTCGGGATATAGAAAATTTTTCACGAATGGAATCAATATTTCTAGGCGAATTCAGTGAGTTCCCAAAGGGACATGCTTGTATGAGTTTGCTTTTCAATATAGAGCAACATTTTAAACCACGGAATCTAAGTATAATGGTGAATTCAGTAGGTTCCCAATAGGATTCGCATGTAATAAGTTTGTTATTCAAGATAGAGCAACGTTTCAACGAACTGAAACACTGTTTCTTTGTGAATTTAGTTAGTTCCCAGGAGCCTGCTCTTGTAATATGTGTACTTTTAAAGATGTATCAAAATTTCGTGAGCCGAATCTGAGTAACATGGTGAATTTGGTTAGTTCCCAATAGGCCGCAGTAGTAGTAAGTGGACTGTTCAGGATATAGAAAAATTTTCACGAACGGAATCAAAATTTCTAGGAGATTTCAGTGAGGTCACAATGGGACATGCTTATATGAGTTTGCTTTTCGATACATAGCAACATTTTAAGGAACGGAATCTAGGTATCATGGTGAATTCAGTAGGTTACCAAAAGGATTCACATGTAATAAGCTTGTTATTCAAGATACAGTAACGTTTTAACGAACTGAAACACTGTTTCTTTGTGAATTCACTTAGTTCCCCGTAGCCTACTCTTGTAATATGTGTAGTTTTAAAGATTTATCAAAATTAGGTGAGCCGAATCTGAGTAACATTGTGAATTCGGGTACTTCCCTGAGGTCGCAGTAGTAATAAGTGGACTGTTCGGGATATAGAAAATTTTTCACATATGGAATCAAAATTTCTAGGTGAATTCAGTGAGTTTCCAATGGGAAATGCTTGTATGAATTTGCTTTTCGATACAGAGCAACATTTTAAGGAACGGAATCTAAGTATCATGGTGAATTCAGTAGGTTCCCAATAGGATTCGCATGTAATAAGCTTGTTATTCAAGATAGAGCAACGTTTTAACGAACTGAAACACTGTTTCTTTGTGAACTCAGTTAGTTCCCAGTAACCTGCTCTTGTAATATGTGTACTTTTAAACATTTATCAAAATTTGGTTAGCCGAATCTGAGTAACATGGTGAATACGGTTACTTCCCAATGGGCCACAGTAATAATAAGTGTACTGTTCGTGATATAGAAAAATTTTCACGAATGGAATCAAAATTTCTAGGCTAATTCAGTCAGTTCCCAAAGGGACATGCTTGTATGAGTTTGCTTTTCAACATAGAGCAACATTTTTGGAACGGAATCTTAGTATCATGGTGAATTCAGTATGTTCCCAATAGGATTCGCATGTAATAAGCTTGTTATTCAAGATAGAGCAACGTTGTAACGAACTGAAACACTGTTTCTTTGTGAACTCAGTTAGTTCCCAGTAACCTGCTCTTGTAATATGTGTACTTTTAAACATTTATCAAAATTTGGTGAGCCGAATCTCAGTAACATGGTGAATTCGGTTAGTTCCCAATAGGCCGCAGTAGTAATAAGTGGACTGTTCGGGATAAAAAAATTTTCACGAATGGAATCAAAATTTCTAGGCGAATTCAGTGAGTTCCCAAAGGGACATGCTTGTATGAGTTTGCTTTCCGATACAGAGCAACATTTTAAGGAACGGAATCTAAGTATCATGGTGAATTCAGTAGGTTCCCAATAGGATTCGCATGTAATAAGCTTGTTATTCAAGACAGAGCAAAGTTTTAACGAACTGAAACACTGTTTCTTTGTGAACTCAGTTAGTTCCCAGTAACCTGCTCTTGTAATATGTGTACTTTTAAACATTTATCAAATTTGGTGAGCCGAATCTGAGTAACATGGTGAATTCGGTTAGTTCCCAATAGGCCTTAGTAGTAATAAGTGGACTGTTCGGGATAAAAAAATTTTCACGAATGGAATCAAAATTTCTAGGCGAATTCAGTGAGTTCCCAAAGGGACATGCTTGTATGAGTTTGCTTTTCAATATAGAGCAACATTTAAGGAACGGAATCTAAGTATCATGGTGAATTCTGTTGGTTCCCAAAAGGATTCGCATTTAATAAGCAGGTTATTCAATATAGAGCAACGTTTTAACGAACTGAAAAACTGTTTCTTTGTGTATTCAGTTAATTCACAGTAGCTGGCTCCTGTAATATGTGTACTTTTAAAGATTTATCAAAATATGGTGAGCCGAATCTGAGTAACATGGTGAAATCAGTTTGTTCCCAATGGGCCGCTGTAGTAATAAGTGGACTGTTCGGGATATAGAAAAATTTTCACGAATGGAATCAAAATTTCTAGGCGAATTCAGTGAATTCCCAATGGGACATGCTTGTATGAGTTTGTTTTTCAATATAGAGCAACATTTAAGGAACGGAATCTAAGTATCATGGTGAATTCAAATGGTTCCCAAGAGGATTCGCATGTAATAAGCTTGTTATTCAAGATAGAGCAACGTTTTAACGAACTGTAACACTGTGTCTTTGTGAATTCAGTTAGTTCCCTGTATCCTGCTCTTGTAATATGTGTACTTTTAAAGATATATCAAATTTCGTGAGCCGAATCTGAGTAACATGGTGAATTTTGTTAGTTCCCTATAGGCCGCAGTAGTAGTAAGTGGACTGTTCAGATTATAGAAAAATTTTCACGAATGGAATCAAAATTTCTAGGAGATTTCAGTGAGGTCACAACGGGACATGCTTGTATGAGTTTGCTTTTCGATACATAGCAAAATTTTAAGGAACGGAATCTAGGTATCATGGTGAATTCAGTAGGTTACCAAAAGGATTCACATGTAATAAGCTTGTTATTCAAGATACAGTAACGTTTTAACGAACTGAAACACTGTTTCTTTGTGAATTCACTTAGTTCCCCGTAGCCTGCTCTTGTAATATGTGTAGTTTTAAAGATTTATCAAAATTTGGTGAGTCGAATCTGAGTAACATTGTGAATTCGGGTACTTCCCAGAGGTGGCAGTAGTAATAAGTGGACTGTTCGGGATAAAGAAAATTTTTCACATATGGAATCAAAATTTCTAGGTGAATTCAGTGAGTTTCCAGTGGGAAATGCTTGTATGAATTTGCTTTTCGATACAGAGCAACATTTTAAGGAACGGAATCTAAGTATCATGGTGAATTCAGTATGATCCCAATAGGATTCGCATGTAATAAGCTTGTTATTCAAGATAGAGCAACGTTTTAACGAACTGAAACACTGTTTCTTTGTGAACTCAGTTAGTTCCCAGTAACCTGCTCTTGTAATATGTGTACTTTTAAACATTTATCAAAATTTGGTGAGCCGAATCTGAGTAACATGGTGAATACGGTTAGTTCCCAATGGGCCACAGTAATAATAAGTGTACTGTTCGGGATATAGAAAAATTTTCACGAATGGAATCAAAATTTCTAGGCGAATTCAGTCAGTTCCCAAAGGGACATGCTTGTATGAGTTTGCTTTTCAACATAGAGCAACATTTTTGGAACGGAATCTAAGTATCATGGTGAATTCAGTATGTTCCCAATAGGATTCGCATGTAATAAGCTTGTTATTCAAGATAGAGCAACGTTGTAACGAACTGAAACACTGTTTCTTTGTGAACTCAGTTAGTTCCCAGTAACCTGCTCTTGTAATATGTGTACTTTTAAACATTTATCAAAATTTGGTGAGCCGAATCTGAGTAACATGGTGAATTCGGTTAGTTCCCAATAGGCCGCAGTAGTAATAAGTGGACTGTTCGGGATAAAAAAATTTTCACGAATGGAATAAAAATTTCTAGGCGAATTCAGTGAGTTCCCAAAGGGACATGCTTGTATGAGTTTGCTTTCCGATACAGAGCAACATTTTAAGGAACGGAATCTAAGTATCATGGTGAATTCAGTAGGTTCCCAATAGGATTCGCATGTAATAAGCTTGTTATTCAAGACAGAGCAACGTTTTAACGAACTGAAACACTGTTTCTTTGTGAACTCAGTTAGTTCCCAGTAACCTGCTCTTGTAATATGTGTACTTTTAAACATTTATCAAAATTTGGTGAGCCGAATCTGAGTAACATGGTGAAGTCGGTTAGTTCCCAATAGGCCTTAGTAGTAATAAGTGGACTGTTCGGGATAAAAAAATTTTCACGAATGGAATCAAAATTTCTAGGCGAATTCAGTGAGTTCCCAAAGGGACATGCTTGTATGAGTTTGCTTTTCAATATAGAGCAACATTTTAAGGAACGGAATCTAAGTATCATGGTGAATTCTGTTGGTTCCCAAAAGGATTCGCATTTAATAAGCAGGTTATTCAATATAGAGCAACGTTTTAACGAACTGAAAAACTGTTTCTTTGTGTATTCAGTTAATTCACAGTAGCTGGCTCCTGTAATATGTGTACTTTTAAAGAATTATCAAAATATGTTGAGCCGAATCTGAGTAACATGGTGAAATCAGTTTGTTCCCAATGGGCCACTGTATTAATAAGTGGACTGTTCGGGATATAGAAAAATTTTCACGAATGGAATCAAAAGTTCTAGGCGAATTCAGTGAGTTCCCAATGGGACATGCTTGTATGAGTTTGTTTTTCAATATAGAGCAACATTTAAGGAACGGAATCTAAGTATCATGGTGAATTCAAATGTTTCCCAAGAGGATTCGCATGTAATAAGCTTGTTATTCAAGATAGAGCAACGTTTTAACGAACTGTAACACTTTGTCTTTGTGAATTCAGTTAGTTCCCTGTATCCTGCTCTTGTAATATGTGTACTTTTAAAGATATATCAAAATTTGGTGAGCCGAATCTGAGTAACATGGTGAATTTTGTTAGTTCCCTATAGGCCGCAGTAGTAGTAAGTGGACTGTTCAGGATATAGAAAAATTTTGACGAATGGAATCAAAATTTCTAGGAGATTTGAGTGAGGTCACAATGGGACATGCTTGTATGAGTTTGCTTTTCGATACAGAGCAACATTTTAAGGAACGGAATCTAGGTATCATGGTGAATTCAGTAAGTTACCAAAAGGATTCACATGTAATAAGCTTGTTATTCAAGATACAGTAACGTTTTAACGAACTGAAACACGGTTTCTTTGTGAATTCAGTTAGTTCCCAGTAGCCTGCTCTTGTAATATGTGTACTTTTAAAGATTTATCAAAATTAGTTGAGCCGAATCTGAGTAACATTGTGAATTCGGGTACTTCCCAGAGGTCGCAGTAGTAATAAGTGGACTGTTCCAGATATAGAAAATTTTTCACATATGGAATCAAAATTTCTAGGTGAATTCAGTGAGTTTCCAATGGGAAATGCTTGTATGAATTTGCTTTTCGATACAGAGCAACATTTTAAGGAACGGAATCTAAGTATCATGGTGAATTCAGTATGTTCCCAAAAGGATTCGAATGTAATAAGCTTGTTATTCAAGATAGAGCAACGTATTCACGAACTGAAACACTGTTTCTTTGTGAACTCAGTTCGTTCCCAGTAACCTGCTCTTGTAATATGTGTACTTTTAAACATTTATCAAAATTTGGTGAGCCGAATCTGAGTAACAAGGTGAATTTGGTTAGTTCCCAATAGGCCGCAGTAGTAATAAGTTGACTGTTCGGGATAAAAAAATTTTCACGAATGGAATCAAAATTTCTAGTCGAATTCAGTCAGTTCCCAAAGGGACATGCTTGTATGAGTTTGCTTTTCAACATAGAGCAACATTTTTGGAACGGAATCTAAGTATCATGGTGAATTCAGTATGTTCCCAATAGGATTCGCATGTAATAAGCTTGTTCTTCAAGATAGAGCAACGTTTTAACGAACTGAAACACTGTTTCTTTGTGAACTCAGTTAGTTCCCAGTAACCTGCTCTTGTAATATGTGTACTTTTAAACATTTATCAAAATTTGGTGAGCCGAATCTGAGTAACATGGTGAATTCTGTTAGTTCCCAATGGGCCACAGTAGTAATAAGTGGACTGTTCGGGATATAGAAAAATTTTCACGAATGGAATCAAAATTTCTAGGAGAATTCAGTGAGTTCCCAAAGGGACATCCTTGTATGAGTTTGTTTTTCAATATAGAGCAACATTTTAAGGAACGGAATCTAGATATCATGGTGAATTCAATAGGTTCCCAATAGGATTCGCATGTAATAAGCTTCTTATTCATGATAGAGCAACGTTTTAACGAACTGAAACACTGTTTCTTTGTGAATTCAGTTAGTTCCCAGTAGCCTGCTCTTGTAATATGTGTACTTTCAAAGATTTATCAAAATTTGGTGAGCCGAATCTGAGTAACATGGTGAATTCGGTTAGTTCCCAATAGGCCGCAGTAGTAGTAAGTGGACTCTTCAGGATATAGAAAAATTTAAAAGAATGGAATCAAAATTTCTAGGAGATTTCAGTGAGGTCACAATGGGACATGCTTGTATGAGTTTGCTTTTCGATACAGAGCAACGTTTTAAGGAACTGAATCTAGGTATCATGGTGAATTCAGTAGGTTACAAATAGGATTCACATGTAATAAGCTTGTAATTTAAGATAGAGCAACGTTTTAACGAACTGAAACACTGTGTCTTTGTGAATTCAGTTAGTTGACAGTAGCCTGCTCTTGTAATTTGTGTACTTTTAAAGATTTATCAAAATTTGGTGAGCCAAATCTGAGAAACATTGTGAATTTGGTTAGTTCCCTATGGTCCACAGTATTAATAAGTGGACTGTTCAGGATATAGAAAAATTTACAGGAATGGAATCAAAATTTCTAGGAGATTTCAGTGAGGTCACAATGGGACATGCTTGTATGAGTTTGCTTTTCGATACAGAGCAACATTTTAAGGAACGGAATCTAGGTATCTTGGTGAATTCAGTAGGTTACCAATAGGATTCACATGTAATAAGCTTGTTATTCAAGATAGAGCAACGTTTTAACGAACTGAAACACTTTTTCTTTGTGAACTCAGTTAGTTCCCAGCAACCTGCTCTTGTCATATGTGTACTTTTAAACATTTATCAAAATTTGGTGAGCCGAATCTGAGTAACATGGTGAATTCGGTTAGTTCCCAATGGGCCGCAGTAGAAATAAGTGGACTGTTCGAGATATTAAAAATTTTCACGAAAAGAATCAAAATTTCTAGGTGAATTCAGTGAGCTCCCAAAGGGACATCCTTGTATGAGTTTGTTTTTCAATATAGAGCAACATTATAAGGAACGGATCTAAGTATCATGGTGAATTCAATAGGTTCCCAATAGGATTCGCACCAATAGGCTTCTTATTCAAGATAGAGCAACGTTTTAACGAACGGAAGCACTGTTTATTTGTGAATTCAGTTAGTTCCCAGTAGCGTGCTCTTGTAAAATGTGTACTTTTAAAGATTTATCAAAATTTGGTGAGCCGAATCTGAATAACATGGTGAATTCGGTTAGTTCCCAATAGGCCGCAGTAGTAATAAGTGGACTGTTCAGGATATAGAAAAATTTTCACGAATGATATCCAAATTTCTAGGAGATATCAGTGAGGTCCCAATGGGACATGCTTGTATGAGTTAGGTTTTCGATACAGAGCAACATTTTAAGGAACGGAATCTAGGTATCATGGTGAATTCAGTAGGTTACCAACAGGATTCATATGTAATAAGCTTGTTCTTCAAGATAGAGCAACGTTTTAACGAACTGAAACACTGTTTCTTTGTGAATTCAGTTAGTTCCCAGTACCCTGCTCTTGTATATGTGTACTTTCAAACATTTATCAAAATACGGTGGGCCGAATCTGAGTAACATGGTGAATTCGGGTAGTTCCCAGAGGTCGCAGTAGTAATAAGTGGACTGTTCGGGATATAGAAAATTTTTCACGAATGGAATCAAAATTTCTAGGCGAATTCAGTGAGTTCCCAATGGGAAATGCTTGTATGAGTTTGCTTTTCGATACAGAGCAACATTTTAAGGAACGGAATCTAAGTATCATGGTGAATTCAGTAGGTTCCCAATAGGATTCGCATGTAATAAGCTTGTTATTCAAGATAGCGCAACGTTTTAACGAACTGAAACACTGTTTGTTTGTGAACTCAGTTAGTTCCCAGTAACCTGCTCTTGTAATATGTGTACTTTTAAACATTTATCAAAATTTGGTGAGCCGAATCTGAGTAACATGGTGAATGGATTAGTTCCCAATAGGCCGCAGTAGAAATAAGTGGACTGTTCGGGATAAAAAAATTTTCACGAATTGAATCACAATTTCTAGGTGAATTCAGTGAGTTGCCAAAGGGACATGCTTGTATGAGTTTGCTTTTCAATATAGAGCAACATTTTAAACAACGGAATCTAAGTATCATGGTGAATTCAGTAGGTTCCCAATAGGATTCGCATGTAATAAGCTTGTTATTCAAGATAGAGCAACGTTTCAACGAACTGAAACACTGTTTCTTTGTGAATTCAGTTAGTTCCCCGTAGCGTGCTCTTGTAATATGTGTACTTTTAAAGATTTATCAAAATTTGGTGAGCCGAATCTGAGTAACATGGTGAATTTGGTTAGTTCCCAATAGGCCGCAGTAGTAGTAAGTGGACTGTTCAGGATATAGAAAAATTTTCACGAATGGAATCAAAATTTCTAGGAGATTTCAGTGAGGTCACAATGGGACATGCTTGTATGAGTATGCTTTTCGATACAGAGCAACATTTTAAGGAACGGAATCTAGGTATCATGGTGAATTCAGTCGGTTACAAAAAGGATTCACATGTAATTAGCTTGTTATTCAAGATACAGTAACGTTTTAACGAACTGAAACATTGTTTCTTTGTGAACTCAGTTAGTTCCCAGTAGCCTGCTCTTGTAATATGTGTACTTTTAAAAATTTATCAAAATTTGGTGAGCCGAATCTGAGTGACATTGTGAATTCGGGTAGTTCCCAGAGGTCGCAGTAGTAATAAGAGGACTGTTCGGGATATAGAAAAATTTTCACATATGGAATCAAAATTTCTAGGTGAATTCAGTGAGTTCCCAATGGGAAATGCTTGTATGAATTTGCTTTTCGATACAGAGCAACATTTTAAGGAACGGAATCTAAGTGTCATGGTGAATTCAGTAGGTTCCCAATAGGATTCGCATGTAATAAGCTTGTTATTCAAGATAGAGCAACGTTTCAACGAACTGAAACAGTGTTTCTTTGTGAACTCAGTTAGTTCCCAGTAACCTGCTCTTGTAATGTGTGTACTTTTAAACATTTATCAAAATTCGGTTAGCCGAATCTGAGTAACATGGTGAATTCGGTTAGTTCCCAATGGGCCACAGTAGTAATAAGTGGACTGTTAGGGATATAGAAAAATTTTCACGAATAGAATCAAAATTTCTAGGCGAATTCAGTGAGTTCCCAATGGGAAATGCTTGTATGAGTTTGCTTTTCGATACAGAGCAACATTTTAAGGAACGGAATCTAAGTATCATGGTGAATTCAGTAGGTTCCCAATAGGATTCGCATGTAATAAGCTTGTTATTCAAGATAGAGCAACGTTTCAACGAACTGAAACACTGTTTCTTTGTGAACTCAGTTAGTTCCCAGTAACCTGCTCTTGTAATATGTGTACTTTTAAACATTTATCAAAATTCGGTTAGCCGAATCTGAGTAACATGGTGAATTCGGTTAGTTCCCAATGGGCCACAGTAGTAATAAGTGGACTGTTAGGGATATAGAAAAATTTTCACGAATAGAATCAAAATTTCTAGGCGAATTCAGTCAGTTCCCAAAGGGACATGCTTGTATGAGTTTGCTTTTCAACATAGAGCAACATTTTTGGAACGGAATCTAAGTATCATGGTGAATTCAGTATGTTCCCAATAGGATTCGCATGTAATAAGCTTGTTATTCAAGATAGAGCAACGTTTAACGAACTGAAACACTGTTTCTTTGTGGACTCAGTTAGTTCCCAGTAACCTGCTCTTGTAATATGTGTACTTTTAAACATTTATCAAAATTTGGTGAGCCGAATCTGAGTAACATGGTGAATTCGGGTAGTTCCCAGAGGTCGCAGTAGTAATAAGTGGACTGTTCGGGATATAGAAAATTTTTCACGAATGGAATCAAAATTTCTAGGCGAATTCAGTGAGTTCCCAATGGGAAATGCTTGTATGAATTTGCTTTTCGATACAGAGCAACATTTTAAGGAACGGAATCTAAGTATCATGGTGAATTCAGTAGGTTCCCCATAGGATTCGCATGTAATAAGCTTGTTATTCAAGATAGAGCAACGTTTTAACGAACTGAAACACTGTTTCTTTGTGAACTCAGTTCCCAGTAACCTGCTCTTGTAATATGTGTACTTTTAAACATTTATCAAAATTTGGTGAGCCGAATCTGAGTAACATGGTGAATTGGGTTAGTTCCCAATAGGCCGCAGTAGTAATACGTGGACTGTTCGGGATAAAAAAATTTTCACGAATGGAATCAAAATTTCTAGGCGAATTCAGTGAGTTCCCAAAGGGATATGCTTGTATGAGTTTGCTTTTCAATATAGAGCAACATTTTAAACAACGGAATCTAAGCATAATGGTGAATTCAGTAGGTTTCCACTAGGATTCGCATGTAATAAGTTTGTTATTCAAGATAGAGCAACGTTTCAACGAACTGAAACACTGTTTCTTTGTGAATTCAGTTAGTCCCAATAGCCTGCTCTTGTAATACATGTACTTTTAAAGATTTATCAAAATTTGGTGAGCCGAATCTGAGTAACATGGTGAATTTGGTTAGTTCCCAATAGGCCGCAGTAGTAGTAAGTGGACTGTTCAGGATATAGAAAAATTTTCACGAATGGAATCAAAATTTCTAGGAGATTTCAGTGAGGTCACAATGGGACATGCTTGTATGAGTATGCTTTTCGATACAGAGCAACATTTTAAGGAACGGAATCTAGGTATCATGGTGAATTCAGTCGGTTACCAAAAGGATTCACATGTAATTAGCTTGTTATTCAAGATACAGTAACGTTTTAACGAACTGAAACATTGTTTCTTTGTGAACTCAGTTAGTTCCCAGTAGCCTGCTCTTGTAATATGTGTACTTTTAAAAATTTATCAAAATTTGGTGAGCCGAATCTGAGTGACATTGTGAATTCGGGTAGTTCCCAGAGGTCGCAGTAGTAATAAGAGGACTGTTCGGGATATAGAAAAATTTTCACATATGGAATCAAAATTTCTAGGTGAATTCAGTGAGTTCCCAATGGGAAATGCTTGTATGAATTTGCTTTTCGATACAGAGCAACATTTTAAGGAACGGAATCTAAGTGTCATGGTGAATTCAGTAGGTTCCCAATAGGATTCGCATGTAATAAGCTTGTTATTCAAGATAGAGCAACGTTTCAACGAACTGAAACAGTGTTTCTTTGTGAACTCAGTTAGTTCCCAGTAACCTGCTCTTGTAATGTGTGTACTTTTAAACATTTATCAAAATTCGGTTAGCCGAATCTGAGTAACATGGTGAATTCGGTTAGTTCCCAATGGGCCACAGTAGTAATAAGTGGACTGTTAGGGATATAGAAAAATTTTCACGAATAGAATCAAAATTTCTAGGCGAATTCAGTGAGTTCCCAATGGGAAATGCTTGTATGAGTTTGCTTTTCGATACAGAGCAACATTTTAAGGAACGGAATCTCAGTATCATGGTGAATTCAGTAGGTTCCCAATAGGATTCGCATGTAATAAGCTTGTTATTCAAGATAGAGCAACGTTTCAACGAACTGAAACACTGTTTCTTTGTGAACTCAGTTAGTTCCCAGTAACCTGCTCTTGTAATATGTGTACTTTTAAACATTTATCAAAATTCGGTTAGCCGAATCTGAGTAACATGGTGAATTCGGTTAGTTCCCAATGGGCCACAGTAGTAATAAGTGGACTGTTAGGGATATAGAAAAATTTTCACGAATAGAATCAAAATTTCTAGGCGAATTCAGTCAGTTCCCAAAGGGACATGCTTGTATGAGTTTGCTTTTCAACATAGAGCAACATTTTTGGAACGGAATCTAAGTATCATGGTGAATTCAGTATGTTCCCAATAGGATTCGCATGTAATAAGCTTGTTATTCAAGATAGAGCAACGTTTTAACGAACTGAAACACTGTTTCTTTGTGGACTCAGTTAGTTCCCAGTAACCTGCTCTTGTAATATGTGTACTTTTAAACATTTATCAAAATTTGGTGAGCCGAATCTGAGTAACATGGTGAATTCGGGTAGTTCCCAGAGGTCGCAGTAGTAATAAGTGGACTGTTCGGGATATAGAAAATTTTTCACGAATGGAATCAAAATTTCTAGGCGAATTCAGTGAGTTCCCAATGGGAAATGCTTGTATGAATTTGCTTTTCGATACAGAGCAACATTTTAAGGAACGGAATCTAAGTATCATGGTGAATTCAGTAGGTTCCCCATAGGATTCGCATGTAATAAGCTTGTTATTCAAGATAGAGCAACGTTTTAACGAACTGAAACACTGTTTCTTTGTGAACTCAGTTCCCAGTAACCTGCTCTTGTAATATGTGTACTTTTAAACATTTATCAAAATTTGGTGAGCCGAATCTGAGTAACATGGTGAATTGGGTTAGTTCCCAATAGGCCGCAGTAGTAATACGTGGACTGTTCGGGATAAAAAAATTTTCACGAATGGAATCAAAATTTCTAGGCGAATTCAGTGAGTTCCCAAAGGGATATGCTTGTATGAGTTTGCTTTTCAATATAGAGCAACATTTTAAACAACGGAATCTAAGCATAATGGTGAATTCAGTAGGTTTCCACTAGGATTCGCATGTAATAAGTTTGTTATTCAAGATAGAGCAACGTTTCAACGAACTGAAACACTGTTTCTTTGTGAATTCAGTTAGTCCCAATAGCCTGCTCTTGTAATACATGTACTTTTAAAGATTTATCAAAATTTGTTGAGCCGAATCTGAGTAACATGGTGAATTCGGTTAGTTCCCAATAGGCCGCAGTAGTAGTAAGTGGACTCTTCAGGATATAGAAAAATTTAAATGAATGGAATCAAAATTTCTAGGAGATTTCAGTGAGGTCACAATGGGACATGCTTGTATGAGTTTGCTTTTCGATACAGAGCAACATTTTAAGGAACGGAATCTAGGTATCATGGTGAATTCAGTAGGTTACCAAAAGGATTCACAGGTAATAAGCTTGTTATTCAAGATAGAGCAACGTTTTAATGAACTGAAACACTGTTTCTTTGTGAATTCAGTTAGTTCCCCGTAGCCTGCTCTTGTAATATGTGTACTTTCAAAGATTTATCAAAATTTGGTGAGCCGAATCTTAGTAACATGGTGAATTCGGGTAGTTCCCAGAGGTCGCAGTATTAATAAGTGGACTGTTTGGGATATAGAAAATTTTTCACGAATGGAATCAAAATTTCTAGGTGAATTCAGTGAGTTGCCAAAGGGACATGCTTGTATGAGTTTGCTTTTCAATATAGAGCAACATTTTAAACAACGGAATCTAAGTATCATGGTGAATTCAGTAGGTTCCCAATAGGATTCGCATGTAATAAGCTTGTTATTCAAGATAGAGCAACGTTTCAACGAACTGAAACACTGTTTCTTTGTGAATTCAGTTAGTTCCCCGTAGCGTGCTCTTGTAATATGTGTACTTTTAAAGATTTATCAAAATTTGGTGAGCCGAATCTGAGTAACATGGTGAATTTGGTTAGTTCCCAATAGGCCGCAGTAGTAGTAAGTGGACTGTTCAGGATATAGAAAAATTTTCACGAATGGAATCAAAATTTCTAGGAGATTTCAGTGAGGTCACAATGGGACATGCTTGTATGAGTATGCTTTTCGATACAGAGCAACATTTTAAGGAACGGAATCTAGGTATCATGGTGAATTCAGTCGGTTACCAAAAGGATTCACATGTAATAAGCTTGTTATTCAAGATACAGTAACGTTTTAACGAACTGAAACATTGTTTCTTTGTGAACTCAGTTAGTTCCCAGTAGCCTGCTCTTGTAATATGTGTACTTTTAAAAATTTATCAAAATTTGGTGAGCCGAATCTGAGTGACATTGTGAATTCGGGTAGTTCCCAGAGGTCGCAGTAGTAATAAGAGGACTGTTCGGGATATAGAAAAATTTTCACATATGGAATCAAAATTTCTAGGTGAATTCAGTGAGTTCCCAATGGGAAATGCTTGTATGAATTTGCTTTTCGATACAGAGCAACATTTTAAGGAACGGAATCTAAGTGTCATGGTGAATTCAGTAGGTTCCCAATAGGATTCGCATGTAATAAGCTTGTTATTCAAGATAGAGCAACGTTTCAACGAACTGAAACAGTGTTTCTTTGTGAACTCAGTTAGTTCCCAGTAACCTGCTCTTGTAATGTGTGTACTTTTAAACATTTATCAAAATTCGGTTAGCCGAATCTGAGTAACATGGTGAATTCGGTTAGTTCCCAATGGGCCACAGTAGTAATAAGTGGACTGTTAGGGATATAGAAAAATTTTCACGAATAGAATCAAAATTTCTAGGCGAATTCAGTGAGTTCCCAATGGGAAATGCTTGTATGAGTTTGCTTTTCGATACAGAGCAACATTTTAAGGAACGGAATCTAAGTATCATGGTGAATTCAGTAGGTTCCCAATAGGATTCGCATGTAATAAGCTTGTTATTCAAGATAGAGCAACGTTTCAACGAACTGAAACACTGTTTCTTTGTGAACTCAGTTAGTTCCCAGTAACCTGCTCTTGTAATGTGTGTACTTTTAAACATTTATCAAAATTCGGTTAGCCGAATCTGAGTAACATGGTGAATTCGGTTAGTTCCCAATGGGCCACAGTAGTAATAAGTGGACTGTTAGGGATATAGAAAAATTTTCACGAATAGAATCAAAATTTCTAGGCGAATTCAGTCAGTTCCCAAAGGGACATGCTTGTATGAGTTTGCTTTTCAACATAGAGCAACATTTTTGGAACGGAATCTAAGTATCATGGTGAATTCAGTATGTTCCCAATAGGATTCGCATGTAATAAGCTTGTTATTCAAGATAGAGCAACGTTTCAACGAACTGAAACACTGTTTCTTTGTGAATTCAGTTAGTCCCAATAGCCTGCTCTTGTAATACATGTACTTTTAAAGATTTATCAAAATTTGGTGAGCCGAATCTGAGTAACATGGTGAATTCGGTTAGTTCCCAATAGGCCGCAGTAGTAGTAAGTGGACTCTTCAGGATATAGAAAAATTTAAATGAATGGAATCAAAATTTCTAGGAGATTTCAGTGAGGTCACAATGGGACATGCTTGTATGAGTTTGCTTTTCGATACAGAGCAACATTTTAAGGAACGGAATCTAGGTATCATGGTGAATTCAGTAGGTTACCAAAAGGATTCACAGGTAATAAGCTTGTTATTCAAGATAGAGCAACGTTTTAATGAACTGAAACACTGTTTCTTTGTGAATTCAGTTAGTTCCCCGTAGCCTGCTCTTGTAATATGTGTACTTTCAAAGATTTATCAAAATTTGGTGAGCCGAATCTTAGTAACATGGTGAATTCGGGTAGTTCCCAGAGGTCGCAGTATTAATAAGTGGACTGTTTGGGATATAGAAAATTTTTCACGAATGGAATCAAAATTTCTAGGCGAATTCAGTGAGTTCCCAAAGGGACATGCTTGTATGAGTTTGCTTTTCAATATAGAGCAACATTATAAGTAACGGATCTAAGTATCATGGTGAATTCAATAGGTTCCCAATAGGATTCGCACCAATAGGCTTCTTATTCAAGATAGAGCAACGTTTTAACGAACGGAAGCACTGTTTATTTGTGAATTCAGTTAGTTCCCAGTAGCGTGCTCTTGTAAAATGTGTACTTTTAAAGATTTATCAAAATTTGGTGAGCCGAATCTGAATAACATGGTGAATTCGGTTAGTTCCCAATAGGCCGCAGTAGTAATAAGTGGATTGTTCAGGATATAGAAAAATTTTCACGAATGATATCCAAATTTCTAGGAGATATCAGTGAGGTCCCAATGGGACATGCTTGTATGAGTTAGGTTTTCGATACAGAGCAACATTTTAAGGAACGGAATCTAGGTATCATGGTGAATTCAGTAGGTTACCAACAGGATTCATATGTAATAAGCTTGTTCTTCAAGATAGAGCAACGTTTTAACGAACTGAAACACTGTTTCTTTGTGAATTCAGTTAGTTCCCAGTAGCCTGCTCTTGTATATGTGTACTTTCAAACATTTATCAAAATACGGTGAGCCGAATCTGAGTAACATGGTGAATTCGGGTAGTTCCCAGAGGTCGCAGTAGTAATAAGTGGACTGTTCGGGATATAGAAAATTTTTCACGAATGGAATCAAAATTTCTAGGCGAATTCAGTGAGTTCCCAATGGGAAATGCTTGTATGAGTTTGCTTTTCGATACAGAGCAACATTTTAAGGAACGGAATCTAAGTATCATGGTGAATTCAGTAGGTTCCCAATAGGATTCGCATGTAATAAGCTTGTTATTCAAGATAGCGCAACGTTTTAACGAACTGAAACACTGTTTGTTTGTGAACTCAGTTAGTTCCCAGTAACCTGCTCTTGTAATATGTGTACTTTTAAACATTTATCAAAATTTGGTGAGCCGAATCTGAGTAACATGGTGAATGGGTTAGTTCCCAATAGGCCGCAGTAGAAATAAGTGGACTGTTCGGGATAAAAAAATTTTCACGAATTGAATCACAATTTCTAGGTGAATTCAGTGAGTTGCCAAAGGGACATGCTTGTATGAGTTTGCTTTTCAATATAGAGCAACATTTTAAACAACGGAATCTAAGTATCATGGTGAATTCAGTAGGTTCCCAATAGGATTCGCATGTAATAAGCTTGTTATTCAAGATAGAGCAACGTTTCAACGAACTGAAACACTGTTTCTTTGTGAATTCAGTTAGTTCCCCGTAGCGTGCTCTTGTAATATGTGTACTTTTAAAGATTTATCAAAATTTGGTGAGCCGAATCTGAGTAACATGGTGAATTTGGTTAGTTCCCAATAGGCCGCAGTAGTAGTAAGTGGACTGTTCAGGATATAGAAAAATTTTCACGAATGGAATCAAAATTTCTAGGAGATTTCAGTGAGGTCACAATGGGACATGCTTGTATGAGTATGCTTTTCGATACAGAGCAACATTTTAAGGAACGGAATCTAGGTATCATGGTGAATTCAGTCGGTTACCAAAAGGATTCACATGTAATAAGCTTGTTATTCAAGATACAGTAACGTTTTAACGAACTGAAACATTGTTTCTTTGTGAACTCAGTTAGTTCCCAGTAGCCTGCTCTTGTAATATGTGTACTTTTAAAAATTTATCAAAATTTGGTGAGCCGAATCTGAGTGACATTGTGAATTCGGGTAGTTCCCAGAGGTCGCAGTAGTAATAAGAGGACTGTTCGGGATATAGAAAAATTTTCACATATGGAATCAAAATTTCTAGGTGAATTCAGTGAGTTCCCAATGGGAAATGCTTGTATGAATTTGCTTTTCGATACAGAGCAACATTTTAAGGAACGGAATCTAAGTGTCATGGTGAATTCAGTAGGTTCCCAATAGGATTCGCATGTAATAAGCTTGTTATTCAAGATAGAGCAACGTTTCAACGAACTGAAACAGTGTTTCTTTGTGAACTCAGTTAGTTCCCAGTAACCTGCTCTTGTAATGTGTGTACTTTTAAACATTTATCAAAATTCGGTTAGCCGAATCTGAGTAACATGGTGAATGCGGTTAGTTCCCAATGGGCCACAGTAGTAATAAGTGGACTGTTAGGGATATAGAAAAATTTTCACGAATAGAATCAAAATTTCTAGGCGAATTCAGTGAGTCCCCAATGGGAAATGCTTGTATGAGTTTGCTTTTCGATACAGAGCAACATTTTAAGGAACGGAATCTAAGTATCATGGTGAATTCAGTAGGTTCCCAATAGGATTCGCATGTAATAAGCTTGTTATTCAAGATAGAGCAACGTTTCAACGAACTGAAACACTGTTTCTTTGTGAACTCAGTTAGTTCCCAGTAACCTGCTCTTGTAATGTGTGTACTTTTAAACATTTATCAAAATTCGGTTAGCCGAATCTGAGTAACATGGTGAATTCGGTTAGTTCCCAATGGGCCACAGTAGTAATAAGTGGACTGTTAGGGATATAGAAAAATTTTCACGAATAGAATCAAAATTTCTAGGCGAATTCAGTCAGTTCCCAAAGGGACATGCTTGTATGAGTTTGCTTTTCAACATAGAGCAACATTTTTGGAACGGAATCTAAGTATCATGGTGAATTCAGTATGTTCCCAATAGGATTCGCATGTAATAAGCTTGTTATTCAAGATAGAACAACGTTTTAACGAACTGAAACACTGTTTCTTTGTGGACTCAGTTAGTTCCCAGTAACCTGCTCTTGTAATATGTGTACTTTTAAACATTTATCAAAATTTGGTGAGCCGAATCTGAGTAACATGGTGAATTCGGGTAGTTCCCAGAGGTCGCAGTAGTAATAAGTGGACTGTTCGGGATATAGAAAATTTTTCACGAATGGAATCAAAATTTCTAGGCGAATTCAGTGAGTTCCCAATGGGAAATGCTTGTATGAATTTGCTTTTCGATACAGAGCAACATTTTAAGGAACGGAATCTAAGTATCATGGTGAATTCAGTAGGTTCCCAATAGGATTCGCATGTAATAAGCTTGTTATTCAAGATAGAGCAACGTTTTAACGAACTGAAACACTGTTTCTTTGTGAACTCAGTTCCCAGTAACCTGCTCTTGTAATATGTGTACTTTTAAACATTTATCAAAATTTGGTGAGCCGAATCTGAGTAACATGGTGAATTGGGTTAGTTCCCAATAGGCCGCAGTAGTAATACGTGGACTGTTCGGGATAAAAAAATTTTCACGAATGGAATCAAAATTTCTAGGCGAATTCAGTGAGTTCCCAAAGGGATATGCTTGTATGAGTTTGCTTTTCAATATAGAGCAACATTTTAAACAACGGAATCTAAGCATAATGGTGAATTCAGTAGGTTTCCACTAGGATTCGCATGTAATAAGTTTGTTATTCAAGATAGAGCAACGTTTCAACGAACTGAAACACTGTTTCTTTGTGAATTCAGTTAGTCCCAATAGCCTGCTCTTGTAATACATGTACTTTTAAAGATTTATCAAAATTTGGTGAGCCGAATCTGAGTAACATGGTGAATTCGGGTAGTTCCCAGAGGTCGCTGTAGTAATAAGTGGACTGTTCGGGATATAGAAAATTTTTCACGAATGGAATCAAAATTTCTAGGCGAATTCAGTGAGTTCCCAAAGGGACATGCTTGTATGAGTTTGCTTTTCAATATAGAGCAACATTTTAAACAACGGAATCTAAATATAATGGTGAATTCAGTAGGTTCCCAATATGATTCGCATGTAATAAGTTTGTTATTCAAAATAGAGCAACGTTTCAACGAAGTGAAACACTGTTTCTTTGTGAACTCAGTTAGTTCCCAGTAGCCTGCTCTTGTAATATGTGTACTTTTAAAGATTTATCAAAATTTCGTGAGCCGAATCTGAGTAACATGGTGAATTTGGTTAGTTCCCAATAGGCCGCAGTAGTAGTAAGTGGACTGTTCAGGATATAGAAAAATTTTCACGAATGGAATCAAAATTTCTAGGAGATTTCAGTGAGGTCACAATGGGACATGCTTGTATGAGTTTGCTTTTCGATACAGAGCAACGTTTTAAGGGACGGAATCTAGGTATCATGGTGAATTCAGTAGGTTACCAAAAGGATTCACATGTAATAAGCTTGCTATTCAAGATACAGTCACGTTTTAACGAACTGAAACATTGTTTCTTTGTGAACTCAGTTAGTTCCCAGTAGCCTGCTCTTGTAATATGTGTACTTTTAAACATTTATCAAAATTCGGTTAGCCGAATCTGAGTAACATGGTGAATTCGGTTAGTTCCCAATGGGCCACAGTAATAATAAGTGGACTGTTAGGGATATAGAAAAATTTTCACGAATGGAATCAAAATTTCTATGCGAAATCAGTCAGTTCCCAAAGGGACATGCTTGTATGAGTTTGCTTTTCGATACAGAGCAACATTTTAAGGAACGGAATCTAGGTATCATGGTGAATTCAGTAGGTTACCAATAGGATTCACATGTAATAAGTTTGTAATTCAAGATAGAGCAGCGTTTAAACGAACTGAAACACTGTGTCTTTGTGAATTCAGTTAGTTGACAGTAGCCTGCTCTTGTAAAATGTGTACTTTTAAAGATTTATCAAAATTTGGTGAGCCAATCTGAGAAACATTGTGAATTTGGTTAGTTCCTTATGGTCCGCACTATTAATAAGTGGACTGTTCAGGATATAGAAAAATTTACAGGAATGGAATCAAAATTTCTAGGAGATTTCAGTGAGGTCACAATGGGACATGCTTGTATGAGTTTGCTTTTCTATACAGAGCAACATTTTAAGGAACGGAATCTAGGTATCTTGGTGAATTCAGTAGGTTACCAATAGGATTCACATGTAATAAGCTTGTTATTCAAGATAGAGCAACGTTTTAACGAACGGAAACACTGTTTCTTTGTGACCTCAGTTTGTTCCCAGTAACCTGCTCTTGTAATATGTGTACTTTTAAACATTTATCAAAATTTGGTGAGCCGAATCTGAGTAACATGGTGAATGGGTTAGTTCCCAATAGGCCGCAGTAGAAATAAGTGGACTGTTCGGGATAAAAAAATTTTCACGAATGGAATCAAAATTTCTAGGCGAATTCAGTGAGTTCCCAAAGGGACATGCTTATATGAGTTTGCTTTTCTATATAGAGCAACATTTTAAACAACGGAATCTAAGTATAATGGTGAATTCTGTAGGTTCCCAATAGGATTCGCATGTAATAAGTTTGTTATTCAAGATAGAGCAACGTTTCAACGAACTGAAACACTGTTTCTTTGTGAATTCAGTTAGTTCGCAGTAGCCTGCTCTTGTAATATGTGTACTTTTAAAGAGTTATCAAAATTTGGTGAACCGAATCTGAGTAACATGGTGAATTTGGTTAGTTCCCAATAGGCCGCAGTAGTAGTAAGTGGACTGTTCAGGATATAGAAAAATTTTCACGAATGGAATCAAAATTTCTAGGAGATTTCAGTGAGGTCACAATGGGACATGCTTGTATGAGTTTGATTTTTGATACAGAGCAACATTTTAAGGAAAGGATTCTAAGTATCATGGTGAATTCAGTAGGTTCCCATTAGGATTCGCATGTACTAAACTTGTTGTTCAAGATAGAGCAAAGTTTTAACGAATTGAAACATTGTTTCTTTGTGAATTCAGTTATATCCCAGTAGCCTGCTCTTGTAATATGTGTACTTTTAAACATTTATCAAAATTTGGTAAGCCGAATCTGAGTAACATTAGCTAATTCGGTTAGTTCCCAATGGGCCACAGTAGTAATAAGTGGACTGTTCGGGATATAGAAAAATTTTCACGAATGGAATCAAAATTTCTAGGCGAATTCAGTGAGTTCCCAATGGGACATGCTTGTATGAGTTTGTTTTTCAATATAGAGCAACATTTTAAGGAACGGAATCTGAGTATCATGGTGAATTCAATAGGTTCCCAATAGGATTCGCATGTAATAAGCTTCTTATTCAAGATAGAGCAACGTTTTAATGAACTGAAGCACTGTTTCTTTGTGAATTCAGTAAGTTCCCAGTAGCCTGCTCTTGTAATATGTGTACTTTTAAAGATTTATTAAAATTTGGTGAGCCGAATCGGAGTAACATGGTGAAATCGGATATTCCCAATAGGATGCAGTAGTAATAAGAGGACTTGTTCGGAATATAGAAAAATTTTCACGAATGGAATCAAAATTTCTAGACGATTTCAGTGAGTTCCCAATGGGACATCCTTGTATGAGTTTGCTTTTCGATACAGAGCAACATTTTAAGGAACGGTATCTAAGTATCGTGGTGAATTCAAAGGTTCCCAAAAGGATTCGCATGTAATAAGCTTCTTATTCAAGATAGAGCAAAGTTTTAACGAACTGAAGCACTGTTTCTTTGTGAATTCAGTTAATTCCCAGTAGTCTGCTTTTGTAATATGTGTACTTTTAAAGATTTATCAAAATTAAGTGAGCCGAGTCTGAGTAACATGGTGAATTGGGTAGTTCCCAATAGGCCGAAGTAGTAATAAGTGGACTGTTCAGTATATCGAAAAATTTTCAGGGATGGAATCAAAATTTCTAAGAGATTTCAGTGAGGTCACAATGGGACATGCTTGTATGAGTTTGCTTTTCGATACAGAGCAACATTATAGGAAAGGAATCTAGGTATCATGGTGAATTCAGTAGGTTACCAATAGGATTCACATGTAATGAGCTTGTTATTCAAGATAGAGCAACGTTTTAACGAACTGAAACCCTGTTTTTTTGTGAATTCAGTAAGTTCCCAGTAGCCTGCTCTTGTAATATGTGTACTTCTAAAGATTTATCAAAATTTGGTGAGCAGAATCTGAGTAACATGGTGAATTCGGGTAGTTCCCAGAGGTCGCAGTTGTAATAAGTGGACTGTTCGGGATATAGAAAATTTTTCACGAATGGAATCAAAATTTCTAAGCGAATTCAGTGAGTTCCCAATGGGACATGCTTGTATGAGTTTGCTTTTCGATACAGAGCAACATTTTAAGGAACGAAATCAAAGTATCATGGTGAATTCAGTAGGGTCCCCATACGATTCGCATGTAATAAGCTTGTTATTCAAGATAGAGCAACGTTTTAACGAACTGAAACACTGTTTCTTTGTGAACTCAGTTAGTTCCCAGTAGCCTGCTCTTGTATTATGTGTACTTTTAAACATTTATCAAAATTTGGTGAGCCGAATTTGAGTAACATGGTGAATTCGGTTAGTTCCCAATGGGCCACAGTAGTAATAAGTGGACTCTTCGGGATATAGAAAAATTTTCACGATTGGAATCAAAATTTCTAGGCGAATTCAGTGAGTTCCCAAAGGGACATGCTTGTATGAGTTTGCTTTTCAATATAGAGCAACATTTTAAGGAACGGAATCTAAGTATCATGGTGAATTCAATAGGTTCCCAATAGGATTCGCCTGTAGTAAGCTTCTTATTCAAGATAGAGCAACGCTTCACAAACTGAAGCACTGTTTCTTTGTGAATTCAGTAAGTCCCCAGTAGCCTGCTATTGTAATATCTGTACTTTTAAAGATTTATCAAAATTTGGTGAGCCAAATCTGAGTAACTTGGTGAATTCGATTAGTTCCCAATAGGCCGCAGTAGTAATAAGTGGACTGTTCAGGATATACAAAAATTTTCACGAATGGTATCAAAATTTCTAGGAGATTTCAGTGAGGTCACAATGGGACATGCTTGTATGAGTTTGCTTTTCGATACAGAGCAACATTTTAAGGAACGGAATCTGAGTATCATGGTGATCAATAGGTTCCCAATAGGATTCGCATGTAATAAGCTTCTTATTCAAGATAGAGCAACGTTTTAATGAACTGAAGCACTATTTCTTTGTGAATTCAGTAAGTTCCCAGTAGCCTGCTCTTGTAATATGTGTACTTTTAAAGATTTATCAAAATTTCCTTACCCGAATCGGAGTAACATGGTGAAATCGGATATTCCCAATAGGCTGCAGTAGTAATAAGTGGACTTGTTCGGAATATAGAAAAATTTTCACGAATGGTATCAAAATTTCTAGGAGATTTCAGTGAGGTCACAATGGGACATGCTTGTTTGAGTTTGCTTTTCTATACAGAGCAACATTTTAAGGAACGGAATCTAGGTATCATGGTGAATTCAGTAGGTTCCCAATAGGATTCGCATGTAATAAGCTTGTTATTCAAGATAGAGCAACGTTTTAACGAACTGAAACACTGTTTCTTTGTGAATTCAGTTAGTTCCCAGTAGCCTGCTCTTGTAATATGTGTACTTTTAAAGATTTATCAAAATTTGGTGAGCCGAATCTGAGTAACATGGTGAATTCGGGTAGTTCCCAGAGGTCGCAGTTGTAATATGTGGACTTTTCGGGATATAGAAAATTTTTCACGAATGGAATCAAAATTTCTAGGCGAATTCAGTGAGTTCCGAATGGGAAATGCTTTATGAGTTTGCTTTTAGATACAGAGCAACATTTTAAGGAACGGTATCTAAGTATCGTGGTGAATTCAGTATGTTCCCATTATGATTCGCATGTAATAAGCTTGTTATTCAAGATAGAGCAAAGTTTTTACGAACTGAAACACTTTTTCTTTGTGAATTCCGTTAGTTCCCAGTAGCCTGCTCTTGTAATATGTGTACTTTTAAATATTTATCAAAATTAGGGGAGCCGAATCTGAGTAACATGGTGAATTCCATTAGTTCCCAAAGGGCCACAGTAGTAATAAGTGGACTCTTCGGGATATAGAAAAATTTCACGAATGGAATCAAAATTTCTAGGCGAATTCAGTGAGTTCCCAATGGGACATGCTTGTATGAATTTGTTTTTCGATACAGAGCAACATTTTATGGAACGGAATCTAAGTATCATGGTGAATTCAATAGGTTCCCAATAGGATTCGCATGTAATAAGCTTCTTATTCAAGATAGAACAAAGTTTTAACGAACTGAAGCACAGTTTCTTTGTGAATTCAGTTAATTCCCGGTAGCCTGCTCTTGTAATATGTGTACTTTTAATGATTTATCAAAATTTGGTGAGCCGAATCTGAGTAACATGGTGAATTGGGTTAGTTCCCAATAGGCCGCAGTAGTAATAAGTGGACTGTTCAGGATATAGAAAAATTTTCAGGAATGGAATCAAAATTTCTAGGAGATTTCAGTGAGGTCACAATGGGACATGCTTGTATGAGTTTCCTTTTCAATATAGGGCAACATTTTTAGGCACGGAATCTAAGTATCATGTGAATTCAGTAGTTTCCCAATAGGATTCGCATGTAATAAGCCTGTTATGCAAGATAGAGCAAGTTTTAACGAACTGAAAACTGTTTCTTTGTGAATTCAGTTAGTTCCCAGTAGCCTGCTCTTGTAATACGTGTACTTTTAAACATTTATCAAAATTTGGTGAGCCGAATCTCAGTAAAATTGTGAATTCGGTTAGTTCCCAATGGGCCACAGTAGTAATAAATGTACTCTTCGGGATATAGAAAAATTTTCACGAATGGAATCAAAATTTCTAGGCGAATTCAGTGATTTCCCAATGGGACATGCTTGTATGAGTTTCCTTTTCAATACAGGGCAACATTTTTAGGCACGGAATCTAAGTATCATGGTGAATTCAGTAGTTTCCCAATAGGATTCGCATGTAATAAGCTTGTTATTCAAGATGGAGGAAGTTTTAGTGAACTGAAACACTGTTTCTTTGTGAATTCAGTTAGTTCACAATAGCCTGCTCTTGTAATATGTGTACTTTTAATGATTTATCAAAATTTGGTGAGCCGAATCTGAGTAACATCGTGAATTCGGTTAGTTACCAATAGGCCGCAGTAGTAATGAGAGGACTGTTCGGGATATAAAAAATTTTCACGAATGGAATCAAAATTTCTAGGCGAATTCAGTGAGTTCCCAAAGGGACTTGCTTGTATGAGTTTGCTTTTCAATATAGAGCAACATTTTAAGGAACGGAATCTAAGTATAATGGTGAATTCAGTAGGTTCCCAATAGGATTCGCATGTAATAAGCTTGTTATGCAAGATAGAGCAACGTTTTAACGAACTGAAACACTGTTTCTTTGTGAATTCAGTTAGTTCCCAGTTCCTGCCATTGGAATATGTGTACTTTTAAAGATTTATCAAGATTTTGTGAACCGAATCTTAGTAACATAGTGAATTCGGTTAGTTAACAATGGGCCACTGTAGTAATAAGTGGACTGTTTGGGTTATAAAAAATTTTCACGAATGGAATCAAAATTTCTAGGCAACTTCAGTGAGTTCCCAATGGGACATGCTTGTATGAGTTTGCTTTTCAATATAAAGCAACATTTTAAGGAACGTAATCTAAGTATCATGGTGAATTCAGTAGGTTCCCAATAGGATTCGCATGTAATAAGCTTCTTTTTCAAGATAGAGCAACGTTTTAACGAATTGAAACACTGTTTCTTTGTGAATTCAGTTAGTTCCCAGTAGCCTGCTCTTGTAATATGTGTACTTTTAAAGATGTATCAAAATTTGGTGAGCCTAATCTGAGTAACATGGTGAATTCGGTTAGTTCCCAATAGGCCGCAGTAGTAATAAGTGCACTGTTTATAATATAGAAAAATTTTCATTAATGGAATAAAAATTTCTAGGAGATTTCAGTGATGTCCCAATGGGACATGCTTGTATGAGTTTGCTTTTCGATACAGATCAAAATTTTAAGGAACGGAATCTAAGTATCATAGTGTATTCAGTAGGTTACCAACAGGATTCACATGTAATAAGCTTGTTATTCAAGATAGAGCAACGTTTTAACGTCACTGAAACAATGTTTCTTTGTGAATTCAGTTAGTTCCCAGTAGCCTGCTCTTGTAATATGTGTACTTTTAAAGATTTATCAAAATTTGGTGAGCCGTATCTGAGTAACATTGTGAATTCGGGTAGTTCCCAGAGGTCGCAGTAGTAATGAGCGGACTGTTCGGGATATAGAAAAGTTTTCAGGAATGGAATCAAAATTTCTAGGCGAATTCAGTGAGTTCCCAATGGGACATGCTTGTATGAGTTTGCTTTTCAATATCAATCAACATTTTAAGGAACGGAATCTAAGTATCCTGGTGAACACAGTAGGTTTCCAATAGGATTCGCATGTAATAAGCTTGTTATTCAAGATAGAGCAACGTTTTAACGAACTGAAACACTATTTCATTGTGAATTCATTAGTTCCCCGTAGCCTGCTCTAGTAATATGTGTACTTTTAAAGATTTATCAAATTTTGGTGAGCCGAATCTGAATAACATTGTGAATTCGGGCAGTTCCCAGAGGTCGCAGTAGTAATAAGTGGACTGTTCGGGATATAGAAAAGTTTTCAGGAATGGAATCAAAATTTCTAGGCGAATTCAGTGAGTTCCCAATGGGACATGCTTGTATGAGTTTGCTTTTCAATATCAATCAACATTTTAAGGAACGGAATCTAAGTATCATGGTGAACACAGTAGGTTTCCAATAATATTCGCATGTAATAAGCTTGTTATTCAAGATAGAGCAACGTTTTAACGAACTGAAACACTGTTTCATTGTGAATTCATTAGTTCCCCGTAGCCTGCTCTAGTAATATGTGTACTTTTAAAGACTTATCAAAATTTGGTGAGCCGAATCTGAGTAACATGATGATTTCGGTTAGTTTCCAATAGGCCGCAGTAGTAATAAGTGGACTGTTCGGGATATAAAAAATTTTAACGAAGGGAATCAAAATTTCTAGGCTAATAAAGTGAGTTCCCAAAGGGACATGCTTGTATGAGTTTGCTTTTCGATACAGAGCAACATTTTAAGGAAAGGAATCTAAGAATCATGGTGAATTCAGTAGGTTCCCATTAGGATTCGCATGTTATAAGCTTGTTATTCAAGATAGAGCAACGTTTTAACGAACTGAAACACTGTTTCTCTGTGAACTCAGTTAGTTCCCTTTAGCCTGCTCTTGTAATATGTGTACTTTTAAACATTTATCAAAATTTGTGAGCCGAATCTGAGTAACATGGTGAATTCGGTTAGTTCCCAATGGGCCACAGTAGTAATAAGTGGACTCCTCGGGATGTAGAAAAATTTTCAAGTATGGAATCAAAAATTCTAGGCGAATTCAGGGAGTTCCCAATGGGACATGCGTGTATGAGTTTGTTTTTCAATATAGAGCGACATTATAAGGAACGGAATATAAGTATCATGGTGAATTCAGTAGGTTCCCAATAGGATTCGCATGTAATAAGCTTGTTATGCAAGATAGAGCAACGTTTTAACGAACTGAAACACTGTTTCTTTGTGAATTCAGTAGTTCCCAGTAGCCTGCTCTTGTAATATGTGTACTTTTAAAGATTTATCAAAATTTGGTGAGCCGAATCTGAGTGACATGATGAATTCGGTTCTTTCCCAATAGGCCGCTTAGTAATAAGTGGACTGTTCAGGATATAGAAAAATTTTCACGAATGGTATCAAAATTTCTAGGAGATTTCAGTGAGGTCCCAATGGGACATGCTTGTTTGAGTTTGCTTTTTGATACAGAGCAACATTTTAAGGAACGGAATCTAAGTATCATGGTGAATTCAGTAGGTTACCAATAGGATTCACATGTAATAAGCTTGTTATTCAAGATAGAGCAACGTTTTAACGAACTGAACCACTGTTTCTTTGTGAATTCAGTTAGTTCCCAGTAGCCTGCTCTTGTAATATGTGTACTTTTAAACATTTATAAAAATTGGTTGAGCCGAATCTGAGTAATATGGTGAATTTGGGTAGGTCCCAGAGGTTGCAGTAGTAATAAGTGGACTGTTCGGGATATAGATAAATTTTCACGAATGGAATCAAAATTTCTATGATATTTCAGTGAGTTCCCAATGGGACATCCTTGTATGAGTTTGCTTTTCGATACAGAGCAACATTTTAAGGAACGGAATCTAAGTATCATGGTGAATTCACTAGGTTCCCAATAGGATTCGCATGCAATAAGCTTGTTATTCAAGATAGAGCAACGTTTTAACGAACTGAAACACTGTTTATTTGTTAATTCAGTTAGTTCCCAGTAGCCTGCTCTTGTAATATGTGTACTTTTAAAGATTTATCGAAATTTGGTGAGCCGAATCTGAGTAACATGGTGAATCCGGTTAGTTCCCAATGGGCCACAGTAGTAATAAGTGGACTCTTCGGGATATAGAAAAAAATTTCAAGTATAAAATCAAAATTTCTAGGCGAATTCAGGGAGTTCCCAATGGGACATGCGTGTATGAGTTTGTTATTCAATATAGAGCAACATTTTAAGGAACGTAATATAAGTATCATGGTGAATTCAGTAGGTTCCCAATAGGATTCACATCTAATAAGCTTGTTATGCAAGATAGAGCAACGTTTTAATGAACTGAAACACTGTTTCTTTGTGAATTCAGTAGTTCTCAGTAGCCTGCTCTTGTAATATGTGTACTTATAAAGATTTATCAAAATTTGGTGAGCCGAATCTGAGTGACATGATGAATTCGGTTCGTTCCCAATAGGCCGCTTAGTAATAAGTGGACTGTTCAGGATATAGAAAAATTTTCACGAATGGAGTCAAAATTTCTAGGAGAATTCAGTGAGGTCCCAATGGGACATGCTTCTATGAGTTTGCTTTTCGATACAGAGCAACATTTTAAGGAACGGAATCTAAGTATCATGGTGAATTCAGTAGGTTACCAATAGGATTCACATGTAATAAGCTTGTTATTCAAGATAGAGCAAAGTTTTAACAAACTGAAACACTGTTTCTTTATGAATTCAGTTAGTTCCCAGTAGCCTGCTCTTGTAATACGTGTGCTTTTAAAGATTTATCAAAATTTGGTGAGCCGAATCTGAGTAACATGGTGAATTCGGGTAGTTTCCAGAGGTCGCAGTAGTAATAAGTGGACTGTTCGGGATATAGAAAATTTTTCACGAATGCAATCAAAATTCTAGTTGAATTCAGTGAGTTCCCAATGGGACATGCTTGTATGAGTTTGCTTTTCAATATAGAGCAACATTTTAAGGAACGGAATCTAAGTATCATGGTGAATTCAGTAGGTTCACAATAGGATTCGCATGTAATAAGCTTGTTATTCAAGATAGAGCAACGTTTTAACGAACTGAAACACTGTTTCTTTGTGAATTCAGTTAGTTTCCAGTACCTGCCATTGTAATATGTGTACTTTTAAAGATTTATCAAAATTTGGTGAGCCGAATCTTAGTAACATAGTGAATTCGGTTAGTTAACAATGGGCCATGTAGTAATAAGTGGACTGTTCTGGTTATAAAAAATTTTCACGAATGAAATCAAAATTTCTAGGCAACTTCAGTGAGTTCCCAATGGGACATGCTTGTATGAGTTTGCTTTCAATATAGAGCAAAATTTTAAGGAACTGAATCTAAGTATCATGGTGAATTCAGTGGTTTCCCAATAGGATTCGATGTAATAAGCTTATATTAAAGGTAGAGCAATGTTTCAACGAACTGAAACACTGTTTCTTTGTGAATTCAGTTAGTTCCCAGTAGCAAGCTCTTGTGATATGTGTACTTTTAAAGATTTATCAAAATTTGGTGAGCCGAATCTGAATAACATTGTGAATTCGGGCAGTTCCCAGTGGTCGCAGTAGTAATAAGTGTACTGTTCGGGATATAGAAAAGTTTTCAGGAATGGAATCAAAATTTCTAGGCGAATTCAGTGAGTTCCCAATGGGACATGCTTGTATGAGTTTGCTTTTCAATATCAATCAACATTTTAAGGAACGGAATCTAAGTATCATGGTGAACACAGTAGGTTTCCAATAATATTCGCATGTAATAAGCTTGTTATTCAAGATAGAGCAACGTTTTAACGAACTGAAACACTGTTTCATTGTGAATTCATTAGTTCCCCGTAGCCTGCTCTAGTAATATGTGTACTTTTAAAGACTTATCAAAATTTGGTGAGCCGAATCTGAGTAACATGATGATTTCGGTTAGTTTCCAATAGGCCGCAGTAGTAATAAGTGGACTGTTCGGGATATAAAAAATTTTAACGAAGGGAATCAAAATTTCTAGGCGAATAAAGTGAGTTCCCAAAGGGACATGCTTGTATGAGTTTGCTTTTCGATACAGAGCAACATTTTAAGGAAAGGAATCTAAGAATCATGGTGAATTCAGTAGGTTCCCATTAGGATTCGCATGTTATAAGCTTGTTATTCAAGATAGAGCAACGTTTTAACGAACTGAAACACTGTTTCTCTGTGAACTCAGTTAGTTCCCTTTAGCCTGCTCTTGTAATATGTGTACTTTTAAACATTTATCAAAATTTGTGAGCCGAATCTGAGTAACATGGTGAATTCGGTTAGTTCCCAATGGGCCACAGTAGTAATAAGTGGACTCCTCGGGATGTAGAAAAATTTTCAAGTATGGAATCAAAAATTCTAGGCGAATTCAGGGAGTTCCCAATGGGACATGCGTGTATGAGTTTGTTTTTCAATATAGAGCGACATTATAAGGAACGGAATATAAGTATCATGGTGAATTCAGTAGGTTCCCAATAGGATTCGCATGTAATAAGCTTGTTATGCAAGATAGAGCAACGTTTCAACGAACTGAAACACTGTTTCTTTGTGAATTCAGTAGTTCCCAGTAGCCTGCTCTTGTAATATGTGTACTTTTAAAGATTTATCAAAATTTGGTGAGCCGAATCTGAGTGACATGATGAATTCGGTTCTTTCCCAATAGGCCGCTTAGTAATAAGTGGACTGTTCAGGATATAGAAAAATTTTCACGAATGGTATCAAAATTTCTAGGAGATTTCAGTGAGGTCCCAATGGGACATGCTTGTTTGAGTTTGCTTTTTGATACAGAGCAACATTTTAAGGAACGGAATCTAAGTATCATGGTGAATTCAGTAGGTTACCAATAGGATTCACATGTAATAAGCTTGTTATTCAAGATAGAGCAACGTTTTAACGAACTGAACCACTGTTTCTTTGTGAATTCAGTTAGTTCCCAGTAGCCTGCTCTTGTAATATGTGTACTTTTAAACATTTATAAAAATTGGTTGAGCCGAATCTGAGTAATATGGTGAATTTGGGTAGGTCCCAGAGGTTGCAGTAGTAATAAGTGGACTGTTCGGGATATAGATAAATTTTCACGAATGGAATCAAAATTTCTATGATATTTCAGTGAGTTCCCAATGGGACATCCTTGTATGAGTTTGCTTTTCGATACAGAGCAACATTTTAAGGAACGGAATCTAAGTATCATGGTGAATTCACTAGGTTCCCAATAGGATTCGCATGCAATAAGCTTGTTATTCAAGATAGAGCAACGTTTTAACGAACTGAAACACTGTTTATTTGTTAATTCAGTTAGTTCCCAGTAGCCTGCTCTTGTAATATGTGTACTTTTAAAGATTTATCGAAATTTGGTGAGCCGAATCTGAGTAACATGGTGAATCCGGTTAGTTCCCAATGGGCCACAGTAGTAATAAGTGGACTCTTCGGGATATAGAAAAAAATTTCAAGTATAAAATCAAAATTTCTAGGCGAATTCAGGGAGTTCCCAATGGGACATGCGTGTATGAGTTTGTTATTCAATATAGAGCAACATTTTAAGGAACGTAATATAAGTATCATGGTGAATTCAGTAGGTTCCCAATAGGATTCACATCTAATAAGCTTGTTATGCAAGATAGAGCAACGTTTTAATGAACTGAAACACTGTTTCTTTGTGAATTCAGTAGTTCTCAGTAGCCTGCTCTTGTAATATGTGTACTTATAAAGATTTATCAAAATTTGGTGAGCCGAATCTGAGTGACATGATGAATTCGGTTCGTTCCCAATAGGCCGCTTAGTAATAAGTGGACTGTTCAGGATATAGAAAAATTTTCACGAATGGAGTCAAAATTTCTAGGAGAATTCAGTGAGGTCCCAATGGGACATGCTTCTATGAGTTTGCTTTTCGATACAGAGCAACATTTTAAGGAACGGAATCTAAGTATCATGGTGAATTCAGTAGGTTACCAATAGGATTCACATGTAATAAGCTTGTTATTCAAGATAGAGCAACGTTTTAACGAACTGAAACACTGTTTCTTTATGAATTCAGTTAGTTCCCAGTAGCCTGCTCTTGTAATACGTGTGCTTTTAAAGATTTATCAAAATTTGGTGAGCCGAATCTGAGTAACATGGTGAATTCGGGTAGTTTCCAGAGGTCGCAGTAGTAATAAGTGGACTGTTCGGGATATAGAAATTTTTCACGAATGCAATCAAAATTCTAGTTGAATTCAGTGAGTTCCCAATGGGACATGCTTGTATGAGTTTGCTTTTCAATATAGAGCAACATTTTAAGGAACGGAATCTAAGTATCATGGTGAATTCAGTAGGTTCACAATAGGATTCGCATGTAATAAGCTTGTTATTCAAGATAGAGCAACGTTTTAACGAACTGAAACACTGTTTCTTTGTGAATTCAGTTAGTTTCCAGTACCTGCCATTGTAATATGTGTACTTTTAAAGATGTATCAAAATTTGGTGAGCCGAATCTTAGTAACATAGTGAATTCGGTTAGTTAACAATGGGCCATGTAGTAATAAGTGGACTGTTCTGGTTATAAAAAATTTTCACGAATGAAATCAAAATTTCTAGGCAACTTCAGTGAGTTCCCAATGGGACATGCTTGTATGAGTTTGCTTTCAATATAGAGCAAAATTTTAAGGAACTGAATCTAAGTATCATGGTGAATTCAGTGGTTTCCCAATAGGATTCGCATGTAATAAGCTTATATTAAAGGTAGAGCAATGTTTCAACGAACTGAAACACTGTTTCTTTGTGAATTCAGTTAGTTCCCAGTAGCAAGCTCTTGTGATATGTGTACTTTTAAAGATTTATCAAAATTTGGTGAGCCGAATCTGAATAACATTGTGAATTCGGGCAGTTCCCAGAGGTCGCAGTAGTAATAAGTGTACTGTTCGGGATATAGAAAAGTTTTCAGGAATGGAATCAAAATTTCTAGGCGAATTCAGTGAGTTCCCAATGGGACATGCTTGTATGAGTTTGCTTTTCAATATCAATCAACATTTTAAGGAACGGAATCTAAGTATCATGGTGAACACAGTAGGTTTCCAATAATATTCGCATGTAATAAGCTTGTTATTCAAGATAGAGCAACGTTTTAACGAACTGAAACACTGTTTCATTGTGAATTCATTAGTTCCCCGTAGCCTGCTCTAGTAATATGTGTACTTTTAAAGACTTATCAAAATTTGGTGAGCCGAATCTGAGTAACATGATGATTTCGGTTAGTTTCCAATAGGCCGCAGTAGTAATAAGTGGACTGTTCGGGATATAAAAAATTTTAACGAAGGGAATCAAAATTTCTAGGCGAATAAAGTGAGTTCCCAAAGGGACATGCTTGTATGAGTTTGCTTTTCGATACAGAGCAACATTTTAAGGAAAGGAATCTAAGAATCATGGTGAATTCAGTAGGTTCCCATTAGGATTCGCATGTTATAAGCTTGTTATTCAAGATAGAGCAACGTTTTAACGAACTGAAACACTGTTTCTCTGTGAACTCAGTTAGTTCCCTTTAGCCTGCTCTTGTAATATGTGTACTTTTAAACATTTATCAAAATTTGTGAGCCGAATCTGAGTAACATGGTGAATTCGGTTAGTTCCCAATGGGCCACAGTAGTAATAAGTGGACTCCTCGGGATGTAGAAAAATTTTCAAGTATGGAATCAAAAATTCTAGGCGAATTCAGGGAGTTCCCAATGGGACATGCGTGTATGAGTTTGTTTTTCAATATAGAGCGACATTATAAGGAACGGAATATAAGTATCATGGTGAATTCAGTAGGTTCCCAATAGGATTCGCATGTAATAAGCTTGTTATGCAAGATAGAGCAACGTTTCAACGAACTGAAACACTGTTTCTTTGTGAATTCAGTAGTTCCCAGTAGCCTGCTCTTGTAATATGTGTACTTTTAAAGATTTATCAAAATTTGGTGAGCCGAATCTGAGTGACATGATGAATTCGGTTCTTTCCCAATAGGCCGCTTAGTAATAAGTGGACTGTTCAGGATATAGAAAAATTTTCACGAATGGTATCAAAATTTCTAGGAGATTTCAGTGAGGTCCCAATGGGACATGCTTGTTTGAGTTTGCTTTTTGATACAGAGCAACATTTTAAGGAACGGAATCTAAGTATCATGGTGAATTCAGTAGGTTACCAATAGGATTCACATGTAATAAGCTTGTTATTCAAGATAGAGCAACGTTTTAACGAACTGAACCACTGTTTCTTTGTGAATTCAGTTAGTTCCCAGTAGCCTGCTCTTGTAATATGTGTACTTTTAAACATTTATAAAAATTGGTTGAGCCGAATCTGAGTAATATGGTGAATTTGGGTAGGTCCCAGAGGTTGCAGTAGTAATAAGTGGACTGTTCGGGATATAGATAAATTTTCACGAATGGAATCAAAATTTCTATGATATTTCAGTGAGTTCCCAATGGGACATCCTTGTATGAGTTTGCTTTTCGATACAGAGCAACATTTTAAGGAACGGAATCTAAGTATCATGGTGAATTCACTAGGTTCCCAATAGGATTCGCATGCAATAAGCTTGTTATTCAAGATAGAGCAACGTTTTAACGAACTGAAACACTGTTTATTTGTTAATTCAGTTAGTTCCCAGTAGCCTGCTCTTGTAATATGTGTACTTTTAAAGATTTATCGAAATTTGGTGAGCCGAATCTGAGTAACATGGTGAATCCGGTTAGTTCCCAATGGGCCACAGTAGTAATAAGTGGACTCTTCGGGATATAGAAAAAAATTTCAAGTATAAAATCAAAATTTCTAGGCGAATTCAGGGAGTTCCCAATGGGACATGCGTGTATGAGTTTGTTATTCAATATAGAGCAACATTTTAAGGAACGTAATATAAGTATCATGGTGAATTCAGTAGGTTCCCAATAGGATTCACATCTAATAAGCTTGTTATGCAAGATAGAGCAACGTTTTAATGAACTGAAACACTGTTTCTTTGTGAATTCAGTAGTTCTCAGTAGCCTGCTCTTGTAATATGTGTACTTATAAAGATTTATCAAAATTTGGTGAGCCGAATCTGAGTGACATGATGAATTCGGTTCGTTCCCAATAGGCCGCTTAGTAATAAGTGGACTGTTCAGGATATAGAAAAATTTTCACGAATGGAGTCAAAATTTCTAGGAGAATTCAGTGAGGTCCCAATGGGACATGCTTCTATGAGTTTGCTTTTCGATACAGAGCAACATTTTAAGGAACGGAATCTAAGTATCATGGTGAATTCAGTAGGTTACCAATAGGATTCACATGTAATAAGCTTGTTATTCAAGATAGAGCAACGTTTTAACGAACTGAAACACTGTTTCTTTATGAATTCAGTTAGTTCCCAGTAGCCTGCTCTTGTAATACGTGTGCTTTTAAAGATTTATCAAAATTTGGTGAGCCGAATCTGAGTAACATGGTGAATTCGGGTAGTTTCCAGAGGTCGCAGTAGTAATAAGTGGACTGTTCGGGATATAGAAATTTTTCACGAATGCAATCAAAATTCTAGTTGAATTCAGTGAGTTCCCAATGGGACATGCTTGTATGAGTTTGCTTTTCAATATAGAGCAACATTTTAAGGAACGGAATCTAAGTATCATGGTGAATTCAGTAGGTTCACAATAGGATTCGCATGTAATAAGCTTGTTATTCAAGATAGAGCAACGTTTTAACGAACTGAAACACTGTTTCTTTGTGAATTCAGTTAGTTTCCAGTACCTGCCATTGTAATATGTGTACTTTTAAAGATTTATCAAAATTTGGTGAGCCGAATCTTAGTAACATAGTGAATTCGGTTAGTTAACAATGGGCCATGTAGTAATAAGTGGACTGTTCTGGTTATAAAAAATTTTCACGAATGAAATCAAAATTTCTAGGCAACTTCAGTGAGTTCCCAATGGGACATGCTTGTATGAGTTTGCTTTCAATATAGAGCAAAATTTTAAGGAACTGAATCTAAGTATCATGGTGAATTCAGTGGTTTCCCAATAGGATTCGCATGTAATAAGCTTATATTAAAGGTAGAGCAATGTTTCAACGAACTGAAACACTGTTTCTTTGTGAATTCAGTTAGTTCCCAGTAGCAAGCTCTTGTGATATGTGTACTTTTAAAGATTTATCAAAATTTGGTGAGCCGAATCTGAATAACATTGTGAATTCGGGCAGTTCCCAGAGGTCGCAGTAGTAATAAGTGTACTGTTCGGGATATAGAAAAATTTTCACGAATTGAATCAAAATTTCTAGGCGAATTCAGTGAGTTCCCAAAGGGACATCCTTGTATGTAATAGACTTGTTATTCGAGATAGAGCAACGTTTCAACGAACAGAAACACTGTTTCTTTGTGAATTCAGTTAGTTCCCAGTAGCCTGCTCGTGTAATATGTAACTTTTAAAGATTTATCAAAATTTGAAGAGCCAAATCTTAGTAACATTGTTAATTCGGTTAGTTCCCAATGGGACGATGTAGTAATAAGTGGACTGTTCTGGATATAGAAAAATTTTCACGAATGGTATCAAAATTTCATGAGATTTCAGTGATTTCCCAATGGGACATGCTTGTATGAGGTTGTTTTTAAATATAGAGCAACATTTTAAGGAACGGAATCTAAGTATCATTGTGAATTCAGTAGGTTCCCAATAGGATTTGCATGTATTAAGCTTGTTATTCAAGATAGAGGAAAGTTTTAACGAACTGAAACATTGTTTCTTTGTGAATTCAGTTAGTTCCCAGTAGCAGGCTCTTGTAATATGTGTACTTTTAAACATTTAGCAAAATTTGGTGAGCCGAATATGAGGAACATGGTGAATTCGGATAGTTCCCAATAGGCCGCAGTAGTAATAAGTGGACTGTTCGGGATATAGAAAAATTTTCACGAATGCAATCAAAATTTCTAGGCGAATTCAGTGAGTTCCCAATGGGACATGCTTGTATGAGTTTGCTTTTCAATATAGAGCATCATTTTAAGGAACGGAATAAAAGTATCATGGTGAGTTGTTTAGGTTCAAATAGGATTCGCATGTAATAAACTTCTTATTCTAGATAGAGCAACGTTTTAACGAACTGAAACACTGTTTCTTTGTGAATTCAGTTAGTTCCCAATAGCAGAGTCTTATAATATGTGTACTTTTAAAGATTTCAAATTTGGTGAGCCGAATCTTAGTAACATGTTGAATTTGTTTTGTTTCATAGGTCCGCAGTAGTATTAAGTGGACTGTTCGGGATATAGAAAAATTTTCACGAATGGAATCAAAATTTCTCGGAGATTTCAGTGAGGTCCCAATGGGACATGCTTGTATGAGTTTTCTTTTCAATATAGAGCATCATTTTAAGGAACGGAATCTAAGTATCATGGTGAATTCTCTAGGTTCCCAATAGGATTCGCATGTAATAAGCTTGTTATTCAAGATAGAGCAAAGTTTGAACGAACTGAAACACTGTTTCTTAGTGAATTCAGTTAGGTCCCAGTAGCCTGCTCTTGTAATATGTGTACTTTTAAAGAATTATCAAAATTTGGTGAGCCGAATCTGAGTAACATGGTGAATTCGGTTAGTTCCCAATAGGCCGCAGTAGTAATAAGTGGACTGTTCAGGATAGAGAAAAATTTTCACGAATGGAATCTAAATTTCTAGGCGAATTCAGTGAGTTCCCAATGGGACATGCTTGTATGAGTTTGCTTTTCAATATAGAGCATCATTTTAAGGAAAGGAATCTATGTATCATGGTGAATTGATTAGGTTCCCAATAGGATTCGCATGTAATAAGATTGTTATTCTAGATAGAGCAACGTTTTAACGAACTGAAACACTGTTTCTTTGTGAATTCAGTTAGTTCCCAGTAGCAGGCTCTTATAATATGTGTACTTTTAAAGATTTCAAAATTTGTTTAGCCGAATCTTAGTAACATGTTGAATTTGGTTTGTTCCACAGGTTTGCAGTAGTATTAAGTAGACTGTTCGGGATATAGAAATTTTCACGAATGGAATCAAAATTTCTAGGAGATTTCAGTGAGGTCCCAATGGGACATGCTTGTATGAGTTTGCTTTTCGATACAGTGCAACATTTTAAGGAACGGAATCTAAGTATCATGGTGAATTCATTAGGTTCACAATACGATTCGCATGGAATAAGCTTCTTATTCAAGATAGAGCAAGTTTTAACGAACTGAAAGACCGATTCTTTTTGAATTCAGTTAGTTCCCAGTAGCAGGCTCTTGTAATATGTGTACTTTTAAAGATTTATCAAAATTTGGTGAGCCGAATCTGAGTGATATGGTGAATTCAGTTAGTTCCCGATAAGCCGCAGTAGTAATAAGTGGACTGTTCTGGTTATAGAAAATTTTTCACGATTGGAATCAAAATTTCTAGGCGAAATCAGTGAGTTCCCAATGGGACATGCTTGTATGAGTTTGCTTTATAATATAGAGCAACATTTTAAGGAACGGAATCTAAGTATCATGGTGATTTCAGTAGGTTCCCATTAGGATTCGCATATAATGAGCTTGTTATTCAAGATAGAGCAATGTTTTAACGAACTGAAACACTGTTTCTTTGTGAATTCAGTTAGTTCCCAGTAGCAGGCCTTTGTACTATGTGTACTTTTATAGATTTATCAAAATTTTGTGAGCCTAATCTGAGTAACATCTTGAATTCGGTTAGTTCCCAATAGGCCGCAGTAGTAATAAGTGGACTGTTCGGGATATAGAAAATTTTTCACGAATGGAATCAAAATTTCTAGGAGATTTCAGTGATTTCCCAATGGGACATGCTTGTATCATTTCGTTTTCAACATAGAGCAATATTTTAGGGAACGGAATATAAGTATCATGGTGAATTCAGTAGGTTTCCAATAGGATTCGCACATAATAAGCTTGTTATTCAAGATAGAGCAACGTTTCAACGAACTGAAACACTGTTTCTTTGTGAACTCAGTTAGTTCTCAGTAGCAGGCTCTTGTAATATGTGTACTTTTAAAGATTTATCAAAATTTGGTGAGCCGAATATGAGTAACATGGTGAATTCGGTTAGTACCCAATAGGCCGCAGTATTAATAAGTGGACTGTTCGGGATATAGAAAAATTTTCACGAATGGAATCAAAATTTCTAGGAGATTTCAGTGAAGCCAATGGGACATGCTTGTATGAGTTTGCTTTTCAATATAGAGCAACATTTTAAGGAACGGAATCTATGTATCATGGTGAATTCTGTAGGTTCCAAATAGGATTCGCATGTAATAAGCTAGTTATTCAAGATAGAGCAACGTTTTAACGAACTGAAACACTGTTTCTTTGTGAATTCAGTTAGTTCCCAGTAGCCTGCTCTTGTAAAATTATTACTTTTAAAGACTTATCAAAATTTGGTGAGCCGAATCTTGGTAACGTGGTGCATTCGGTCAGTTCCCAATAGGCCGCAGTAGTAATAAGTGGACTGTTCGTGATATAGAAAAATTTTTACGAATGGAATCAAAATTTCTAGGAGATTTCAGTGAAGCCAATGGGACATGCTGGTATAGTTTCGTTTTCAATATAGAGCAACATTTTGGGGAACGGAATCTAATTATCATGGTGAATTCAGTATGTTCCAATAGGTTTCGCATGTTATTAGCTTGTTATTCAAGATAGAGCAACGTTTTAACGAACTGAAACAGTGTTTCTTTGTGAATTCAGTTAGTTCCCAGTAGCCTGCTCTTGTAATTTGTGTACTTTTAAAGGTTTATCAAAAATGGTGAGCCGAATCTCAGTAACATGGTGAATGCGGATAGTTCCCAATGGGCAGCAGTTGTAATAAGTGGACTGTTCAGGATAGAGAAAAATTTTCACGAATGGAATCAAAATTTCTAGCCGAATTCAGTGAGTTCCATTTGGGACATGCTTGTATGAGTTTGCTGTTCAATATAGAGCAATTTTTTAAGGAACGGAATCTAAGTATCATGGTGAATTCAGTAGGTTCCCAATATGATTCGCATGTAATATGCTTGTTATTCAAGATAGAGCAACGTTTTAACGATCTGAAACACTGTTTCTTTGTGAATTCAGTTAGTTCCCAGTAGCCTGCTCTTGTAATATGTATACTTTTAAAGATTTATCAAAATTTGGTGAGCTGAATCTTAGTAACATTGTGAATTCGGTTAGTTCCCAATGGGACGCAGTAGTCATAAGTGGACTGTTCGGGATATAGAAAATTTTTCACGAATGGAATCAAAATTTCTAGGAGAGTTCATTGATTTCCCAATGGGACATGCTTGTATCGTTTCGTTTTCAACATAGTGCAATATTTTAGGGAACGGAATATAAGTATCATGGTGAATTCAGTAGGTTCCCAATAGGATTCACATGTAATAAGCTTGTTATTCAAGATAGAGCAACATTTCAACGAACTGAAACACTGTTTCTTTGTGAACTCAGTTAGTTCCCAGTAGCAGGCTCTTGTAATATGTGTACTTTTAAAGATTTATCAAAATTTGGTGAGCCGAATATGAGTAACATGGTGAATTCGGTTAGTACCCAATAGGCCGCAGTAGTAATAAGTGGACTGTTCGGGATATAGAAAAATTTTCACGATTGGAATCAAAATTTCTAGGAGAATTCAGTGAGTTCCCAAAGGGACATGCTTGTATGAGTTTGCTTTTCAATATAGAGCAAAATTTTAAGGAACGGAATCTAAGTATCATGGTGAATTCAGTACGTCCCAATAGGTTTCGAATGTTATTAGCGTGTTATTCAAGATAGAGCAACGTTTTAACGAACTGAAACACTGTTTCTTTGTGAATTCAGTTAGTTCCCAGTAGCCTGCTCTTGTAATTTGTGTACTTTTAAAGATTTATCAAAATTTGGTGAGCCGATTCTGAGTAACATGGTGAATCGGATAGTTCCCAATAGGCCGCAGTAGAAATAAGTGGACTGTTCGGGATATAGAAAAATTTTCACGATTGGAATCAAAATTTCTAGGAGAATTCAGTGAGTTCCCAAAGGGACATGCTTGTATGAGTTTGCTTTTCAATATAGAGCAAAATTTTAAGGAACGGAATCTAAGTATCATGGTGAATTCCGTAGGTCCTATTAGGTTTCGCATGTTATTAGCTTGTTATTCAAGATAGAGCAACGTTTTAACGAACTGAAACACTGATTCTTTGTGAATTCAGTTAGTTCCCAGTAGCCTGCTCTTGTAATTTGTGTACTTTTAAAGATATCAAAATTTCGTGAGCCGAATCTGAGTAAAATGGTGAATTAGGTTAGTTCCCAATGGGAAGCAGGAGTAATAAGTGGACAGTTCAGGATAGAGAAAAATTTTCACGAATGGAATCAAAATTTCTAGGCGAATTCAGTGAGTTCCCAATGGGACATGCTTGTATGAGTTTACATTTCAATATAGAGCAATTTTTTTAAGGAACGGAATCTAAGTATCATGGTGAATTCAGTAGGTTCCCAATATGATTCGCATGTAATATGCTTGTTATTCAAGATAGAGCAACGTTTTAACGATCTGAAACACTGTTTCTTTGTGAATTCAGTTAGTTCCCAGTAGCAGGCTCTTGTAATATGTGTACTTTTAAAGATTTATCAAAATTTGGTGAGCCCAATCTGAGTAACATGGTGAATTCAGTTAGTTCCCAATAGGCCACAGTAGTAATAAGTGGACTGTTTGGGATATAGAAAAATTTTCACGAATGGAATCAAAATTCTTTGCGAAATCAGTGAGTTCCCAATGGTACATGCTTGTATGAGTTTGCTTTTCAATATAGAGAAACATTTTAAGGAAAGGAATCTAAGTATCATGGTGATTTCAGTAGGTTCGCATTAGGTTTCTCATGTAATGAGCTTGTATTTCAGGATAGAGCAATGTTTTAACGAACTGAAACACTGTTTCTTTGTGAATTCAGTTAGTTCCCAGTAGCCTGCTCTTGTAATATGTGTACTTTTAAAGATTTATCAAAATTTGGTGAGCCGATTCTGAGTAATATGGTTAATTCTGTTAGTTACCAATAGGCCGCAGTAGTAATAAGTGGACTGTTCGGGATATAGAAAAATTTTCACGATTTTAATCAAAATTTCTAGGCGAATTCAGTGAGTTCCCAATGGGACATGCTGGTGTGAGTTTGCTTTTCAATATAGAGCAAAATATTAAGGAACGGAATCTAAGTATCATGGTGAATTCAGTAGGTTCCCAATACGATTCGCATTTAATAAGCTTGTTATTCAAGATAGAGCAACGTTTTAATGAACTGAAACACCGATTGTTTTTGAATTCAGTTAGTTTACAGTAGCAGGCTCTTGTAATATGTGTACTTTAAAGATTTATCAAAATTTGGTGAGCCCAATCTGAGTAACATGGTGAATTCAGTTAGTTCCCAATAGGCCGCAGTAGTAATATGTGGACTGTTCTGGTTATAGAAAAATTTTCACGAATGGAATCAAAATTTCTAGGCGAAATCAGTGAGTTCCCAATGGGACATGCTAGTATGAGTTTGCTTTTCAATATAGAGCAACATTTTAAGGAAAGGAATCTAAGTATCATGGTGATTTCAGTAGGTTCGCATTAGGATTCTCATGTAATGAGCTTGCATTTCAAGATAGAGCAATGTTTTAACGAACTGAAACACTGTTTCTTTGTGAATTCACTTAGTTCCCAGTAGCATGCCCTTGTAATATGTGTACTTTTAAAGATTTATCAAAATTTGGTGAGCCGAATCTGCGTAACATCTTGAATTCGGTTAGTCCCAATAGGCCGCAGTAGTAATAAGTGGACTGTTCGGGATATCGAAAAATTTTCACTAACGAAATCAAAATTTCTAGGAGATTTCAGTGATTTCCCAATGGGACATGCTCGTATAGTTTCGTTTTCAATATGGAGCCACATTTTAGGGAACGGAATCTAAGTATCATGGTGAATTCAGTAGGTTCCCAATAGGATTCGCACGTAATAAGCTTGTTATTCAAGATAGAGCAACGTTTCAACGAACAGAAACACTGTTTCTTTGTGAATTCAGTTAGTTCCCAGTAGCCTGCTCGTGTAATATGTGTACTTTTAAAGATTTATCAAAATTTGGTGAGCCGAATATGAGTAACATGGTGAATTCGGTTAGTACCCAATAGGCCGCAGTATTAATAAGTGGACTCTTCAGGATATAGAAAAATTTTCACGAATGGTATCAAAATTTCATGAGATTTCAGTGATTTCCCAATGGGACATGCTTGTATGAGTTTGTTTTTCAATATAGAGCAACATTTTAAGGAACGGAATCTAAGTATCATTGTGAATTCAGTAGGTTCCAAATAGGATTCGCATGTAATATGCTAGTTATTCAAGATAGAGCAACGTTTTAACGAACTGAAACACTGTTTCTTTGTGAATTCAGTTAGTTCCCAGTAGAAGGCTCTTGTAATATGTGTACTTTTAAAGACTTATCAAAACTTGGTGAGCCGAATCTGAGTAAAATTGTGACACGGTTAGTTCCCAATAGGCCGCAGTAGTAATAAGTGGACTGTTCGGGATATAGAAAATTTTTCACGAATGGAATCAAAATTTCTTGGCCAATCCAGTGAGTTCCCAATGGGACATGCTTGTATGAGTTTGCTTTTCAATATAGAGCAACATTTTAAGGAACGGAATCTAAGTATCATGGTGATTTCAGTAGGTTCCCACTAGGATTCGCATGTAATAAGCTTGTTATTCAAGGTAGAGCAACGTTTTAACGAACTGAAACACTGTTTCTTTGTGAATTCAGTTAGTTCCCAGTAGCAAGCCCTTGTAATATGTGTACTTTTAAAGATTTATCAAAATTTGGTGTGCCGATTCTGAGTAACATGGTGAATCGGTTAGTTCCCAATAGGCCGCAGTAGTAATAAGTGGACTGTTCGGGATATAGAAAAATTTTCACGAATGGAATCAAAATTTCTAGGCGAATTCAGTGAGTTCCCAAAGGGACATGCTTGTATGAGTTTGCTTTTCAATATAGAGCAACATTTTAAGTAACGGAATATAAGTATCATTGTGAATTCAGTAGGTCCCAATAGGTTTCGCATGTTATTAGCTTGTTTTTAAAATTGAGCAACGTTTTAACGAACTGAAACACTGTTTCTATGTGAATTCAGTTAGTTCCCAGTAGCCTGCTCTTGTAATTTGTGTACTTTTAAAGATTTATCAAAATTTGGTGAACCGAATCTGAGTAACATGGTGAATTCGGTTAGTACCCAATAGGCCGCAGTAGTAATAAGTGGACTGTTTGGGATATAGAAAAATTTTCACGAATGGAATCAAAATTTCTATGTGAATTCAGTGAGTTCCCAAAGGGACATGCTTGGATGAGTTTGCTTTTCAATATAGAGCAAAATTTAAGGAACGGAATCTAATTATCATGGTGAATTCAGTACTTCCCAATAGGTTTCGCATGTTATTAGCTTGTTATTAAGATAGAGCAACGTTTTAACGAACCATAAACAATGTTTTTTTGTGAATTCAGTTAGTTCCCAGTAGCTTGCTCTTGTATTTTGTGTATTTTTAAAGATTTATCAAAATTTGGTGAGCCTAATCTGAGTAACATGGTGAATTCGGTTAGTTCCCAATGGGAAGCAGTAGTAATAAGTGGACTGTTCAGGATAGAGAAAAATTTTCACGAATGGAATCTAAATTTCTAGGCGAATTCAGTGAGTTCCCAATGGGACATGCTTGTATGAGTTTGCTTTTCAATATAGAGCATCATTTTAAGGAAAGGAATCTATGTATCATGGTGAATTGATTAGGTTCCCAATAGGATTCGCATGTAATAAGATTGTTATTCTAGATAGAGCAACGTTTTAACGAACTGAAACACTGTTTCTTTGTGAATTCAGTTAGTTCCCAGTAGCAGGCTCTTATAATATGTGTACTTTTAAAGATTACAAAATTTGTTTAGCCGAATCTTAGTAACATGTTGAATTTGGTTTGTTCCACAGGTCTGCAGTAGTATTAACTAGACTGTTCGGGATATAGAAATTTTCAAGAATGGAATCAAAATTTCTAGGAGATTTCAGTGAGGTCCCAATGGGACATGCTTGTATGAGTTTGCTTTTCAATATAGAGCAACATTTTAAAGAACGGAATCTAAGTATCATGGTGATTTCAGTAGGTTCCCATTAGGATTCGCATGTAATAAGCTTGTTATTCAAGATAGAGCAACGTTTTAACGTACTGAAACACCTTTTCTTTGTGAATTCAGTTAGTTCCCAGTTGCAGGGTCTTTTAATATGTGTACTTTTAAAAATTTATCAAAATTTGGTGAGCCGAATCTGAGTAACATGGTGAATTCGGAGAGTTCCCAATAGGCCTCTGTAGTAATAAGTGGACTGTTTGGAATATAGTAAAATTTTCACGAATGGAATCAAAATTTCTAGGCGAATTCAGTGAGTTCCCAATGGGACATTCTCCTATAAGTTTACTCTTCAATATAGAGCAACATTTTAAGGAACGGTATCTAAGTATCATGGTCATTTCAGTGCGTTCCCATTAGGATTCTCATGTAATAAGCTTGTTATTCAATATAGATCAACGTTTTAATGAACTGAAACTCTGTTTCTTTGTGAATTCAGTTAGTTCCCAGTAGCAGGCCCTTGTAATATGTGTACTTTTAAAGATTTATCAATATTTGGTGAGCCGAATCTGAGTCACATCGTGAATTCGGTTAGTTCCCAGAAGCCTGCTCTTGTAATATATGTGCTTTTAAAGATTTATCAAAATTTGGTGACCCGAATATGAGTAACGTAGTGTATTCGTTTAGTTCCCAATAGGCCGTACTTGTTATAAGTGGACTGTTCGGGATATAGAAATATTTTCACGAATGGAATCAAAATTTCTAGGCGAATTCAGTGATTTCCCAATGGGACATGCTTTACGAGTTTGCTTTTCAATATAGAGAAACATAAGGAACGGAATCTAAGTATCATGGTGAATTCAGTAGGTTTCCAATAGGATTCGCATGGAATAAGCATGTTACTCAAGATAGAGCAACGTTTTAACGAACTGAAACACTGTTTCTTTGTGAAGTCGGATAGTTCCCTGTAGCAGGCCCTTGTAATGTGTGTACTTTTAAGATTTATCAAAATTTGGTGAGCCGAATCTGAGTAACATGATGAATTCGGTTAGTTCCCAATAGAGCGCAGTGGTAATAAGTAGACTCTTCGGGATATAGAACAATTTTCACGAATGGAATCAAAATTTGTAGGATATTTCAGTGAGTTCTCAATGGGACATGCTTGTATGAGTTTGCTTTTCAATATAGAGCAACATTTTAAGGAATAGAATCTAAGTATCATGGTGAATTCAATAGGTTCCCAATAGGTTTCGCATGTAATAAGCTTGTTATTCAAGATAGAGCAACGTTTTAACGAACTGAAACACTGTTACTTTGTGAACTCAATTAGATCCCAGTAGCCTGCTCTTGCAATATGTGTAGTTTTAAAGATTTATCAATTTGGTGAGCCGAATCTGATAAACATCGTGAATTCGGTTAGTTCCCAATAGGCCTGAGTTTTAATAAGTGGACTGTTCGGGATATAGAAAAATGTTCACGAATGGAATCAAAATTTCTAGGCAAATTCAGTGAGTTCCCAATGGGACATGCTTGTATGAGTTTGCTTTTCAATATAGAGCAACATTTTAAAGATCGGAATCTAAGTATCATGGTGAATTCAGTAGATTCCCAATAGGATTCGCATATAATAAGCATGTTATACAATATAGAGCAACGTTTTAACGAACTGAAACACTGTTTCATTGTGAATTCAGTTAGTTCCCAGTAGCAGGCCTTGTAATATGTGTACTTTTAAGATTTATCAAAATTTGGTGAGCCGAATCTGAGTAACATGTTGAATTCGGTTAGTTCCCAATAGGCCGCAGTAGTAATAAGTGGACTGATCGTAATATAGAAAAATTTATACGAATGGAATCAAAATTTCTTGGCGAATTCAGTGAGTTCCCAATGGGACATGCTTGTCTGAGTTTGCTTTTCAATATAGAGCAACATTTTAAGGAACGGAATGTAAGTATCATGGTGAATTCATTAGGTCCCCAATAGGATTCGCATGTAATAAGCTTGTTATTCAAGACAGAGCAACGTTTTACCGAACTGAAACACTGTTTCATTGTGAACTCAATTAGATCCCAGTAGCCTGCTCTTGTAATATGTGTACTTTTAAAGATTTATCAAAATTTGGTGAGCCGAATCTGAGTAACATCGTGAATTCGGTTAGTTCAAAATGGGCCGCAGTAGTAATAATTGGACTGTTCGGGATATAGAAAAATTTTCACGAACGGAATCAAAATTTCTAGGCGAATTCAGTGAGTTCCCAATGGGACATGCTTGTATGAGTTTACTTTTCAATATAGAGCAACATTTTAAAGAACGGAATCTAAGTAACTTGGTGAATTCAGGTGGTTCCCAATAGGATTCGCATGTAATAAGCTTGTTATTGAAGATAGAGCAAAGTTTTAACGAACTGAAACACTGTTTCTTTGTGAATTCGGTTAGTTCCCAGTAGCCTGCTCTTGTAATATGTGTACTTTTAAAGATTTATCAAAATTTGGTGAGCCGAATCTTAGTAACATAGTGAATTCGTTTAGTTCCCAATAGGCCGCATTAGTAATAAGTGGACTGTTCGGGATATAGAAAAATTTTCACGAATGGAATCAAAATTTCTGGGAGAATTCAGTGATTTCCCAATGGGACATGCTTGTATGAGTTTGCTTTTCAATATAGAGCAATATTTTAAGGAATGGAATCTAAGTATCATGAAGAATTCAGTAGGTTCCCAATAGTTTTCACATGTAATAAGCATGTTATTCAAGATAGACCAACATATTAACGAACTGAAACACTGTTTCATTGTGAAGTCTGTTAGTTACCAGTAGCAGGCCCTTGGAATATGTGTACTTTTATGATTTATCAAAATTTGGTGAGCCGAATCTGAGTAACATTGTGAATTCGGTTAGTTCCCAATAGGGCGCAATAGTAATAAGTGGACTGTTCGGGATATAGAAAAATTTTCACGAATGGAATCAAAATTTGTAGGCGAATTCAGTGAGTTCCCAATGGGACATGCTTGTATGAGTTTGCTTTTCAATATAGAGCAACATTTTAAGAACGGAATCTAAGTATCATGGTGATTTCAGTAGGTTCCAAGTAGGATTCGCATGTAATAAGCTTGTTATTCAAGATAGAGCAACATTTTAACGAACTGAAACACCTTTTCTTTGTGAATTCAGTTAGTTCCCAGTAGCATGGTCTTTTAATATGTGTACTTTTAAAAATTTATCAAAATTTGGTGAGCCGAATCTGAGTAACATGGTGAATTCGGAGAGTTCCCAAAAGGCCGCTGTAGTAATAAGTGGACTGTTTGGGATATAGTAAAATTTTCACGAATGGAATCAAAATTTCTAGGCGAATTCAGTGAGTTCCCAATGGGACATTTTCCTATAAGTTTACTCTTCAATATAGAGCAACATTTTAAGGAACGGTATCTAAGTATCATGGTCATTTCAGTGCGTTCCCATTAGGATTCGCATGTAATAAGCTTGTTATTCAATATAGAACAACGTTTTAATGAACTGAAACTCTGTTTCTTTGTGAATTCAGTTAGTTCCCAGTAGCAGGCCCTTGTAATATGTGTACTTTTAAAGATTTATCAATATTTGGTGAGCCGAATCTGAGTAACATCGTGAAATCGGTTAGTTCCCAGAAGCCTGCTCTTGTAATATATGTGCTTTTAAAGATTTATCAAAATTTGGTGACCGAATATGAGTAACGTAGTGAATTCGTTTAGTTCGCGATAGGCCGTACTTGTAATAAGTGGACTGTTCGGGATATGGAAATATTTTCACGAATGGAATCAAAATTTCTAGGCGAATTCAGTGAGTTCCCAATGGGACATGCTTGTATGAGTTTGCTTTTCAATATAGAGAAACATAAGGAACGGAATCTAAGTATCATGGTGAATTCAGTAGGTTCCCAATAGGATTCGCATGTAATAAGGTTGTTATTCAAGATAGAGCAATTTTTAACGAACTGAAACACTGTTTCTTTGTGAATTCAGTTAGTTCCCAGTAGCAGGCCCTTGTAATATGTGTACTTTTAAAGATTTATCCAAATTTGGTGACCCGAATCTGAGTAACATGGTGAATTCGGTTAGTTCCCAATAGGCCGCAGTAGTAATAAGTGGACTGTTTAGGATATAGAAAAATTTTCACGAGTGGTATCAAAATTTCTACGCGAATTCAGTGAGTTTCCAATGGGACATGCTTGTATGAGGTTGTTTTTCAAAATCGAGCAACATTTTAAGGAACAGAAGCTAAGTATCATGGTGAATTCAATAGATTCCCAATAGGATTCGCATGTAATAAGCTTGTTACTCAAGATAGAGCAAGTTTTAACGAACTGAAACACTGTTTCTTTGTGAATTCAGTTAGTTCCCAGTAGCAGGCTCTTTTAATATGTGTACTTTTAAAGATTTTCAAAATTTGGTGAGCCGAATATGAGTAACATGGTGAATTCGGAGATTTCCCAATAAGCCGCAGTAGTAATAAGTGGACTGTTCGGGATATAGAAAAATTATCACGAATGGAATCAAAATTACTAGGCGAATTCAGTGAGTTCGCAATGGGAGATGCTTGTATAAGTTTGCCTTTCAATATAGAGCAACATTTTAAGGAACGGAATCTAAGATTCATGGTGATTTCAGTAGGTTCCCATTAGGATTCGCATGTAATAAGCTTGTTATTCAAGATAGAGCAACGTTTTAACGAACTGAAACTCTGTTCTTTGTGAATTCAGTTAGTTCCCAGTAGCAGGCCCTTGTAATATGTGTACTTTTAAAGATTTATCAAAATTTGGTGAGCCGAATATGAGTAATATCGTGAATTCGGTTAGTTCCCAGTAGCCTGCTCTTGTAATATGTGTACTTTTAAAGATTTATCAAAATTTGGGGACCCGAATATGAGTACCATAGTGAATTCGTTTAGTTCCCAATAGGCCGCAGTAGTAAGAAGTGTACTGTTCGGGATATAGAAAAAATTCACGAATGGAATCAAAATTTATAGGCGAATTCAGTGATATCCCAGTGGGACATGCTTGTATGAGTTTGCTTTTCAATATAGAGCAACATAAGTAACGGAATCTAAGTATCATGGTGAATTCAGTAGGTTCCCAATAGGATTCACATGTAATAAGCTTGTTATTCAAGATAGAGCAAGTTTTAACGAACTGAAACACTGTTTCTTTGTGAATTCAGTTAGTTCCCAGTAGCAGGCCCTTGTAATGTGTGTACTTTAAAGATTTATCAAAATTTGGTGAGTCGAATCTGAGTAACATGGTGAATTCGGTTAGTTTCCAATAGGCCGCAGTAGTAATAAGTGGACTGTTCGGGATATAGAAAAATTTTCACGAATGGAATGAAAATTTCTAGGCGAATTCCGTGATTCCCAATGGGACATGCTTGTATGAGTTTGCTTTTCAATATAGAGCAACATTTTAAGGAACGGAATCAAAGAATCATGTTGATTTCAGTATGTTCCCATTAGGATTCGCTTGTAATAAGCTTGTTATTCAAGATAGAGCAACGTTTTAACGAACTATAACACTGTTTTTTTGTGAAGTCGGTTAGTTCCCAATAGCAGGCCCTTGTAATATGTGTACTTTTAAAGATTTATCAAAATTTGGTGAGCCGAATCCGAGTAACATCGTAAATTCTTTTAGTTCCCAATGGGCTGCAGTAGTAATAAGTGGACTGTTCGGGATATTGAAAAATTTTCACGAATGGAATAATAATTTCTAGGCGAATTCAGTGAGTTCCCAATGGGACATGCTTGTATGAGTTTGCTCTTCAATATAGAGCAACATTTTAAGGAACGGAATCTAAGTATAATGGTGATATCTGTAGGTTCCCATTAGGATTCGCATGTAATAAGCTTGTTATTCAAGATAGAGCAACGTTTTAACGAACTGAAGCACTGTTTCGTTGTGAATTCAGTTAGTTCCCAGTACCAGGCTTTTGTAATATGTGTACTTTAAAGATTTCAAATTTTGGTGAGCCGAATCTGAGTAACATCGTGAATTCGGTTAGTTCCCAGTAGCCTGCTCTTGTAATATGTGTACTTTTAATTATTTATCAAAATTTGGTGACCCGAATATGAGTAACATAGTGAATTCGTTTAGTTCCCAATAGGCCGCATTAGTAATAAGTGGACACTTCGGGATATAGAAAAATTTTCATGAACTGAATCAAAATTTCTAGGCTAATTCAGTGAGTTCCCTATGGGACATGTTTGTATGAGTTTGCTTTTCAATATAGAGCAACATTTTAAAGAACGGAATCTAAGTAACATGGTGAATTCAGGAGATTCCCAATAGGATTCGCATATAATAAGCTTGTTATTCAAGATAGAGCAACGTTTTAATGAACTGAAACACTGTATCTTTGTGAATTCAGTTAGTTCCCAGTAGCCTGATCTTGTAATATGTGTACATTTAAAGATTTATCAAAATTTGGTGACCCGAATCTGAGTAACATGGTGCATTCGGTTAGTTCCCAATAGGCCGCAGTAGTAATAAGTGGACTGTTCGGGATATAGAAAAATTTGCACGAATGGAATCAAAATTTCTAGGTGAATTCAGTGAGTTCCAAATGGGACATGCTTGTATGAGTTTTCTTTTCAATATAGAGCAACATTTTAAAGAGCGGAATCTAAGTATCATGGTGAATTCAGTAGATTCCCAATAGTATTCACATGTAATAAGCATGATATTCAAGATAGAGCAACGTTTTAACGAACTGAAACACTGTTTCTTTGTGAATTCAGTTAGTTCCCAGTAGCAGGCCCTTGTAATATGTGTACTTTTAAGATTTATCAAAATTTGGTGAGCCGAATCTTAGTAACATTGTGAATTCGGTTAGTTCCCAATAAGCCTGAGTAGTAATAAGTGGACTGTTCGGGATATAGAACAATTTTCACGAATGGAATAATAATTTCTAGGCGAATTCAGTGAGTTCCCAATGGGACATGCTTGTATGAGTTTGCCTTTCAATATAGAGCAACATAAGGAACGGAATCTAAGTATCATGGTGAATTCAGTAGGTTCCCAGTAGGATCGCAGGTAATAAGCTTCTTATACAAGATGGAGCAGTTTAACGAACTAAAACACTATTTCTTTGTGAATTCAGTTAGTTCCATGTAGCAGGCCCTTGTAATATATGTACTTTTAAAGATTTATCCAAATTTGGTGAGCCGAATCTGAGTAACATGTTGAATTCGGTTAGTTCCAAATAGGCCGCAGTAGTAATAGGTGGACTGTTCGGGATATAGAAAAATTTTCACGAACAGAATCAAAATGTCTAAGCGAATTCAGTGAGTTCCCAATGGGACATGCTTGTATGAGTTTGCTTTTCAATATAGAGCAACATTTTAAAGAACGGAATCTAAGTAACATGGTGAATTCAGGAGGTTCCCAATAGGATTCGCATGTAATAAGTTTATTATTCAAGATACAGCAACGTTTTAACGAACTGAAACACTGTTTCTTTGTGAATTCAGTTAGTTCCCAGTAGCAGGCTCTTGTAATATTTGTACTTTTAAAGATTTCAAAATTTGGTGAGCCGAATCTGAGTAACATGGTGAATTCGGTTAGTTCCTAATGGGCCGCCGTAGTAATAAGTGGACTGTTTGGGATATAGAAAAATTTTCATGAATGGAATCAAAATTTCTAGGCGAATTCAGTGAGTTCCCAATGGGACATTCTTCTATAAGTTTACTCTTCAATATAGAGCAACATTTTAAGGAACGGTATCTAAGTATCATGGTCATTTCAGTGCGTTCCCATTAGGATTCGCATGTAATAAGCTTGTTATTCAATATAGAACAACGTTTTAATGAACTGAAACTCTGTTTCTTTGTGAATTCAGTTAGTTCCCAGTAGCAGGCCCTTGTAATATGTGTACTTTTAAAGATTTATCAATATTTGTTGAGCCGAATCTGAGTAACATCGTGAATTCGATTAGTTCCCAGAAGCCTGCTCTTGTAATATGTGTGCTTTTAAAGATTTATCAAAATTTGGTGACCCGAATATGAGTAACATAGTGAATTCGTTTAGTTCCCAATAGGCCGTACTTGTAATAAGTGGACTGTTCAGGATATAGAAAAATTTTCACGAATGGAATCAAAATTTATAGGCTAATTCAGTGATTTCCCAATGGGACATGATTGTATGAGTTTGCTTTTCAACATAGAGCAACATAAGGAACGGAATCTAAGTATCATGGTGAATTCAGTAGGTTCCCAGTAGGATTCGCAGGTAGTAAGCTTGTTATTCAAGATAGAGCAACGTTTTACCGAACTGAAACACTGTTTCTTTGTGAATTCAATTAGATCCCAGTACCTGCTCCTGTAATATGTGTACTTTTAAAGATTTATCAAAATTTGGTGAGCCGATCTGAGTAACATGGTGAATTCGGTTAGTTCCCAATAGGCCGCAGTTGTAGTAAGTGGACTGTTCGGGATATAGAAAAATTTTCACGAATGGAATCAAAATTTCTAGGCGAATTCAGTGAGTTCCCAATGGGACATGCTTGTATGAGTTTGTTTTCAATATAGAGCAACATTTTAAGGAACGGAATCTAAGTGTCATGGTGATTTCAGTAGGTTCCCAATAGGATTCGCATGTAATAAGCTTGTTATTCAAGATAGAGCAACGTTTTAACGAACTGAAGCACAGTTTCCTTGTGAATTCAGTTGTTTCCCAGTAGCAGGCCCTTGTAATATGTGTACTTTGAAAGATTTATCAAAATTTGGTGAGCCGAATCTGAGTAACATCGTGAATTCGGTTAGTTCCCATTAGCCTGCTCTTGTAATATGTGTACTTTTAAAGATTTATCAAAATTTGTTGACCCGAATATGAGTAACATAGTGAATTCGTGTAGTTCCCAATAGGCCGCTTTTGTAATAAGTGGACTGTTCGGGATATAGAAAAATTTTCATGAATGGAATAAAATTTCTAGGCGAATTCAGTGATTTCCCAATGGTACATGCTTGAATGAGTTTGCTTTTCAATATAGAGCAACATAAGGAATGGAATGTAAGTATCATGGTGAATTCAGTAGGTTCCCAATAGGATTCGCATGTAATAAGCTCTTTATTCAAGAGAGACCAAGTTTTTACGAACTGAAACACTGTTTCTTTGTGAATTCAGTTAGTTCCCAGTAGGAGGCCCTTGTAATATATGTACTTTTAAAGATTTATCCAAATTTGGTGAGCCGAATCTGAGTAACATCATGAATTCGGTTTGTTCCCAATGAGCCGCAGTAGTAATAAGTGGACTGTTCGGGATATAGAAAAATTTTCACGAATGGAATAAAAATTTCTAGGAGATTTCAGTGATTTCCCAATGGGACATGCTTGTATGAGTTTGTTTTTCAATATAGAGCAACATTTTAAGGTACGGAACCTAAGTATCATGGTGAATTCAGTAGGTTCCCAATAGGATTCGCATGTAATAAGCATGTTACTCAAGATAGAGCAACGTTTTAACGAACTGAAACACTGTTTCTTTGTTAAGTCGGATAGTTCCCTGTAGCACGCCATTGTAATATGTGTACTTTTAAGATTTATCAAAATTTGGTGAGCCGAAACTGAGTAACATTGTGAATTCGGTTAGTTCCCAATAGGGCGCAATAGTAATAAGTGGACTTTTCGGAATATAGAAAAATTTTCACGAATGGAATCAAAATTTCTAGGCGAATTCAGTGATTTCCCAATGGGACATGCTTGTATGAGTTTGCTTTTCAATATAGAGCAACATTTTAAGGAACGGAACCTAAGTATCAAGGTGAATTCAGTAGGTTCCCAATGGGATTCGCATGTAATAAGCTTGTTATTCAAGATAGAGCAACGTTTTAACGAACTGAATGACTGTTTCATTGTGAATTCAGTTAGTTCCCAGTAGCAGGCTCTTTTAATATGTGTACTTTTAAAGATTTATCAAAATTTGGTGAGCCGAATCTGAGTAACATGGTGAATTCGGAGATTTCCCAATAGGCCGCAGTAGTAATAAGTGGACTGTTCGGGATATAGAAAAATTTTCACGAATGGAATCAAAATTACTAGGCGAATTCAGTGAGTTCGCAATGGGAGATGCTTGTATAAGTTTGCTTTTCAATATAGAGCAACATTTTAAGGAACGGAATCTAAGTATCATGGTGATTTCAGTAGGTTCCCCTTAGGATTCGCATGTAATAAGCTTGTTATTCAAGATAGAGCAAAGTTTTAACGAACTGAAACTCTTTTCTTTGTGAATTCAGTTAGTTCCCAGTAGCAGGCCCTTGTAATATGTGTACTTTTAAAGATTTATCAATATTTGGTGAGCCGAATATTAGTAATATCCTGAATTCGGTTAGTTCCCAGTAGCCTGCTCTTGTAATATGTGTACTTTTAAAGATTTATCAAAATTTGGTGACCCGAATATGAGTACCATAGTGAATTCGTTTAGTTCCCAATAGGCCGCAGTAGTAAGAAGTGGACTGTTCGGGATATAGAAAAAAATTCACGAATGGAATCAAAATTTATAGGCGAATTCAGTGTTTTCCCAATGGGACATGCTTGTATGAGTTTGCTTTTCAATATAGAGCAACATAAGTAACGGAATCTAAGTATCATGGTGAATTCAGTAGTTTCCCAATAGGATTCACATGTAATAAGCTTGTATTTCAAGATAGAGCAAGTTTTAACGAACTGAAACACTGTTTCTTTGTGAATTCAGTTAGTTCACAGTAGCAGGCCCTTGTAATGTGTGTACTTTTAAAGATTTATCAAAATTTGGTGAGTCGAATCTGAGTAACATGGTGAATTCGGTTAGTTTCCAATAGGCCGCAGTAGTAATAAGTGGACTGTTTGGGATATAGAAAAATTTTCACGAATGGAATGAAAATTTCTAGGTGAATTCCGTGAGTTCCCAATGGGACATGCTTGTATGAGTTTGCTTTTCAATATAGAGCAACATTTTGAGGAACGGAATCAAAGTATCATGTTGATTTCACTATGTTCCCATTAGGATTCGCATGTAATAAGCTTGTTATTCAAGATAGAGCAACGTTTTAACGAACTATAACACTGTTTTTTTGTGAAGTCTGTTAGTTCCCAATAGCAGGCCCTTGTAATATGTGTACTTTTAAAGATTTATCAAAATTTGGTGAGCCGAATCCGAGTAACATCGTAAATTCGTTTAGTTCACAGTGGGCTGCAGTAGTAATAAGTGGACTGTTCGGGATATAGAAAAATTTTCACGAATGGAATAATAATTTCTAGGCGAATTCAGTGAGTTCCCAATGGGACATGCTTGTATGAGTTTGCTCTTCAATATAGAGCAACATTTTGAAAAACGGAATCTAAGTATCTTGGTGATTTCAGTAGGTTCCCATTAGGATTCGCATGTAATAAGCTTGTTATTCAAGATAGAGCAACGTTTTACGAACTGAAGCACTGTTTCGTTGTGAATTCAGTTAGTTCCCAGTACCAGGCTTTTGTAATATGTGTACTTTTAAAGATTTCAAATTTTGGTGAGCCGAATCTGAGTAACATCGTGAATTCGGTTAGTTCCCAGTAGCCTGCTCTTGTAATATGTGTACTTTAAAGATTTATCAAAATTTGGTGACCAGAATATGAGTAACTAGTGAATTCGTTTAGTTCCAAATAGGCCGCATTAGTAATAAGTGGACTGTTCGGGATATAGAAAAATTTTCACGAACTGAATCAAAATTTCTAGGCTAATTCAGTGAGTTCCCAATGGGACATGCTTGTATGAGTTTGCTTTTAAATATAGAGCAACATTTTAAAGAACGGAATCTAAGTAACATGGTGAATTCAGGAGATTCCCAATAGGATTCGCATTTAATAAGCTTGTTATTCAAGATTGAACAACGTTTTAATGAACTGAAACACTGTTTCTTTGTGAATTCAGTTAGTTCCCAGTAGCCTGCTCTTGTAATATGTGTACTTTTAAAGATTTATCAAAATTTGGTGAGCCTAATCTGAGTAACATTGTGAATTCGGTTAGTTCCCAATAGGCCGCAGCAGTAATAAGTGGACTGTTCGGGACATAGAAAAATTTTCACGAATGGAATCAAAATTTCTAGGCGAATTCAGTGAGTTCCCAATGGGACATGCTTGTATGAGTTTGCTTTTCAAAATAGAGCAACATTTGAAAGAACGGAATCTAAGTATCATGGTGATTTCAGTAGGTTCCCAACAGTATTCGCATGTAATAAGCTTGTTATTCAAGATAGAGCAACGTTTTAACGAACTGAAACACTGTTTCTTTGTGAATTCAGTTAGTTCCCAGTAGCAGGCTCTTTTAATATGTGTACTTTTAAAAATTTATCAAAATTTGGTAAGCCGAATCTGAGTAACATGGTGAATTCGGAGAGTTCCAAATAGGCCGCAGTAGTAATAAGTGGACTGTTTGGGATATAGTAAAATTTTCACGAATGGAATCAAAATTTCTAGGCGAATTCAGTGAGTTCCCAATGGGACATTCTCCTATAAGTTTACTCTTCAATATAGAGCAACATTTTAAGGAACGGTATCTAAGTATCATGGTCATTTCAGTGCGTTCCCTTTAGGATTCGCATGTAATAAGCTTGTTATTCAATATCCAACAACGTTTTAATGAACTGAAACTCTGTTTCTTTGTGAATTCAGTTAGTTCCCAGTAGCAGGCCCTTGTAATATGTGTACTTTTAAAGATTTATCAATATTTGGTGAACCGAATATGAGTAACATCGTGAATTCGGTTAGTTCCCAGAAGCCTGCTCTTGTAATATGTGTGCTTTTAAAGATTTATCAAAATTTGATGACCCGAATATGAGTAACGTAGTGAATTCGTTTAGTTCCCAATAGGCCGTACTTGTAATAAGTGGACTGTTCGGGATACAGAAAAATGTTCACGAATGGAATCAAAATTTCTAGGCGAATTCAGTGATTTCCCAATGGGACATGCTTGTATGAGTTTGCTTTTCAATATAGAGAAACATAAGGAACGGAATCTAAGTATCATGGTGAATTCAGTAGGTTCCCAATAGGATTCGCATGTAATAAGGTTGTTATTCAAGATAGAGCAATTTTTAACGAACTGAAACACTGTTTCTTTGTGAATTCAGTTAGTTCCCAGTAGAAGGCCCTTGTAATATGTGTACTTTTAAAGATTTATCCAAATTTGGTGAGCCGAATCTGAGTAACATGGTGAATTCGGTTAGTTCCCAATAGGCCGCAGTTGTAATAAGTGGACTGTTCGGGATATAGAAAAATTTTCATGAATGGAATCAAAATTTCTAGGCGAATTCAGTGAGTTCCCAATGGGACATGCTTGTATGAGTTTGTTTTCAACATAGAGAAACATTTTAAGGAACGGAATCTAAGTGTCATGGTGATTTCAGTAGGTTCCCAATAGGATTCGCATGTAATAAGCTTGTTATTCAAGATAGAGCAAAGTTTTAGCGAACTGAAGCACAGTTTCCTTGTGAATTCAGTTGTTTCCCAGTAGCAGGCCTTTGTAATATGTGTACTTTTAAAGATTTATCAATATTTGGTGAGCCGAATCTGAGTAACATCGTGAATTCGATTAGTTCCCAGAAGCCTGCTCTTGTAATATGTGTGCTTTTAAAGATTTATCAAAATTTGGTGACCCGAATATGAGTAACATAGTGAATTCGTTTAGTTCCCAATAGGCCGTACTTGTAATAAGTGGACTGTTCAGGATATAGAAAAATTTTCACGAATGGAATCAAAATTTATAGGCTAATTCAGTGATTTCCCAATGGGACATGATTGTATGAGTTTGCTTTTCAATATAGAGCAACATAAGGAACGGAATCTAAGTATCATGGTGAATTCAGTAGGTTCCCAGTAGGATTCGCAGGTAGTAAGCTTGTTATTCAAGACAGAGTAAGGTTTTACCGAACTGAAACACTGTTTCTTTGTGAATTCAATTAGATCCCAATACCTGCTACTGTAATATGTGTACTTTTAAAGATTTATCAAAATTTGGTGAGCCGAATCTGAGTAACATGTTGAATTCGCTTAGTTCCCAATAGGCCGCAGTTGTAGTAAGTGGACTATTCGGGATATAGAAAAATTTTCACGAATGGAATCAAAATTTCTAGGCGAATTCAGTGAGTTCCCAATGGGACATGCTTGTATGAGTTTGTTTTCAATATTGAGAAACATTTTAAGGAACGGAATCTAAGTGTCATGGTGATTTCAGTATGTTCCCAATAGGATTCGCATGTAATAAGCTTGTTATTCAAGATAGAGCAACGTTGTAACGAACTGAAGCACAATTTCCTTGTGAATTCAGTTGTTTCCCAGTAGCAGGCCCTTGTAGTATGTGTACTTTGAAAGATTTATCAAAATTTGGTGAGCCGAATCTGAGTAACATCGTGAATTCGGTTAGTTCCCAGTAGCCTGCTCTTGTAATATGTGTACTTTTAAAGATTTATCAAAATTTGTTGACCCGAATATGAGTAACATAGTGAATTCGTGTAGTTCCCAATAGGCCGCTATTGTAATAAGTGGACTCTCGGGATATAGAAAAATTTTCACGAATGGAATCAAAATTTCTAGGAGATTTCAGTGATTTCCCAATGGGGCATGCTTGTCTGAGTTTGTTTTTCAATATAGAGCAACATTTTAAGGAACGGAATCTAAGTATCAAGGTGAATTCAGTAGGTTCCCAATAGGATTCGCATGTAATAAGCTTGTTATTCAAGAGAGACCAAGTTTTTACGAACTGAAACACTGTTTCTTTGTGAATTCAGTTAGTTCCTAGTAGGAGGCCCTTGTAATATATGTACTTTTAAAGATATATCCAAATTTGGTGAGCCGAATCTGAGTAACATCATGAATTCGGTTTGTTCCCAATGAGCCGCAGTAGTAATAAGTGGACTGTTCGGGATATAGAAAAATTTTCACGAATGGAATCAAAATTTCTAGGAGATTTCAGTGAATTCCCAATGGGACATGCTTGTATGAGTTTGTTTTTCAATATATAGCAACATTTTAAGGTACGGAACCTAAGTATCATGCTGAATTCATTAGGTTCCCAATAGGATTCGCATGTAATAAGCATGTTACTCAAGATAGAGCAACGTTTTAACGAACTGAAACACTGTTTCTTTGTGAAGTCGGATAGTTCCCTGTAGCTGGCCCTTGTAATATGTGTACTTTTAAGATTTATCAAAATTTGGTGAGCCGAATCTGAGTAACATTGTGAATTCGGTTAGTTCCCAATAGGGCGCAATAGTAATAAGTGGACTTTTCGGGATATAGAAAAATTTTCACGAATGGAATCAAAATTTCTAGGCGAATTCAGTGATTTCCCAATGGGACATGCTTGTATGAGTTTGCTTTTCAATATAGAGCAACATTTTAAGGAACGGAATCTAAGTATCAAGGTGAATTCAGTAGGTTCTCAATGGGATTCGCATGTAATAAGCTTGTTATTCAAGATAGAGCAACGTTTTAACGAACTGAAAGACTGTTTCATTGTGAATTCAGTTAGTTCCCAGTAGCAGGCTCTTTTAATATGTGTACTTTTAAGATATATCAAAATTTGGTGAGCCGAATCTGAGTAACATGGTGAATTCGGAGATTTCCCAATAGGCCACAGTAGTAATGAGTGGACTGTTCGGGATATAGAAAAATTTTCACGAATGGAATCAAAATTACTAGGCGAATTCAGTGAGTTCGCAATGGGAGATGCTTGTATAAGTTTGCTTTTCAATATAGAGCAACATTTTAAGGAACGGAATCTAAGTATCATGGTGATTTCAGTAGGTTCCCATTAGGATTCGCATGTAATAAGCTTGTTATTCAAGATAGAGCAACGTTTTAACGAACTGAAACTTTTTTCTTTGTGATTTCAGTTAGTTCCCAGTAGCAGGCCCTTGTAATATGTGTACTTTTAAAGATTTATCAAAATTTGGTGAGCCGAATATGAGTAATGTCGTGAATTCGGTTAGTTCCCAGTAGCCTGCTCTTGTAATATGTGTACTTTTAAAGATTTATCAAAATTTGGTGACCCGAATATGAGTACCATAGTGAATTCGTTTAGTTCCCAATAGGCCGCAGTAGTAAGAAGTGGACTGTTCGGGATATAGAAAAAAATTCACGAATGGAATCAAAATTTATAGGCGAATTCAGTGATTTCCCAAAGGGACATGCTTGTATGAGTTTGCTTTTCAATATAGAGCAACATAAGGAACGGAATCTAAGTATCATGGTGAATTCAGTAGGTTCCCAATAGGATTCACATGTAATAAGCTTGTTATTCAAGATAGAGCAATTTTTAACGAACTGAAACACTGTTTCTTTGTGAATTCAGTTAGTTCACAGTAGCAGGCCCTTGTAATGTGTGTTTTTTTAAAGATTTATCCAAATTTGGTGAGTCGAATCTGAGTAACATGGTGAATTCTGTTAGTTTTCAATAGGCCGCAGTAGTAATAAGTGGACTGTTCGGGATATAGAAAAATTTTCACGAATGGAATGAAAATTTCTAGGCGAATTCCGTGAGTTCCCAATGGGACATGCTTGTATGAGTTTGCTTTTCCATATAGAGCAACATTTTGAGGAACGGAATCAAAGTATCATGTTGATTTCAGTATGTTCCCATTAGGATTCGCATGTAATAAGCTTGTTATTCAAGATAGAGCAACGTTTTAACGAACTATAACACTGTTTTTTTGTGAAGTCGGTTAGTTCCCAATAGCAGGCCCTTGTAATATGTGTACTTTTAAAGATTTATCAAAATTTGGTGAGCCAAATCCGAGTAACATCGTAAATTCGTTTAGTTCACAATGGGCTGCAGTAGTAATAAGTGGACTGTTCGGGATATAGTAAAATTTTCACGAATGGAATAATAATTTCTAGGCGAATTCAGTGAGTTCCCAAAGGGAGATGCTTGTATGAGTTTGCTCTTCAATATAGAGCAACATTTTAAGGAACGGAATCTAAGTGTCATGGTGATTTCAGTAGGTTCCCATTAGGATTCGCATGTAATAAGCTTGTTATTCAAGATAGAGCAACGTTTTAACGAACTGAAACTCTTTTCTTTGTGAATTCAGGTAGTTCCCAGTAGCAGGCCCTTGTAATATGTGTACTTTTAAAGATTTATCAAAATTTGGTGAGCCGAATATGAGTAATATCGTGAATTCGGTTAGTTCCCAGTAGCCTGCTCTTGTAATATGTGTACTTTTAAAGATTTATCAAAATTTGGTGACCCGAATATGAGTACCATAGTGAATTCGTTTAGTTCCCAATAGGCCGCAGTAGTAAGAAGTGGACTGTTCGGGATATAGAAAAAAATTCACGAATGGAATCAAAATTTATAGGCGAATTCAGTGATTTCCCAATGGGACATGCTTCTATGAGTTTGCTTTTCAATATAGAGCAACATAAGGAACGGAATCTAAGTATCAAGGTGAATTCAGTAGGTTCCCAATAGGATTCGCATGTAATAAGCTTGTTATTCAAGAGAGACCAAGTTTTTACGAACTGAAACACTGTTTCTTTGTGAATTCAGTTAGTTCCCAGTAGGAGGCCCTTGTAATATATGTACTTTTAAAGATTTATCCAAATTTGGTGAGCCGAATCTGAGTAACATCATGAATTCGGTTTGTTCCCAATGAGCCGCAGTAGTAATAAGTGGACTGTTCGGGATATAGAAAAATTTTCACGAATGGAATCAAAATTTCTAGGAGATTTCAGTGATTTCCCAATGGGACATGCTTGTATGAGTTTGTTTTTCAATATAGAGCAACATTTTAAGGTACGGAACCTAAGTATCATGGTGAATTCAGTAGGTTCCCAATAGGATTCGCATGTAATAAGCATGTTACTCAAGATAGAGCAACGTTTTAACGAACTGAAACACTGTTTCTTTGTGAAGTCGGATAGGTCCCTGTGCAGGCCCTTGTAATATGTGTACTTTAAAGAATTATCAAAATTTGGTGAGCCGAATCTGAGTAACATTGTGAATTCTGTTAGTTCCCAATAGGGCGCAATAGTAATAAGTGGACGTTTCGGGATATAGAAAAATTTTCACGAATGGAATCAAAATTTCTAGGCGAATTCAGTGAGTTCCCAATGGGACATGCTTGTATGAGTTTGCTTTTCAATATAGAGCAACATTTTAAGGAACGGAATCTAAGTATCAAGGTGAATTCAGTAGGTTCCCAATGGGATTCGCATGTAATAAGCTTGTTATTCAAGATAGAGCAACGTTTTAACGAACTGAAAGACTGTTTCATTGTGAATTCAGTTAGTTCCCAGTAGCAGGCCCTTGTAATATGTGTACTTTTAAAGATATATCAAAATTTGGTGAGCCGAATCTGAGTAACATGGTGAATTCGGAGATTTCCCAATAGGCCGCAGTAGTAATAAGTGGAATGTTCGGGATTTGGAAAAATTTGCACTAATGGAATCAAAATTACTAGGCGAATTCAGTGAGTTCGCAATGGGAGATGCTTGTATAAGTTTGCTTTTCAATATAGAGCAACATTTTAAGGAACGGAATCTAAGTATCATGGTGATTTCAGTAGGTTCCCATTAGGATTCGCATGTAATAAGCTTGTTATTCAAGATAGAGCAACGTTTTAATGAACTATAACACTGTTTTTTGTGAAGTCGGTTAGTTCCCAATAGCAGGCCCTTGTAATATGTGTACTTTTAAAGATTTATCAAAATTTGGTGAGCCGAATCCGAGTAACATCGTAAATTCGTTTAGTTCACAATGGGCTGCAGTAGTAATAAGTGGACTGTTCGGGATATAGAAAAATTTTCACGAATGGAATAATAATTTCTAGGCGAATTCAGTGAGTTCCCATTGGGAGATGCTTGTATGAGTTTGCTCTTCAATATAGAGCAACATTTTAAGGAACGGAATCTAAGTATCATGGTGATTTCAGTAGGTTCCCATTAGGATTCGCATGTAATAAGCTTGTTATTCAAGATAGAGCAACGTTTTAACGAACTGAAGCACTGTTTCGTTGTGAATTCAGTTAGTTCCCAGTACCAGGCTTTTGTAATATGTGTACTTTTAAAGATTTCAAATTTTGGTGAGCCGAATCTGAGTAACATCGTGAATTCGGTTAGTTCCCAGTAGCCTGCTCTTGTAATATGTGTACTTTTAAAGATTTATCAAAATTTGGTGACCCGAATATGAGTAACTAGTGAATTCGTTTAGTTCCCAATAGGCCGCATTAGTTATAAGTGGACTGTTCGGGATATAGAAAAATTTTCACGAACTGAATCAAAATTTCTAGGCGAATTCAGTGAGTTCCCAATGGGACATGCTTGTATGAGTTTGCTTTTCAATATAGAGCAACATTTATAAGAACGGATTCTAAATAACATGGTGAATTCAGGAGATTCCCAATAGGATTCGCATTTAATAAGCTTGTTATTCAAGATAGAGCAACGTTTTAATGAACTGAAACACTGTATCTTTGTGAATTCAGTTAGTTCCCAGTAGCCTGATCTTGTAATATGTGTACATTTAAAGATTTATCAAAATTTGTTGCCCCGAATCTGAGTAACATGGTGCATTCGGTTAGTTCCCAATAGGCCGCGGTAGTAATAAGTGTACTGTTCGGGATATAGAAAAATTTTCACGAATGGAATCAAAATTTCTAGGTAAATCAGTGAGTTCCCAATGGGACATGCTTGTATGAGTTTGCTTTTCAATATAGAGCAACATTTTAAAGAACGGAATCTAAGTATCATGGTGAATTCAGTAGATTCCCCAAGGATTCGCATGTAATAAGCATGTTATTCAGATAGAGCAACGTTTTAGCGAACTGAAACACTGTTTCTTTGTGAATTCAGTTAGTTCCAAGTAGCAGGCCCTTATAATATGTGTACTTTTAAGATTTATCAAAATTTGGTGAGCCGTATCTGAGTAACATTGTGAATTCGATTAGTTCCCAATAGGCCGCAGTAGTAATAAGTGGACTGTTCGGGATATAGAAAAATTTATACGAATGGAATCAAAATTTCTAGGCGAATTCAGTGAGTTCCCAATGGGACATGCTTGCTGAGTTTGCTTTTCAATATAGAGCAACATTTTAAGGAACGTAATCTAAGTATCATGGTGAATTCAGTAGGATCCCAATAGGATTCTCATGTAATAAGCTTGTTATTCAAGATAGAGCAACGTTTTAACGAACTGAAACACAGAATCTTTTTGAATTCAGTTAATTCCCAGTAGCAGGCTCTTGTAATATGAGTAATTTTAAAGATTTATCAAAATTTGGTGAGCTAAATCTGAGTAACATGGTGAACTCGGTTAGTTCCCAATAAGCCTGAGTAGTAATAAGTGGACGGTTCGGGATATAGAAAAATTTTCACGAATGGAATCAAAATTTCTAGGCGAATTCAGTGAGTTCCCAATGAGACATGCTTGTATGAGTTTGCTTTTCAATATAGAGCAACATTTTAAGGAACGGAATCTAAGTATCATGGTGAATTCAGTAGGTTCCCAATAGGATTCGCATGTAATAAGCTTGTTATTCAAGATAGAGCAACGTTTTACCGAACTGAAACACTATTTCTTTGTGAACTCAATTAGATCCCAGTAGCCTGCTCTTGTACTATGTGTACTTTTAAAGATTTATCAAAATTTGGTGAGCCGAATCTGAGTAACATCGTGAATTCGGTTAGTTCCCAATAGGCCTGAGTAGTAATAAGTGGACTTTTCGGGATCTAGAAAAGTTTTCACGAACGGAATCAAAATTTCTAGGCGAATTCAGTGAGTTTCAATGGGACATGCTTGTATGAGTTTGCCTTTCAATATAGAACAACATTTTAAAGAACGGAATCTAAGTAACATGGTGAATTCAGGAGTTCCCAATAGGATTCGAATGTAATAAGCTTGTTATTCAAGATAGAGCAACCATTTAAAGAACTGAAACACTGTTTCTTTGTTAATTCGGTTAGTTCCCAGTAGCCTACTCTTGTAATATGTGTACTTTTAAAGATTTATCAAAATTTGGTGAGCTGAATATGAGTAACATAGTGAATTCGTTTAGTTCCCAATAGGCCGCATTAGTATAAGTGGACTGTTCGGGATATAGAAAAATTTTCACGAATGGAATCAAAATTTCTAGGCGAATTCAGTGACGTCCCAATGGGACATGCTTGTGTGAGTTTGCTTTTCAATATAGAGCAACATATGGAACGGAATCTAAATATCATGGTGAATTCAGTAGGTTCCCAATAGGATTCGCATGTAATAAGCTTGTTGTTCAATTTAGAGCAAGTTTTAACGAACTGAAACACTGTATCTTTGTGAATTTAGTTAGTTCCCAGTAGCCTGCTCTTGTAACATTTGTACTTTTAAAAATTTATCAAATTTTGTTGAGCCGAATCTGAGTAATATAGTGAATTCGGATAGTTCCCAATAGGCCGCAGTAGTAATAAGTGGACTGTTCGGGATATAGAAAAATTTTCACGAATGGAATCAAAATTTCTAGGCGAATTCAGTGATTTCCCAATGCGACATGCTTGTATGAGTTTGCTTTTCAATATAGAGCACCATAAGGAACGGAATCTAAGTATCATGGTGAATTCAGTAGGTTCCCAATAGGATTCACATGTAATAAGCTTGTTATTCAAGATAGAGCAAGTTTTAACGAACTGAAACTCTGTTTCTTTGTGAATTCAGTTAGTTCCCAATAGCAGGCCCTTGTAATATGTGTACTTTTAAAGATTTATCAAAATTTGGTGAGCCGAATCCGAGTAACATCGTAAATTCGTTTAGTTCTCAATGGGCTGCAGTAGTAATAAGTGGACAGTTCGGGATATAGAAAAATTTTCACGAATGGAATAATAATTTCTAGGCGAATTCAGTGAGTTCCCAATGGGACATGCTTGTATGAGATTGCTCTTCAACATAGAGCAACATTTTAAGGAACGGAATCTAAGTATCATGGTGATTTCAGTAGGTTCCCATTAGGATTCGCATGTAATAAGCTTGTTATTCAAGATAGAGCATGTTTTAACGAACTGAAGCACTGTTTCGTTGTGAATTCAGTTAGTTCCCAGTACCAGGTTTTTGTAATATGTGTACTTTTAAAGATTTCAAATTTTGGTAAGCCGAATCTGAGTAACATCGTGAATTCGATTAGTTCCCAGTAGCCTGCTCTTGTAATATGTGTAATTTTAAAGATTTATCAAAATTTGGTGACCCGAATATGAGTACCATAGTGAATTCGTTTAGTTCCCAATAGGCCGCATTAGTAATAAGTGGACTGTTCGGGATATAGAAAAATTTTCACGAACTGAATAAAAAATTTCTAGGCTATTTCAGTGAGTTCCCAATGCGACATGCTTGTATGAGTTTGCTTTTCAATATAGAGCAACATTTTAAAGAACGGAATCTAAGTAACATGGTGAATTCAGGAGATTCCAATAGGATTCACATTTAATAAGCTTGTTATTCAAGATAGAGCAACGTTTTAAAGAACTGAAACACTGTTTCTTTGTGAATTCAGTTAGTTCCCAGTAGCCTGCTCTTGTAATATGTGTACTTTTAAAGATTTATCAAAATTTGGTGACCCGAATATGAGTACCATAGTGAATTCGTTTAGTTCCCAATAGGCCGCAGTAGTAAGAAGTGGACTGTTCGGGATATAGAAAAATTTTCACGAATGGAGTCAAAATTTGTAGGAGATTCAGTGAGTTCTCAAAGGGACATGCTTGTATGAGTTTGCTTTTCAATATAGAGCAACATTTTAAGGAACGGAATCAAAGTATCATGTTGATTTCAGTATGTTCCCATTAGGATTCGCATGTAATAAGCTTATTATTCAAGATAGAGCAACGTTTTAATGAACTATAACACTGTTTTTTTGTGAAGTCGGTTAGTTCCCAATACCAGGCCCTTGTAATATGTGTACTTTTAAAGATTCATCAAAATTTGGTGAGCCGAATCCGAGTAACATCAGAAATTTTTTAGTTCCCAATGGGCTGCAGTAGTAATAAGTGGACTGTTCGGGATATAGAAAAATTTTCACGAATGGAATAATAATTTCTAGGCGAATTCAATGAGTTCCCAATGGGACATGCTTGTATGAGTTTGCTCTTCAATATAGAGCAACATTTTAAGGAACGGAATCTAAGTATCATGGTGATTTCAGTAGGTTCCCATTAGGATTCGCATGTAATAAGCTTGTTATTCAAGATAGAGCAACGTTTTAATGAACTGAAGCACTGTTTCGTTGTGAATTCAGTTAGTTCCCAGTACCAGGCTTTTGTAATATGTGTACTTTTAAAGATTTCAAATTTTGGTGAGCCGAATCTGAGTAACATCGTGAATTCGGTTAGTTCCCAGTAGCCTGCTCTTGTAATATGTGTACTTTTAAAGATTTATCAAAATTTGGTGACCCGAATATGAGTAACATAGTGAATTCGTTTAGTTCCCAATAGGCCACATTAGTAATCAGTGGACTGTTCGGGATATAGAAAAATTTTCATGAACTGAATCAAAATTTCTAGGCTAATTCAGTGAGTTCCCAATGGGACATGCTTGTCTGAGTTTGCTTTTCAATATAGAGCAACATTTTAAGTAACGTAATCTAAGTATCATTGTGAATTCTGTAGGTTCCCAATAGGATTCTCATGTAATAAGCTTGTTTTCAAGATAGAGCAACGTTTTAACGAACTGAAACACTGTTTCTTTGTGAATTCAGTTTGTTCCCAGTAGCAGGCCTTGTAATATGTGTACTTTTAAAGATTTCAAATTTGGTGAGCCGAATCTGAGAAACATCGTGAATTCGGTTAGTTCCCAATAGGCCGCAGTAATAATAAGTGGACTGTTCGGGATATAGAAAAATTTTCACGAATGGAGTCAAAATTTGTAGGAGATTCAGTGAGTTCTCAAAGGGACATGCTTGTATGAGTTTGCTTTTCAATATAGAGCAACATTTTAAGGAACGGAATCAAAGTATCATGGTGAATTCAGTAGGTACCCTATAGGTTTCGCATGTAATAAGCTTCTTATTCAAGATAGAGCACGTTTTACCGAACTGAAACACTGTTTCTTTGTGAACTCAATTAGATCCCAGTAGCCTGATCTTGTAATTTGTGTACTTTTAAAGATTTATAAAAATTTGGTGAGCCGAATCTGAGTAACATTGTGAATTCGGTTAGTTCAAAATGGGCCGCAGTAGTAATAATTGGACTGTTCGGGATATAGAATAATTTTCATGAACGGAATCAAAATTTCTAGGCGAATTCAGTGAGTTCCCAATGGGACATGCTTGTATGAGTTTGCTTTTCAATATAGAGCAACATTTTAAAGAACGGAATCTAAGTAACATGGTGAATTCGGGTGGTTCCCAATAGGATTCGCATGTAATAAGCTTGTTATTCAAGATAGAGCAAAGTTTTAACGAACTGAAACACTGTTTCTTTGTGAATTCGGTTAGTTCCCAGTAGCCTGCTCTTGTAATATGTGTACTTTTAAAGATTTTTAAAAATTTGGTGACCCGAAACTGAGTAACATAGTGAATTCGTTTAGTTCCCAATAGGCCGCATTAGTAATAAGTGGACTGTTCGGGATATAGAAAAATTTTCACGAATGGAATCAAAATTTCTGGGAGAATTCAGTGATTTCCCAATGGGACAGGCTTGTATGAGTTTGCTTTTCAATATAGAGCAACATAAGGAACGGATCTAAGTATCATGGTGAATTCAGTAGGTTCCCAATAGGATTCGCATGTAATAAGCTTGTTATTCAGATAGAGCAACGTTTTAACGAACTGAAACACTGTTTCTTTGTGAATTCATTTAGTTCCCAGTAGCAGGCCCTTGTAATATGTTTACTTTTAAAGATTAATCAAAATTTGGTGAGCCGAATCTGAGTAACATCGTGAATTCGGTTACAACATATTAAGGAACGGAATCTAAGTAACATGGTGAATTCAGTATGTGCCAATAGGTTTCTCTTGTAATAAGCTTGTGATTCAAGATAGAGTAACATTTTAACGAACTGAAACACTGTTTCTTTGTGAATTCAGTTAGTTCCCAGTAGCCTGCTCTTGTAATATTTGTACTTTTAAAAATTTATCAAAATTTGGTGAGCCGAATCTGAGTAACATCGTGAATTCGGTTAGTTCCCAATAGGCCTGAGTAGTAATAAGTGGACTTTTCGGGATCTAGAAAAGTTTTCACGAACGGAATCAAAATTTCTAGGCGAATTCAGTGAGTTTCAATGGGACATGCTTGTATGAGTTTGCCTTTCAATATAGAACAACATTTTAAAGAACGGAATCTAAGTAACATGGTGAATTCAGGAGTTCCCAATAGGATTCGAATGTAATAAGCTTGTTATTCAAGATAGAGCAACCATTTAAAGAACTGAAACACTGTTTCTTTGTTAATTCGGTTAGTTCCCAGTAGCCTACTCTTGTAATATGTGTACTTTTAAAGATTTATCAAAATTTGGTGAGCTGAATATGAGTAACATAGTGAATTCGTTTAGTTCCCAATAGGCCGCATTAGTATAAGTGGACTGTTCGGGATATAGAAAAATTTTCACGAATGGAATCAAAATTTCTAGGCGAATTCAGTGACGTCCCAATGGGACATGCTTGTGTGAGTTTGCTTTTCAATATAGAGCAACATATGGAACGGAATCTAAATATCATGGTGAATTCAGTAGGTTCCCAATAGGATTCGCATGTAATAAGCTTGTTGTTCAATTTAGAGCAAGTTTTAACGAACTGAAACACTGTATCTTTGTGAATTTAGTTAGTTCCCAGTAGCCTGCTCTTGTAACATTTGTACTTTTAAAAATTTATCAAATTTTGTTGAGCCGAATCTGAGTAATATAGTGAATTCGGATAGTTCCCAATAGGCCGCAGTAGTAATAAGTGGACTGTTCGGGATATAGAAAAATTTTCACGAATGGAATCAAAATTTCTAGGCGAATTCAGTGATTTCCCAATGCGACATGCTTGTATGAGTTTGCTTTTCAATATAGAGCACCATAAGGAACGGAATCTAAGTATCATGGTGAATTCAGTAGGTTCCCAATAGGATTCACATGTAATAAGCTTGTTATTCAAGATAGAGCAAGTTTTAACGAACTGAAACTCTGTTTCTTTGTGAATTCAGTTAGTTCCCAATAGCAGGCCCTTGTAATATGTGTACTTTTAAAGATTTATCAAAATTTGGTGAGCCGAATCCGAGTAACATCGTAAATTCGTTTAGTTCTCAATGGGCTGCAGTAGTAATAAGTGGACAGTTCGGGATATAGAAAAATTTTCACGAATGGAATAATAATTTCTAGGCGAATTCAGTGAGTTCCCAATGGGACATGCTTGTATGAGATTGCTCTTCAACATAGAGCAACATTTTAAGGAACGGAATCTAAGTATCATGGTGATTTCAGTAGGTTCCCATTAGGATTCGCATGTAATAAGCTTGTTATTCAAGATAGAGCATGTTTTAACGAACTGAAGCACTGTTTCGTTGTGAATTCAGTTAGTTCCCAGTACCAGGTTTTTGTAATATGTGTACTTTTAAAGATTTCAAATTTTGGTAAGCCGAATCTGAGTAACATCGTGAATTCGATTAGTTCCCAGTAGCCTGCTCTTGTAATATGTGTAATTTTAAAGATTTATCAAAATTTGGTGACCCGAATATGAGTACCATAGTGAATTCGTTTAGTTCCCAATAGGCCGCATTAGTAATAAGTGGACTGTTCGGGATATAGAAAAATTTTCACGAACTGAATAAAAAATTTCTAGGCTATTTCAGTGAGTTCCCAATGCGACATGCTTGTATGAGTTTGCTTTTCAATATAGAGCAACATTTTAAAGAACGGAATCTAAGTAACATGGTGAATTCAGGAGATTCCAATAGGATTCACATTTAATAAGCTTGTTATTCAAGATAGAGCAACGTTTTAAAGAACTGAAACACTGTTTCTTTGTGAATTCAGTTAGTTCCCAGTAGCCTGCTCTTGTAATATGTGTACTTTTAAAGATTTATCAAAATTTGGTGACCCGAATATGAGTACCATAGTGAATTCGTTTAGTTCCCAATAGGCCGCAGTAGTAAGAAGTGGACTGTTCGGGATATAGAAAAATTTTCACGAATGGAGTCAAAATTTGTAGGAGATTCAGTGAGTTCTCAAAGGGACATGCTTGTATGAGTTTGCTTTTCAATATAGAGCAACATTTTAAGGAACGGAATCAAAGTATCATGTTGATTTCAGTATGTTCCCATTAGGATTCGCATGTAATAAGCTTATTATTCAAGATAGAGCAACGTTTTAATGAACTATAACACTGTTTTTTTGTGAAGTCGGTTAGTTCCCAATACCAGGCCCTTGTAATATGTGTACTTTTAAAGATTCATCAAAATTTGGTGAGCCGAATCCGAGTAACATCAGAAATTTTTTAGTTCCCAATGGGCTGCAGTAGTAATAAGTGGACTGTTCGGGATATAGAAAAATTTTCACGAATGGAATAATAATTTCTAGGCGAATTCAATGAGTTCCCAATGGGACATGCTTGTATGAGTTTGCTCTTCAATATAGAGCAACATTTTAAGGAACGGAATCTAAGTATCATGGTGATTTCAGTAGGTTCCCATTAGGATTCGCATGTAATAAGCTTGTTATTCAAGATAGAGCAACGTTTTAATGAACTGAAGCACTGTTTCGTTGTGAATTCAGTTAGTTCCCAGTACCAGGCTTTTGTAATATGTGTACTTTTAAAGATTTCAAATTTTGGTGAGCCGAATCTGAGTAACATCGTGAATTCGGTTAGTTCCCAGTAGCCTGCTCTTGTAATATGTGTACTTTTAAAGATTTATCAAAATTTGGTGACCCGAATATGAGTAACATAGTGAATTCGTTTAGTTCCCAATAGGCCACATTAGTAATCAGTGGACTGTTCGGGATATAGAAAAATTTTCATGAACTGAATCAAAATTTCTAGGCTAATTCAGTGAGTTCCCAATGGGACATGCTTGTCTGAGTTTGCTTTTCAATATAGAGCAACATTTTAAGTAACGTAATCTAAGTATCATTGTGAATTCTGTAGGTTCCCAATAGGATTCTCATGTAATAAGCTTGTTTTCAAGATAGAGCAACGTTTTAACGAACTGAAACACTGTTTCTTTGTGAATTCAGTTTGTTCCCAGTAGCAGGCCTTGTAATATGTGTACTTTTAAAGATTTCAAATTTGGTGAGCCGAATCTGAGAAACATCGTGAATTCGGTTAGTTCCCAATAGGCCGCAGTAATAATAAGTGGACTGTTCGGGATATAGAAAAATTTTCACGAATGGAGTCAAAATTTGTAGGAGATTCAGTGAGTTCTCAAAGGGACATGCTTGTATGAGTTTGCTTTTCAATATAGAGCAACATTTTAAGGAACGGAATCAAAGTATCATGGTGAATTCAGTAGGTACCCTATAGGTTTCGCATGTAATAAGCTTCTTATTCAAGATAGAGCACGTTTTACCGAACTGAAACACTGTTTCTTTGTGAACTCAATTAGATCCCAGTAGCCTGATCTTGTAATTTGTGTACTTTTAAAGATTTATAAAAATTTGGTGAGCCGAATCTGAGTAACATTGTGAATTCGGTTAGTTCAAAATGGGCCGCAGTAGTAATAATTGGACTGTTCGGGATATAGAATAATTTTCATGAACGGAATCAAAATTTCTAGGCGAATTCAGTGAGTTCCCAATGGGACATGCTTGTATGAGTTTGCTTTTCAATATAGAGCAACATTTTAAAGAACGGAATCTAAGTAACATGGTGAATTCGGGTGGTTCCCAATAGGATTCGCATGTAATAAGCTTGTTATTCAAGATAGAGCAAAGTTTTAACGAACTGAAACACTGTTTCTTTGTGAATTCGGTTAGTTCCCAGTAGCCTGCTCTTGTAATATGTGTACTTTTAAAGATTTTTAAAAATTTGGTGACCCGAAACTGAGTAACATAGTGAATTCGTTTAGTTCCCAATAGGCCGCATTAGTAATAAGTGGACTGTTCGGGATATAGAAAAATTTTCACGAATGGAATCAAAATTTCTGGGAGAATTCAGTGATTTCCCAATGGGACAGGCTTGTATGAGTTTGCTTTTCAATATAGAGCAACATAAGGAACGGATCTAAGTATCATGGTGAATTCAGTAGGTTCCCAATAGGATTCGCATGTAATAAGCTTGTTATTCAGATAGAGCAACGTTTTAACGAACTGAAACACTGTTTCTTTGTGAATTCATTTAGTTCCCAGTAGCAGGCCCTTGTAATATGTTTACTTTTAAAGATTAATCAAAATTTGGTGAGCCGAATCTGAGTAACATCGTGAATTCGGTTACAACATATTAAGGAACGGAATCTAAGTAACATGGTGAATTCAGTATGTGCCAATAGGTTTCTCTTGTAATAAGCTTGTGATTCAAGATAGAGTAACATTTTAACGAACTGAAACACTGTTTCTTTGTGAATTCAGTTAGTTCCCAGTAGCCTGCTCTTGTAATATTTGTACTTTTAAAAATTTATCAAAATTTGGAGAGCCGAATCTGAGTAACATGGTGTATTCGGTTAGTTCCCAATAGGCCGCAGTAGTAATAAGTGGACTGTTCGGGATACAGAAAAATTTTCATGAATGGAATTAAAATTTCTAGGCGAATTCAGTGAGTTCGCAATGGGACATGCTTGTATAAGTTTGCTTTTCAATATTGAGCAACACTTTAAGGAAAGGAATCTAAGTATCATGGTGATTTCAGTAGGTTTCCATTAGGATTCGCATGTAATAAGCTTGTTATTCAAGATAGAGCAACGTTTTAAAGAACTGAAACACTTTTTCTATGTAAATTCAGTTAGTTCCCAGTAGCAGGCTCTTTTAATATGTGTACTTTTAAAGATTTATCAAAATTTGGTTTGCCGAATCTGAGTAACATTGTGAATTCAGGTAGTTCCTAATAGGCCGCAGTAGTAATAAGTGGACTGTTCTGGATATAGTAAAATTTTCACGAATGGAATCAAAATTTCTAGTTGAATTCAGTGAATGACCAATGGGACATGCTTGTATAAGTTTGCTTTTCAAAATAGAGCAACATTTTAAGGAACGGAATCTAAATATCATCGTGATTTTAGTATTTTCCCATTAGGAATCGCATGTAATAAGCTTGTTGTTAAAGATAGAGCAAAGTTTTAACGAACTGAAACTGTTTCTTTGTGAATTCTGTTTGTTCCCAGTAGCAGACCCTTGTAATATGTGTACCTTTAAAGATTTATCAAAATTTGGTGAGCCGAATCTGAGTAAAATCGTGAATTCGGTTAGTTCCCAGTAGCCTGGTCTTGTAATATGTGTACTTTTAAAGATTTATCAATATTTGGTGACCCGAAATGAGTAACATAGTGAATTCGTTTATTTCCCAATAGGCCGCAGTTGTATTAAGAGGACTGTTCGGGATATAGAAAAATTTTCATGAATGGAATCAAAATTTCTAGGCGAATTCAGTGATTTCCCAATGGGACATGCTTGTATGAGTTTGCTTTCAATATAGAGCAACATAAGGAACGGAATCTAATTATCATTGTGAATTCAGTAGGTTCCCAATAGGATTCGCATGTAATAAGCTTGTTATTCAAGATAGAGCTGTTTATACGAACTGAAACACTGTTTCTTTGTGAATTCAGTTAGTTCCCAGTAGCAGGCCCTTGTAATATGGGTACTTTTCTAGATTTATCCAAATTTGGTGAGCCGAATCTGAGTAACATCCTGAATTCGGTTAGTTCCCAATGGGGCGCAGTAGGAATAGGTGGACTCTTCGGGATATAGAAAAATTTTCACGAATGGAATCAAAATTTCTAGGCGACTGCAGTGAGTTCCCAATGGGACATGCTATATAAGTTTGCTTTTCAATTTGAGCAACATTTTAAGGAACGGAATCTAAGTATCATGGTGATTTCAGTAGGTTCCTATTAGGATTCGCATGTAATAACCTTGTTATTCAAGATAGTGCAACGTTTTAACGAACTGAAACAGTGTTTCTTGGGAATTCAGTTAGTTCCCAGTAGCAGGCCCTTCTAATATGTGTACTTTTAAAGATTTATCAAAATTTTTTGAGCCGAATCTGAGTAACATCGTGAAATCGGTTAGTTACCGGTAGCCTTCTCTTGTAATATGTGTACTTTTAAAGATTTATCAAAATTTGGTGACACGAATATGAGTAACATAGTGAATTCGTTTAGTTCCCAATAGGCCGCAGTAGTAATGAGTGGACTCTTCGGCATATAGAAAAATTTTCACGAATGGAGTCAAAATTTCTAGGAGATTTCAGTGATTTCTCAATGGGACATGCTTGTATGAGTTTCCTTTTCAATATAGAGAAAGATTTTAAGGAACGGAATCTAAGTATCATGGTGAATTCAGTAGGTTCCCAATAGGATTCGCATGTAATAAGCTTGTTATTCAAGATAGAGCTACGTTTTAACAAACTGAAACACTGTTTCTTTGTGTATTCAGTTAGTTCCCAGTAGCAGGCTCTTGTAATATGTGTACTTAAAGATTTATCAAAATTTGGTGAGCCGAATCTGAGTAACGTCGTGAATTCGTTTAGTTCCCAATGGGCCGCAGTAGTAATAAGTGGACTGTTCGGGATATAGAAAAAATTTCACGAATGGAATCAAAATTTCTGGGAGATTTCAGTGATATCCCACTGGGACATGCTTGTATGAGTTTGTTTTTCAATATAGAGAAACATATTAAGGAACGGGATCTAAGTATCATGGTGAATTCAGTAGGTTCCCAATAGGATTCGCATATAATAAGCTTGTTATTCAAGATAGAGCAAGTTGTAACGAACTGAAACACTGTTTCTTTGTGAATTCAGTTAGTTCCCGGTAGCAGGCCTTTGTAATATGTGTACTTTTAAAGATTTATCAAAATTTGGTGAGCCGAATCTGAGTATCATCGTGATATCGGTTAGTTCCCAATGGGCCGCAGTAGTAATAAGTGGACTGTTCGGGATATAGTAAAATTTTCACGAATGGAATCAAAATTTCTAGGCGAATTCAGTGAGTTCCCAATGGGACATGCTTGTATGAGTTTGCTTTTCAATATAGAGCAACATTTTAAGGAACGGAATCTAAGTATCAAGGTGAATTCAGTAGGTTCCCAATGGGATTCGCATGTAATAAGCTTGTTATTCAAGATAGAGCAACGTTTTAACGAACTGAAAGACTGTTTCATTGTGAATTCAGTTAGTTCCCAGTAGCAGGCCCTTGTAATATGTGTACTTTTAAAGATATATCAAAATTTGGTGAGCCGAATCTGAGTAACATGGTGAATTCGGAGATTTCCCAATAGGCCGCAGTAGTAATAAGTGGAATGTTCGGGATATGGAAAAATTTTCACGAATGGAATCAAAATTACTAGGCGAATTCAGTGAGTTCGCAATGGGAGATGCTTGTATAAGTTTGCTTTTCAATATAGAGCAACATTTTAAGGAACGGAATCTAAGTATCATGGTGATTTCAGTAGGTTCCCATTAGGATTCGCATGTAATAAGCTTGTTATTCAAGATAGAGCAACGTTTTAACGAACTGAAACACTGTTTCTCTGTGAACTCAGTTAGTTCCCTTTAGCCTGCTCTTGTAATATGTGTACTTTTAAACATTTATCAAAATTTGTGAGCCGAATCTGAGTAACATTGTGAATTCGGTTAGTTCCCAATGGGCCACAGTAGTAATAAGTGGACTCCTCGGGATGTAGAAAAATTTTCAAGTATGGAATCAAAAATTCTAGGCGAATTCAGGGAGTTCCCAATGGGACATGCGTGTATGAGTTTGTTTTTCAATATAGAGCGACATTATAAGGAACGGAATATAAGTATCATGGTGAATTCAGTAGGTTCCCAATAGGATTCGCATGTAATAAGCTTGTTATGCAAGATAGAGCAACGTTTTAACGAACTGAAACACTGTTTCTTTGTGAATTCAGTAGTTCCCAGTAGCCTGCTCTTGTAATATGTGTACTTTTAAAGATTTATCAAAATTTGGTGAGCCGAATCTGAGTGACATGATGAATTCGGTTCTTTCCCAATAGGCCGCTTAGTAATAAGTGGACTGTTCAGGATATAGAAAAATTTTCACGAATGGTATCAAAATTTCTAGGAGATTTCAGTGAGGTCCCAATGGGACATGCTTGTTTGAGTTTGCTTTTTGATACAGAGCAACATTTTAAGGAACGGAATCTAAGTATCATGGTGAATTCAGTAGGTTACCAATAGGATTCACATGTAATAAGCTTGTTATTCAAGATAGAGCAACGTTTTAACGAACTGAAACACTGTTTCTTTGTGAATTCAGTTAGTTCCCAGTAGCCTGCTCTTGTAATATGTGTACTTTTAAACATTTATAAAAATTGGTTGAGCCGAATCTGAGTAATATGGTGAATTTGGGTAGGTCCCAGAGGTTGCAGTAGTAATAAGTGGACTGTTCGGGATATAGATAAATTTTCACGAATGGAATCAAAATTTCTATGAGATTTCAGTGAGTTCCCAATGGGACATCCTTGTATGAGTTTGCTTTTCGATACAGAACAACATTTTAAGGAACGGAATCTAAGTATCATGGTGAATTCACTAGGTTCCCAATAGGATTCGCATGCAATAAGCTTGTTATTCAAGATAGAGCAACGTTTTAACGAACAGAAACACTGTTTATTTGTTAATTCAGTTAGTTCCCAGTAGCCTGCTCTTGTAATATGTGTACTTTTAAAGATTTATAAAAATTTGGTGAGCCGAATCTGAGTAACATGGTGAATCCGGTTAGTTCCCAATGGGCCACAGTAGTAATAAGTGGACTCTTCGGGATATAGAAAAAAATTTCAAGTATAAAATCAAAATTTCTAGGCGAATTCAGGGAGTTCCCAATGGGACATGCGTGTATGAGTTTGTTATTCAATATAGAGCAACATTTTAAGGAAGGTAATATAAGTATCATGGTGAATTCAGTAGGTTCCCAATAGGATTCACATCTAATAAGCTTGTTATGCAAGATAGAGCAACGTTTTAATGAACTGAAACACTGTTTCTTTGTGAATTCAGTAGTTCTCAGTAGCCTGCTCTTGTAATATGTGTACTTATAAAGATTTATCAAAATTTGGTGAGCCGAATCTGAGTGACATGATGAATTCGGTTCGTTCCCAATAGGCCGCTTAGTAATAAGTGGACTGTTCAGGATATAGAAAAATTTTCACGAATGGAGTCAAAATTTCTAGGAGAATTCAGTGAGGTCCCAATGGGACATGCTTCTATGAGTATGCTTTTCGATACAGAGCAACATTTTAAGGAACGGAATCTAAGTATCATGGTGAATTCAGTAGGTTACCAATAGGATTCACATGTAATAAGCTTGTTATTCAAGATAGAGCAACGTTTTAACGAACTGAAACACTGTTTCTTTGTGAATTCAGTTAGTTTCCAGTACCTGCCATTGTAATATGTGTACTTTTAAAGATTTATCAAAATTTGGTGAGCCGAATCTTAGTAACATAGTGAATTCGGTTAGTTAACAATGGGCCATGTAGTAATAAGTGGACTGTTCTGGTTATAAAAAATTTTCACGAATGAAATCAAAATTTCTAGGCAACTTCAGTGAGTTCCCAATGGGACATGCTTGTATGAGTTTGCTTTCAATATAGAGCAAAATTTTAAGGAACTGAATCTAAGTATCATGGTGAATTCAATAGTTTCCCAATAGGATTCGCATGTAATAAGCTTATATTAAAGGTAGAGCAATGTTTCAACGAACTGAAACACTGTTTCTTTGTGAATTCAGTTAGTTCCCAGTAGCAAGCTCTTGTGATATGTGTACTTTTAAAGATTTATCAAAATTTGGTGAGCCGAATCAGAGTAACATGGTGAATTCGGTTAGTCCCCAATGGGCCACAGTAGTAATAAGTGTACTGTTCGGGATATAGAAAAATTTTCACGAATTGAATCAAAATTTCTAGGCGAATTCAGTGAGTTCCCAAAGGGACATCCTTGTATGTAATAGACTTGTTATTCGAGATAGAGCAACGTTTCAACGAACAGAAACACTGTTTCTTTGTGAATTCAGTTAGTTCCCAGTAGCCTGCTCGTGTAATATGTAACTTTTAAAGATTTATCAAAATTTGAAGAGCCAAATTTTAGTAACATTGTTAATTCGGTTAGTTCCCAATGGGACGATGTAGTAATAAGTGGACTGTTCTGGATATAGAAAAATTTTCACGAATGGTATCAAAATTTCATGAGATTTCAGTGATTTCCCAATGGGACATGCTTGTATGAGGTTGTTTTTAAATATAGAGCAACATTTTAAGGAACGGAATCTAAGTATCATTGTGAATTCAGTAGGTTCCCAATAGGATTCGCATGTAATAAGCTTGTTATTCAAGATAGAGCAAAGTTTGAACGAACTGAAACACTGTTTCTTAGTGAATTCAGTTAGGTCCAAGTAGCCTGCTCTTGTAATATGTGTACTTTTAAAGAATTATCAAAATTTGGTGAGCCGAATCTGAGTAACATGGTGAATTCGGTTAGTTCCCAATAGGCCGCAGTAGTAATAAGTGGACTGTTCAGGATAGAGAAAAATTTTCACGAATGGAATCTAAATTTCTAGGCGAATTCAGTGAGTTCCCAATGGGACATGCTTGTATGAGTTTGCTTTTCAATATAGAGCATCATTTTAAGGAAAGGAATCTATGTATCATGGTGAATTGATTAGGTTCCCAATAGGATTCGCATGTAATAAGATTGTTATTCTAGATAGAGCAACGTTTTAACGAACTGAAACACTGTTTCTTTGTGAATTCAGTTAGTTCCCAGTAGCAGGCTCTTATAATATGTGTACTTTTAAAGATTTCAAAATTTGTTTAGCCGAATCTTAGTAACATGTTGAATTTGGTTTGTTCCACAGGTTTGCAGTAGTATTAAGTAGACTGTTCGGGATATAGAAATTTTCACGAATGGAATCAAAATTTCTAGGAGATTTCAGTGAGGTCCCAATGGGACATGCTTGTATGAGTTTGCTTTTCGATACAGTGCAACATTTTAAGGAACGGAATCTAAGTATCATGGTGAATTCATTAGGTTCACAATACGATTCGCATGGAATAAGCTTCTTATTCAAGATAGAGCAAGTTTTAACGAACTGAAAGACCGATTCTTTTTGAATTCAGTTAGTTCCCAGTAGCAGGCTCTTGTAATATGTGTACTTTCAAAGATTTATCAAAATTTGGTGAGCCGAATCTGAGTAATATGGTGAATTCAGTTAGTTCCCGATAAGCCGCAGTAGTAATAAGTGGACTGTTCTGGTTATAGAAAATTTTTCACGATTGGAATCAAAATTTCTAGGCGAAATCAGTGAGTTCCCAATGGGACATGCTTGTATGAGTTTGCTTTATAATATAGAGCAACATTTTAAGGAACGGAATCTAAGTATCATGGTGATTTCAGTAGGTTCCCATTAGGATTCGCATATAATGAGCTTGTTATTCAAGATAGAGCAATGTTTTAACGAACTGAAACACTGTTTCTTTGTGAATTCAGTTAGTTCCCAGTAGCAGGCCTTTGTACTATGTGTACTTTTATAGATTTATCAAAATTTTGTGAGCCTAATCTGAGTAACATCTTGAATTCGGTTAGTTCCCAATAGGCCGCAGTAGTAATAAGTGGACTGTTCGGGATATAGAAAATTTTTCACGAATGGAATCAAAATTTCTAGGAGATTTCAGTGATTTCCCAATGGGACATGCTTGTATCATTTCGTTTTCAACATAGAGCAATATTTTAGGGAACGGAATATAAGTATCATGGTGAATTCAGTAGGTTTCCAATAGGATTCGCACATAATAAGCTTGTTATTCAAGATAGAGCAACGTTTCAACGAACTGAAACACTGTTTCTTTGTGAACTCAGTTAGTTCTCAGTAGCAGGCTCTTGTAATATGTGTACTTTTAAAGATTTATCAAAATTTGGTGAGCCGAATATGAGTAACATGGTGAATTCGGTTAGTACCCAATAGGCCGCAGTATTAATAAGTGGACTGTTCGGGATATAGAAAAATTTTCACGAATGGAATCAAAATTTCTAGGAGATTTCAGTGAAGCCAATGGGACATGCTTGTAGGAGTTTGCTTTTCAATATAGAGCAACATTTTAAGGAACGGAATCTAAGTATCATGGTGAATTCTGTAGGTTCCAAATAGGATTCGCATGTAATAAGCTAGTTATTCAAGATAGAGCAACTTTTTAACGAACTGAAACACTGTTTCTTTGTGAATTCAGTTAGTTCCCAGTAGCCTGCTCTTGTAAAATTATTACTTTTAAAGACTTATCAAAATTTGGTGAGCCGAATCTTGGTAACGTGGTGCATTCGGTCAGTTCCCAATAGGCCGCAGTAGTAATAAGTGGACTGTTCGTGATATAGAAAAATTTTTACGAATGGAATCAAAATTTCTAGGAGATTTCAGTGAAGCCAATGGGACATGCTGGTATAGTTTCGTTTTCAATATAGAGCAACATTTTGGGGAACGGAATCTAATTATCATGGTGAATTCAGTATGTTCCAATAGGTTTCGCATGTTATTAGCTTGTTATTCAAGATAGAGCAACGTTTTAACGAACTGAAACAGTGTTTCTTTGTGAATTCAGTTAGTTCCCAGTAGCCTGCTCTTGTAATTTGTGTACTTTTAAAGGTTTATCAAAAATGGTGAGCCGAATCTCAGTAACATGGTGAATGCGGATAGTTCCCAATGGGCAGCAGTTGTAATAAGTGGACTGTTCAGGATAGAGAAAAATTTTCACGAATGGAATCAAAATTTCTAGCCGAATTCAGTGAGTTCCATTTGGGACATGCTTGTATGAGTTTGCTGTTCAATATAGAGCAATTTTTTAAGGAACGGAATCTAAGTATCATGGTGAATTCAGTAGGTTCCCAATATGATTCGCATGTAATATGCTTGTTATTCAAGATAGAGCAACGTTTTAACGATCTGAAACACTGTTTCTTTGTGAATTCAGTTAGTTCCCAGTAGCCTGCTCTTGTAATATGTATACTTTTAAAGATTTATCAAAATTTGGTGAGCTGAATCTTAGTAACATTGTGAATTCGGTTAGTTCCCAATGGGACGCAGTAGTCATAAGTGGACTGTTCGGGATATAGAAAATTTTTCACGAATGGAATCAAAATTCTTGGCGAATTCAGTGAGTTCCCAATGGGACATGCTTATCTGAGTTTGCTTTTCAATATAGAGCAACATTTTAAGGAACGGAATGTAAGTATCATGGTGAATTCATTAGGTCCCCAATAGGATTCGCATGTAATAAGCTTGTTATTCAAGATAGAGCAACGTTTTACCGAACTGAAACACTGTTTCGTTGTGAACTCAATTAGATCCCAGTAGCCTGCTCTTGTAATATGTGTACTTTTAAAGATTTATCAAAATTTGGTGAGCCGAATCTGAGTAACATCGTGAATTCGGTTAGTTCAAAATGGGCCGCAGTAGTAATAATTGGACTGTTCGGGATATAGAAAAATTTTCACGAACGGAATCAAAATTTCTAGGCGAATTCAGTGAGTTCCCAATGGGACATGCTTGTATGAGTTTGCTTTTCAATATAGAGCAACATTTTAAAGAACGGAATCTAAGTAACTTGGTGAATTCAGGTGGATCCCAATAGGATTCGCATGTAATAAGCTTGTTATTCAAGATAGAGCAACGTTTTAACGAACTGAAACACTGTTTCTTTGTGAATTCGGTTAGTTCCCAGTAGCCTGCTCTTGTAATATGTGTACTTTTAAAGATTTATCAAAATTTGGTGAGCCGAATCTTAGTAACATAGTGAATTCGTTTAGTTCCCAATAGGCCGCATTAGTAATAAGTGGACTGTTCGGGATATAGAAAAATTTTCACGAATGGAATCAAAATTTCTGGGAGAATTCAGTGATTTCCCAATGGGACATGCTTGTATGAGTTTGCTTTTCAATATAGAGCAATATTTTAAGGAATGGAATCTGAGTATCATGAAGAATTCAGTAGGTTCCCAATAGTTTTCACATGTAATAAGCATGTTATTCAAGATAGACCAACATATTAACGAACTGAAACACTGTTTCATTGTGAAGTCTGTTAGTTACCAGTAGCAGGCCCTTGGAATATGTGTACTTTTATGATTTATCAAAATTTGGTGAGCCGAATCTGAGTAACATTGTGAATTCGGTTAGTTCCCAATAGGGCGCAATAGTAATAAGTGGACTGTTCGGGATATAGAAAAATTTTCACGAATGGAATCAAAATTTGTAGGCGAATTCAGTGAGTTCCCAATGGGACATGCTTGTATGAGTTTGCTTTTCAATATAGAGCAACATTTTAAGAACGGAATCTAAGTATCATGGTGATTTCAGTAGGTTCCAAGTAGGATTCGCATGTAATAAGCTTGTTATTCAAGATAGAGCAACGTTTTAACGAACTGAAACACCTTTTCTTTGTGAATTCAGTTAGTTCCCAGTAGCATGGTCTTTTAATATGTGTACTTTTAAAAATTTATCAAAATTTGGTGAGCCGAATCTGAGTAACATGGTGAATTCGGAGAGTTCCCAAAAGGCCGCTGTAGTAATAAGTGGACTGTTTGGGATATAGTAAAATTTTCACGAATGGAATCAAAATTTCTAGGCGAATTCAGTGAGTTCCCAATGGGACATTCTCCTATAAGTTTACTCTTCAATATAGAGCAACATTTTAAGGAACGGTATCTAAGTATCATGGTCATTTCAGTGCGTTCCCATTAGGATTCGCATGTAATAAGCTTGTTATTCAATATAGAACAAAGTTTTAGTGAACTGAAACTCTGTTTCTTTGTGAATTCAGTTAGTTCCCAGTAGCAGGCCCTTGTAATATGTGTACTTTTAAAGATTTATCAATATTTGGTGAGCCGAATCTGAGTAACATCGTGAAATCGGTTAGTTCCCAGAAGCCTGCTCTTGTAATATATGTGCTTTTAAAGATTTATCAAAATTTGGTGACCGAATATGAGTAACGTAGTGAATTCGTTTAGTTCGCGATAGGCCGTACTTGTAATAAGTGGACTGTTCGGGATATGGAAATATTTTCACGAATGGAATCAAAATTTCTAGGCGAATTCAGTGAGTTCCCAATGGGACATGCTTGTATGAGTTTGCTTTTCAATATAGAGAAACATAAGGAACGGAATCTAAGTATCATGGTGAATTCAGTAGGTTCCCAATAGGATTCGCATGTAATAAGGTTGTTATTCAAGATAGAGCAATTTTTAACGAACTGAAACACTGTTTCTTTGTGAATTCAGTTAGTTCCCAGTAGCAGGCCCTTGTAATATGTGTACTTTTAAAGATTTATCCAAATTTGGTGACCCGAATCTGAGTAACATGGTGAATTCGGTTAGTTCCCAATAGGCCGCAGTAGTAATAAGTGGACTGTTTAGGATATAGAAAAATTTTCACGAGTGGTATCAAAATTTCTACGCGAATTCAGTGAGTTTCCAATGGGACATGCTTGTATGAGGTTGTTTTTCAAAATCGAGCAACATTTTAAGGAACAGAAGCTAAGTATCATGGTGAATTCAATAGATTCCCAATAGGATTCGCATGTAATAAGCTTGTTACTCAAGATAGAGCAAGTTTTAACGAACTGAAACACTGTTTCTTTGTGAATTCAGTTAGTTCCCAGTAGCAGGCTCTTTTAATATGTGTACTTTTAAAGATTTTCAAAATTTGGTGAGCCGAATATGAGTAACATGGTGAATTCGGAGATTTCCCAATAAGCCGCAGTAGTAATAAGTGGACTGTTCGGGATATAGAAAAATTATCACGAATGGAATCAAAATTACTAGGCGAATTCAGTGAGTTCGCAATGGGAGATGCTTGTATAAGTTTGCCTTTCAATATAGAGCAACATTTTAAGGAACGGAATCTAAGATTCATGGTGATTTCAGTAGGTTCCCATTAGGATTCGCATGTAATAAGCTTGTTATTCAAGGTAGAGCAACGTTTTAACGAACTGAAACTCTGTTCTTTGTGAATTCAGTTAGTTCCCAGTAGCAGGCCCTTGTAATATGTGTACTTTTAAAGATTTATCAAAATTTGGTGAGCCGAATATGAGTAATATCGTGAATTCGGTTAGTTCCCAGTAGCCTGCTCTTGTAATATGTGTACTTTTAAAGATTTATCAAAATTTGGGGACCCGAATATGAGTACCATAGTGAATTCGTTTAGTTCCCAATAGGCCGCAGTAGTAAGAAGTGTACTGTTCGGGATATAGAAAAAATTCACGAATGGAATCAAAATTTATAGGCGAATTCAGTGATATCCCAGTGGGACATGCTTGTATGAGTTTGCTTTTCAATATAGAGCAACATAAGTAACGGAATCTAAGTATCATGGTGAATTCAGTAGGTTCCCAATAGGATTCACATGTAATAAGCTTGTTATTCAAGATAGAGCAAGTTTTAACGAACTGAAACACTGTTTCTTTGTGAATTCAGTTAGTTCCCAGTAGCAGGCCCTTGTAATGTGTGTACTTTTAAAGATTTATCAAAATTTGGTGAGTCGAATCTGAGTAACATGGTGAATTCGGTTAGTTTCCAATAGGCCGCAGTAGTAATAAGTGGACTGTTCGGGATATAGAAAAATTTTCACGAATGGAATGAAAATTTCTAGGCGAATTCCGTGATTCCCAATGGGACATGCTTGTATGAGTTTGCTTTTCAATATAGAGCAACATTTTAAGGAACGGAATCAAAGTATCATGTTGATTTCAGTATGTTCCCATTAGGATTCGCTTGTAATAAGCTTGTTATTCAAGATAGAGCAACGTTTTAACGAACTATAACACTGTTTTTTTGTGAAGTCGGTTAGTTCCCAATAGCAGGCCCTTGTAATATGTGTACTTTTAAAGATTTATCAAAATTTGGTGAGCCGAATCCGAGTAACATCGTAAATTCTTTTAGTTCCCAATGGGCTGCAGTAGTAATAAGTGGACTGTTCGGGATATTGAAAAATTTTCACGAATGGAATAATAATTTCTAGGCGAATTCAGTGAGTTCCCAATGGGAGATGCTTGTATGAGTTTGCTCTTCAATATAGAGCAACATTTTAAGGAACGGAATCTAAGTATAATGGTGATATCTGTAGGTTCCCATTAGGATTCGCATGTAATAAGCTTGTTATTCAAGATAGAGCAACGTTTTAACGAACTGAAGCACTGTTTCGTTGTGAATTCAGTTAGTTCCCAGTACCAGGCTTTTGTAATATGTGTACTTTAAAGATTTCAAATTTTGGTGAGCCGAATCTGAGTAACATCGTGAATTCGGTTAGTTCCCAGTAGCCTGTTCTTGTAATATGTGTACTTTTAATTATTTATCAAAATTTGGTGACCCGAATATGAGTAACATAGTGAATTCGTTTAGTTCCCAATAGGCCGCATTAGTAATAAGTGGACACTTCGGGATATACAAAAATTTTCATGAACTGAATCAAAATTTCTAGGCTAATTCAGTGAGTTCCCTATGGGACATGTTTGTATGAGTTTGCTTTTCAATATAGAGCAACATTTTAAAGAACGGAATCTAAGTAACATGGTGAATTCAGGAGATTCCCAATAGGATTCGCATATAATAAGCTTGTTATTCAAGATAGAGCAACGTTTTAATGAACTGAAACACTGTATCTTTGTGAATTCAGTTAGTTCCCAGTAGCCTGATCTTGTAATATGTGTACATTTAAAGATTTATCAAAATTTGGTGACCCGAATCTGAGTAACATGGTGCATTCGGTTAGTTCCCAATAGGCCGCAGTAGTAATAAGTGGACTGTTCGGGATATAGAAATATTTGCACGAATGGAATCAAAATTTCTAGGTGAATTCAGTGAGTTCCAAATGGGACATGCTTGTATGAGTTTGCTTTTCAATATAGAGCAACATTTTAAAGAGCGGAATCTAAGTATCATGGTGAATTCAGTAGATTCCCAATAGTATTCACATGTAATAAGCATGATATTCAAGATAGAGCAACGTTTTAACGAACTGAAACACTGTTTCTTTGTGAATTCAGTTAGTTCCCAGTAGCAGGCCCTTGTAATATGTGTACTTTTAAGATTTATCAAAATTTGGTGAGCCGAATCTTAGTAACATTGTGAATTCGGTTAGTTCCCAATAAGCCTGAGTAGTAATAAGAGGACTGTTCGGGATATAGAACAATTTTCACGAATGGAATAAAAATTTCTAGGCGAATTCAGTGAGTTCCCAATGGGACATGCTTGTATGAGTTTGCCTTTCAATATAGAGCAACATAAGGAACGGAATCTAAGTATCATGGTGAATTCAGTAGGTTCCCAGTAGGATCGCAGGTAATAAGCTTCTTATACAAGATGGAGCAGTTTAACGAACTAAAACACTATTTCTTTGTGAATTCAGTTAGTTCCATGTAGCAGGCCCTTGTAATATATGTACTTTTAAAGATTTATCCAAATTTGGTGAGCCGAATCTGAGTAACATGTTGAATTCGGTTAGTTCCAAATAGGCCGCAGTAGTAATAGGTGGACTGTTCGGGATATAGAAAAATTTTCACGAACGGAATCAAAATCTCTAAGCGAATTCAGTGAGTTCCCAATGGGACATGCTTGTATGAGTTTGCTTTTCAATATAGAGCAACATTTTAAAGAACGGAATCTAAGTAACATGGTGAATTCAGGAGGTTCCCAATAGGATTCGCATGTAATAAGTTTATTATTCAAGATACAGCAACGTTTTAACGAACTGAAACACTGTTTCTTTGTGAATTCAGTTAGTTCCCAGTAGCAGGCTCTTGTAATATTTGTACTTTTAAAGATTTCAAAATATGGTGAGCCGAATCTGAGTAACATGGTGAATTCGGTTAGTTCCTAATGGGCCGCCGTAGTAATAAGTGGACTGTTTGGGATATAGAAAAATTTTCATGAATGGAATCAAAATTTCTAGGCGAATTCAGTGAGTTCCCAATGGGTCATTCTTCTATAAGTTTACTCTTCAATATAGAGCAACATTTTAAGGAACGGTATCTAAGTATCATGGTCATTTCAGTGCGTTCCCATTAGGATTCGCATGTAATAAGCTTGTTATTCAATATAGAACAACGTTTTAATGAACTGAAACTCTGTTTCTTTGTGAATTCAGTTAGTTCCCAGTAGCAGGCCCTTGTAATATGTGTACTTTTAAAGATTTATCAATATTTGTTGAGCCGAATCTGAGTAACATCGTGAATTCGATTAGTTCCCAGAAGCCTGCTCTTGTAATATGTGTGCTTTTAAAGATTTATCAAAATTTGGTGACCCGAATATGAGTAACATAGTGAATTCGTTTAGTTCCCAATAGGCCGTACTTGTAATAAGTGGACTGTTCAGGATATAGAAAAATTTTCACGAATGGAATCAAAATTTATAGGCTAATTCAGTGATTTCCCAATGGGACATGATTGTATGAGTTTGCTTTTCAACATAGAGCAACATAAGGAACGGAATCTAAGTATCATGGTGAATTCAGTAGGTTCCCAGTAGGATTCGCAGGTAGTAAGCTTGTTATTCAAGATAGAGCAACGTTTTACCGAACTGAAACACTGTTTCTTTGTGAATTCAATTAGATCCCAGTACCTGCTCCTGTAATATGTGTACTTTTAAAGATTTATCAAAATTTGGTGAGCCGATCTGAGTAACATGGTGAATTCGGTTAGTTCCCAATAGGCCGCAGTTGTAGTAAGTGGACTGTTCGGGATATAGAAAAATTTTCACGAATGGAATCAAAATTTCTAGGCGAATTCAGTGAGTTCCCAATGGGACCTGCTTGTATGAGTTTGTTTTCAATATAGAGCAACATTTTAAGGAACGGAATCTAAGTGTCATGGTGATTTCAGTAGGTTCCCAACAGTATTCGCATGTAATAAGCTTGTTATTCAAGATAGAGCAACGTTTTAACGAACTGAAGCACAGTTTCCCTGTGAATTCAGTTGTTTCCCAGTAGCAGGCCCTTGTAATATGTGTACTTTGAAAGATTTATCAAAATTTGGTGAGCCGAATCTGAGTAACATCGTGAATTCGGTTAGTTCCCATTAGCCTGCTCTTGTAATATGTGTACTTTTAAAGATTTATCAAAATTTGTTGACCCGAATATGAGTAACATAGTGAATTCGTGTAGTTCCCAATAGGCCGCTTTTGTAATAAGTGGACTGTTCGGGATATAGAAAAATTTTCATGAATGGAATAAAATTTCTGGGCGAATTCAGTGATTTCCCAATGGTACATGCTTGAATGAGTTTGCTTTTCAATAAGAGCAACATAAGGAATGGAATGTAAGTATCATGGTGAATTCAGTAGGTTCCCAATAGGATTCGCATGTAATAAGCTCTTTATTCAAGAGAGACCAAGTTTTTACGAACTGAAACACTGTTTCTTTGTGAATTCAGTTAGTTCCCAGTAGGAGGCCCTTGTAATATATGTACTTTTAAAGATTTATCCAAATTTGGTGAGCCGAATCTGAGTAACATCATGAATTCGGTTTGTTCCCAATGAGCCGCAGTAGTAATAAGTGGACTGTTCGGGATATAGAAAAATTTTCACGAATGGAATCAAAATTTCTAGGAGATTTCAGTGATTTCCCAAAGGGACATGCTTGTATGAGTTTGTTTTTCAATATAGAGCAACATTTTAAGGTACGGAACCTAAGTATCATGGTGAATTCAGTAGGTTCCCAATAGGATTCGCATGTAATAAGCATGTTACTCAAGATAGAGCAACGTTTTAACGAACTGAAACACTGTTTCTTTGTGAAGTCGGATAGTTCCCTGTAGCACGCCATTGTAATATGTGTACTTTTAAGATTTATCAAAATTTGGTGAGCCGAATCTGAGTAACATTGTGAATTCGGTTAGTTCCCAATAGGGCGCAATAGTAATAAGTGGACTTTTCGGAATATAGAAAAATTTTCACGAATGGAATCAAAATTTCTAGGCGAATTCAGTGAGTTCACAATGGGACATGCTTGTATGAGTTTGCTTTTCAATATAGAGCAACATTTTAAGGAACGGAACCTAAGTATCAAGGTGAATTCAGTAGGTTCCCAATGGGATTCGCATGTAATAAGCTTGTTATTCAAGATAGAGCAACGTTTTAACGAACTGAATGACTGTTTCATTGTGAATTCAGTTAGTTCCCAGTAGCAGGCTCTTTTAATATGTGTACTTTTAAAGATTTATCAAAATTTGGTGAGCCGAATCTGAGTAACATGGTGAATTCGGAGATTTCCCAATAGGCCGCAGTAGTAATAAGTGGACTGTTCGGGATATAGAAAAATTTTCACGAATGGAATCAAAATTACTAGGCGAATTCAGTGAGTTCGCAATGGGAGATGCTTGTATAAGTTTGCTTTTCAATATAGAGCAACATTTTAAGGAACGGAATCTAAGTATCATGGTGATTTCAGTAGGTTCCCCTTAGGATTCGCATGTAATAAGCTTGTTATTCAAGATAGAGCAAAGTTTTAACGAACTGAAACTCTTTTCTTTGTGAATTCAGTTAGTTCCCAGTAGCAGGCCCTTGTAATATGTGTACTTTTAAAGATTTATCAATATTTGGTGAGCCGAATATTAGTAATATCCTGAATTCGGTTAGTTCCCAGTAGCCTGCTCTTGTAATATGTGTACTTTTAAAGATTTATCAAAATTTGGTGACCCGAATATGAGTACCATAGTGAATTCGTTTAGTTCCCAATAGGCCGCAGTAGTAAGAAGTGGACTGTTCGGGATATAGAAAAAAATTCACGAATGGAATCAAAATTTATAGGCGAATTCAGTGTTTTCCCAATGGGACATGCTTGTATGAGTTTGCTTTTCAATATAGAGCAACATAAGTAACGGAATCTAAGTATCATGGTGATTTCAGTAGTTTCCCAATAGGATTCACATGTAATAAGCTTGTTATTCAAGATAGAGCAAGTTTTAACGAACTGAAACACTGTTTCTTTGTGAATTCAGTTAGTTCACAGTAGCAGGCCCTTGTAATGTGTGTACTTTTAAAGATTTATCAAAATTTGGTGAGTCGAATCTGAGTAACATGGTGAATTCGGTTAGTTTCCAATAGGCCGCAGTAGTAATAAGTGGACTGTTTGGGATATAGAAAAATTTTCACGAATGGAATGAAAATTTCTAGGTGAATTCCGTGAGTTCCCAATGGGACATGCTTGTATGAGTTTGCTTTTCAATATAGAGCAACATTTTGAGGAACGGAATCAAAGTATCATGTTGATTTCAGTATGTTCCCATTAGGATTCGCATGTAATAAGCTTGTTATTCAAGATAGAGCAACGTTTTAACGAACTATAACACTGTTTTTTTGTGAAGTCTGTTAGTTCCCAATAGCAGGCCCTTGTAATATGTGTACTTTTAAAGATTTATCAAAATTTGGTGAGCCGAATCCGAGTAACATCGTAAATTCGTTTAGTTCACAGTGGGCTGCAGTAGTAATAAGTGGACTGTTCGGGATATAGAAAAATTTTCACGAATGGAATAATAATTTCTAGGCGAATTCAGTGAGTTCCCAATGGGACATGCTTGTATGAGTTTGCTCTTCAATATAGAGCAACATTTTGAAAAACGGAATCTAAGTATCTTGGTGATTTCAGTAGGTTCCCATTAGGATTCGCATGTAATAAGCTTGTTATTCAAGATAGAGCAACGTTTTACGAACTGAAGCACTGTTTCGTTGTGAATTCAGTTAGTTCCCAGTACCAGGCTTTTGTAATATGTGTACTTTTAAAGATTTCAAATTTTGGTGAGCCGAATCTGAGTAACATCGTGAATTCGGTTAGTTCCCAGTAGCCTGCTCTTGTAATATGTGTACTTTAAAGATTTATCAAAATTTGGTGACCAGAATATGAGTAACTAGTGAATTCGTTTAGTTCCAAATAGGCCGCATTAGTAATAAGTGGACTGTTCGGGATATAGAACAATTTTCACGAACTGAATCAAAATTTCTAGGCTAATTCAGTGAGTTCCCAATGGGACGTGCTTGTATGAGTTTGCTTTTAAATATAGAGCAACATTTTAAAGAACGGAATCTAAGTAACATGGTGAATTCAGGAGATTCCCAATAGGATTCGCATTTAATAAGCTTGTTATTCAAGATTGAGCAACGTTTTAACGAACTGAAACACTGTTTCTTTGTGAATTCAGTTAGTTCCCAGTAGCCTGCTCTTGTAATATGTGTACTTTTAAAGATTTATCAAAATTTGGTGAGCCTAATCTGAGTAACATTGTGAATTCGGTTAGTTCCCAATAGGCCGCAGCAGTAATAAGTGGACTGTTCGGGACATAGAAAAATTTTCACGAATGGAATCAAAATTTCTAGGCGAATTCAGTGAGTTCCCAATGGGACATGCTTGTATGAGTTTGCTTTTCAAAATAGAGCAACATTTGAAAGAACGGAATCTAAGTATCATGGTGATTTCAGTAGGTTCCCAACAGTATTCGCATGTAATAAGCTTTTTATTCAAGATAGAGCAACGTTTTAACGAACTGAAACACAGTTTCTTTGTGAATTCAGTTAGTTCCCAGTAGCAGGCTCTTTTAATATGTGTACTTTTAAAAATTTATCAAAATTTGGTAAGCCGAATCTGAGTAACATGGTGAATTCGGAGAGTTCCAAATAGGCCGCAGTAGTAATAAGTGGACTGTTTGGGATATAGTAAAATTTTCACGAATGGAATCAAAATTTCTAGGCGAATTCAGTGAGTTCCCAATGGGACATTCTCCTATAAGTTTACTCTTCAATATAGAGCAACATTTTAAGGAACGGTATCTAAGTATCATGGTCATTTCAGTGCGTTCCCTTTAGGATTCGCATGTAATAAGCTTGTTATTCAATATCCAACAACGTTTTAATGAACTGAAACTCTGTTTCTTTGTGAATTCAGTTAGTTCCCAGTAGCAGGCCCTTGTAATATGTGTACTTTTAAAGATTTATCAATATTTGTTGAGCCGAATCTGAGTAACATCGTGAATTCGATTAGTTCCCAGAAGCCTGCTCTTGTAATATGTGTGCTTTTAAAGATTTATCAAAATTTGGTGACCCGAATATGAGTAACATAGTGAATTCGTTTAGTTCCCAATAGGCCGTACTTGTAATAAGTGGACTGTTCAGGATATAGAAAAATTTTCACGAATGGAATCAAAATTTATAGGCTAATTCAGTGATTTCCCAATGGGACATGATTGTATGAGTTTGCTTTTCAACATAGAGCAACATAAGGAACGGAATCTAAGTATCATGGTGAATTCAGTAGGTTCCCAGGAGGATTCGCAGGTAGTAAGCTTGTTATTCAAGATAGAGCAACGTTTTACCGAACTGAAACACTGTTTCTTTGTGAATTCAATTAGATCCCAGTACCTGCTCCTGTAATATGTGTACTTTTAAAGATTTATCAAAATTTGGTGAGCCGATCTGAGTAACATGGTGAATTCGGTTAGTTCCCAATAGGCCGCAGTTGTAGTAAGTGGACTGTTCAGGATATAGAAAAATTTTCACGAATGGAATCAAAATTTCTAGGCGAATTCAGTGAGTTCCCAATGGGACATGCTTGTATGAGTTTGTTTTCAATATAGAGCAACATTTTAAGGAACGGAATCTAAGTGTCATGGTGATTTCAGTAGGTTCCCAATAGGATTCGCATGTAATAAGCTTGTTATTCAAGATAGAGCAACGTTTTAACGAACTGAAGCACAGTTTCCTTGTGAATTCAGTTGTTTCCCAGTAGCAGGCCCTTGTAATATGTGTACTTTGAAAGATTTATCAAAATTTGGTGAGCCGAATCTGAGTAACATCGTGAATTCGGTTAGTTCCCATTAGCCTGCTCTTGTAATATGTGTACTTTTAAAGATTTATCAAAATTTGTTGACCCGAATATGAGTAACATAGTGAATTCGTGTAGTTCCCAATAGGCCGCTTTTGTAATAAGTGGACTGTTCGGGATATAGAAAAATTTTCATGAATGGAATAAAATTTCTAGGCGAATTCAGTGATTTCCCAATGGTACATGCTTGAATGAGTTTGCTTTTCAATAAGAGCAACATAAGGAATGGAATGTAAGTATCATGGTGAATTCAGTAGGTTCCCAATAGGATTCGCATGTAATAAGCTCTTTATTCAAGAGAGACCAAGTTTTTACGAACTGAAACACTGTTTCTTTGTGAATTCAGTTAGTTCCCAGTAGGAGGCCCTTGTAATATATGTACTTTTAAAGATTTATCCAAATTTGGTGAGCCGAATCTGAGTAACATCATGAATTCGGTTTGTTCCCAATGAGCCGCAGTAGTAATAAGTGGACTGTTCGGGATATAGAAAAATTTTCACGAATGGAATCAAAATTTCTAGGAGATTTCAGTGATTTCCCAATGGGACATGCTTGTATGAGTTTGTTTTTCAATATAGAGCAACATTTTAAGGTACGGAACCTAAGTATCATGGTGAATTCAGTAGGTTCCCAATAGGATTCGCATGTAATAAGCATGTTACTCAAGATAGAGCAACGTTTTAACGAACTGAAACACTGTTTCTTTGTGAAGTCGGATAGTTCCCTGTAGCACGCCATTGTAATATGTGTACTTTTAAGATTTATCAAAATTTGGTGAGCCGAATCTGAGTAACATTGTGAATTCGGTTAGTTCCCAATAGGGCGCAATAGTAATAAGTGGACTTTTCGGAATATAGAAAAATTTTCACGAATGGAATCAAAATTTCTAGGCGAATTCAGTGAGTTCACAATGGGACATGCTTGTATGAGTTTGCTTTTCAATATAGAGCAACATTTTAAGGAACGGAACCTAAGTATCAAGGTGAATTCAGTAGGTTCCCAATGGGATTCGCATGTAATAAGCTTGTTATTCAAGATAGAGCAACGTTTTAACGAACTGAATGACTGTTTCATTGTGAATTCAGTTAGTTCCCAGTAGCAGGCTCTTTTAATATGTGTACTTTTAAAGATTTATCAAAATTTGGTGAGCCGAATCTGAGTAACATGGTGAATTCGGAGATTTCCCAATAGGCCGCAGTAGTAATAAGTGGACTGTTCGGGATATAGAAAAATTTTCACGAATGGAATCAAAATTACTAGGCGAATTCAGTGAGTTCGCAATGGGAGATGCTTGTATAAGTTTGCTTTTCAATATAGAGCAACATTTTAAGGAACGGAATCTAAGTATCATGGTGATTTCAGTAGGTTCCCCTTAGGATTCGCATGTAATAAGCTTGTTATTCAAGATAGAGCAAAGTTTTAACGAACTGAAACTCTTTTCTTTGTGAATTCAGTTAGTTCCCAGTAGCAGGCCCTTGTAATATGTGTACTTTTAAAGATTTATCAATATTTGGTGAGCCGAATATTAGTAATATCCTGAATTCGGTTAGTTCCCAGTAGCCTGCTCTTGTAATATGTGTACTTTTAAAGATTTATCAAAATTTGGTGACCCGAATATGAGTACCATAGTGAATTCGTTTAGTTCCCAATAGGCCGCAGTAGTAAGAAGTGGACTGTTCGGGATATAGAAAAAAATTCACGAATGGAATCAAAATTTATAGGCGAATTCAGTGTTTTCCCAATGGGACATGCTTGTATGAGTTTGCTTTTCAATATAGAGCAACATAAGTAACGGAATCTAAGTATCATGGTGAATTCAGTAGTTTCCCAATAGGATTCACATGTAATGAGCTTGTTATTCAAGATAGAGCAAGTTTTAACGAACTGAAACACTGTTTCTTTGTGAATTCAGTTAGTTCACAGTAGCAGGCCCTTGTAATGTGTGTACTTTTAAAGATTTATCAAAATTTGGTGAGTCGAATCTGAGTAACATGGTGAATTCGGTTAGTTTCCAATAGGCCGCAGTAGTAATAAGTGGACTGTTTGGGATATAGAAAAATTTTCACGAATGGAATGAAAATTTCTAGGTGAATTCCGTGAGTTCCCAATGGGACATGCTTGTATGAGTTTGCTTTTCAATATAGAGCAACATTTTGAGGAACGGAATCAAAGTATCATGTTGATTTCAGTATGTTCCCATTAGGATTCGCATGTAATAAGCTTGTTATTCAAGATAGAGCAACGTTTTAACGAACTATAACACTGTTTTTTTGTGAAGTCTGTTAGTTCCCAATAGCAGGCCCTTGTAATATGTGTACTTTTAAAGATTTATCAAAATTTGGTGAGCCGAATCCGAGTAACATCGTAAATTCGTTTAGTTCACAGTGGGCTGCAGTAGTAATAAGTGGACTGTTCGGGATATAGAAAAATTTTCACGAATGGAATAATAATTTCTAGGCGAATTCAGTGAGTTCCCAATGGGACATGCTTGTATGAGTTTGCTCTTCAATATAGAGCAACATTTTGAAAAACGGAATCTAAGTATCTTGGTGATTTCAGTAGGTTCCCATTAGGATTCGCATGTAATAAGCTTGTTATTCAAGATAGAGCAACGTTTTACGAACTGAAGCACTGTTTCGTTGTGAATTCAGTTAGTTCCCAGTACCAGGATTTTGTAATATGTGTACTTTTAAAGATTTCAAATTTTGGTGAGCCGAATCTGAGTAACATCGTGAATTCGGTTAGTTCCCAGTAGCCTGCTCTTGTAATATGTGTACTTTAAAGATTTATCAAAATTTGGTGACCAGAATATGAGTAACTAGTGAATTCGTTTAGTTCCAAATAGGCCGCATTAGTAATAAGTGGACTGTTCGGGATATAGAAAAATTTTCACGAACTGAATCAAAATTTCTAGGCTAATTCAGTGAGTTCCCAATGGGACATGCTTGTATGAGTTTGCTTTTAAATATAGAGCAACATTTTAAAGAACGGAATCTAAGTAACATGGTGAATTCAGGAGATTCCCAATAGGATTCGCATTTAATAAGCTTGTTATTCAAGATTGAGCAACGTTTTAACGAACTGAAACACTGTTTCTTTGTGAATTCAGTTAGTTCCCAGTAGCCTGCTCTTGTAATATGTGTACTTTTAAAGATTTATCAAAATTTGGTGAGCCTAATCTGAGTAACATTGTGAATTCGGTTAGTTCCGAATAGGCCGCAGCAGTAATAAGTGGACTGTTCGGGACATAGAAAAATTTTCACGAATGGAATCAAAATTTCTAGGCGAATTCAGTGAGTTCCCAATGGGACATGCTTGTATGAGTTTGCTTTTCAAAATAGAGCAACATTTGAAAGAACGGAATCTAAGTATCATGGTGATTTCAGTAGGTTCCCAACAGTATTCGCATGTAATAAGCTTGTTATTCAAGATAGAGCAACGTTTTAACGAACTGAAACACTGTTTCTTTGTGAATTCATTTAGTTCCCAGTAGCAGGCTCTTTTAATATGTGTACTTTTAAAAATTTATCAAAATTTGGTAAGCCGAATCTGAGTAACATGGTGAATTCGGAGAGTTCCAAATAGGCCGCAGTAGTAATAAGTGGACTGTTTGGGATATAGTAAAATTTTCACGAATGGAATCAAAATTTCTAGGCGAATTCAGTGAGTTCCCAATGGGACATTCTCCTATAAGTTTACTCTTCAATATAGAGCAACATTTTAAGGAACGGTATCTAAGTATCATGGTCATTTCAGTGCGTTCCCTTTAGGATTCGCATGTAATAAGCTTGTTATTCAATATCCAACAACGTTTTAATGAACTGAAACTCTGTTTCTTTGTGAATTCAGTTAGTTCCCAGTAGCAGGCCCTTGTAATATGTGTACTTTTAAAGATTTATCAATATTTGTTGAGCCGAATCTGAGTAACATCGTGAATTCGATTAGTTCCCAGAAGCCTGCTCTTGTAATATGTGTGCTTTTAAAGATTTATCAAAATTTGGTGACCCGAATATGAGTAACGTAGTGAATTCGTTTAGTTCCCAATAGGCCGTACTTGTAATAAGTGGACTGTTCGGGATACAGAAAAATGTTCACGAATGGAATCAAAATTTCTAGGCGAATTCAGTGATTTCCCAATGGGACATGCTTGTATGAGTTTGCTTTTCAATATAGAGAAACATAAGGAACGGAATCTAAGTATCATGGTGAATTCAGTAGGTTCCCAATAGGATTCGCATGTAATAAGGTTGTTATTCATGATAGAGCAATTTTTAACGAACTGAAACACTGTTTCTTTGTGAATTCAGTTAGTTCCCAGTAGAAGGCCCTTGTAATATGTGTACTTTTAAAGATTTATCCAAATTTAGTGAGCCGAATCTGAGTAACATGGTGAATTCGGTTAGTTCCCAATAGGCCGCAGTTGTAATAAGTGGACTGTTCGGGATATAGAAAAATTTTCATGAATGGAATCAAAATTTCTAGGCGAATTCAGTGAGTTCCCAATGGGACATGCTTGTATGAGTTTGTTTTCAACATAGAGAAACATTTTAAGGAACGGAATCTAAGTGTCATGGTGATTTCAGTAGGTTCCCAATAGGATTCGCATGTAATAAGCTGGTTATTCAAGATAGAGCAAAGTTTTAGCGAACTGAAGCACAGTTTCCTTGTGAATTCAGTTGTTTCCCAGTAGCAGGCCTTTGTAATATGTGTACTTTTAAAGATTTATCAATATTTGGTGAGCCGAATCTGAGTAACATCGTGAATTCGATTAGTTCCCAGAAGCCTGCTCTTGTAATATGTGTGCTTTTAAAGATTTATCAAAATTTGGTGACCCGAATATGAGTAACATAGTGAATTCGTTTAGTTCCCAATAGGCCGTACTTGTAATAAGTGGACTGTTCAGGATATAGAAAAATTTTCACGAATGGAATCAAAATTTATAGGCTAATTCAGTGATTTCCCAATGGGACATGATTGTATGAGTTTGCTTTTCAATATAGAGCAACATAAGGAACGGAATCTAAGTATCATGGTGAATTCAGTAGGTTCCCAGTAGGATTCGCAGGTAGTAAGCTTGTTATTCAAGACAGAGTAAGGTTTTACCGAACTGAAACACTGTTTCTTTGTGAATTCAATTAGATCCCAATACCTGCTACTGTAATATGTGTACTTTTAAAGATTTATCAAAATTTGGTGAGCCGAATCTGAGTAACATGGTGAATTCGCTTAGTTCCCAATAGGCCGCAGTTGTAGTAAGTGGACTATTCGGGATATAGAAAAATTTTCACGAATGGAATCAAAATTTCTAGGCGAATTCAGTGAGTTCCCAATGGGACATGCTTGTATGAGTTTGTTTTCAATATTGAGAAACATTTTAAGGAACGGAATCTAAGTGTCATGGTGATTTCAGTATGTTCCCAATAGGATTCGCATGTAATAAGCTTGTTATTCAAGATAGAGCAACGTTGTAACGAACTGAAGCACAATTTCCTTGTGAATTCAGTTGTTTCCCAGTAGCAGGCCCTTGTAGTATGTGTACTTTGAAAGATTTATCAAAATTTGGTGAGCCGAATCTGAGTAACATCGTGAATTCGGTTAGTTCCCAGTAGCCTGCTCTTGTAATATGTGTACTTTTAAAAATTTATCAAAATTTGTTGACCCGAATATGAGTAACATAGTGAATTCGTGTAGTTCCCAATAGGCCGCTATTGTAATAAATGGACTCTCGGGATATAGAAAAATTTTCACGAATGGAATCAAAATTTCTAGGAGATTTCAGTGATTTCCCAATGGGGCATGCTTGTCTGAGTTTGTTTTTCAATATAGAGCAACATTTTAAGGAACGGAATCTAAGTATCAAGGTGAATTCAGTAGGTTCCCAATAGGATTCGCATGTAATAAGCTTGTTATTCAAGAGAGACCAAGTTTTTACGAACTGAAACACTGTTTCTTTGTGAATTCAGTTAGTTCCTAGTAGGAGGCCCTTGTAATATATGTACTTTTAAAGATATATCCAAATTTGGTGAGCCGAATCTGAGTAACATCATGAATTCGGTTTGTTCCCAATGAGCCGCAGTAGTAATAAGTGGACTGTTCGGGATATAGAAAAATTTTCACGAATGGAATCAAAATTTCTAGGAGATTTCAGTGAATTCCCAATGGGACATGCTTGTATGAGTTTGTTTTTCAATATATAGCAACATTTTAAGGTACGGAACCTAAGTATCATGGTGAATTCATTAGGTTCCCAATAGGATTCGCATGTAATAAGCATGTTACTCAAGATAGAGCAACGTTTTAACGAACTGAAACACTGTTTCTTTGTGAAGTCGGATAGTTCCCTGTAGCTGGCCCTTGTAATATGTGTACTTTTAAGATTTATCAAAATTTGGTGAGCCGAATCTGAGTAACATTGTGAATTCGGTTAGTTCCCAATAGGGCGCAATAGTAATAAGTGGACTTTTCGGGATATAGAAAAATTTTCACGAATGGAATCAAAATTTCTAGGCGAATTCAGTGATTTCCCAATGGGACATGCTTGTATGAGTTTGCTTTTCAATATAGAGCAACATTTTAAGGAACGGAATCTAAGTATCAAGGTGAATTCAGTAGGTTCTCAATGGGATTCGCATGTAATAAGCTTGTTATTCAAGATAGAGCAACGTTTTAACGAACTGAAAGACTGTTTCATTGTGAATTCAGTTAGTTCCCAGTAGCAGGCTCTTTTAATATGTGTACTTTTAAGATATATCAAAATTTGGTGAGCCGAATCTGAGTAACATGGTGAATTCGGAGATTTCCCAATAGGCCGCAGTAGTAATGAGTGGACTGTTCGGGATATAGAAAAATTTTCACGAATGGAATCAAAATTACTAGGCGAATTCAGTGAGTTCGCAATGGGAGATGCTTGTATAAGTTTGCTTTTCAATATAGAGCAACATTTTAAGGAACGGAATCTAAGTATCATGGTGATTTCAGTAGGTTCCCATTAGGATTCGCATGTAATAAGCTTGTTATTCAAGATAGAGCAACGTTTTAACGAACTGAAACTCTTTTCTTTGTGATTTCAGTTAGTTCCCAGTAGCAGGCCCTTGTAATATGTGTACTTTTAAAGATTTATCAAAATTTGGTGAGCCGAATATGAGTAATGTCGTGAATTCGGTTAGTTCCCAGTAGCCTGCTCTTGTAATATGTGTACTTTTAAAGATTTATCAAAATTTGGTGACCCGAATATGAGTACCATAGTGAATTCGTTTAGTTCCCAATAGGCCGCAGTAGTAAGAAGTGGACTGTTCGGGATATAGAAAAAAATTCACGAATGGAATCAAAATTTATAGGCGAATTCAGTGATTTCCCAATGGGACATGCTTGTATGAGTTTGCTTTTCAATATAGAGCAACATAAGGAACGGAATCTAAGTATCATGGTGAATTCAGTAGGTTCCCAATAGGATTCACATGTAATAAGCTTGTTATTCAAGATAGAGCAATTTTTAACGAACTGAAACACTGTTTCTTTGTGAATTCAGTTAGTTCACAGTAGCAGGCCCTTGTAATGTGTGTTTTTTTAAAGATTTATCAAAATTTGGTGAGTCGAATCTGAGTAACATGGTGAATTCTGTTAGTTTTCAATAGGCCGCAGTAGTAATAAGTGGACTGTTCGGGATATAGAAAAATTTTCACGAATGGAATGAAAATTTCTAGGCGAATTCCGTGAGTTCCCAATGGGACATGCTTGTATGAGTTTGCTTTTCAATATAGAGCAACATTTTGAGGAACGGAATCAAAGTATCATGTTGATTTCAGTATGTTCCCATTAGGATTCGCATGTAATAAGCTTGTTATTCAAGATAGAGCAACGTTTTAACGAACTATAACACTGTTTTTTTGTGAAGTCGGTTAGTTCCCAATAGCAGGCCCTTGTAATATGTGTACTTTTAAAGATTTATCAAAATTTGGTGAGCCAAATCCGAGTAACATCGTAAATTCGTTTAGTTCACAATGGGCTGCAGTAATAATAAGTGGACTGTTCGGGATAAGTAAAATTTTCACGAATGGAATAATAATTTCTAGGCGAATTCAGTGAGTTCCCAAAGGGAGATGCTTGTATGAGTTTGCTCTTCAATATAGAGCAACATTTTAAGGAACGGAATCTAAGTGTCATGGTGATTTCAGTAGGTTCCCATTAGGATTCGCATGTAATAAGCTTGTTATTCAAGATAGAGCAACGTTTTAACGAACTGAAACTCTTTTCTTTGTGAATTCAGGTAGTTCCCAGTAGCAGGCCCTTGTAATATGTGTACTTTTAAAGATTTATCAAAATTTGGTGAGCCGAATATGAGTAATATCGTGAATTCGGTTAGTTCCCAGTAGCCTGCTCTTGTAATATGTGTACTTTTAAAGATTTATCAAAATTTGGTGACCCGAATATGAGTACCATAGTGAATTCGTTTAGTTCCCAATAGGCCGCAGTAGTAAGAAGTGGACGGTTCGGGATATAGAAAAAAATTCACGAATGGAATCAAAATTTATAGGCGAATTCAGTGATTTCCCAATGGGACATGCTTCTATGAGTTTGCTTTTCAATATAGAGCAACATAAGGAACGGAATCTAAGTATCAAGGTGAATTCAGTAGGTTCCCAATAGGATTCGCATGTAATAAGCTTGTTATTCAAGAGAGACCAAGTTTTTACGAACTGAAACACTGTTTCTTTGTGAATTCAGTTAGTTCCCAGTAGGAGGCCCTTGTAATATATGTACTTTTAAAGATTTATCCAAATTTGGTGAGCCGAATCTGAGTAACATCATGAATTCGGTTTGTTCCCAATGAGCCGCAGTAGTAATAAGTGGACTGTTCGGGATATAGAAAAATTTTCACGAATGGAATCAAAATTTCTAGGAGATTTCAGTGATTTCCCAATGGGACATGCTTGTATGAGTTTGTTTTTCAATATAGAGCAACATTTTAAGGTACGGAACCTAAGTATCATGGTGAATTCAGTAGGTTCCCAATAGGATTCGCATGTAATAAGCATGTTACTCAAGATAGAGCAACGTTTTAACGAACTGAAACACTGTTTCTTTGTGAAGTCGGATAGTTCCCTGTAGCAGGCCTTGTAATATGTGTACTTTTAAAGATTTCAAAATTTGGTGAGCCGAATCTGAGAAACATCGTGAATTCGGTTAGTTCCCAATAGGCCGCAGTAATAATAAGTGGACTGTTCGGGATATAGAAAAATTTTCACGAATGGAGTCAAAATTTGTAGGAGATTCAGTGAGTTCTCAAAGGGACATGCTTGTATGAGTTTGCTTTTCAATATAGAGCAACATTTTAAGGAACGGAATCAAAGTATCATGGTGAATTCAGTAGGTACCCTATAGGTTTCGCATGTAATAAGCTTCTTATTCAAGATAGAGCACGTTTTACCGAACTGAAACACTGTTTCTTTGTGAACTCAATTAGATCCCAGTAGCCTGATCTTGTAATTTGTGTACTTTTAAAGATTTATAAAAATTTGGTGAGCCGAATCTGAGTAACATTGTGAATTCGGTTAGTTCAAAATGGGCCGCAGTAGTAATAATTGGACTGTTCGGGATATAGAATAATTTTCATGAACGGAATCAAAATTTCTAGGCGAATTCAGTGAGTTCCCAATGGGACATGCTTGTATGAGTTTGCTTTTCAATATAGAGCAACATTTTAAAGAACGGAATCTAAGTAACATGGTGAATTCGGGTGGTTCCCAATAGGATTCGCAAGTAATAAGCTTGTTATTCAAGATAGAGCAAAGTTTTAACGAACTGAAACACTGTTTCTTTGTGAATTCGGTTAGTTCCCAGTAGCCTGCTCTTGTAATATGTGTACTTTTAAAGATTTTTAAAAATTTGGTGACCCGAAACTGAGTAACATAGTGAATTCGTTTAGTTCCCAATAGGCCGCATTAGTAATAAGTGGACTGTTCGGGATATAGAAAAATTTTCACGAATGGAATCAAAATTTCTGGGAGAATTCAGTGATTTCCCAATGGGACAGGCTTGTATGAGTTTGCTTTTCAATATAGAGCAACATAAGGAACGGATCTAAGTATCATGGTGAATTCAGTAGGTTCCCAATAGGATTCGCATGTAATAAGCTTGTTATTCAGATAGAGCAACGTTTTAACGAACTGAAACACTGTTTCTTTGTGAATTCATTTAGTTCCCAGTAGCAGGCCCTTGTAATATGTTTACTTTTAAAGATTAATCAAAATTTGGTGAGCCGAATCTGAGTAACATCGTGAATTCGGTTACAACATATTAAGGAACGGAATCTAAGTAACATGGTGAATTCAGTATGTGCCAATAGGTTTCTCTTGTAATAAGCTTGTGATTCAAGATAGAGTAACGTTTTAACGAACTGAAACACTGTTTCTTTGTGAATTCAGTTAGTTCCCAGTAGCCTGCTCTTGTAATATTTGTACTTTTAAAAATTTATCAAAATTTGGAGAGCCGAATCTGAGTAACATGGTGTATTCGGTTAGTTCCCAATAGGCCGCAGTAGTAATAAGTGGACTGTTCGGGATACAGAAAAATTTTCATGAATGGAATTAAAATTTCTAGGCGAATTCAGTGAGTTCGCAATGGGACATGCTTGTATAAGTTTGCTTTTCAATATTGAGCAACACTTTAAGGAAAGGAATCTAAGTATCATGGTGATTTCAGTAGGTTTCCATTAGGATTCGCATGTAATAAGCTTGTTATTCAAGATAGAGCAACGTTTTAAAGAACTGAAACACTTTTTCTATGTAAATTCAGTTAGTTCCCAGTAGCAGGCTCTTTTAATATGTGTACTTTTAAAGATTTATCAAAATTTGGTGAGCCGAATCTGAGTAACATGGTGAATTCAGGTAGTTCCTAATAGGCCGCAGTAGTAATAAGTGGACTGTTCTGGATATAGTAAAATTTTCACGAATGGAATCAAAATTTCTAGGTGAATTCAGAAAATGACCAATGGGACATGCTTGTATAAGTTTGCTTTTCAATATAGAGCAACATTTTAAGGAACGGAATCTAAATATCATCGTGATTTTAGTATTTTCCCATTAGGAATCACATGTAATAAGCTTGTTGTTCAATTTAGAGCAAGTTTTAACGAACTGAAACACTGTATCTTTGTGAATTTAGTTAGTTCCCAGTAGCCTGCTCTTGTAACATTTGTACTTTTAAAAATTTATCAAATTTTGTTGAGCCGAATCTGAGTAATATAGTGAATTCGGATAGTTCCCAATAGGCCGCAGTAGTAATAAGTGGACTGTTCGGGATATAGAAAAATTTTCACGAATGGAATCAAAATTTCTAGGCGAATTCAGTGATTTCCCAATGCGACATGCTTGTATGAGTTTGCTTTTCAATATAGAGCACCATAAGGAACGGAATCTAAGTATCATGGTGAATTCAGTAGGTTCCCAATAGGATTCACATGTAATAAGCTTGTTATTCAAGATAGAGCAAGTTTTAACGAACTGAAACTCTGTTTCTTTGTGAATTCAGTTAGTTCCCAATAGCAGGCCCTTGTAATATGTGTACTTTTAAAGATTTATCAAAATTTGGTGAGCCGAATCCGAGTAACATCGTAAATTCGTTTAGTTCTCAATGGGCTGCAGTAGTAATAAGTGGACAGTTCGGGATATAGAAAAATTTTCACGAATGGAATAATAATTTCTAGGCGAATTCAGTGAGTTCCCAATGGGACATGCTTGTATGAGATTGCTCTTCAACATAGAGCAACATTTTAAGGAACGGAATCTAAGTATCATGGTGATTTCAGTAGGTTCCCATTAGGATTCGCATGTAATAAGCTTGTTATTCAAGATAGAGCATGTTTTAACGAACTGAAGCACTGTTTCGTTGTGAATTCAGTTAGTTCCCAGTACCAGGTTTTTGTAATATGTGTACTTTTAAAGATTTCAAATTTTGGTGAGCCGAATCTGAGTAACATCGTGAATTCGATTAGTTCCCAGTAGCCTGCTCTTGTAATATGTGTAATTTTAAAGATTTATCAAAATTTGGTGACCCGAATATGAGTACCATAGTGAATTCGTTTAGTTCCCAATAGGCCGCATTAGTAATAAGTGGACTGTTCGGGATATAGAAAAATTTTCACGAACTGAATAAAAAATTTCTAGGCTATTTCAGTGAGTTCCCAATGCGACATGCTTGTATGAGTTTGCTTTTCAATATAGAGCAACATTTTAAAGAACGGAATCTAAGTAACATGGTGAATTCAGGAGATTCCCAATAGGATTCACATTTAATAAGCTTGTTATTCAAGATAGAGCAACGTTTTAAAGAACTGAAACACTGTTTCTTTGTGAATTCAGTTAGTTCCCAGTAGCCTGCTCTTGTAATATGTGTACTTTTAAAGATTTATCAAAATTTGGTGACCCGAATATGAGTACCATAGTGAATTCGTTTAGTTCCCAATAGGCCGCAGTAGTAAGAAGTGGACTGTTCGGGATATAGAAAAATTTTCACGAATGGAGTCAAAATTTGTAGGAGATTCAGTGAGTTCTCAAAGGGACATGCTTGTATGAGTTTGCTTTTCAATATAGAGCAACATTTTAAGGAACGGAATCAAAGTATCTTGTTGATTTCAGTATGTTCCCATTAGGATTCGCATGTAATAAGCTTATTATTCAAGATAGAGCAACGTTTTAATGAACTATAACACTGTTTTTTTGTGAAGTCGGTTAGTTCCCAATACCAGGCCCTTGTAATATGTGTACTTTTAAAGATTCATCAAAATTTGGTGAGCCGAATCCGAGTAACATCGTAAATTTTTTAGTTCCCAATGGGCTGCAGTAGTAATAAGTGGACTGTTCGGGATATAGAAAAATTTTCACGAATGGAATAATAATTTCTAGGCGAATTCAATGAGTTCCCAATGGGACATGCTTGTATGAGTTTGCTCTTCAATATAGAGCAACATTTTAAGGAACGGAATCTAAGTATCATGGTGATTTCAGTAGGTTCCCATTAGGATTCGCATGTAATAAGCTTGTTATTCAAGATAGAGCAACGTTTTAATGAACTGAAGCACTGTTTCGTTGTGAATTCAGTTAGTTCCCAGTACCAGGCTTTTGTAATATGTGTACTTTTAAAGATTTCAAATTTTGGTGAGCCGAATCTGAGTAACATCGTGAATTCGGTTAGTTCCCAGTAGCCTGCTCTTGTAATATGTGTACTTTTAAAGATTTATCAAAATTTGGTGACCCGAATATGAGTAACATAGTGAATTCGTTTAGTTCCCAATAGGCCACATTAGTAATCAGTGGACTGTTCGGGATATAGAAAAATTTTCATGAACTGAATCAAAATTTCTAGGCTAATTCAGTGAGTTCCCAATGGGACATGCTTGTCTGAGTTTGCTTTTCAATATAGAGCAACATTTTAAGTAACGTAATCTAAGTATCATTGTGAATTCTGTAGGTTCCCAATAGGATTCTCATGTAATAAGCTTGTTTTCAAGATAGAGCAACGTTTTAACGAACTGAAACACTGTTTCTTTGTGAATTCAGTTTGTTCCCAGTAGCAGGCCTTGTAATATGTGTACTTTTAAAGATTTCAAAATTTGGTGAGCCGAATCTGAGAAACATCGTGAATTCGGTTAGTTCCCAATAGGCCGCAGTAATAATAAGTGGACTGTTCGGGATATAGAAAAATTTTCACGAATGGAGTCAAAATTTGTAGGAGATTCAGTGAGTTCTCAAAGGGACATGCTTGTATGAGTTTGCTTTTCAATATAGAGCAACATTTTAAGGAACGGAATCAAAGTATCATGGTGAATTCAGTAGGTACCCTATAGGTTTCGCATGTAATAAGCTTCTTATTCAAGATAGAGCACGTTTTACCGAACTGAAACACTGTTTCTTTGTGAACTCAATTAGATCCCAGTAGCCTGATCTTGTAATTTGTGTACTTTTAAAGATTTATAAAAATTTGGTGAGCCGAATCTGAGTAACATTGTGAATTCGGTTAGTTCAAAATGGGCCGCAGTAGTAATAATTGGACTGTTCGGGATATAGAATAATTTTCATGAACGGAATCAAAATTTCTAGGCGAATTCAGTGAGTTCCCAATGGGACATGCTTGTATGAGTTTGCTTTTCAATATAGAGCAACATTTTAAAGAACGGAATCTAAGTAACATGGTGAATTCGGGTGGTTCCCAATAGGATTCGCATGTAATAAGCTTGTTATTCAAGATAGAGCAAAGTTTTAACGAACTGAAACACTGTTTCTTTGTGAATTCGGTTAGTTCCCAGTAGCAGGCCCTTGTAATATGTTTACTTTTAAAGATTAATCAAAATTTGGTGAGCCGAATCTGAGTAACATCGTGAATTCGGTTACAACATATTAAGGAACGGAATCTAAGTAACATGGTGAATTCAGTATGTGCCAATAGGTTTCTCTTGTAATAAGCTTGTGATTCAAGATAGAGAAACGTTTTAACGAACTGAAACACTGTTTCTTTGTGAATTCAGTTAGTTCCCAGTAGCCTGCTCTTGTAATATTTGTACTTTTAAAAATTTATCAAAATTTGGAGAGCCGAATCTGAGTAACATGGTGTATTCGGTTAGTTCCCAATAGGCCGCAGTAGTAATAAGTGGACTGTTCGGGATACAGAAAAATTTTCATGAATGGAATTAAAATTTCTAGGCGAATTCAGTGAGTTCGCAATGGGACATGCTTGTATAAGTTTGCTTTTCAATATTGAGCAACACTTTAAGGAAAGGAATCTAAGTATCATGGTGATTTCAGTAGGTTTCCATTAGGATTCGCATGTAATAAGCTTGTTATTCAAGATAGAGCAACGTTTTAAAGAACTGAAACACTTTTTCTATGTAAATTCAGTTAGTTCCCAGTAGCAGGCTCTTTTAATATGTGTACTTTTAAAGATTTATCAAAATTTGGTGAGCCGAATCTGAGTAACATGGTGAATTCAGGTAGTTCCTAATAGGCCGCAGTAGTAATAAGTGGACTGTTCTGGATATAGTAAAATTTTCACGAATGGAATCAAAATTTCTAGGTGAATTCAGTGAATGACCAATGGGACATGCTTGTATAAGTTTGCTTTTCAATATAGAGCAATATTTTAAGGAACGGAATCTAAATATCATCGTGATTTTAGTATTTTCCCATTAGGAATCGCATGTAATAAGCTTGTTGTTAAAGATAGAGCAAAGTTTTAACGAACTGAAACTGTTTCTTTGTGAATTCAGTTTGTTCCCAGTAGCAGACCCTTGTAATATGTGTACCTTTAAAGATTTATCAAATTTGGTGAGCCGAATCTGAGTAAAATCGTGAATTCGGTTAGTTCCCAGTAGCCTGGTCTTGTAATATGTGTACTTTTAAAGATTTATCAATATTTGGTGACCCGAAATGAGTAACATAGTGAATTCGTTTATTTCCCAATAGGCCGCAGTTGTATTAAGAGGACTGTTCGGGATATAGAAAAATTTTCATGAATGGAATCAAAATTTCTAGGCGACTTCAGTGATTTCCCAATGGGACATGCTTGTATGAGTTTGCTTTTCAATATAGAGCAACATAAGGAACGGAATCTAATTATCATTGTGAATTCAGTAGGTTCCCAATAGGATTCGCATGTAATAAGCTTGTTATTCAAGATAGAGCTGTTTATACGAACTGAAACACTGTTTCTTTGTGAATTCAGTTAGTTCCCAGTAGCAGGCCCTTGTAATATGGGTACTTTTCTAGATTTATCCAAATTTGGTGAGCCGAATCTGAGTAACATCCTGAATTCGGTTAGTTCCCAATGGGGCGCAGTAGGAATAGGTGGACTCTTCGGGATATAGAAAAATTTTCACGAATGGAATCAAAATTTCTAGGCGACTGCAGTGAGTTCCCAATGGGACATGCTATATAAGTTTGCTTTTCAATTTGAGCAACATTTTAAGGAACGGAATCTAAGTATCATGGTGATTTCAGTAGGTTCCTATTAGGATTCGCATGTAATAACCTTGTTATTCAAGATAGTGCAACGTTTTAACGAACTGAAACAGTGTTTCTTGGGAATTCAGTTAGTTCCCAGTAGCAGGCCCTTCTAATATGTGTACTTTTAAAGATTTATCAAAATTTTTTGAGCCGAATCTGAGTAACATCGTGAAATCGGTTAGTTACCGGTAGCCTTCTCTTGTAATATGTGTACTTTTAAAGATTTATCAAAATTTGGTGACCCGAATATGAGTAACATAGTGAATTCGTTTAGTTCCCAATAGGCCGCAGTAGTAATGAGTGGACTCTTCGGCATATAGAAAAATTTTCACGAATGGAATCAAAATTTCTAGGAGATTTCAGTGATTTCTCAATGGGACATGCTTGTATGAGTTTCCTTTTCAATATAGAGAAAGATTTTAAGGAACGGAATCTAAGTATCAATGTGAATTCAGTAGGTTCCCAATAGGATTCGCATGTAATAAGCTTGTTATTCAAGATAGAGCTACGTTTTAACAAACTGAAACACTGTTTCTTTGTGTATTCAGTTAGTTCCCAGTAGCAGGCTCTTGTAATATGTGTACTTAAAGATTTATCAAAATTTGGTGAGCCGAATCTGAGTAACGTCGTGAATTCGTTTAGTTCCCAATGGGCCGCAGTAGTAATAAGTGGACTGTTCGGGATATAGAAAAAATTTCACGAATGGAATCAAAATTTCTGGGAGATTTCAGTGATATCCCACTGGGATATGCTTGTATGAGTTTGTTTTTCAATATAGAGAAACATATTAAGGAACGGGATCTAAGTATCATGGTGAATTCAGTAGGTTCCCAATAGGATTCGCATATAATAAGCTTGTTATTCAAGATAGAGCAAGTTGTAACGAACTGAAACACTGTTTCTTTGTGAATTCAGTTAGTTCCCGGTAGCAGGCCTTTGTAATATGTGTACTTTTAAAGATTTATCAAAATTTGGTGAGCCGAATCTGAGTATCATCGTGATATCGGTTAGTTCCCAATGGGCCGCAGTAGTAATAAGTGGACTGTTCGGGATATAGTAAAATTTTCACGAATGGAATCAAAATTTCTAGGCGAATTCAGTGAGTTCCCAATGGGACATGCTTGTATGAGTTTGCTTTTCAATATAGAGCAACATTTTAAGGAACGGAATCTAAGTATCAAGGTGAATTCAGTAGGTTCCCAATGGGATTCGCATGTAATAAGCTTGTTATTCAAGATAGAGCAACGTTTTAACGAACTGAAAGACTGTTTCATTGTGAATTCAGTTAGTTCCCAGTAGCAGGCCCTTGTAATATGTGTACTTTTAAAGATATATCAAAATTTGGTGAGCCGAATCTGAGTAACATGGTGAATTCGGAGATTTCCCAATAGGCCGCAGTAGTAATAAGTGGAATGTTCGGGATATGGAAAAATTTTCACGAATGGAATCAAAATTACTAGGCGAATTCAGTGAGTTCGCAATGGGAGATGCTTGTATAAGTTTGCTTTTCAATATAGAGCAACATTTTAAGGAACGGAATCTAAGTATCATGGTGATTTCAGTAGGTTCCCATTAGGATTCGCATGTAATAAGCTTGTTATTCAAGATAGAGCAACGTTTTAACGAACTATAACACTGTTTTTTTGTGAAGTCGGTTAGTTCCCAATAGCAGGCCCTTGTAATATGTGTACTTTTAAAGATTTATCAAAATTTGGTGAGCCGAATCCGAGTAACATCGTAAATTCGTTTAGTTCACAATGGGCTGCAGTAGTAATAAGTGGACTGTTCGGGATATAGAAAAATTTTCACGAATGGAATAATAATTTCTAGGCGAATTCAGTGAGTTCCCAATGGGAGATGCTTGTATGAGTTTGCTCTTCAATATAGAGCAACATTTTAAGGAACGGAATCTAAGTATCATGGTGATTTCAGTAGGTTCCCATTAGGATTCGCATGTAATAAGCTTGTTATTCAAGATAGAGCAACGTTTTAACGAACTGAAGCACTGTTTCGTTGTGAATTCAGTTAGTTCCCAGTACCAGGCTTTTGTAATATGTGTACTTTTAAAGATTTCAAATTTTGGTGAGCCGAATCTGAGTAACATCGTGAATTCGGTTAGTTCCCAGTAGCCTGCTCTTGTAATATGTGTACTTTTAAAGATTTATCAAAATTTGGTGACCCGAATATGAGTAACTAGTGAATTCGTTTAGTTCCCAATAGGCCGCATAAGTTATAAGTGGACTGTTCAGGATATAGAAAAATTTTCACGAACTGAATCAAAATTTCTAGGCGAATTCAGTGAGTTCCCAATGGGACATGCTTGTATGAGTTTGCTTTTCAATATAGAGCAACATTTTAAAGAACGGAATCTAAATAACATGGTGAATTCAGGAGATTCCCAATAGGATTCGCATTTAATAAGCTTGTTATTCAAGATAGAGCAACGTTTTAATGAACTGAAACACTGTATCTTTGTGAATTCAGTTAGTTCCCAGTAGCCTGATCTTGTAATATGTGTACATTTAAAGATTTATCAAAATTTGTTGCCTCGAATCTGAGTAACATGGTGCATTCGGTTAGTTCCCAATAGGCCGCGGTAGTAATAAGTGGACTGTTCGGGATATAGAAAAATTTTCACGAATGGAATCAAAATTTCTAGGTAAATCAGTGAGTTCCCAATGGGACATGCTTGTATGAGTTTGCTTTTCAATATAGAGCAACATTTTAAAGAACGGAATCTAAGTATCATGGTGAATTCAGCAGATTCCCCAAGGATTCGCATGTAATAAGCATGTTATTCAAGATAGAGCAACGTTTTAGCGAACTGAAACACTGTTTTTTTGTGAATTCAGTTAGTTCCAAGTAGCAGGCCCTTATAATATGTGTACTTTTAAGATTTATCAAAATTTGGTGAGCCGTATCTGAGTAACATTGTGAATTTGATTAGTTCCCAATAGGCCGCAGTAGTAATAAGTGGACTGTTCGGGATATAGAAAAATTTATACGAATGGAATCAAAATTTCTAGGCGAATTCAGTGAGTTCCCAATGGGACATGCTTGCTGAGTTTGCTTTTCAATATAGAGCAACATTTTAAGGAACGTAATCTAAGTATCATGGTGAATTCAGTAGGTTCCCAATAGGATTCTCATGTAATAAGCTTGTTATTCAAGATAGAGCAACGTTTTAACGAACTGAAACACAGAATCTTTTTGAATTCAGTTAATTCCCAGTAGCAGGCTCTTGTAATATGAGTACTTTTAAAGATTTATCAAAATTTGGTGAGCTAAATCTGAGTAACATGGTGAACTCGGTTAGTTCCCAATAAGCCTGAGTAGTAATAAGTGGACGGTTCGGGATATAGAAAAATTTTCACGAATGGAATCAAAATTTCTAGGCGAATTCAGTGAGTTCCCAATGAGACATGCTTGTATGAGTTTGCTTTTCAATATAGAGCAACATTTTAAGGAACGGAATCTAAGTATCATGGTGAATTCAGTAGGTTCCCAATAGGATTCGCATGTAATAATCTTGTTATTCAAGATAGAGCAACGTTTTACCGAACTGAAACACTATTTCTTTGTGAACTCAATTAGATCCCAGTAGCCTGCTCTTGTACTATGTGTACTTTTAAAGATTTATCAAAATTTGGTGAGCCGAATCTGAGTAACATCGTGAATTCGGTTAGTTCCCAATAGGCCTGAGTAGTAATAAGTGGACTTTTCGGGATCTAGAAAAGTTTTCACGAACGGAATCAAAATTTCTAGGCGAATTCAGTGAGTTTCAATGGGACATGCTTGTATGAGTTTGCTTTTCAATATAGAACAACATTTTAAAGAACGGAATCTAAGTAACATGGTGAATTCAGGAGTTCCCAATAGGATTCGAATGTAATAAGCTTGTTATTCAAGATAGAGCAACCATTTAAAGAACTGAAACACTGTTTCTTTGTTAATTCGGTTAGTTCCCAGTAGCCTACTCTTGTAATATGTGTACTTTTAAAGATTTATCAAAATTTGGTGAGCTGAATATGAGTAACATAGTGAATTCGTTTAGTTCCCAATAGGCCGCATTAGTATAAGTGGACTGTTCGGGATATAGAAAAATTTTCACGAATGGAATCAAAATTTCTAGGCAAATTCAGTGACTTCCCAATGGGACATGCTTGTGTGAGTTTGCTTTTCAATATAGAGCAAAATATGGAACGGAATCTAAATATCATGGTGAATTCAGTAGGTTCCCAATAGGATTCGCATGTAATAAGCTTGTTGTTCAATTTAGAGCAAGTTTTAACGAACTGAAACACTGTATCTTTGTGAATTTAGTTAGTTCCCAGTAGCCTGCTCTTGTAACATTTGTACTTTTAAAAATTTATCAAATTTTGTTGAGCCGAATCTGAGTAATATAGTGAATTCGGATAGTTCCCAATAGGCCGCAGTAGTAATAAGTGGACTGTTCGGGATATAGAAAAATTTTCACGAATGGAATCAAAATTTCTAGGCGAATTCAGTGATTTCCCAATGCGACATGCTTGTATGAGTTTGCTTTTCAATATAGAGCAACATAAGGAACGGAATCTAAGTATCATGGTGAATTCAGTAGGTTCCCAATAGGATTCACATGTAATAAGCTTGTTATTCAAGATAGAGCAAGTTTTAACGAACTGAAACTCTGTTTCTTTGTGAATTCAGTTAGTTCCCAATAGCAGGCCCTTGTAATATGTGTACTTTTAAAGATTTATCAAAATTTGGTGAGCCGAATCCGAGTAACATCGTAAATTCGTTTAGTTCTCAATGGGCTGCAGTAGTAATAAGTGGACAGTTCGGGATATAGAAAAATTTTCACGAATGGAATAATAATTTCTAGGCGAATTCAGTGAGTTCCCAATGGGACATGCTTGTATGAGATTGCTCTTCAACATAGAGCAACATTTTAAGGAACGGAATCTAAGTATCATGGTGATTTCAGTAGGTTCCCATTAGGATTCGCATGTAATAAGCTTGTTATTCAAGATAGAGCATGTTTTAACGAACTGAAGCACTGTTTCGTTGTGAATTCAGTTAGTTCCCAGTACCAGGTTTTTGTAATATGTGTACTTTTAAAGATTTCAAATTTTGGTGAGCCGAATCTGTGTAACATCGTGAATTCGATTAGTTCCCAGTAGCCTGCTCTTGTAATATGTGTAATTTTAAAGATTTATCAAAATTTGGTGACCCGAATATGAGTACCATAGTGAATTCGTTTAGTTCCCAATAGGCCGCATTAGTAATAAGTGGACTGTTCAGGATATAGAAAAATTTTCACGAACTGAATAAAAAATTTCTAGGCTATTTCAGTGAGTTCCCAATGCGACATGCTTGTATGAGTTTGCTTTTCAATATAGAGCAACATTTTAAAGAACGGAATCTAAGTAACATGGTGAATTCAGGAGATTCCCAATAGGATTCACATTTAATAAGCTTGTTATTCAAGATAGAGCAACGTTTTAAAGAACTGAAACACTGTTTCTTTGTGAATTCAGTTAGTCCCAGTAGCCTGCTCTTGTAATATGTGTACTTTTAAAGATTTATCAAAATTTGGTGACCCTAATATGAGTACCATAGTGAATTCGTTTAGTTCCCAATAGGCCGCAGTAGTAAGAAGTGGACTGTTCGGGATATAGAAAAATTTTCACGAATGGAGTCAAAATTTGTAGGAGATTCAGGGAGTTCTCAAAGGGACATGCTTGTATGAGTTTGCTTTTCAATATAGAGCAACATTTTAAGGAACGGAATCAAAGTATCATGTTGATTTCAGTATGTTCCCATTAGGATTCGCATGTAATAAGCTTATTATTCAAGATAGAGCAACGTTTTAATGAACTATAACACTGTTTTTTTGTGAAGTCGGTTAGTTCCCAATACCAGGCCCTTGTAATATGTGTACTTTTAAAGATTCATCAAAATTTGGTGAGCCGAATCCGAGTAACATCGTAAATTTTTTAGTTCCCAATGGGCTGCAGTAGTAATAAGTGGACTGTTCGGGATATAGAAAAATTTTCACGAATGGAATAATAATTTCTAGGCGAATTCAATGAGTTCCCAATGGGACATGCTTGTATGAGTTTGCTCTTCAATATAGAGCAACATTTTAAGGAACGGAATCTAAGTATCATGGTGATTTCAGTAGGTTCCCATTAGGATTCGCATGTAATAAGCTTGTTATTCAAGATAGAGCAACGTTTTAATGAACTAAAGCACTGTTTCGTTGTGAATTCAGTTAGTTCCCAGTACCAGGCTTTTGTAATATGTGTACTTTTAAAGATTTCAAATTTTGGTGAGCCGAATCTGAGTAACATCGTGAATTCGGTTAGTTCCCAGTAGCCTGCTCTTGTAATATGTGTACTCTTAAAGATTTATCAAAATTTGGTGACCCGAATATGAGTAACATAGTGAATTCGTTTAGTTCCCAATAGGCCACATTAGTAATCAGTGGACTGTTCGGGATATAGAAAAATTTTCATGAACTGAATCAAAATTTCTAGGCTAATTCAGTGAGTTCCCAATGGGACATGCTTGTCTGAGTTTGCTTTTCAATATAGAGCAACATTTTAAGTAACGTAATCTAAGTATCATTGTGAATTCTGTAGGTTCCCAATAGGATTCTCATGTAATAAGCTTGTTTTCAAGATAGAGCAACGTTTTAACGAACTGAAACACTGTTTCTTTGTGAATTCAGTTTGTTCCCAGTAGCAGGCCTTGTAATATGTGTACTTTTAAAGATTTCAAAATTTGGTGAGCCGAATCTGAGAAACATCGTGAATTCGGTTAGTTCCCAATAGGCTGCAGTAATAATAAGTGGACTGTTCAGGATATAGAAAAATTTTCACGAATGGAGTCAAAATTTGTAGGAGATTCAGTGAGTTCTCAAAGGGACATGCTTGTATGAGTTTGCTTTTCAATATAGAGCAACATTTTAAGGAACGGAATCAAAGTATCATGGTGAATTCAGTAGGTACCCTATAGGTTTCGCATGTAATAAGCTTCTTATTCAAGATAGAGCACGTTTTACCGAACTGAAACACTGTTTCTTTGTGAACTCAATTAGATCCCAGTAGCCTGATCTTGTAATTTGTGTACTTTTAAAGATTTATAAAAATTTGGTGAGCCGAATCTGAGTAACATTGTGAATTCGGTTAGTTCAAAATGGGCCGCAGTAGTAATAATTGGACTGTTCGGGATATAGAATAATTTTCATGAACGGAATCAAAATTTCTAGGCGAATTCAGTGAGTTCCCAATGGGACATGCTTGTATGAGTTTGCTTTTCAATATAGAGCAACATTTTAAAGAACGGAATCTAAGTATCATGGTGAATTCAGCAGATTCCCCAAGGATTCGCATGTAATAAGCATGTTATTCAAGATAGAGCAACGTTTTAGCGAACTGAAACACTGTTTTTTTGTGAATTCAGTTAGTTCCAAGTAGCAGGCCCTTATAATATGTGTACTTTTAAGATTTATCAAAATTTGGTGAGCCGTATCTGAGTAACATTGTGAATTTGATTAGTTCCCAATAGGCCGCAGTAGTAATAAGTGGACTGTTCGGGATATAGAAAAATTTATACGAATGGAATCAAAATTTCTAGGCGAATTCAGTGAGTTCCCAATGGGACATGCTTGCTGAGTTTGCTTTTCAATATAGAGCAACATTTTAAGGAACGTAATCTAAGTATCATGGTGAATTCAGTAGGTTCCCAATAGGATTCTCATGTAATAAGCTTGTTATTCAAGATAGAGCAACGTTTTAACGAACTGAAACACAGAATCTTTTTGAATTCAGTTAATTCCCAGTAGCAGGCTCTTGTAATATGAGTACTTTTAAAGATTTATCAAAATTTGGTGAGCTAAATCTGAGTAACATGGTGAACTCGGTTAGTTCCCAATAAGCCTGAGTAGTAATAAGTGGACGGTTCGGGATATAGAAAAATTTTCACGAATGGAATCAAAATTTCTAGGCGAATTCAGTGAGTTCCCAATGAGACATGCTTGTATGAGTTTGCTTTTCAATATAGAGCAACATTTTAAGGAACGGAATCTAAGTATCATGGTGAATTCAGTAGGTTCCCAATAGGATTCGCATGTAATAATCTTGTTATTCAAGATAGAGCAACGTTTTACCGAACTGAAACACTATTTCTTTGTGAACTCAATTAGATCCCAGTAGCCTGCTCTTGTACTATGTGTACTTTTAAAGATTTATCAAAATTTGGTGAGCCGAATCTGAGTAACATCGTGAATTCGGTTAGTTCCCAATAGGCCTGAGTAGTAATAAGTGGACTTTTCGGGATCTAGAAAAGTTTTCACGAACGGAATCAAAATTTCTAGGCGAATTCAGTGAGTTTCAATGGGACATGCTTGTATGAGTTTGCTTTTCAATATAGAACAACATTTTAAAGAACGGAATCTAAGTAACATGGTGAATTCAGGAGTTCCCAATAGGATTCGAATGTAATAAGCTTGTTATTCAAGATAGAGCAACCATTTAAAGAACTGAAACACTGTTTCTTTGTTAATTCGGTTAGTTCCCAGTAGCCTACTCTTGTAATATGTGTACTTTTAAAGATTTATCAAAATTTGGTGAGCTGAATATGAGTAACATAGTGAATTCGTTTAGTTCCCAATAGGCCGCATTAGTATAAGTGGACTGTTCGGGATATAGAAAAATTTTCACGAATGGAATCAAAATTTCTAGGCAAATTCAGTGACTTCCCAATGGGACATGCTTGTGTGAGTTTGCTTTTCAATATAGAGCAAAATATGGAACGGAATCTAAATATCATGGTGAATTCAGTAGGTTCCCAATAGGATTCGCATGTAATAAGCTTGTTGTTCAATTTAGAGCAAGTTTTAACGAACTGAAACACTGTATCTTTGTGAATTTAGTTTGTTCCCAGTAGCCTGCTCTTGTAACATTTGTACTTTTAAAAATTTATCAAATTTTGTTGAGCCGAATCTGAGTAATATAGTGAATTCGGATAGTTCCCAATAGGCCGCAGTAGTAATAAGTGGACTGTTCGGGATATAGAAAAATTTTCACGAATGGAATCAAAATTTCTAGGCGAATTCAGTGATTTCCCAATGCGACATGCTTGTATGAGTTTGCTTTTCAATATAGAGCAACATAAGGAACGGAATCTAAGTATCATGGTGAATTCAGTAGGTTCCCAATAGGATTCACATGTAATAAGCTTGTTATTCAAGATAGAGCAAGTTTTAACGAACTGAAACTCTGTTTCTTTGTGAATTCAGTTAGTTCCCAATAGCAGGCCCTTGTAATATGTGTACTTTTAAAGATTTATCAAAATTTGGTGAGCCGAATCCGAGTAACATCGTAAATTCGTTTAGTTCTCAATGGGCTGCAGTAGTAATAAGTGGACAGTTCGGGATATAGAAAAATTTTCACGAATGGAATAATAATTTCTAGGCGAATTCAGTGAGTTCCCAATGGGACATGCTTGTATGAGATTGCTCTTCAACATAGAGCAACATTTTAAGGAACGGAATCTAAGTATCATGGTGATTTCAGTAGGTTCCCATTAGGATTCGCATGTAATAAGCTTGTTATTCAAGATAGAGCATGTTTTAACGAACTGAAGCACTGTTTCGTTGTGAATTCAGTTAGTTCCCAGTACCAGGTTTTTGTAATATGTGTACTTTTAAAGATTTCAAATTTTGGTGAGCCGAATCTGTGTAACATCGTGAATTCGATTAGTTCCCAGTAGCCTGCTCTTGTAATATGTGTAATTTTAAAGATTTATCAAAATTTGGTGACCCGAATATGAGTACCATAGTGAATTCGTTTAGTTCCCAATAGGCCGCATTAGTAATAAGTGGACTGTTCAGGATATAGAAAAATTTTCACGAACTGAATAAAAAATTTCTAGGCTATTTCAGTGAGTTCCCAATGCGACATGCTTGTATGAGTTTGCTTTTCAATATAGAGCAACATTTTAAAGAACGGAATCTAAGTAACATGGTGAATTCAGGAGATTCCCAATAGGATTCACATTTAATAAGCTTGTTATTCAAGATAGAGCAACGTTTTAAAGAACTGAAACACTGTTTCTTTGTGAATTCAGTTAGTCCCAGTAGCCTGCTCTTGTAATATGTGTACTTTTAAAGATTTATCAAAATTTGGTGACCCTAATATGAGTACCATAGTGAATTCGTTTAGTTCCCAATAGGCCGCAGTAGTAAGAAGTGGACTGTTCGGGATATAGAAAAATTTTCACGAATGGAGTCAAAATTTGTAGGAGATTCAGGGAGTTCTCAAAGGGACATGCTTGTATGAGTTTGCTTTTCAATATAGAGCAACATTTTAAGGAACGGAATCAAAGTATCATGTTGATTTCAGTATGTTCCCATTAGGATTCGCATGTAATAAGCTTATTATTCAAGATAGAGCAACGTTTTAATGAACTATAACACTGTTTTTTTGTGAAGTCGGTTAGTTCCCAATACCAGGCCCTTGTAATATGTGTACTTTTAAAGATTCATCAAAATTTGGTGAGCCGAATCCGAGTAACATCGTAAATTTTTTAGTTCCCAATGGGCTGCAGTAGTAATAAGTGGACTGTTCGGGATATAGAAAAATTTTCACGAATGGAATAATAATTTCTAGGCGAATTCAATGAGTTCCCAATGGGACATGCTTGTATGAGTTTGCTCTTCAATATAGAGCAACATTTTAAGGAACGGAATCTAAGTATCATGGTGATTTCAGTAGGTTCCCATTAGGATTCGCATGTAATAAGCTTGTTATTCAAGATAGAGCAACGTTTTAATGAACTAAAGCACTGTTTCGTTGTGAATTCAGTTAGTTCCCAGTACCAGGCTTTTGTAATATGTGTACTTTTAAAGATTTCAAATTTTGGTGAGCCGAATCTGAGTAACATCGTGAATTCGGTTAGTTCCCAGTAGCCTGCTCTTGTAATATGTGTACTCTTAAAGATTTATCAAAATTTGGTGACCCGAATATGAGTAACATAGTGAATTCGTTTAGTTCCCAATAGGCCACATTAGTAATCAGTGGACTGTTCGGGATATAGAAAAATTTTCATGAACTGAATCAAAATTTCTAGGCTAATTCAGTGAGTTCCCAATGGGACATGCTTGTCTGAGTTTGCTTTTCAATATAGAGCAACATTTTAAGTAACGTAATCTAAGTATCATTGTGAATTCTGTAGGTTCCCAATAGGATTCTCATGTAATAAGCTTGTTTTCAAGATAGAGCAACGTTTTAACGAACTGAAACACTGTTTCTTTGTGAATTCAGTTTGTTCCCAGTAGCAGGCCTTGTAATATGTGTACTTTTAAAGATTTCAAAATTTGGTGAGCCGAATCTGAGAAACATCGTGAATTCGGTTAGTTCCCAATAGGCTGCAGTAATAATAAGTGGACTGTTCAGGATATAGAAAAATTTTCACGAATGGAGTCAAAATTTGTAGGAGATTCAGTGAGTTCTCAAAGGGACATGCTTGTATGAGTTTGCTTTTCAATATAGAGCAACATTTTAAGGAACGGAATCAAAGTATCATGGTGAATTCAGTAGGTACCCTATAGGTTTCGCATGTAATAAGCTTCTTATTCAAGATAGAGCACGTTTTACCGAACTGAAACACTGTTTCTTTGTGAACTCAATTAGATCCCAGTAGCCTGATCTTGTAATTTGTGTACTTTTAAAGATTTATAAAAATTTGGTGAGCCGAATCTGAGTAACATTGTGAATTCGGTTAGTTCAAAATGGGCCGCAGTAGTAATAATTGGACTGTTCGGGATATAGAATAATTTTCATGAACGGAATCAAAATTTCTAGGCGAATTCAGTGAGTTCCCAATGGGACATGCTTGTATGAGTTTGCTTTTCAATATAGAGCAACATTTTAAAGAACGGAATCTAAGTAACATGGTGAATTCGGGTGGTTCCCAATAGGATTCGCATGTAATAAGCTTGTTATTCAAGATAGAGCAAAGTTTTAACGAACTGAAACACTGTTTCTTTGTGAATTCGGTTAGTTCCCAGTAGCCTGCTCTTGTAATATGTGTACTTTTAAAGATTTTTAAAAATTTGGTGACCCGAAACTGAGTAACATAGTGAATTCGTTTAGTTCCCAATAGGCCGCATTAGTAATAAGTGGACTGTTCGGGATATAGAAAAATTTTCACGAATGGAATCAAAATTTCTGGGAGAATTCAGTGATTTCCCAATGGGACAGGCTTGTATGAGTTTGCTTTTCAATATAGAGCAACATAAGGAACGGATCTAAGTATCATGGTGAATTCAGTAGGTTCCCAATAGGATTCGCATGTAATAAGCTTGTTATTCAGATAGAGCAACGTTTTAACGAACTGAAACACTGTTTCTTTGTGAATTCATTTAGTTCCCAGTAGCAGGCCCTTGTAATATGTTTATTTTTAAAGATTAATCAAAATTTGGTGAGCCGAATCTGAGTAACATCGTGAATTCGGTTACAACATATTAAGGAACGGAATCTAAGTAACATGGTGAATTCAGTATGTGCCAATAGGTTTCTCTTGTAATAAGCTTGTGATTCAAGATAGAGTAACGTTTTAACGAACTGAAACACTGTTTCTTTGTAAATTCAGTTAGTTCCCAGTAGCCTGCTCTTGTAATATTTGTACTTTTAAAAATTTATCAAAATTTGGAGAGCCGAATCTGAGTAACATGGTGTATTCGGTTAGTTCCCAATAGGCCGCAGTAGTAATAAGTGGACTGTTCGGGATACAGAAAAATTTTCATGAATGGAATTAAAATTTCTAGGCGAATTCAGTGAGTTCGCAATGGGACATGCTTGTATAAGTTTGCTTTTCAATATTGAGCAACACTTTAAGGAAAGGAATCTAAGTATCATGGTGATTTCAGTAGGTTTCCATTAGGATTCGCATGTAATAAGCTTGTTATTCAAGATAGAGCAACGTTTTAAAGAACTGAAACACTTTTTCTATGTAAATTCAGTTAGTTCCCAGTAGCAGGCTCTTTTAATATGTGTACTTTTAAAGATTTATCAAAATTTGGTGAGCCGAATCTGAGTAACATGGTGAATTCAGGTAGTTCCTAATAGGCCGCAGTAGTAATAAGTGGACTGTTCTGGATATAGTAAAATTTTCACGAATGGAATCAAAATTTCTAGGTGAATTCAGTGAATGACCAATGGGACATGCTTGTATAAGTTTGCTTTTCAATATAGAGCAACATTTTAAGGAACGGAATCTAAATATCATCGTGATTTTAGTATTTTCCCATTAGGAATCGCATGTAATAAGCTTGTTGTTAAAGATAGAGCAAAGTTTTAACGAACTGAAACTGTTTCTTTGTGAATTCAGTTTGTTCCCAGTAGCAGACCCTTGTAATATGTGTACCTTTAAAGATTTATCAAAATTTGGTGAGCCGAATCTGAGTAAAATCGTGAATTCGGTTAGTTCCCAGTAGCCTGGTCTTGTAATATGTGTACTTTTAAAGATTTATCAATATTTGGTGACCCGAAATGAGTAACATAGTGAATTCGTTTATTTCCCAATAGGCCGCAGTTGTATTAAGAGGACTGTTCGGGATATAGAAAAATTTTCATGAATGGAATCAAAATTTCTAGGCGACTTCAGTGATTTCCCAATGGGACATGCTTGTATGAGTTTGCTTTTCAATATAGAGCAACATAAGGAACGGAATCTAATTATCATTGTGAATTCAGTAGGTTCCCAATAGGATTCGCATGTAATAAGCTTGTTATTCAAGATAGAGCTGTTTATACGAACTGAAACACTGTTTCTTTGTGAATTCAGTTAGTTCCCAGTAGCAGGCCCTTGTAATATGGGTACTTTTCTAGATTTATCCAAATTTGGTGAGCCGAATCTGAGTAACATCCTGAATTCGGTTAGTTCCCAATGGGGCGCAGTAGGAATAGGTGGACTCTTCGGGATATAGAAAAATTTTCACGAATGGAATCAAAATTTCTAGGCGACTGCAGTGAGTTCCCAATGGGACATGCTATATAAGTTTGCTTTTCAATTTGAGCAACATTTTAAGGAACGGAATCTAAGTATCATGGTGATTTCAGTAGGTTCCTATTAGGATTCGCATGTAATAACCTTGTTATTCAAGATAGTGCAACGTTTTAACGAACTGAAACAGTGTTTCTTGGGAATTCAGTTAGTTCCCAGTAGCAGGCCCTTCTAATGTGTGTACTTTTAAAGATTTATCAAAATTTTTTGAGCCGAATCTGAGTAACATCGTGAAATCGGTTAGTTACCGGTAGCCTTCTCTTGTAATATGTGTACTTTTAAAGATTTATCAAAATTTGGTGACCCGAATATGAGTAACATAGTGAATTCGTTTAGTTCCGAATAGGCCGCAGTAGTAATAAGTGGACTGTTCGAGATATAGAAAAAGTTTCACGAATGGAATCAAAATTTCTAGTCAAATTCAGTGAGTTTCCAATGGGACATGCTTGTCTGAATTTGCTTTTCAATATAGAGCAAAATTTAAGGAACGGAATCTAAGTATCATGGTGAATTCAGTAGGTTCCCAATAGGATTCGCAGGTAATAAGCATGTTCTTCAAGATAGAGCAACCTTTTAACGAACTGAAACACTGTGTCTTTGTGAATTCAGTTAGTTCCCTGTAGCAGGCCCTTGTAATATGTGTACTTTTAAAGATTAATCAAAATTTGGTGAGCTGAATCTGAGTAACATCGTTTATTCGTTTAGTTCCCAAAGGGCCACAATAGTAATAAGTGGACTGTTCGGGATATAGAAAAATTTTCACGAATGGAATCAAAATTTCTAGGAGATTTCAGTGATTTCCTACTGGGACATGCTTGTATGAGTTTGTTTTTCAATATAGAGAAACATTTTAAGGAACGGAATCTAAGTATCATGGCGAATTCAGTAGGTTCCCAATAGGATTCGCATGTAATAAGCCTTTTATTCAAGATAGAGCAACATTTTAACGAACTGAAACACTGTTTCTTTGTGAATTTGGTTAGTTCCCAGTTGCCTGCTCTTGTAATATGTGTACTTTTAAAGATTTATCAAAATTTGGTTACCCGAATATGAGTAACATAATGAATTCGTTCAGTTCCCAATAGGCCGAAGTAGTCATAAGTGGACTGTTCGGGATACAGAAAAATTTTCACGAATGGAATCAAAATTTCTAGGCGAATTCAGTGATTTCCCAATGGACCATACTTGTATGAGTTTGCTTTTCAATATAGAGCAACATAAGGAACGGAATCTAAGTATCATGGTGAATTCGGTAGGTTCCCAATAGGATTTGCAGGTAATAAGCTTGTTATTCAAGATAGAGCAAGGTTTTAACGAACTGGAAGACTGTTTCTTTGTGAATTCAGTTAGTTCCCAGTAACCTGCTCTTGTAATTTGTGTACGTTTAAAGATTTATCTAAATTTGGTGAGCCGAATCTGAGTAACATCGTGAATTAGGTTAGTTCCCAATGGGCCGCAGTAGTAATAATTGGACTGTTCGGGATATAGAAAATTTTTCATGAATGGAATCAAAATTTCTAGGCGATTTCAGTGAGTTCCCAATGGGACATGCTTGTATGAGTTTGCTTTTCAATATAGAGCAACATTTTAAGGAACCGAATCTAAGTATAATGGTGAATTCAGTAGGTTCCCAATAGGATTCGCCTTTAATATATTGTTAATCAAGATAGAACAACGTTTTAACAAACTGAAACACTGTTTCTTTGTGAATTCAGTTAGTTCCAGTAGCAGGCTCTTTTAATATGTATACTTCTAAAGATTTATCAAAATTTGGTGAGCCGAATCTGAGTAACATGGTGAATTCGGTTATTTCCCAATAGACTGCAGTAGTAATAAGTGGACTGTTCAGGATATAGAAAAATTTTCACGAATGGAATCAAAATTTCTAGGCGAATTCAGAGAGTTCCCAATGGGACATGCTTGTATGAGTTAGCTTTTCTATATAGAGCAACATTTTAAGGAACGGAATCGAAGTATCATGGTGAAAGCTGTAGGTTCCCAATTTGATTCACTTGTAATTAGCTTGTTATTCAAGATAGAGCAACGTTTTAACGCACTGAAACACTGTTCCTTTGTGAATTCTTAGTACTCAGTAGCGTGCTCTTGTAATATGTGTACTTTTAAAGATTTATCTAAATTTGGTGAGCCGAATCTGAGTAACATCGTGAATTAGGTTAGTTCCCAATGGGCCGCAGTAGTAATAATTGGACTGTTCGGGATATAGAAAAATTTTCACGAATGGAATCAAAATTTCTAGGCGAATTCAGTGATTTCCCAATGGGACATGCTTGTATGAGTTTCCTTTTCAATATAGAGCAACATTTTAAAGAACGCAATCTAAGTATCATGGTGAATTCGGTAGGTTCCCAGTAGGATTCGCATGTAAAAAGCTTGTTATTCAAGATAGAGCAACGTTTTATCGAACTGAAACACTGTTACTTTTGAATTCTGTTAGTCCCACTAGCAGGCCCTTGTAATGTGTGTACTTTTAAAGATGTATCAAAATTTGGTGAGCTGAATCCGAGTACATGGTGAATTCGGTTAGTTCCCAATGGGCCGGAGTAGTAATAAGTGGACTGTTCGGGATCTAGAAAAATTTTCACGAATGGAATCAAAATTTCTCGGCGAATTCAGTGAGTTCCTAATGGGACATGCTTGTATGAGTTTGCTTTTCAATATAGAGCAACATTTTAAAGAAAGGAATCTAAGTATAATGGTGAATTCAGTAGGTTCCCAATAGGATTCGCATGTAATAAGCTTGTTATTCAAGATAGAGCAAAGTTTTAACGAACTGAAACACTGTTTCTTTGTGAATTCAGTTAGTTCCCTGTAGCCTGCTCTTGTAATACGTGTACTTTTAAAGATTTATCAAAATTTGGTGAGCCGAATCTGAGTAACATGGTGAACTTGGTTAGTTCCCATTATGCCGCAGTAGTAATAAGTGGACTGTTCAGGATATAGAATATTTTCAGGAATGGAATCAAAATTTCTAGGAGAATTCAGTGATTTCCCAATTGGACATGCTTGTATGAGTTTGCTTTTCAATATAGAGCACCAGTTTAAGGAACGGAAACTAAGTATCATGGTGAATTCAGTAGGTTCCCAACAGCATTCGCATGTAATAAGCTTGTTATTCAAGATAGAGCAACGTTTTAATGAACTGATACTCTATTTCTTTGTGAATTCAGTTAGTTCCCAGTAGCCTGCTCTTGTAATATGTGTACTTTTAAAGATTTATCAAAATTTGGTGGGGTTGGGAATTTAGCTCAGCGGTAGAGCACTTGCCTAGCAAGCGCAAGGCCCTGGGTTCGGTCCCCAGCTCCGAAAAAAAGAAAAGGAAAGAAAAACTTAAAAAAAAATTTGGTGAGCCGAATCTGAGTAACATCGTGAATTTGGTTAGGTCCCAATGGTCCGCAGTAGTAATAAGTGGACTGTTCGGGATATAGAAAAATTTTCACGAATGGAATCAAAATTTCTAGGCGAGTTCAGTGAGTTCCCAACGGGACATGCTTGTATGAGTTTGCATTTCAATTCAGAGCAACATTTTAAGGAACGGAATCTAAGTATCATGGTGAATTCAGTAGGTTCCCAATAGGATTTGAATGTAACAAACTTGTTATTCAAGATAGAGCAACGTTTTAACGAACTCAAACACTGTTTCTTGTGAATTCAGTTAGATCCTAGGAGCCTGCTCTTGTAATATGTGTACTTTAAATATTTATCAAAATTTGGTGAGCCGAATCTGAGTAACATCGTGAATTTGGTTAGGTTCCAATGGTCCGCAGTAGTAATAAGGGGACTGTTCGGGATATAGAAAAATTTTCACGAATGGAATCAAAATTTCTAGGCGAATTCAGTGATTTCCCAATGGGACATGCTTGTATGAGATTGCTTTTCAATATCGAGCAAAATTTTTTTTTGGGGGGGTTTTCCGACCGAAGTCAGAAAACCTACTATAAAAATTCTAAAAGAGCTGTAATACTTTCGAGCAACATTTTAAGGAACGGAATCTACGTATCATGGTGATTTCAGTAGGTTCCTAATAGGAATCTCATGTAATAAGCTTGTTATTCAAGATAGAGCAAAGTTTTAACGAACTGAAACACTATTTCTTTGTTAATTCAGTTAGTTCACAGTAGCCTGCTCTTGTAATATGTGTACTTTTAAAATTTTTCAAAATTTGGTGAGCTGATTCTGAGTAACATGGTGAATTCGGATAGTTCACAATGGGCCGCAGTAGTAATAAGTGGACTCTTCAGGATATAGTAAAATTTTCACGAATGAAATCAATATTTCTAGGAGATGTCAGTGATTTCCCAATGGGGCATGCTTGTACGAGTTTGTTTTTCAATATAGAGCAACATTTTAAGGAACAGAATCTAAGTATCATGGTGAATTCAGTAGGTTGCCAATAGGATTCGCATCTAATAAGCTTGTTATTCAATATAGAGCAACGTTTTAACGAACTGAAACACTGTTTCTTTGTGAATTCAGTTAGTTCCCCGTAGCCTGCTCTTGTAATATGTGTACTTTTAAAGATTTATCAAAATTTGGTGAGCCGAATCTGAGTAACATCGTGAATTTGGTTAGTTCCCAATTGTCCGCAATAGTAATAAGTGGACTGCTCGGGATATATAAAAATTTTCACGAATGGAGTCAAAATTTCTAGGCAAATTCACTGAGTTCCCAATGGGACATGCTTGTTTGAGTTTGCTCTTCAATATAGAGCACCATTTTAAGGAACGGAATCTAAGTATCATGGTGATTTCAGTAGGTTCCCAATAGGATTCGCATTTAATAAGCTTTTTATTCAAGATAGAGCAACGTTTTAACGAACTGAAACACTGTTTCTTTGTGAATTCAGTTAGGTCCTAGTAGCCTGCTCTTATAATATGTGTACTTTTAAAGATTTATCAAAATTAGGTGAGCCGAATGTGAGTAACATGGTGAATTTGGTGAGTTCCCAATGGGCCGCAGTAGTAATAAGTGGACTGTTCAGGATATAAAAAGTTTACACGAATGGAATAAAAATTTCTAGGCGATTTCAGTGAGTTCCCAATGGGACATGCTTGTATGAGTTTGCTTTTCAATATAGAGCAACATAAGGAACGGAATCTAATTATCATTGTGAATTCAGTAGGTTCCCAATAGGATTCGCATGTAATAAGCTTGTTATTCAAGATAGAGCTGTTTATACGAACTGAAACACTGTTTCTTTGTGAATTCAGTTAGTTCCCAGTAGCAGGCCCTTGTAATATGGGTACTTTTCTAGATTTATCCAAATTTGGTGAGCCGAATCTGAGTAACATCCTGAATTCGGTTAGTTCCCAATGGGGCGCAGTAGGAATAGGTGGACTCTTCGGGATATAGAAAAATTTTCACGAATGGAATCAAAATTTCTAGGCGACTGCAGTGAGTTCCCAATGGGACATGCTATATAAGTTTGCTTTTCAATTTGAGCAACATTTTAAGGAACGGAATCTAAGTATCATGGTGATTTCAGTAGGTTCCTATTAGGATTCGCATGTAATAACCTTGTTATTCAAGATAGTGCAACGTTTTAACGAACTGAAACAGTGTTTCTTGGGAATTCAGTTAGTTCCCAGTAGCAGGCCCTTCTAATGTGTGTACTTTTAAAGATTTATCAAAATTTTTTGAGCCGAATCTGAGTAACATCGTGAAATCGGTTAGTTACCGGTAGCCTTCTCTTGTAATATGTGTACTTTTAAAGATTTATCAAAATTTGGTGACCCGAATATGAGTAACATAGTGAATTCGTTTAGTTCCGAATAGGCCGCAGTAGTAATAAGTGGACTGTTCGGGATATAGAAAAAGTTTCACGAATGGAATCAAAATTTCTAGTCAAATTCAGTGAGTTTCCAATGGGACATGCTTGTCTGAATTTGCTTTTCAATATAGAGCAAAATTTAAGGAACGGAATCTAAGTATCATGGTGAATTCAGTAGGTTCCCAATAGGATTCGCAGGTAATAAGCATGTTCTTCAAGATAGAGCAACCTTTTAACGAACTGAAACACTGTGTCTTTGTGAATTCAGTTAGTTCCCTGTAGCAGGCCCTTGTAATATGTGTACTTTTAAAGATTAATCAAAATTTGGTGAGCTGAATCTGAGTAACATCGTTTATTCGTTTAGTTCCCAAAGGGCCACAATAGTAATAAGTGGACTGTTCGGGATATAGAAAAATTTTCACGAATGGAATCAAAATTTCTAGGAGATTTCAGTGATTTCCTACTGGGACATGCTTGTATGAGTTTGTTTTTCAATATAGAGAAACATTTTAAGGAACGGAATCTAAGTATCATGGCGAATTCAGTAGGTTCCCAATAGGATTCGCATGTAATAAGCCTTTTATTCAAGATAGAGCAACATTTTAACGAACTGAAACACTGTTTCTTTGTGAATTTGGTTAGTTCCCAGTTGCCTGCTCTTGTAATATGTGTACTTTTAAAGATTTATCAAAATTTGGTTACCCGAATATGAGTAACATAATGAATTCGTTCAGTTCCCAATAGGCCGAAGTAGTCATAAGTGGACTGTTCGGGATACAGAAAAATTTTCACGAATGGAATCAAAATTTCTAGGCGAATTCAGTGATTTCCCAATGGACCATACTTGTATGAGTTTGCTTTTCAATATAGAGCAACATAAGGAACGGAATCTAAGTATCATGGTGAATTCGGTAGGTTCCCAATAGGATTTGCAGGTAATAAGCTTGTTATTCAAGATAGAGCAAGGTTTTAACGAACTGGAAGACTGTTTCTTTGTGAATTCAGTTAGTTCCCAGTAACCTGCTCTTGTAATTTGTGTACGTTTAAAGATTTATCTAAATTTGGTGAGCCGAATCTGAGTAACATCGTGAATTAGGTTAGTTCCCAATGGGCCGCAGTAGTAATAATTGGACTGTTCGGGATATAGAAAATTTTTCATGAATGGAATCAAAATTTCTAGGCGATTTCAGTGAGTTCCCAATGGGACATGCTTGTATGAGTTTGCTTTTCAATATAGAGCAACATTTTAAGGAACCGAATCTAAGTATAATGGTGAATTCAGTAGGTTCCCAATAGGATTCGCCTTTAATATATTGTTAATCAAGATAGAACAACGTTTTAACAAACTGAAACACTGTTTCTTTGTGAATTCAGTTAGTTCCAGTAGCAGGCTCTTTTAATATGTATACTTCTAAAGATTTATCAAAATTTGGTGAGCCGAATCTGAGTAACATGGTGAATTCGGTTATTTCCCAATAGACTGCAGTAGTAATAAGTGGACTGTTCAGGATATAGAAAAATTTTCACGAATGGAATCAAAATTTCTAGGCGAATTCAGAGAGTTCCCAATGGGACATGCTTGTATGAGTTAGCTTTTCTATATAGAGCAACATTTTAAGGAACGGAATCGAAGTATCATGGTGAAAGCTGTAGGTTCCCAATTTGATTCACTTGTAATTAGCTTGTTATTCAAGATAGAGCAACGTTTTAACGCACTGAAACACTGTTCCTTTGTGAATTCTTAGTACTCAGTAGCGTGCTCTTGTAATATGTGTACTTTTAAAGATTTATCTAAATTTGGTGAGCCGAATCTGAGTAACATCGTGAATTAGGTTAGTTCCCAATGGGCCGCAGTAGTAATAATTGGACTGTTCGGGATATAGAAAAATTTTCACGAATGGAATCAAAATTTCTAGGCGAATTCAGTGATTTCCCAATGGGACATGCTTGTATGAGTTTCCTTTTCAATATAGAGCAACATTTTAAAGAACGCAATCTAAGTATCATGGTGAATTCGGTAGGTTCCCAGTAGGATTCGCATGTAAAAAGCTTGTTATTCAAGATAGAGCAACGTTTTATCGAACTGAAACACTGTTACTTTTGAATTCTGTTAGTCCCACTAGCAGGCCCTTGTAATGTGTGTACTTTTAAAGATGTATCAAAATTTGGTGAGCTGAATCCGAGTACATGGTGAATTCGGTTAGTTCCCAATGGGCCGGAGTAGTAATAAGTGGACTGTTCGGGATCTAGAAAAATTTTCACGAATGGAATCAAAATTTCTCGGCGAATTCAGTGAGTTCCTAATGGGACATGCTTGTATGAGTTTGCTTTTCAATATAGAGCAACATTTTAAAGAAAGGAATCTAAGTATAATGGTGAATTCAGTAGGTTCCCAATAGGATTCGCATGTAATAAGCTTGTTATTCAAGATAGAGCAAAGTTTTAACGAACTGAAACACTGTTTCTTTGTGAATTCAGTTAGTTCCCTGTAGCCTGCTCTTGTAATACGTGTACTTTTAAAGATTTATCAAAATTTGGTGAGCCGAATCTGAGTAACATGGTGAACTTGGTTAGTTCCCATTATGCCGCAGTAGTAATAAGTGGACTGTTCAGGATATAGAATATTTTCAGGAATGGAATCAAAATTTCTAGGAGAATTCAGTGATTTCCCAATTGGACATGCTTGTATGAGTTTGCTTTTCAATATAGAGCACCAGTTTAAGGAACGGAAACTAAGTATCATGGTGAATTCAGTAGGTTCCCAACAGCATTCGCATGTAATAAGCTTGTTATTCAAGATAGAGCAACGTTTTAATGAACTGATACTCTATTTCTTTGTGAATTCAGTTAGTTCCCAGTAGCCTGCTCTTGTAATATGTGTACTTTTAAAGATTTATCAAAATTTGGTGGGGTTGGGAATTTAGCTCAGCGGTAGAGCACTTGCCTAGCAAGCGCAAGGCCCTGGGTTCGGTCCCCAGCTCCGAAAAAAAGAAAAGGAAAGAAAAACTTAAAAAAAAATTTGGTGAGCCGAATCTGAGTAACATCGTGAATTTGGTTAGGTCCCAATGGTCCGCAGTAGTAATAAGTGGACTGTTCGGGATATAGAAAAATTTTCACGAATGGAATCAAAATTTCTAGGCGAGTTCAGTGAGTTCCCAACGGGACATGCTTGTATGAGTTTGCATTTCAATTCAGAGCAACATTTTAAGGAACGGAATCTAAGTATCATGGTGAATTCAGTAGGTTCCCAATAGGATTTGAATGTAACAAACTTGTTATTCAAGATAGAGCAACGTTTTAACGAACTCAAACACTGTTTCTTGTGAATTCAGTTAGATCCTAGGAGCCTGCTCTTGTAATATGTGTACTTTAAATATTTATCAAAATTTGGTGAGCCGAATCTGAGTAACATCGTGAATTTGGTTAGGTTCCAATGGTCCGCAGTAGTAATAAGGGGACTGTTCGGGATATAGAAAAATTTTCACGAATGGAATCAAAATTTCTAGGCGAATTCAGTGATTTCCCAATGGGACATGCTTGTATGAGATTGCTTTTCAATATCGAGCAAAATTTTTTTTTGGGGGGGTTTTCCGACCGAAGTCAGAAAACCTACTATAAAAATTCTAAAAGAGCTGTAATACTTTCGAGCAACATTTTAAGGAACGGAATCTACGTATCATGGTGATTTCAGTAGGTTCCTAATAGGAATCTCATGTAATAAGCTTGTTATTCAAGATAGAGCAAAGTTTTAACGAACTGAAACACTATTTCTTTGTTAATTCAGTTAGTTCACAGTAGCCTGCTCTTGTAATATGTGTACTTTTAAAATTTTTCAAAATTTGGTGAGCTGATTCTGAGTAACATGGTGAATTCGGATAGTTCACAATGGGCCGCAGTAGTAATAAGTGGACTCTTCAGGATATAGTAAAATTTTCACGAATGAAATCAATATTTCTAGGAGATGTCAGTGATTTCCCAATGGGGCATGCTTGTACGAGTTTGTTTTTCAATATAGAGCAACATTTTAAGGAACAGAATCTAAGTATCATGGTGAATTCAGTAGGTTGCCAATAGGATTCGCATCTAATAAGCTTGTTATTCAATATAGAGCAACGTTTTAACGAACTGAAACACTGTTTCTTTGTGAATTCAGTTAGTTCCCCGTAGCCTGCTCTTGTAATATGTGTACTTTTAAAGATTTATCAAAATTTGGTGAGCCGAATCTGAGTAACATCGTGAATTTGGTTAGTTCCCAATTGTCCGCAATAGTAATAAGTGGACTGCTCGGGATATATAAAAATTTTCACGAATGGAGTCAAAATTTCTAGGCAAATTCACTGAGTTCCCAATGGGACATGCTTGTTTGAGTTTGCTCTTCAATATAGAGCACCATTTTAAGGAACGGAATCTAAGTATCATGGTGATTTCAGTAGGTTCCCAATAGGATTCGCATTTAATAAGCTTTTTATTCAAGATAGAGCAACGTTTTAACGAACTGAAACACTGTTTCTTTGTGAATTCAGTTAGGTCCTAGTAGCCTGCTCTTATAATATGTGTACTTTTAAAGATTTATCAAAATTAGGTGAGCCGAATGTGAGTAACATGGTGAATTTGGTGAGTTCCCAATGGGCCGCAGTAGTAATAAGTGGACTGTTCAGGATATAAAAAGTTTACACGAATGGAATAAAAATTTCTAGGCGATTTCAGTGAGTTCCCAATGGGACATGCTTGTATGAGTTTGCTTTTTAATATAGAGCAACATTTTAAGGAACATAATCTACGTATCATGGTGATTTCAGTAGTTTCCCAATATGATTCGCATGTAATAAGATTGTTATACAAGATAGAGCAAAGTTTTAACGAACTGAATCACTGTTTCTTCGTGAATTCAGTTAGTTCCCAGTAGCCTGGTCTTGTAATATGTGTACTTTTAAAGATTTATCAAAATTAGGTGAGCCGAATGTGAGTAACATGGTGAATTTGGTGAGTTCCCAATGGGCCGCAGTAGTAATAAGTGGACTGTTCAGGATATAGAAAAATTTTCACGAATGGAATCAAAATTTGTAAGAGAATTCAGTGATTTCCCTATTGGACATGCTTGTATGAGTTTGCTTTTCAATATAGAGCAACATTTTAAGGAACGGAAACTAAGTATCATGATGAATTCAGTAGGTTCCCAACAGCATTCGCATGTAATAAGCTTGTTATTCAAGATAGAGCAACGTTTTAACGAACTGATACTCTGTTACTTTGTGAATTCAGTTAGTTCCCAGTAGCCTGCTCTTGTAATATGTGTACTTTTAAAGATTCATCAAAATTTGGTGAGCCGAATCTGAGTAACATCGTGAATTTGGTTAGGTCCCAATGGTCCGCAGTAGTAATAAGTGGACCGTTCGGGATATAGAAAAATTTTCACGAATGGAATCAAAAATTCTAGGCGAGTTCAGTGAGTTCCCAACGGGACAAGCTTGTATGAGTTTGCATTTCAATTCAGAGCAACATTTTAAGGAACGGAATCTAAGTATCATGGTGAATTCAGTGGGTTCCCAATAGGATTCGAATGTAATAAACTTGTTATTCAAGATAGAGCAACGTTTTATCGAACTGAAACACTGTTTCTTTGTGAATTCAGTTAGTTGACAGTAGCCTGCTCTTGTAAAATATGTACTTGAAAAGATTTATCAAAATTTGGTGAGCCGAATCTGAGTAACATCGTGAATTTTGTTAGTTCCCAATGATCCGCAGTAGTAATAAGTGGACTGTTTGGGATATAGAAAATTTTTCATGATGGAGTAAAATTTCTAAGCGAATACAGTGAGTTCCCAATGGGACATACTTGTATGAGTTTGCTCGTCAATATAGAGCAACATTTTAAGGAACAGAATCTAAGTATCATGGTGAATTCAGTAGGTTCCATATAGGATTCGCATGTAATAAGCTCGTTATTCAAGATAGAGCAACGTTTTCACGAAATGAAACACTGATCTTTGTGAATTCAGTTAGTTCCCAGTAGCCTGCTCTTGTAATATGTGTACTTTTAAAGATTTATCAAAATTTGCTGAGCCGAATCTGAGTAACATCGTGAAATTGGGTAGTTCCCAATGGTCCTCAGTAGTAATAAGTGGACTGTTCGGGATATAGAAAAATTTTCACGAATGGAATCAATTTTCTAGGCGAATTCAGTGAGTTCCTAATGGGGCATGCTTGTATGCGTTTGCTTTTCAATATAGAGCAATATTTTACGGAACGGAATCTACGTATCATGGTGATTTCATTAGGTTCGCAATAGGATTCGCATGTAATGAGCTTGTTATTCAAGTTTGAGCAACGTTTTAACGAACTGAAACACTGTTTCTTTGTGAATTCAGTTAGTTCCCTGTAGCCTGCTCTTTTAATATGTATACTTTTAAAGATTTATCAAAATTTGGTGAGCCAAATCTGAGTAACATGGTGAATTCGGTTAGTTTCCAATGGTCCGCAGTAGTAATAAGAGGACTGTTCAGGATATAGAAAAATTTTCACGAATGGAATCAAAATTTCTAGGAGATTTCAGTGATTTCCCAATGTGACATGCTTATATGAGTTTGCTTTTCAATATAGAGCAACATTTTAAGGAACGGAATCCAAGTATCATGGTGAATTCACTAGGTTTCCAATAGGATTCGCATCTAATAAGCTTGTTATTCAAGAAAGAGTAACGTTTTAACAAACTGAAACACTGTTTCTTTGTGAATTCAGTTAGTTGACAGTAGCCTGCTCTTGTAAAATGTGTACTTTTAAAGATTTATCAAAATTTGGTGAGCTGAATCTGAGTAACATGGTGAATTCGGTTAGTTCCCAATAGGCCGCAGGAGTAATAAGTGGACTATTCAGGATATAGAAAAATTTTCACGAATGGAATCAAAATTTCTAGGCGAATTCAGTGATTTCCCAATGTGACATGCTTATATGAGTTGGCTTTTCAATTTAGAGCAACATTTTAAGGAACAGAATCTAAGTATCATGGTGAATTCAATAGGTTCCCAATAGGATTCGCATGTAATAAGGTTGTAATTCAAGATAGAGCAACGTTTTAACGAACTGTAACACTGTATCTTTGTGAATTCAGTTAGTTCCCAGAGGACTGCTCTTGTAATATGTGTACTTTTAAAGATTTATCAAAATTTGTTGAGCTTAATCTGAGTAATATGGTGAATTCGGTTAGTTCCCAATAGGCCGCAGTAGTAATAAGTGGACTGTTCGGGATATATAAAAATTTTCACGATTGGATTCAAAATTTCTCAGCGAATTCAGTGATTTCCCAATGGGACATGCTTGTATGAGTTTGCCGTTCAATATAGAGAAACATTTTAAGGAACGGAATCTACGTATCAGGGTGAATTCAGTAGGTTCCCAATAGGATTCGCATGTAATAAGGTTGTAATTCAAGATAGAGCAACGTTTTAACGAACTGTAACACTGTTTCTTTGTGAATTCAGTTAGTTCCCAGAGGACTGCTCTTGTAATATGTGTACTTTTAAAGATTTATCAAAATTTGTTGAGCCGAATCTGAGTAACATCGTGAATTTGGTTAGTTCCCAATGGTCCGCAGTAGTAATATGTGGACTGCTCAGGATATAGAAAAATTTTCACGAATGGAATCATAATTTCTAGGAGTATTCAATGATTTCCCAATGAGCCATGCTTGTATGAGTTTGTTTTTCAATATAGAGCAACATTTTAAGGAACGGAATCTAAGTATCATGGTGAATTCAGTCGTTTCCCAATAGGATTCGCATGTAATAAGCTAGTTATTCAAGATAGAGCAACGTTTTCACGAAATGAAACACTGATCTTTGTGAATTCAGTTAGTTCCCAGTAGCCTGCTCTTGTAATATGTGTACTTTTAAAGATTTATCAAAATTTGCTGAGCCGAATCTGAGTAACATCGTGAAATTGGTTAGTTCCCAATGTTCCTCAGTAGTAATAAGTGGACAGTTCGGGATATAGAAAAATTTTCACGAATGGAATCAAAATTTCTAGGCGAATTCAGTGAGTTCCTAATGGGGCATGCTTGTATGAGTTTGCTTTTCAATATAGAGCAACATTTTAAGGAACGGAATCTACGTATCATGGTGATTTCATTAGGTTCGCAATAGGATTCGCACGTAATAAGCTTGTTTTTCAAGTTTGAGCAAAGTTTTAACGAACTGAAACACTGTTTCTTTGTGAATTCAGTTAGTTCCCAGTAGCCTGCTCTTGTAATATGTATACTTTTAAAGATTTATCAAAATTTGGTGAGCCGAATCAGAGTAACATGGTGAATTCGGTTAGTTCCTAATGGTCCGCAGTAGTAATAAGAGGACTGTTCAGGATATAGAAAAATTTTCACGAATGGAATCAAAATTTCTAGGAGATTTCAGTGATTTCCCAATGTGACATGCTTATATGAGTTTGCTTTTCAATATAGAGCAACATTTTAAGGAACGGAATCCAAGTATCTTGGTGAATTCACTAGGTTCCCAATAGGATTCGCATGTAATAAGCTTGTTATTCAAGAAGGAGCAACGTTTTAACAAACTGAAACACTGTTTCTTTGTGAATTCAGTTAGTTGACAGTAGCCTGCTCTTGTAAAATGTGTACTTTTAAAGATTTATCAAAATTTGTTGAGCTTAATCTGAATAACATGGTGAATTCGGTTAGTTGCCAATAGGCCGCATAGTAATAAGTGGACTCTTCGGGATATAGAAAAATTTTCACGAATGGAATCAAAATTTCTAGGAGATTTCAGTGATTTCCCACTGAGACATGCTTGTATGAGTTTGTTTTTCAATATAGAGCAATATTTTAAAGAACGGAATCTAAGTATCATGGTGAATTCAGTAGGTTCCCCATAGGATTCGCATATACTAAGCTTGTTATTCAAGATAGAGCAAAGTTTTAACGAACTGAAACACTGTTTCTTTGTTAATTCAGTTAGTTCCCAGTACCCTGCTCTTGTAATACGTGTACTTTTAAAGATTTATCAAAATTTGGTGAGCCGAATCTGAGTAACATGGTGAATTTGGTTAGTTCCCAATTGTCTGCAGTAGTAATAAGTGGACTGTTCGGGATATAGAAAAAATTTCATGATTGAATCAAAATATCTAAGCGAATTCAGTGTGTTCCCAATGGGACATGCCTGTATGAGTTTGTTTTGCAATATAGAGCAACATTTTAAGGAACGGAATCTAAGTATCATGGTGAATTCAGTAGGTTCCCAATAGCATTCGCATCTAATAAGCTTGTTATTCAAGATAGAGCAACATTTTACCAACTGAAACTCTGTTTCTTTGTGAATTCAGTTAGTTGTCAGTAGCCTGCTCTTGTAAAATGTGTACTTTTAAAGATTTATCAAAATTTGGTGAGCTGAATCTGAGTAACATGGTGAATTCGGTTAGATCAGAAAAGGCCGCAGTAGTAATAGGTGGACTGTTCGGGATATAGAAAAATTTTTACGAATGGAATCCAAATTTCTAGGCGAATTCAGTGATTTTCCAATGTGACATGCTTATATGAGTTTGCTTTTCAATATAGAGCAACATTTTAAGGAACAGAATCTAAGTTCCATGGTGAATTCAGTAGGTTCCCAATAGGAGTCGCATGTAATAAGCTCGTTATTCAAGATAGAGCAACGATTTAACTTACTGAAACACTGTCTCTTTGTGAATTCAGAGAGTTCCCAGTAGCCTGCTCCTGTTATATGTGTACTTTTAAAGATTTAGCAAAAATTGGTGAGCCGAATCTGAGTAACATGGTGAATTCGGTTAGTTCCCAATGGGCCGCAGTAGTAATAAGTGGACTGTTCGGGATATAGAAAAATTTTCACGCATGGAATCAAAATTTCTAGGAGATTTCAGTGATTTCCCAATGAGACATGCTTTTATGAGTTTGTTTTTCAATATAGAGCAACATATTAAGGAACAGAATATAAGTTCCATGGTGAATTCAGTAGGTTCCCAATAGGATTCGCATGTAATAAGCTCGTTATTCAAGATAGAGCAACGTTTTAACGAACTGAAACACTGTTTCTTTGTGAATTCAGTTAGTTCCCAGTAGCCTGCTCTTGTAAAATGTGTACTTTTAAAGACTTATCAAAATTTGTTGAGCTTAATCTGAGTAACATGGTGAATTCGGTTAGTTCCCAATAGGCCGCAGTAGTAATAAGTGGACTGTTCGGGATATAGAAAAATTTTCACGAATGGAATCAAAATTTCTAGGCGAATTCAGTGAATTCTCAAAGGGACATGCTTTTATGAGTTTGCTTTTCAATATAGTGCAACATTTTAAAGAACGGAATCTACATATCATGGTGATATCAGTAGATTCCCAATAGGATTCGCACGTATTAAGTTTGTTATTCAAGATAGAGCAACGTTTTAACGAACTGAAACACTGTGTCTTTGTGAATTCAGTTAGTTCCCTGTATCCTGCTCTTGTAATATGTGTACTTTTAAAGATTTATCAAAATTTGGTGAGCCGAATCTGAGTAAAATGATGAATTTGGTTAGTTCCCAATATGCCGCAATAGTAATAAGTGGACTGTTCGGGATATAGAAAAATTTTCACGAATGGAATCAAAATTTCTCGGCGAATTCAGTGATTTCCCAATAGGACATGCTTGTATGAGTTTGCTGTTCAATATAGAGAAACATTTTAAGGAACGGAATCTAAGTATCAGGGTGAATTCAGTAGGTTCCCAATAGGATTCGCATGTAATAAGCTTGTAATTCAAGATAGAGCAACGTTTTAACGAACTGAAACACTGTTTCTTTGTGAATTCAGTTAGTTCCCAGTAGACTGCTCTTGTAAAATGTGTACTTTTAAAGATTTATCAAAATTTGTTGAGCTTAATCTGAGTAACATGGTGAATTCGGTTAGTTCCCAATAGGCCGCAGTAGTAATAAGTGGAATGTTCGGGATATAGAAAAAATTTCACGAATGTAATCAAATTTTCTAGGCGAATCAGTGAGTTCCCAATGGGACATGCTTGTATGAGTTTGCTTTTCAATATAGAACAACATTTTAAGGAACGGAATCTAAGTATCATGGTGAATTCAGTAGGTTCCCAATAGCATTCGCATCTAATAAGCTTGTTATTCAAGATAGAGCAACGTTTTCACGAACTGAAACACTGATCTTTATGAATTCAGTTCGTTCCCAGTAGCCTGTTCTTGTAATATGTGTACTTTTAAAGATTTATCAAAATTTGGTGAGCCGAATCTGAGTAACATCGTGAAATTGGTTAGTTCCCAATGGTCCTCAGTAGTAATAAGTGGACTGTTCGGGATATAGAAAAATTTTCACGAATGGAATCAAAATTTCTAGGCGAATTCAGTGAGTTCCTAATGGGGCATGCTTCTTTGAGTTTGCTTTTCAATATAGAGCAACATTTTAAGGAACGGAATCTACGTACCAGGGTGATTTCATTAGGTTCGCAATAGGATTCGCACGTAATAAGCTTGTTATTCAAGTTTGAGCAACGTTTTAACGAACTGAAACACTGTTTCTTTGTGAATTCAGTTAGTTCCCAGTAGCCTGCTCTTGTAATATGTATACTTTTAAAGATTTATCAAAATTTGGTGAGCCGAATCAGAGTAACATGGTGAATTCGGTTAGTTCCTAATGGTCCGCAGTAGTAATAAGAGGACTGTTCAGGATATAGAAAAATTTTCACGAATGGAATCAAAATTTCTAGGAGATTTCAGTGATTTCCCAATGTGACATGCTTATATGAGTTTGCTTTTCAATATAGAGCAACATTTTAAGGAACGGAATCCAAGTATCTTGGTGAATTCACTAGGTTCCCAATAGGATTCGCATGTAATAAGCTTGTTATTCAAGAAGGAGCAACGTTTTAACAAACTGAAACACTGTTTCTTTGTGAATTCAGTTAGTTGACAGTAGCCTGCTCTTGTAAAATGTGTACTTTTAAAGATTTATCAAAATTTGTTGAGCTTAATCTGAATAACATGGTGAATTCGGTTAGTTGCCAATAGGCCGCATAGTAATAAGTGGACTGTTCAGGATATAGAAAAATTTTCACAAATCGAATCAAAATTTCTAGGAGATTTCAGTGATTTCCCACTGAGACATGCTTGTATGAGTTTGTTTTTCAATATAGAGCAATATTTTAAAGAACGGAATCTAAGTATCATGGTGAATTCAGTAGGTTCCCCATAGGATTCGCATATACTAAGCTTGTTATTCAAGATAGAGCAAAGTTTTAACGAACTGAAACACTGTTTCTTTGTTAATTCAGTTAGTTCACAGTACCCTGCTCTTGTAATACGTGTACTTTTAAAGATTTATCAAAATATGGTGAGCCGAATCTGAGTAACATGGTGAATTTGGTTAGTTCCCAAATGTCTGCAGTAGTAATAAGTGGACTGTTCGGGATATAGAAAAAATTTCATGATTGAATCAAAATATCTAAGCGAATTCAGTGTGTTCCCAATGGGAAATGCCTGTATGAGTTTGTTTTGCAATATAGAGCAACATTTTAAGGAACGGAATCTAAGTATCATGGTGAATTCAGTAGGTTCCCAATAGCATTCGCATCTAATAAGCTTGTTATTCAAGATAGAGCAACATTTTACCAACTGAAACTCTGTTTCTTTGTGAATTCAGTTAGTTGTCAGTAGCCTGCTCTTGTAAAATGTGTACTTTTAAAGATTTATCAAAATTTGGTGAGCTGAATCTGAGTAACATGGTGAATTCGGTTAGATCAGAAAAGGCCGCAGTAGTAATAGGTGGACTGTTCGGGATATAGAAAAAATTTTTACGAATGGAATCCAAATTTCTAGGCGAATTCAGTGATTTTCCAATGTGACATGCTTATATGAGTTTGCTTTTCAATATAGAGCCACATTTTAAGGAACAGAATCTAAGTTCCATGGTGAATTCAGTAGGTTCCCAATAGGATTCGCATGTAATAAGCTCGTTATTCAAGATAGAGCAACGATTTAACTTACTGAAACACTGTCTCTTTGTGAATTCAGAGAGTTCCCAGTAGCCTGCTCTTGTTATATGTGTACTTTTAAAGATTTAGCAAAAATTGGTGAGCCGAATCTGAGTAACATGGTGAATTCGGTTAGTTCCCAATGGGCCGCAGTAGTAATAAGTGGACTGTTCGGGATATAGAAAAATTTTCACGCATGGAATCAAAATTTCTAGGAGATTTCAGTGATTTCCCAATGACACATGCTTTTATGAGTTTGTTTTTCAATATAGAGCAACATTTTAAGGAACAGAATATAAGTTCCATGGTGAATTCAGTAGGTTCCCAATAGGATTCGCATGTAATAAGCTCGTTATTCAAGATAGAGCAACGTTTTAACGAACTGAAACACTGTTTTTTGTGAATTCAGTTAGTTCCCAGTAGCCTGCTCTTGTTATATGTGTACTTTTAAAGATTTATCAAAAATTGGTGAGCCGAATCTGAGTAACATAGTGAATTCGGTTAGTTCCCAATGGGACGCAGTAGTAATAAGTGGACTGTTCGGGATATAGAAAAATTTTCATGAATGGAATCAAAATTTCTAGGAGATTTCAGTGATTTCCCAATGAGACATGCTTTTATGAGTTTGTTTTTCAATATACAGCAACATTTAAGGAACGGAATCTAAGTATCATGGTGAATTCACTAGGTTCCCAATAGGATTCGCATGTAATAAGCTTGTTATTCAAGATAGAGCAACGTTTTAACGAACTGAAACTCTGTTTCTTTGTGAATTCAGTTCGTTCCCAGTAGCCTGCTCTTGTAGTATGTGTACTTTTAAAGATTTATCAAAATTTTGTGAGCCGAATCTGCATAACATTGTCAATTCAGTTAGTTCCCAATGGGCCGAAATAGTAATAAGTGGACTGTTCAGGATATAGAAAATTTTTCACGAATGGAATCAAAATTTCTAGGAGATTTCAATGATTTCCCAATGGGGCATGCTTGTATGAGTTTGTTTTTCAATATAGAGCAACATTTTAAGGAACGGAATCTAAGTATCATGGTGAATTCAGTAGGTTCCCAATAGCATTCGCATCTAATAAGCTTGTTATTCAAGATAGAGCAACGTTTTCACGAACTGAAACACTGTTTCTTTGTTAATTCAGTTAGTTCCCAGTAGCCTGATCTTGTAATATGTGTACTTTTAAAGATTTATCAAAATTTGGTGATCCGAATCTAAGTAACATCGTGAATTTTGTTAGTTCCCAATAGGCCGCAGTAGTAATGAGTGGACTGTTCGGGATATAGAAAAATTTTCACTAATGGAATCAAAATTTCTAGGCGAATTCAGTGACTTCCCAATGGGATATGCTTGTAGGAGTTTGCTTTTCAATATAGAGCAACATTTTAAGGAACGGAATCTACGTATCTTGGTGATTTCATTAGGTTCCCAATAGGATTCACACGTAATAAGCTTGTTATTCAAGATAGAGCAACGTTTTAACGAACTGAGACACTGTCTCTTTCTGAATTCAGTTAGTTCCCAGTAGCCTGCTCTTGTAATATGTGTACTTTTAAAGATTTATCAAAAATTGGTGAGCCCAATCTGAGTAACATGGTGAATTCGGTTAGTTCCCAATAGGCCGTTGTAGTAATATGTGGACAGTTCAGGATATAGAAAATTTTTTACGAATGGAATCAAAATTTCTAGGAGATTTCAGTGATTTCCCAATGGGGCATGCTTGTATGAGTTTGTTTTTCAATATAGAGCAACATTTTAAGGAAAGGAATCTAAGTATCTTGGTGAATTCAGTAGGTTCCCAATAGGATTCGCATGTACTAAGCTTGTTATTCAAGATAGAGCAACGTTTTAACGAACTGAAACACTGTTCCTTTGTTAATTCAGTTAGTTTCCCAGTTCCTGCTCTTGTAATATGTGTACTTTCAAAGATTTATCAAAATTTGGTGAGCCGAATCTCAGTAACATGGTGAATTCGGTTAGTTCCCACTGGGCCGCAGTAGTAATAAGTGGACTGTTCAGGATATAGAAATATTTTCACGAATGGAATCAAAATTTCTAGGAGATTTCATTGATTTCCCAATGGGGCATGCTTGTATGAGTTTGTTTTTCAATATAGAGCAACATTTTAAGGAACGGAATCTCAGTATCATGGTGAATTCAGTAGGTTCCCAATAGGATTCGCATCTAATAAGCTTGTTATTCAAGATAGAGCAACGTTGTAACAAACTGATACACCATTTCGTTGTGAATTCAGTTAGCTGACAGTAGCCTGCTCTTGTAATATGTGTACTTTTAAAGAGTTATCAAAATTTGGTGAGCTGAATCTGAGTAACATCGTGAATTTGGTTAGTTCCCAATGGTCCGCAGTAGTAATAAGTGGACTGTTCGGGATATAGAAAAATTTTCATGAATGGAATCAAAATTTCTAGGCTAATTCAGTGTTTTCCCAATGGGACATGCTTGTATGAGTGTGCTTTTCAATATAGAGCAACATTTTAAGGAACGAAATCTACGTATCATGGTGATTTCATTAGGTTCCCAATAGGATTCGCACGTAATAAGCTTGTTATTCAAGATAGAGCAACGTTTTAACCAACTGAAACACAGTTTCTTAGTAAATTTAGTTATTTCCCAGGAGCCTGCTCTTGTAATATGTGTACTTTTAAAGATTTATCAAAATTTGGTGAGCCGAATCTGAGTAAAAGTGTGAATTTCGTTAGTTCCCACTATGCCGCAGTAGTAATAAGTGGACTGTTCAGGATATAGAAAAATTTTTACGAATGGAATCAAAATTTCTAGGCGAATTCAGTGAGTTCCCAATGTGACATGCTTATATGAGTTTGCGTTTCAAAATAGAGCAACATTTTAAGAAACAGAATCTAAGTATCATGGTGAATTCAGTAGGTTCCCAATAGGATTCGCATGTAATAAGCTCGTTATTCAAGATAGAGCAACGTTTTAACGAACTGAAACACTGTCTCTTTCTGAATTCAGTTAGTTCCCAGTAGCCTGCTCTTGTAATATGTGTAATTTTAAAGATTTACCAAAATTTGGTGAGCCGAATCTGAGTAACATCGTGAATTCGGTTAGTTCCCAATGGTCCGCAGTAGTAATAAGTGGACTGTTCGGGATATAGAAGAATTTTCACAAATGGAATCAAAATTTCTAGGCGAATTCAGTGACTTCCCAATGGGACATGCTTGTATGAGTTTGCTTTTCAATATAGAGCAATATTTTAAGGAACGGAATCTACGTATCATGGTGATTTCAGGAGGTTCCCAATAGGATTCGCACGTAATATGCTTGTTATTCAAGAAAGAGCAACGTTTTAACGAACTGAAACACAGTTTCTTAGTAAATTTAGTTATTTCCCAGTAGCCTGCTCTTGTAATATGTGTACTTTTAAAGATTTATCAAAATTTGGTGAGCTGAATCTGAGTAAAAGTGTGAATTTCGTTAGTTCCCAATATGCCGCAGTAGTAATAAGTGGACTGTTCAGGATATAGAAAAATTTTTACGAATGGAATCAAAATTTCTAGGCGAATTCAGTGAGTTCCCAATGTGACATGCTTATATGAGTTTGCTTTTCAAAATAGAGCAACATTTTAAGGAACAGAATCTAAGTATCATGGTGAATTCAGTAGGTTCCCAATAGGATTCCCATGTAATAAGCTCGTTATTCAAGATAGAGCAACGTTTTACCGAACTGAAACACTGTCTCTTTCTGAATTCAGTTAGTTCCCAGTAGCCTGCTCTTGTAATATGTGTAATTTTAAAGATTTATCAAAATTTGGTGAGCCGAATCTGAGTAACATCGTGAATTCGGTTAGTTCCCAATGGTCCGCAGTAGTAATAAGTGGACTGTTCGGGATATAGAAGAATTTTCATGAATGGAATCAAAATTTCTAGGCGAATTCAGTGACTTCCCAATGGGACATGCTTGTATGAGTTTTCTTTTCAATATAGAGCAACATTTTAAGGAACAGAATCTACGTATCATGGTGATTTCAGTAGGTTCCCATTAGGATTCGCATGTAATAAGCTTGTTATTCAAGATAGAGCAACGTTTCAACGAACTGAAACACTGTTTCTTTGTGAATTCTGTTAGTTGTCAGTAGCCTGCTATTGAAAAATGGGAACTTTTAAAGATTTATCAAAATTTGTGAGCTGAATCTGAGTAACATGGTGAATTCGGTTAGTTCCCAATGGTCCGCAGTAGTAATAAGTGGACTGTTCGGTATATAGAAATATTTTTACGAATGGAATCAAAATTTCAAGGCGAATTCAGTGAGTTCCCAATGGGACATGCTTGTATAAGTTTGCTTTTCAATATAGAGCAACATTTTAAGGAACGGAATCTACGTATCATGGTGATTTCAGTAGGTTCCCAATAGGATTCGCATGTAATAAGCTTGTTATTCAAGATAGAGCAACGTTTTAACGAACTGAAACACTGTTTCTTTGTGAATTCAGTTACTTCCCAATAGCAGGCTCTTGTACTATGTGTACTTTTAAATATTTGTCAAAATTTGGTGAGCCGAATATGAGTAACATGGTGAATTACGTTAGTTCCCAATGGGCCGCAGTAGTAATAAGTGGACTGTTCAGGATATAGAAAAATTTTCACGAATGGAATAAAAATTTCTAGGAGATTTCCGTGATTTCCCAATTTGGCATGCTTGTATGAGTTTGTTTTGCAATATAGAGCAACATTTTAAGGAACGGTATCTAAGTATCATGGTAAATTCAGTAGGTTCCCAATAGCATTCGCATCTAATAAGCTTGTATTTCAAGATAGAGCAACGTTTTAACCAACTCAAACACTGTTTCTTTGTGAATTCAGTTAGTTGCCAGTAGTCTGCTCTTGTAAAATGTGTACTTTTAAATATTTATCAAAATTTGGTTAGCGGAATCTGAGTAACATGGTGAATTCGGTTAGTTCCCAATGGGCCGGAGTCGTCATAGGTGGACTGTTCGGATATAGAAAAATTTTTACGAATGAATCAAAATTTCTAGGCAAATTCAGTGAGTTCCCAATGGGACATGCTTGTATGAGTTTGCTTTTCAATATAGAGCAACATTTTAAGGAACGGAATCTACGTATCATCGTGATTTCAGTAGGTTCCGAATAGGATTCGCATGTAATGAGCTTGTTATTCAAGATAGAGCAAAGTTTTAACGAACTGAAACACTGTTTCTTTGTGAATTCAGTTAGTTCCTAGTAGCCTGCTCCTGAAATATGTGTACTTTTAAATATTTTTCAAAATTTGGTGAGCCAAAACTGAGTAACATGTTGAATTCGGTTAGTTCCCAATGGGTCGCAGTAGTAATAAGTGGACTGTTCAGGAAATAGAAAAATTTTCACGAATGGAATCAAAATTTCTAGGAGATTTCAGTGATTTCCCAATGGGGCATGCTTGTCTGAGTTTGTTTTTCAATATAGAGCAACATTTTAAGGAATGGAATCTAAGTATCATGGTGAATTCAGTAGGTTCCCAATAGGATTCGCATGTAATAAGCTCGTTATTCAAGATAGAGCAACGTTTTAACGAACTGAAACACTGTTTTTTGTGAATTCAGTTAGTTCCCAGTAGCCTGCTCTTGTTATATGTGTACTTTTAAAGATTTATCAAAAATTGGTGAGCCGAATCTGAGTAACATAGTGAATTCGGTTAGTTCCCAATGGGACGCAGTAGTAATAAGTGGACTGTTCGGGATGTAGAAAAATTTTCATGAATGGAATCAAAATTTCTAGGAGATTTCAGTGATTTCCCAATGAGACATGCTTTTATGAGTTTGTTTTTCAATATACAGCAACATTTAAGGAACGGAATCTAAGTATCATGGTGAATTCACTAGGTTCCCAATAGGATTCGCATGTAATAAGCTTGTTATTCAAGATAGAGCAACGTTTTAACGAACTGAAACTCTGTTTCTTTGTGAATTCAGTTCGTTCCCAGTAGCCTGCTCTTGTAGTATGTGTACTTTTAAAGATTTATCAAAATTTTGTGAGCCGAATCTGCATAACATTGTCAATTCAGTTAGTTCCCAATGGGCCGAAATAGTAATAAGTGGACTGTTCAGGATATAGAAAATTTTTCACGAATGGAATCAAAATTTCTAGGAGATTTCAATGATTTCCCAATGGGGCATGCTTGTATGAGTTTGTTTTTCAATATAGAGCAACATTTTAAGGAACGGAATCTAAGTATCATGGTGAATTCAGTAGGTTCCCAATAGCATTCGCATCTAATAAGCTTGTTATTCAAGATAGAGCAACGTTTTCACGAACTGAAACACTGTTTCTTTGTTAATTCAGTTAGTTCCCAGTAGCCTGATCTTGTAATATGTGTACTTTTAAAGATTTATCAAAATTTGGTGATCCGAATCTAAGTAACATCGTGAATTTTGTTAGTTCCCAATAGGCCGCAGTAGTAATGAGTGGACTGTTCGGGATATAGAAAAATTTTCACTAATGGAATCAAAATTTCTAGGCGAATTCAGTGACTTCCCAATGGGATATGCTTGTAGGAGTTTGCTTTTCAATATAGAGCAACATTTTAAGGAACGGAATCTACGTATCTTGGTGATTTCATTAGGTTCCCAATAGGATTCACACGTAATAAGCTTGTTATTCAAGATAGAGCAACGTTTTAACGAACTGAGACACTGTCTCTTTCTGAATTCAGTTAGTTCCCAGTAGCCTGCTCTTGTAATATGTGTACTTTTAAAGATTTATCAAAAATTGGTGAGCCCAATCTGAGTAACATGGTGAATTCGGTTAGTTCCCAATAGGCCGTTGTAGTAATATGTGGACAGTTCAGGATATAGAAAATTTTTTACGAATGGAATCAAAATTTCTAGGAGATTTCAGTGATTTCCCAATGGGGCATGCTTGTATGAGTTTGTTTTTCAATATAGAGCAACATTTTAAGGAAAGGAATCTAAGTATCTTGGTGAATTCAGTAGGTTCCCAATAGGATTCGCATGTACTAAGCTTGTTATTCAAGATAGAGCAACGTTTTAACGAACTGAAACACTGTTCCTTTGTTAATTCAGTTAGTTTCCCAGTTCCTGCTCTTGTAATATGTGTACTTTCAAAGATTTATCAAAATTTGGTGAGCCGAATCTCAGTAACATGGTGAATTCGGTTAGTTCCCACTGGGCCGCAGTAGTAATAAGTGGACTGTTCAGGATATAGAAATATTTTCACGAATGGAATCAAAATTTCTAGGAGATTTCATTGATTTCCCAATGGGGCATGCTTGTATGAGTTTGTTTTTCAATATAGAGCAACATTTTAAGGAACGGAATCTCAGTATCATGGTGAATTCAGTAGGTTCCCAATAGGATTCGCATCTAATAAGCTTGTTATTCAAGATAGAGCAACGTTGTAACAAACTGATACACCATTTCGTTGTGAATTCAGTTAGCTGACAGTAGCCTGCTCTTGTAATATGTGTACTTTTAAAGAGTTATCAAAATTTGGTGAGCTGAATCTGAGTAACATCGTGAATTTGGTTAGTTCCCAATGGTCCGCAGTAGTAATAAGTGGACTGTTCGGGATATAGAAAAATTTTCATGAATGGAATCAAAATTTCTAGGCTAATTCAGTGTTTTCCCAATGGGACATGCTTGTATGAGTGTGCTTTTCAATATAGAGCAACATTTTAAGGAACGAAATCTACGTATCATGGTGATTTCATTAGGTTCCCAATAGGATTCGCACGTAATAAGCTTGTTATTCAAGATAGAGCAACGTTTTAACCAACTGAAACACAGTTTCTTAGTAAATTTAGTTATTTCCCAGGAGCCTGCTCTTGTAATATGTGTACTTTTAAAGATTTATCAAAATTTGGTGAGCCGAATCTGAGTAAAAGTGTGAATTTCGTTAGTTCCCACTATGCCGCAGTAGTAATAAGTGGACTGTTCAGGATATAGAAAAATTTTTACGAATGGAATCAAAATTTCTAGGCGAATTCAGTGAGTTCCCAATGTGACATGCTTATATGAGTTTGCGTTTCAAAATAGAGCAACATTTTAAGAAACAGAATCTAAGTATCATGGTGAATTCAGTAGGTTCCCAATAGGATTCGCATGTAATAAGCTCGTTATTCAAGATAGAGCAACGTTTTAACGAACTGAAACACTGTCTCTTTCTGAATTCAGTTAGTTCCCAGTAGCCTGCTCTTGTAATATGTGTAATTTTAAAGATTTACCAAAATTTGGTGAGCCGAATCTGAGTAACATCGTGAATTCGGTTAGTTCCCAATGGTCCGCAGTAGTAATAAGTGGACTGTTCGGGATATAGAAGAATTTTCACAAATGGAATCAAAATTTCTAGGCGAATTCAGTGACTTCCCAATGGGACATGCTTGTATGAGTTTGCTTTTCAATATAGAGCAATATTTTAAGGAACGGAATCTACGTATCATGGTGATTTCAGGAGGTTCCCAATAGGATTCGCACGTAATATGCTTGTTATTCAAGAAAGAGCAACGTTTTAACGAACTGAAACACAGTTTCTTAGTAAATTTAGTTATTTCCCAGTAGCCTGCTCTTGTAATATGTGTACTTTTAAAGATTTATCAAAATTTGGTGAGCTGAATCTGAGTAAAAGGGTGAATTTCGTTAGTTCCCAATATGCCGCAGTAGTAATAAGTGGACTGTTCAGGATATAGAAAAATTTTTACGAATGGAATCAAAATTTCTAGGCGAATTCAGTGAGTTCCCAATGTGACATGCTTATATGAGTTTGCTTTTCAAAATAGAGCAACATTTTAAGGAACAGATTCTAAGTATCATGGTGAATTCAGTAGGTTCCCAATAGGATTCCCATGTAATAAGCTCGTTATTCAAGATAGAGCAACGTTTTACCGAACTGAAACACTGTCTCTTTCTGAATTCAGTTAGTTCCCAGTAGCCTGCTCTTGTAATATGTGTAATTTTAAAGATTTATCAAAATTTGGTGAGCCGAATCTGAGTAACATCGTGAATTCGGTTAGTTCCCAATGGTCCGCAGTAGTAATAAGTGGACTGTTCGGGATATAGAAGAATTTTCATGAATGGAATCAAAATTTCTAGGCGAATTCAGTGACTTCCCAATGGGACATGCTTGTATGAGTTTTCTTTTCAATATAGAGCAACATTTTAAGGAACAGAATCTACGTATCATGGTGATTTCAGTAGGTTCCCATTAGGATTCGCATGTAATAAGCTTGTTATTCAAGATAGAGCAACGTTTCAACGAACTGAAACACTGTTTCTTTGTGAATTCTGTTAGTTGTCAGTAGCCTGATATTGAAAAATGGGAACTTTTAAAGATTTATCAAAATTTGTGAGCTGAATCTGAGTAACATGGTGAATTCGGTTAGTTCCCAATGGTCCGCAGTAGTAATAAGTGGACTGTTCGGTATATAGAAATATTTTTACGAATGGAATCAAAATTTCAAGGCGAATTCAGTGAGTTCCCAATGGGACATGCTTGTATAAGTTTGCTTTTCAATATAGAGCAACATTTTAAGGAACGGAATCTACGTATCATGGTGATTTCAGTAGGTTCCCAATAGGATTCGCATGTAATAAGCTTGTTATTCAAGATAGAGCAACGTTTTAACGAACTGAAACACTGTTTCTTTGTGAATTCAGTTACTTCCCAATAGCAGGCTCTTGTACTATGTGTACTTTTAAATATTTGTCAAAATTTGGTGAGCCGAATATGAGTAACATGGTGAATTACGTTAGTTCCCAATGGGCCGCAGTAGTAATAAGTGGACTGTTCAGGATATAGAAAAATTTTCACGAATGGAATAAAAATTTCTAGGAGATTTCCGTGATTTCCCAATTTGGCATGCTTGTATGAGTTTGTTTTGCAATATAGAGCAACATTTTAAGGAACGGTATCTAAGTATCATGGTAAATTCAGTAGGTTCCCAATAGCATTCGCATCTAATAAGCTTGTATTTCAAGATAGAGCAACGTTTTAACCAACTCAAACACTGTTTCTTTGTGAATTCAGTTAGTTGCCAGTAGTCTGCTCTTGTAAAATGTGTACTTTTAAATATTTATCAAAATTTGGTTAGCGGAATCTGAGTAACATGGTGAATTCGGTTAGTTCCCAATGGGCCGGAGTCGTCATAGGTGGACTGTTCGGATATAGAAAAATTTTTACGAATGAATCAAAATTTCTAGGCAAATTCAGTGAGTTCCCAATGGGACATGCTTGTATGAGTTTGCTTTTCAATATAGAGCAACATTTTAAGGAACGGAATCTACGTATCATCGTGATTTCAGTAGGTTCCGAATAGGATTCGCATGTAATGAGCTTGTTATTCAAGATAGAGCAAAGTTTTAACGAACTGAAACACTGTTTCTTTGTGAATTCAGTTAGTTCCTAGTAGCCTGCTCCTGAAATATGTGTACTTTTAAATATTTTTCAAAATTTGGTGAGCCAAAACTGAGTAACATGTTGAATTCGGTTAGTTCCCAATGGGTCGCAGTAGTAATAAGTGGACTGTTCAGGAAATAGAAAAATTTTCACGAATGGAATCAAAATTTCTAGGAGATTTCAGTGATTTCCCAATGGGGCATGCTTGTCTGAGTTTGTTTTTCAATATAGAGCAACATTTTAAGGAATGGAATCTAAGTATCATGGTGAATTCAGTAGGTTCCCAATAGGATTCGCATGTAATAAGCTTGTTATTCAAGATAGAGCAAGGTTTTAACCAACTAAAACACTGTTTCTTTGTGAATTCAATTAGGTGACAGTAGCCTGCTTTTGTAAAATGTGTACTTTTAAAGATTTATCAAAATTTGGTGAGCTGAATCTGAGTAACATGGTGAATTCGGTTAGATCCCAATAGGCCGCAGTAGTAATAAGAGGACTGTTCGGGATATGGAAAAATTTTCACGATGGAATCAAAATTTCTAGGCAAATTCAGTGATTTCCCAATGGGACATGCTTATATGAGTTTACTTTTCAATATAGAGCAACATTTTAAGGAACAGAATCTAAGTATCATGGTGAATTCAGTAGGTTCCCAATAGGATTCACATGTAATAAGCTCGTTTTCAAGATAGAGCAACGTTTTCACGAAATGAAACACTGTTTCTTTGTGAATTCAGTTAGTTGTCAGTAGCCTGCTCTTGTAATATGTGTACTTTTAAAGATTTAATAAAATTTGGTGAGCCGAATCTGAGTAACATCGTGAATTTGGTTAGTACGCTATGGTCCGCAGTAGTAATAAGAGGACTGTTCGCGATATAGAAAAATTTTCACGAATGGAATCAAAATATCTAGGCGAATTCAGTGAGTTCCCAATGTGACATGCTTGTATGAGTTTGCTTTTCAATATAGAGCAACATTTTAAGGAATGGAATGTAACTATCATTGTTATTTCAGTAGGTTCCCAATAGGATTCGCATGTAAAAAGCGTGTCATTCAAGATAGAGCAACGTTTTAACGAACTGAAACACTGTTTCTTTATGAATTCAGTTAGTTCCCAGTAGCCTGCTCTTGTAATATGTGTACTTTTAAAGATTTATCAATTTTGGTGAGCCGAATCTGAATAACATCGTGAATTTGGTTAGTTCCCAATGGTCCGCAGAAGTAATAAGTGGACTTTTCGGGATACAGAAAAATTTTTACCAATGGAATCAAAATTTCTAGGCTAATTCAGTGAGTTGCCTATGGGACATGCTTGTATGAGTTTGCTTTTCAATATAGAGCAACATTTTAAGGATCGGAATCTACGTATCATGGTGATTTCTGCAGGTTCCCAATAGGATTCGCACGTAAGAAGCTAGTTATTCAAGATAGAGCAACGTTTTAACGAACTGAAACACTGTTTCTTTGTGAATTCAGTTAGTTCCCTGTAGCCTGCTCTTGCAATACGTGTACTTTTAAAGATTTATCAAAATTTGGTGAGCCGAATCTGAGTAACATGGTGAATTTGGTTAGTTCCCAATAAGCCGCAGTAGTAATAAGTGGACTGTTCGGGATATAGAAAAATTTTCACGAATGGAATCAAAATTTCTAGGCGAATTCAGTGAGTTCCCATGGGACATGCTTGTATGAGTTTGATTTTCAATATAGAGCAACATTTTAAGGAACGGAATCTAAGTATCATGGTGAATTCAGTAGGTTCCCAATAGGATTCGCATCTAATAAGCTTGTTATTCAAGATAGAGCAACGTTTTCACGAACTGAAACACTGATCTTTGTGAATTCAGTTAGTTCCCAGTAGCCTGCTCTTGTAATATGTGTACTTTTAAAGATTTATCAAAATTTGGTGAGCCGAATCTGAGTAACATCGTGAAATTGGTTAGTTCCCAATGGTCTTCAGTAGTAATAAGTGGACTGTTCGGGATATAGAAAAATTTTCACGAATGGAATCAAAATTTCTAGGCGAATTCAGTGATTTCCCAATGGGGCATGCTTGTATGAGTTTGCTTTTCAATATAGAGCAACATTTTAAGGAACGGAATCTACGTATCAGGGTGATTTCATTAGGTTCGCAATAGGATTCGCACGTAATAAGCTTGTTATTCAAGTTTGAGCAACGTTTTAACGAAATGAAACACTGTTTCTTTGTGAATTCAGTTAGTTCCCAGTAGCCTGCTCTTGTAATATGTATACTTTTAAAGATTTATCAAAATTTGGTGAGCCGAATCAGAGTAACATGGTGAATTCGGTTAGTTCCTAATGGTCCGCAGTAGTAATAAGAGGACTGTTCAGGATATAGAAAAATTTTCACGAATGGAATCAAAATTTCTAGGAGATTTCAGTGATTTCCCAATGTGACATGCTTATATGAGTTTGCTTTTCAATATAGAGCAACATTTTAAGGAACGGAATCTACGTATCATGGTGATTTCAGTAGGTTCCCAATAGGATTCGCATGTAATAAGCTTGTTATTCAAGATAGAGCAACGTTTTCACGAACTGAAACACTGTTTCTTTGTTAATTCAGTTAGTTCCCAGTAGCCTGCTCTTGTAATATGTGTACTTTTAAAGATTTATCAAAATTTGGTGAGCCGAATCTGAGAAATATTGTGAATTTGGTTAGTTCCCTATGGTCCGCAGTAGTAATAAGTGGACTGTTCGAGATATAGAAAAATATTCACGAATGGAATCAAAATTTCTAGGCGAATTCAGTGAGTTCCCAATGGGACATGCTTGTATGAGTTTGCTTTTCAATATAGAGCAACATTTTAAGGAATGGTATCTAAGTATCATGGTGAATTCAGTAGGTTCCCAATAGGATTCGCATGTACTAAGCTTGTTATTCAAGATAGAGCAACGTTTTAACGAACTGAAACACTGTTTCTTTGTTAATTCAGTTAGTTCCCAGTAGCCTGCTCTTGTAATATGTGTACTTTTAAAGATTTATCAAAAATTGGTGAGCCCAATCTGAGTAACATGGTGAATTCGGTTAGTTCCCAAAAGACCGTTGTAGTAATATGTGGACTGTTCAGGATATAGAAAAATTTTCACGAATGGAATCAAAATTTCTAGGAGATTTCAGTGATTTCCCAATGGGGCATGCTTGTATAAGTTTGCTTTTCAATATAGAGCAACATTTTAAGGAAAGGAATCTAAGTATCTTGGTGAATTCAGTAGGTTCCCAATAGGATTCGCATGTACTAAGCTTGTTATTAAAGATAGAGCAACGTTTTAACGAACTGAAACACTGTTCCTTTGTTAATTCAGTTAGTTTCCCAGTAGCCTGCTCTTGTAATATGTGTACTTTCAAAGATTTATCAAAATTTGGTGAGCCGAATCTCAGTAACATGGTGAATTCGGTTAGTTCCCACTGGGCCGCAGTAGTAATAAGTGGACTGTTCAGGATATAGAAATATTTTCACGAATGGAATCAAAATTTCTAGGAGATTTCATTGATTTCCCAATGGGGCATGCTTGTATGAGTTTGTTTTTCAATATAGAGCAACATTTTAAGGAACGGAATCTCAGTATCATGGTGATTCAGTAGGTTCCCAATAGGATTCGCATCTAATAAGCTTGTTATTCAAGATAGAGCAACGTTGTAACAAACTGATACACCATTTCGTTGTGAATTCAGTTAGCTGACAGTAGCCTGCTCTTGTAATATGAGTACTTTTAAAGAGTTATCAAAATTTGGTGAGCTGAATCTGAGTAACATCGTGATTTTGGTTAGTTCCCAATGGTCCGCAGTAGTAATAAGTGGACTGTTCGGGATATAGAAAAATTTTCATGAATGGAATCAAAATTTCTAGGCTAATTCAGTGTGTTCCCAATGGGACATGCTTGTATGAGTGTGCTTTTCAATATAGAGCAACATTTTAAGGAACGAAATCTACGTATCATGGTGATTTCATTAGGTTCCCAATAGGATTCGCACGTAATAAGCTTGTTATTCAAGATAGAGCAACGTTTTAACCAACTGAAACACAGTTTCTTAGTAAATTTAGTTATTTCCCAGGAGCATGCTCTTGTAGTATGTGTACTTTTAAAGATTTATCAAAATTTGGTGAGCCGAATCTGAGTAAAAGGGTGAATTTCGTTAGTTCCCAATATGCCGCAGTAGTAATAAGTGGACTGTTCAGGATATAGAAAAATTTTTACGAATGGAATCAAAATTTCTAGGCGAATTCAGTGAGTTCCCAATGTGACATGCTTATATGAGTTTGCTTTTCAAAATAGAGCAACATTTTAAGGAACAGAATCTAAGTATCATGGTGAATTCACTAGGTTCCCAATAGGATTCGCATGTAATAAGCTCGTTATTCAAGAAAGAGCAACGTTTTAACGAACTGAAACACTGTCTCTTTCTGAATTCAGTTAGTTCCCAGTAGCCTGCTCTTGTAATATGTGTAATTTTAAAGATTTATCAAAATTTGTTGAGCCGAATCTGAGTAAAATCATGAATTCGGTTAGTTCCCAATGGTCCGCAGTAGTAATAAGTGGACTGTTCGGGATATAGAAGAATTTTCACGAATGGAATCAAAATTTCTAGGCGAATTCAGTGACTTCCCAATGGGACATGCTTGTATGAGTTTGCTTTTCAATATAGAGCAATATTTTAAGGAACGGAATGTACGTATCATGGTGATTTCAGGAGGATCCCAATAGGATTCGCACGTAATAAGCTTGTTATTCAAGATAGAGCAACGTTTTAACGAACTGAAACACAGTTTCTTTGTAAATTTAGTTATTTCCCAGTAGCCTGCTCTTGTAATATGTGTACTTTTAAAGATTTATCAAAATTTGGTGAGCCGAATCTGAGTAAAAGGGTGAATTTCGTTAGTTCCCAATATGCCGCAGTAGTAATAAGTGGGCTGTTCAGGATATAGAAAAATTTTTACGAATGGAATAAAAATTTCTAGGCGAATTCAGTGATTTTCCAAAGTGACATGCTTATATGAGTTTGCTTTTCAAAATAGAGCAACATTTTAAGGAACAGAATCTAAGTATCATGGTGAATTCAGTAGGTTCCCAATAGGATTCGCATGTAATAAGCTCGTTATTCAAGATAGAGCAAAGTTTTAAAGAACTGAAACACTGTCTCTTTCTGAATTCAGTTAGTTCCCAGTAGCCTGCTCTTGTAATATGTGTAATTTTAAACATTTATCAAAATTTGTTGAGCCGAATCTGAGTAAAATCATGAATTCGGTTAGTTCCCAATGGTCCGCAGTAGTAATAAGTGGACTGTTCGGGATATAGAAGAATTTTCACGAATGGAATCAAAATTTCTAGGCGAATTCAGTGACTTCCCAATGGGACATGCTTGTATGAGTTTGCTTTTCAATATAGAGCAACATTTTAAGGAATGGTATCTAAGTATCATGGTGAATTCAGTAGGTTCCCAATAGGATTCGCATGTACTAAGCTTGTTATTCAAGATAGAGCAACGTTTTAACGAACTGAAACACTGTTTCTTTGTTAATTCCGTTAGTTCCCAGTAGCCTGCTCTTGTAATATGTGTACTTTTAAAGATTTATCAAAAATTGGTGAGCCCAATCTGAGTAACTTGGTGAATTCGGTTAGTTCCCAAAAGACCGTTGTAGTAATATGTGGACTGTTCAGGATATAGAAAAATTTTCACGAATGGAATCAAAATTTCTAGGAGATTTCAGTGATTTCCCAATGGGGCATGCTTGTATGAGTTTGTTTTTCAATATAGAGCAACATTTTAAGGAAAGGAATCTAAGTATCTTGGTGAATTCAGTAGGTTCCCAATAGGATTCGCATGTACTAAGCTTGTTATTCAAGATAGAGCAACGTTTTAACGAACTGAAACACTGTTCCTTTGTTAATTCAGTTAGTTTCCCAGTAGCCTGCTCTTGTAATATGTGTACTTTCAAAGATTTATCAAAATTTGGTGAGCCGAATCTCAGTAACATGGTGAATTCGGTTAGTTCCCACTGGGCCGCAGTAGTAATAAGTGGACTGTTCAGGATATAGAAATATTTTCACGAATGGAATCAAAATTTCTAGGAGATTTCATTGATTTCCCAATGGGGCATGCTTGTATGAGTTTGTTTTTCAATATAGAGCAACATTTTAAGGAACGGAATCTCAGTATCATGGTGATTCAGTAGGTTCCCAATAGGATTCGCATCTAATAAGCTTGTTATTCAAGATAGAGCAACGTTGTAACAAACTGATACACCATTTCGTTGTGAATTCAGTTAGCTGACAGTAGCCTGCTCTTGTAATATGTGTACTTTTAAAGAGTTATCAAAATTTGGTGAGCTGAATCTGAGTAACATCGTGATTTTGGTTAGTTCCCAATGGTCCGCAGTAGTAATAAGTGGACTGTTCGGGATATAGAAAAATTTTCATGAATGGAATCAAAATTTCTAGGCTAATTCAGTGTGTTCCCAATGGGACATGCTTGTATGAGTGTGCTTTTCAATATAGAGCAACATTTTAAGGAACGAAATCTACGTATCATGGTGATTTCATTAGGTTCCCAATAGGATTCGCACGTAATAAGCTTGTTATTCAAGATAGAGCAACGTTTTAACCAACTGAAACACAGTTTCTTAGTAAATTTAGTTATTTCCCAGGAGCATGCTCTTGTAATATGTGTACTTTTAAAGATTTATCAAAATTTGGTGAGCCGAATCTGAGTAAAAGAGTGAATTTCGTTAGTTCCCAATATGCCGCAGTAGTAATAAGTGGACTGTTCAGGATATAGAAAAATTTTTACGAATGGAATCAAAATTTCTAGGCGAATTCAGTGAGTTCCCAATGTGACATGCTTATATGAGTTTGCTTTTCAAAATAGAGCAACATTTTAAGGAACAGAATCTAAGTATCATGGTGAATTCACTAGGTTCCCAATAGGATTCGCATGTAATAAGCTCGTTATTCAAGATAGAGCAACGTTTTAACGAACTGAAACACTGTCTCTTTCTGAATTCAGTTAGTTCCCAGTAGCCTGCTCTTGTAATATGTGTAATTTTAAAGATTTATCAAAATTTGTTGAGCCGAATCTGAGTAAAATCATGAATTCGGTTAGTTCCCAATGGTCCGCAGTAGTAATAAGTGGACTGTTCGGGATATAGAAGAATTTTCACGAATGGAATCAAAATTTCTAGGCGAATTCAGTGACTTCCCAATGGGACATGCTTGTATGAGTTTGCTTTTCAATATAGAGCAATATTTTAAGGAACGGAATCTACGTATCATGGTGATTTCAGGAGGTTCCCAATAGGATTCGCACGTAATAAGCTTGTTATTCAAGATAGAGCAACGTTTTAACGAACTGAAACACAGTTTCTTAGTAAATTTAGTTATTTCCCAGTAGCCTGCTCTTGTAATATGTGTACTTTTAAAGATTTATCAAAATTTGGTGAGCCGAATCTGAGTAAAAGGGTGAATTTCGTTAGTTCCCAATATGCCGCAGTAGTAATAAGTGGACAGTTCAGGATATAGAAAAATTTTTACGAATGGAATCAAAATTTCTAGGCGAATTCAGTGATTTTCCAATGTGACATGCTTATATGAGTTTGCTTTTCAAAATAGAGCAACATTTTAAGGAACAGAATCTAAGTATCATGGTGAATTCAGTAGGTTCCCAATAGGATTCGCATGTAATAAGCTCGTTATTCAAGATAGAGCAAAGTTTTAAAGAACTGAAACACTGTCTCTTTCTGAATTCAGTTAGTTCCCAGCAGCCTGCTCTTGTAATATGTGTACTTTTAAAGATTTATCAAAATTTGGTGAGCCGAATCTGAGTAACATCCTGAATTTGGTTAGATCCCAATGGTCCGCAGTAGTAATAAGTGGACTGTTCGGGATATAGAAGAATTTTCACGAATGGAATCAAAATTTCTAGGCAAATTCAGTGACTTCCCAATGGGACATGCTTGTATGAGTTTGCTTTTCAATATAGAGCAACATTTTAAGGAACGGAATCTAAGTATCATTGTGATTTCAGTAGGTTCCCATTAGGATTCACATGTAATAAGCTTGTTATTCAAAATAGAGCAACGTTTCAACTAACTGAAACACTGTTTCTTTGTGAATTCAGTTAGTTGACTGTAGCCTGCTATTGTAAAATGTGTACCTTTAAAGATTTACCAAAATTTGGTGAGCTGAATCTGAGTAACATGGTGAATTCGGTTAGTTCCCAATGGTCCGCATTAGTTAATAAGTAGACTGTTCGGTATATAGAAATATTTTTACGAATGGAATCAAAATTTCAAGGCGAATTCAGTGAGTTCCAAATGGGACATGCTTGTATAAGTATTCTTTTCAATATAGAGCAACATTTTAAGGAACGGAATCTACGTATCATTGTGATTTCAGTAGGTTCGCAATAGGATTTGCATGCAATAAGCTTGTTATTCAAGATAGAGAAACGTTTTAACGAACTGAAACACTGTTTCTTTGTGAATTCAGTTAGTTCCCAGTAGCCTGCTCTTGTAATATGTGTACTTTTAAAGATTTATCAAAATTTGGTGAGCCGAATCTTAGTAACATGGTGAATTCGGTTAGTTGCCAATGGGCCACAGTAGTAATAAGTGGACTGTTCAGGATATAGAAAAATTTTCACGAATGGAATCAAAATTTCTAGGAGATTTCAGTGACTTCCCAATGGGACATGCTTGTATGAGTTTGCTTTTCAATATAGAGCAACATTTTAAGGAACGGAATCTAAGTATCATGGTGAATTCAGTAGGTTCCCAATAGCATTCGCATCTAATAAGCTTGTTATTCAAGATAGAGCAACGTTTTAACGAACTGAAACACTGTTTCTTTGTGAATTCAGTTAGTTGCCAGTAGTCTGCTCTTGTAAAATGTGTACTTTTAAAGATTTATCAAAATTTGGTGAGCTGAATCTGAGTAACATGGTGAATTCGTTTAGTTCCCAATGGGCCGCAGTAGTAATAAGTGGACTGTTCGGGATACAGAAAAATTTTTACCAATGGAATCAAAATTTCTAGGCGAATTCAGGGAGTTCCCAATGGGACATGCTTGTATGAGTTTGATTTTCAATATAGAGCAACATTTTAAGGAACGGAATCTAGGTATCATCGTGATTTCAGTAGGTTCCCAATAGGATTCGCAGGTAATAAGCTTGTTATTCAAGATAGAGCAACGTTTTAACGAACTGAAACACTGTTTCTTTGTGAATTCAGTTAGTTCCAGTAGCCTGCTCTTGTAATATGTGTACTTTTAAATATTTTTCAAAATTTGGTGAGCCAAATCTGAGTAACATGTTGAATTCGTTTAGTTCCGATTGGGCCGCAGTAGTAATAAGTGGACTGTTCAGGATGTAGAAAAATTTTCACGAATGGAATCAAAATTTCTAGGAGATTTCATTGATTTCCCAATGGGGCATGCTTGTCTGAGTTTGTTTTTCAATATAGAGCAACATTTTAAGGAAGGGAATCTAAGTATCATGGTGAATTCAGTAGGTTCCCAATAGGATTCGCATGTAATAAGCTTGTTATTCAAGATAGAGCAACGTTTTAACCAACTGAAACACTGTTTCTTTGTGAATTCAATTAGTTGACAGTAGCCTGCTCTTGTAAAATGTGTACTTTTAAAGATTTATCAAAATTTGGTGAGCTGAATCTGAGTAACATGGTGAATTCGGTCCTCAGTAGTAATAAGTGGACTGTTCGGGATATAGAAAAATTTTCACGAATGGAATCAAAATTTCTAGGCGAATTCAGTGACTTCCCAATGGGACATGCTTGTGTGAGTTTGTTTTTCAATATAGAGCAACATTTTAAGAACGGAATCTAAGTATCATGGTGATTTCAGTAGGTTCCCAATAGGATTCGATTGTAATAAGCTAGTTATTCAAGATAGAGCAACGTTTTAACGAACTGAAACACTGTTTCTTTGTTAATTCAGTTAGTTCCCAGTAACCTGCTCTTGTAATATGTGTACTTTTAAAGATTTATCAAAATTTGGTGAGCTGAATATGAGTAACATCGTGAATTTTGTTAGTTCCCAATAGGCCGCAGTAGTATTAAGTGGACTGTTCGGGATATAGAAAAATTTTCATGAATGGAATCAAAATTTCTAGGCGAATTTAGTCAGTTCCCAATGGGACATGGTTGTATGAGTGTGCTTTTCAATATAGAGCAACGTTTTAAGGAACGGAATCTACGTATCATGGTGATCTCAGTAGGTTCCCAATAGGATTCACACGAAATAAGCTTGTTATTCAAGATAGAGCAACGTTTTAACGAACTGAAACACTGTTTCTTTGTGAATTCAGTTAGTTCCCAGTAGCCTGCTCTTGTAATATGTGTACTTTTAAAGATTTATCAAAATTTGGTCAGCCAAATCTGAGTAACATCGTGAATTTGGTTAGTTCCCAATATGCCGCAGTAGTAATAAGTGGACTGTTCAGGATATAGAAAAATTTTTACGAATGGAATCAAAATTTCTAGGCGAATTCAGTGATTTTCCAATGTGACATGCTTATATGAGTTTGCTTTTCAATATAGAGCAACATTTTAAGGAATGGAATCTACGTATCATGGTGAATTCAGTAGGTTCCCATTAGCATTCGCATGTAATAAGCTTGTTATTCAAGATAGAGCAACGTTTCAACGAACTGAAACACTGTTTCTTTGTGAATTCAGTTAGTTGAGAGTAGCCTGCTATTGTAAAATGTGTACTTTTAAAGATTTAACAAAATTTGGGGAGCTGAATCTGAGTAACATGGTGAACTCGGTTAGTTCCCAATGGTCTGCAGTAGTTAATAAGTGGACTGTTCGGTATATAGAAATATTTTTACGAATGGCATCAAAATTTCAAGGCGAATTCAGTGAGTTCCCAATGGGACATGCTTGTATAAGTTTGCTTTTCAATATAGAGCAACATTTTAAGGAACGGAATCTACGTATCATGGTGATTTCAGTAGGTTCCCAATATTTTTTGCATGTAATAAGCTTGTTATTCAAGATAGAGCAACGTTTTACCGAATTGAAACACTGTTTCTTTGTGAATTCAGTTAGTTCCCAAGAGCAGGCACTTGTAATGTGTACTTTTAAATATTTATCAAAATTTGGTGAGCCGAATCTCAGTAACATGGTGAATTCGGTTAGTTCCCTATGGTCCGCAGTAGTAATTAGTGGACTGTTCAGGATATAGAAATATTTTCACGAATGGAATCAAAATTTCTAGGAGATTTCAGTGATTTCCCAATGGGGCATGCTTGTATGAGTTTGTTTTTCAATATAGTGCAACATTTTAAGGAACGGAATCTAGGTATCATCGTGATTTCAGTAGGTTCCCAATAGCATTCGCAGGTAATAAGCTTGTTATTCAAGAAAGAGCAACGTTTTAACGAACTGAAACACTGTTTCTTTGTGAATTCAGTTAGTTCCCAGTAGCCTGCTCTTGTAATATGTGTACTTTTAAAGATTTTTCAAAATTTGGTGAGCCAAATCTTAGTAACATGGTGAATTCGGTTAGTTCCCAATTGGCCGCAGTAGCAATAAGTGGACCGTTCAGGATATAGAAAAATTTTTCACGAATGGAATCAAAATTTCTAGGAGATTTCAGTAATTTACCAATGGGGCATGCTTGTATGAGTTTGTTTTTCAATATAGAGCAACATTTTAAGAAACGGAATCTCAGTATCATGGTGAATTCAGTAGGTTCCCAATAAGATTCGCATCTAATAAGCTTGTTATTCAAGATAGAGCAACGTTGTAACAAACTGATACACCATTTCTTTGTGAATTCAGTTAGCTGACAGTAGCCTGCTCATGTAATATGTGTACTTTTAAAGAGTTATCAAAATTTGGTGAGCTGAATCTGAGTAACATCGTGAATTTGGTTCGTTCCCAATGGTCCGCAGTAGTAATAAGTGGACTGTTCGGTATATAGCAAAATTTTCATGAATGGAATCAAAATTTCTAGGCTAATTCAGTGTGTTCCCAATGGGACATGCTTGTATGAGTGTGCTTTTCAATATAGAGCAACATTTTAAGGAACGGAATCTACGTATCATGGTGATTTCAGTAGGTTCCCAATAGGATTCACACGTAATAAGCTTGTTATTCAAGATAGAGCAACGTTTTACCGAACTGAAACACAGTTTCTTAGTAAATTTAGTTATTTCCCAGTAGCCTGCTCTTGTAATATGTGTACTTTTAAAGATTTATCAAAATTTGGTGAGCCGAATCTGAGTAAAAGGGTGAATTTCGTTAGTCCCCAATATGCCGCAGTAGTAATAAGTGGACTGTTCAGGATATAGAAAAATTTTTACGAATGGAATCAAAATTTCTAGGCGAATTCAGTGAGTTCCAAATGTGACATGCTTATATGAGTTTGCTTTTCAAAATAGAGCAACATTTTAAGGAACAGAATCTAAGTATCATGGTGAATTAGTAGGTTCCCAATAGGATTCGCATGTAATAAGCTCGTTATTCAAGATAGAGCAACGTTTTAACGAACTGAAACACTGTCTCTTTCTGAATTCAGTTAGTTCCCAGTAGCCTGCTCTTGTAATATGTGTACTTTTAAAGATTTATCAAAATTTGGTCAGCCAAATCTGAGTAACATCGTGAATTTGGTTAGTTCCCAATATGCCGCAGTAGTAATAAGTGGACTGTTCAGGATGTAGAAAAATTTTCACGAATGGAATCAAAATTTCTAGGAGATTTCATTGATTTCCCAATGGGGCATGCTTGTCTGAGTTTGTTTTTCAATATAGAGCAACATTTTAAGGAAGGGAATCTAAGTATCATGGTGAATTCAGTAGGTTCCCATTAGCATTCGCATCTAATAAGCTTGTTATTCAAGATAGAGCAACGTTTCAACGAACTGAAACACTGTTTCTTTGTGAATTCAGTTAGTTGACTGTAGCCTGCTATTGTAAAATGTGTACTTTTAAAGGTTTATCAAAATTTGGTGAGCTGAATCTGAGTAACATGGTGAATTCGGTTAGTTCCCAATGGTCCGCAGTAGTTAATAAGTAGACTGTTCGGTATATAGAAATATTTTTACGAATGGAATCAAAATTTCAAGGCGAATTCAGTGAGTTCCCAATGGTACATGCTTGTATAAGTTTTCTTTTCAATATAGAGCAACATTTTAAGGAATGGAATCTACGTATCATGGTGATTTCAGTAGGTTCGCAATAGGATTTGCATGTAATAAGCTTGTTATTCAAGATAGAGCAACGTTTTAACGAACTGAAACACTGTTTCTTTGTGAATTCAGTTAGTTCCCAGTAGCCTGCTCTTGTAATATGTGTACTTTTAAAGATTTATCAAAAATTGGTGAGCCGAATCTGAGTAACATCGTGAATTTGTTTAGTTCCCAATGGTCCTCAGTAGTAATAAGTGGACTGTTCGGTATATAGAAAAATTTTCACAAATGCAATCAAAATTTCTAGGCGAATTCAGTGACTTCCCAATGGGACATGCTTGTATGAGTTTGCTTTTCAATATAGAGCAACATTTTAAGGAACGGAATCTAAGTATCATGGTGATTTCAGTAGGTTCCCAATAGGATTCGCATGTAATTAGCTTGTTATTCAAGATAGAGCAACGTTTTAACGAACTGAAACACTGTTTCTTTGTGAATTCATTTAGGTCCCAGTAGCCTGCTCTTGTAATATGTGTACTTTTAAAGATTTATCAAAATTTGGTGAGCCGAATCTGAGTAACATCGTGAATTTGGTTAGTTCCCAATGGTCCGCAGTAGTAATAAGTGGACTGTTCGGGATATAGAAAAATTTTCACGAATGGAATCAAAATTTCTAGGCGAATTCAGAGTGTTCCCAATGGGACATGCTTGTATGAGTGTGCTTTTCAATATAGAGCAATATTTTAAGGAAAGGAATCTACGTATCATGGTGATTTCAGGAGGTTCCCAATAGGATTCGCACGTAATAAGCTTGTTATTCAAGATAGAGCAACGTTTTAACGAACTGAAACACAGTTTCTTAGTAAATTTAGTTATTTCCCAGTATCCTGCTCTTGTAATATGTGTACTTTTAAAGATTTATCAAAATTTGGTGAGCCGAATCTGAGTAAAAGTGTGAATTACGTTAGTTCCCAATATGCCGCAGTAGTAATAAGTGGACTGTTCAGGATATAGAAAAATTTTTACGAATGGAATCAAAATTTCTAGGCGAATTCAGTGATTTTCCAATGTGACATGCTTATATGAGTTTGCTTTTCAAAATAGAGCAACATTTTAAGGAACAGAATCTAAGTATCATGGTGAATTCAGTAGGTTCCCAATAGGATTCGCATGTAATAAGCTCGTTATTCAAGATAGAGCAACGTTTTAACGAACTGAAACACTGTCTCTTTCTGAATTCAGTTAGTTCCCAGTAGCCTGCTCTTGTAATATGTGTAATTTTAAAGATTTATCAAAATTTGGTGAGCCGAATCTGAGTAACATCGTGAATTTGGTTAGTTCCAAATGGTCCGCAGTAGTAATAAGTGGACTGTTCGGGATATAGAAGAATTTTCACGAATGGAATCAAAATTTCTAGGCGAATTCAGTGACTTCCCAATGGGACATGCTTGTATGAGTTTGTTTTTCAATATAGAGCAACATTTTAAGGAACGGAATCTACGTATCATGGTGATTTCAGTAGGTTCCCAATGGGATTCACATGTAATAAGCTTGTTATTCAAGATAGAGCAACGTTTTAACGAACTGAAACACTGTTTCTTTGTGAATTCACTTAGTTCCCAGTAGCCTGCTCTTCTAATATGTGTACTTTTAAAGATTTATCAAAATTTGGTGAGCCGAATCTGAGTAACATCGTGAATTTGGTTAGTTCCCAATGGTCCTCAGTAGTAATAAGTGGACTGTTCGGGATATAGAAAAATTTTCACGAATGGAATCAAAATTTCTAGGCGAATTCAGTGACTTCCCAATGGGACATGCTTGTATGAGTTTGCTTTTCAATATAGAGCAACATTTTAAGGAACGGAATCTACGTATCTTGGTGATTTCATTAGGTTCCCAATAGGATTCACACATAATAAGCTTGTTATTCAAGATACAGCAACGTTTTAACGAACTGAAACACTGTTTCTTTGTGAATTCAGTTAGTTGCCAGTAGACTGCTCTTGTAAAATGTGTACTTTTAAAGATTTATCAAAATTTGGTGAGCTGAATCTGAGTAACATGGTGAATTCGTTTAGTTCCCAATGGGCCGCAGTAGTAATAAGTGGACTGTTCGGGATATAGAAAAATTTTTACGAATGGAATCAAAATTTCTAGGCGAATTCAGTGAGTTCCCAATGGGACATGCTTGTATGAGTTTGCTTTTCAATATAGAGCAACATTTTAAGGAACGGAATCTACGTATCTTGGTGATTTCATTAGGTTCCCAGTAGGATTCACACGTAATAAGCTTGTTATTCAAGATAGAGCAACGTTTTATCGAACTGAAACACTGTTTCTTTGTGAATTCAGTTAGTTCCCAGTAGCCTGCTCTTGTAATATGTGTACTTTTAAAGATTTATCAAAATTTGGTGAGCCGAATCTGAGAAATATTGTGAATTTGGTTAGTTCCCTATGGTCCGCAGTAGTAATTAGTGGACTGTTCGGGATATAGAAAAATTTTCACGAATGGAATCAAAATTTCTAGGCGAATTCAGTGAGTTCCCAATGGGACATGCTTGTATGAGTTTGCTTTTCAATATAAAGCAACATTTTAAGGAATGGTATCTAAGTATCATGTTGAATTCAGTAGGTTCCCAATAGGATTCGCATGTAATAAGCTTGTTATTCACGATAGAGCAACGTTTCAACGAACTGAAACACTGTTTCTTTGTGAATTCAGTTAGTTGACAGTAGCCTGCTATTGTAAAATGTGTACTTTTAAAGATTTATCAAAATGTGGTGAGCTGAATCTGAGTAACATGGTGAATTCGGTTAGTTCCCAACGGTCCGCAGTAGTAATAGTGGACTGTTGGGTATATAGAAATTTTTTACGAATGGAATCAAAATTTCTAGGCGAATTCAGTGAGTTCCCAATGGGACATGCTTGTATAAGTTTGCTTTTCTATATATAGAAACATTTATGGAACGGAATCTACGTATCATGGTGATTTCAGTAGGTTCCCCATAGGATTTGCATGTAATAAGCTTGTTATTCAAGATAGAGCAACGTTTTAACGAACGGAAACACTGTTTCTTTGTGAATTCAGTTAGTTCCCAGTAGCAGGCTCTTGTAATATGTGTACTTTTAAAGATTTATCAAAATTTGGTGACCCGAATCTGAGTAACATGGTGAATTCGGTTAGTTCCCAATGGGCGGCAGTAGTAATAAGTGGACTGTTCGGGATATAGAAAAATTTTCACGAATGGAATCAAAATTTGTAGGAGATTTCAGTGATTTCCCAATGGGGCATGCTTGTATGAGTTTGTTTTTCAATTTAGAGCAACATTTTAAGGAACGGAATCTAAGTATCATGGTGAATTCAGTAGGTTCCCAATAGCATTCGCATGTAATAAGCTTGTTATTCAAGATAGAGCAACGTTTCAACGAGCTGAAACACTGTTTTTTTGTGAATTCAGTTAGTTTCAGTAGCCTGCTATTGTAAAATGTGTACTTTTAAAGATTGATCAAAATGTGTGAGCTGAATCTGAGTAACATGGTGAATTCGGTTAGTTCCCAACGGTCCGCAGTAGTAATAGTGGACTGTTCGGTATATAGAAATTTTTTACGAATGGAATCAAAATTTCTAGGCGAATTCAGTGAGTTCCCAATGGGACATGCTTGTATAAGTTTGCTTTTCTATATATAGAAACATTTATGGAACAGAATCTACGTATCATGGTGATTTCAGTAGGTTCCCCATAGGATTTGCATGTAATAAGCTTGTTATTCAAGATAGAGCAACGTTTTAACGAACGGAAACACTGTTTCTTTGTGAATTCAGTTAGTTCCCAGTAGCAGGCTCTTGTAATATGTGTACTTTTAAAGATTTATCAAAATTTGGTGACCCGAATCTGAGTAACATGGTGAATTCGGTTAGTTCCCAATGGGCAGCAGTAGTAATAAGAGGACTGTTCGGGATATAGAAAAATTTTCACGAATGGAATCAAAATTTGTAGGAGATTTCAGTGATTTCCCAATGGGGCATGCTTGTATGAGTTTGTTTTTCAATATAGAGCAACATTTTAAGGAACGGAATCTAAGTATCATGGTGAATTCAGTAGGTTCCCAATAGCATTCGCATCTAATAAGCTTGTTATTCAAGATAGAGCAACGTTTTAACGAACTGAAACACTGTTTCTTTGTGAATTCAGTTAGTTGCCAGTAGTCTGCTCTTGTAAAAGGTGTACTTTTAAAGATTTATCAAAATTTGGTGAGCCGAATCTGAGTAACATCTTGAATTTGGTTAGTTCCCAATGGTCCGAAGTAGTAATAAGAGGACTGTTCGGGATATAGAAAAATTTTTACGAATGGAATCAAAATTTCTAGGCGAATTCAGTGAGTTCCCAATGGGACATGCTTGTATGAGTTTGATTTTCAGTATAGAGCAACATTTTCAAGAACGGAATCTAGGTATCATCGTGATTTCAGTAGGTTCCCAATAGGATTCGCAGGTAATAAGCTTGTTATTCAAGATAGAGCAACGTTTTAACGAACTGAAACACTGTTTCTTTGTGAATTCAGTTAGTTCCCAGTAGCCTGCTCTTGTAATATGTGTACTTTTAAAGATTTTTCAAAATTGGGTGAGCCAAATCTGAGTAACATGGTGAATTCGGTTAGTTCCCAATGGGCCGCAGTAGTAATAAGTGGACTATTCAGGATATAGAAAAATTTTCACGAATGGAATCAAAATTTCTAGGAGATTTCAGTAATTTCCCAATGGGGCATGCTTGTCTGAGTTTGTTTTTCAACATAGAGCAACATTTTAAGGAACGGAATCTATGTATCATGGTGATTTCAGTAGGTTCCCAATAGGATTCGCATGTAATAAGCTTGTTATTCAAGATAGAGCAACGTTTTAACGAACTGAAACACTGTTTCTTTGTGAATTCAGTTAGTTCCCAGTAGCCTGCTCTTCTCATTTGTGTACTTTTAAAGATTTATCAAAATTTGGTGCGCCGAATCTGAGTAACATCGTGAATTTGGTTAGTTCCCTATGGTCCACAGTAGTAATAAGTGGACTGTTCGGGATATAGAAAAATTTTCACGAATAAAATCAAAATATCTAGGCGAATTCAGTGAGTTCCCAATGTGACATGCTTGTATGAGTTTGCTTTTCAATATAGAGCAACATTTTAAGGAATGGAATGTAACTATCATGGTTATTTCATTAGGTTCCCAATAGGATTCGCATGTAATAAGTTTGTCATTCAAGATAGAGCAACGTTTTAACGAACTGAAACACTGTTTCTTTTTGAACTCAGTTAGTTCCCAGTAGCCTGCTCTAGTAATATGTGTACTTTTAAAGATTTATCAAAATTTGGTGAGCAGAATCTGAGTAACATCGTGAATTTGGTTAGTTCCCACGGTCCGCAGAAGTAATAAGTGGACTGTTCAGGATATAGAAAAATTTTTACCAATGGAATCAAAATTTCTAGGCGAATTCAGTGAGTTCCCAATTGGACATGCTTGTATGAGTTTGCTTTTCAATATAGAGCAAAATTTTAAGGATCGGAATCTATGTATCATTGTGATTTCTGCAGGTTCCCAATAGGATTCGTACGTAGTAAGCTTGTTATTCAAGACAGAGCAACGATTTAACGAACTGACACTGTTTCTTTGTGAAATCAGTTAGTTCCCAGTAGGCTACTCTTGTTATATGTGTACTTTTAAAGATTTATCAAAAATTGGTGAGCCGAATCTGTGTAACATGGTGAATTCGGTTAGTTACCAATAGTCCGTAGTAGTAATAAGTAGACTGTTCGGGATATAGAAAAATTTTCACGAATGGAATCAAAATTTCTAGGAAATTTCAGTGATTTCCCAATGAGACATGCTTTTATAAGTTTGTTTTTCAATATAGAGCAACATTTAAGGAACGGAATCTAAGTATCATGGTGAATTCAGTAGGTTCCCAATAGGATTCGCATGTACTAAGCTTGTTATTCAAGATAGAGCAACGTTTTAACGAACTGAAACACTGTTTCTTTGTGAATTCAGTTAGTCCCAGTAGCCTGCTCTTGTAATATGTGTGCTTTTAAAGATTTATCACAATTTGGTGAGCCGAATCTGAGTAACATGGTGAATTCGGATAGGTCCCAATATGCCGCAGTAGTATTAAGTGGATTGTTCGGGATATAGAAAAATTTTCACGAATGGAATCAAAATTTCTAGGAGATTTCAGTGATTTCCCAATGGGGCATGCTTGTATGAGTTTGTTTTTCAAAATAGAGCAACATTTTAAGGAACGGAATCTAAGTATCATTGTGAATTCAGTAGGTTCCCAATAGGATTCGCATGTAATAAGCTTGTTATTCAAGATAGAGCAACGTTTTAACGAACTGAAAAACTGTTTCTTTGTGAATTCAGTTAGTTGACAGTAGCCTGCTCTTGTAAAATGTGTACTTTTAAAGATGTATCAAAATTTGTGAGCTGAATCTGAGTAACATGGTGAATTCGGTTAGATCCCAATAGGCCGTAGTAGTAATAAGTGGATTGTTCGGGATATAGAAAAATTTTTACTAATGGAATCAAAATTTCTAGGCGAATTCAGTGATTTTCCCATGTGACATGCTTATATGAGTTTGCTTTTCAATATAGAGCAACATTTTAAGGAACAGAATCTAAGTTCCATGGTGAATTCAATAGGTTCCCAATACGATTCGTATGTAATAAGCTCGTTATTCAAGATAGAGCAACGATTTAACGAACTGAAACAATGTTTCTTTGTGAATTCAGTTAGTTCCCAGTAGGCTGCTCTTGTTATATGTGTACTTTTAAAGATTTATCAAAAATTGGTGAGCCGAATCTGAGTAACATGGTGAATTCGGTTAGTTACCAATGGGCCGTAGTAGTAATAAGTGGACTGTTTGTGATATAGAAAAATTTTCACGAATGGAATCAAAATTTCTAGGAGATTTCAGTGATTTCCCAATGAGACATGCTTTTATGAGTTTGTTTTTCAATATAGAGCAACATTTAAGGAACGGAATCTAAGTATCATGGTGAATTCAGTAGGTTCCCAATAGGATTCGCATGTACTAAGCTTGTTATTCAAGATAGAGCAACGTTTTAACGAACTGAAACACTGTTTCTTTGTGAACTCAGTTAGTCCCAGTAGCCTGCTCTTGTAATATGTGTACCTTTAAAGATTTATCACAATTTGGTGAGCCGAATCTGAGTAACATGGTGAATTCGGAAAGGTCCCAATATGCCGCAGTAGTAATAAGTTGAGTGTTCGGGATATAGAAAAATTTTCACGAATGAAATCAAAATTTCTGGGCGAATTCAGTGATTTGCCAATTGGACATGCTTGTATGAGTATGCTCCTCAATATAGAGCAACATTTTAAGGAACGGAATCTACGTATCACGGTGAATTCAGTAGGTTCCCAATAGGATCCGCATGTAATATTTTTGTTATTCAAGATAGAGCAACGTTTTGGCGAACTGAAACACTGTTTCTTTGTGACTTCAGTTAGTTTCTAGTAGCCTGCTCTTGTAATATGTGTACTTTTAAAGATTTATAAAAATTTGGTGAGCCGAATCTGAGTAACCGGTGAATTCGGTAAGTGCCCAATAGGCCGCAGTAGTAATAAGTGAACTGTTCAGGATATAGAAAAATTTTCACGAATGGAATAAAATTTCTAGGCGAATTCGGTGAGATCCCAATGGAACATGCTTTTATGAGTTTGCTTTTCAATATCGAGCAACATTTTAAGGAACAGAATCTAAGTATCATGGTGAATTCAGTAGGTTCCCAATAGGATTCGCAAGATTAATCTTGTTATTCAAGATAGAGCAACTTTTTCATGAACTGAAACACTGTTTCTTTGTGAACTCAGTTAGTTCCTAGTACCCTGCTCTTGTAATATGTGTACTTTTAAAGATTTATCAAAATTTGGTGAGCCGAATCTGAGTAAAATGATGAATTCAGTTAGTTCCCAATAGGCCGCAGTAGTAACAAGTGTACCGTTCGGGATATAGAAATATTTTCACGAAGGAAATCAAAATTTCTAGGCGAATTCAGTGAGTTCCCAATGGGACATGCTTGTATTAGTTTGCTTTTCAATATCGATCAACATTTTAAGGAACGGAATCTAAGTATCATGGTGAATGAGTAGGTTCCCAATAGGATTCGCATGTAATAAGCTTGTTATTCAAGATAGAGCAACGTTTTAGCGAACTGAAACACTGTTTCTTTGTGAATTCAGTTAGTTTCAAGTAGCCTGCTCTTGTAATATGTGTATTTTTAAAGATTTATCAAAATTTGGTGAGCCGAATCTGAGTAACATCGTGAATTTGGTTAGTTCCCAGTGGTCCGCAGAAGTAATAAGTGGACTTTTCGGGATATAAAAAAATTTTTACCAATGGAATCAAAATTTCTAGGCGAATTCAGTGAGTTCCCAATGGGACATGCTTGTATGAGTTTGCTTTTCAATATAGAGCAACATTTTAAGGATCGGAAACTACGTATCATGGTGATTTCTGCAGGTTCCAAATAGGATTCGCACGTAATAAGCTTGTTATTCAAGATAGAGCAACGTTTAACGAACTGAAACACTGTTTCTTTGTGAATTCAGTTAGTTCCCTGTAGCCTGCTCTTGCAATACGTGTACTTTTAAATTTTTATCAAAATTTGGTGGGCTGAATCTGAGTAACATGGTGAATTCGGTTAGATCCCAATAGGCGGCAGTAGTAATAAGAGGACTGTTCGGGATATAGAAAAATTTTCACGATGGAATCAAAATTTCTAGGCGAATTCAGTGATTTCCCAATGTGACATGCTTATATGAGTTTGCTTTTCAATATAGAGCGACATTTTAAGGAATAGAATCTAAGTATCGAGGTGAATTTAGTAGATTCCCAATTGGATACGCATGTAATAAGCTCGTTATTCAAGATAGAGCAACGTTTCAACGAACTGAAACACTGTTTCTTTGTGAATTCAGTTAGTTCCCAGTAGCCTGCTCTTGTAATATGTGTACTTTTAAAGATTTAACAAAATTTGGTGAGCTGAATCTGAGTAAAATGGTCAATTCGGTTATTTCCCAATGGGCTGCAGTAGTGATAAGTGGACTGTTCGGGATATAGAAAAATTTTCACGAATGGAATCAAAATTTCTTGGAGATTTCAGTGCTTTCCCAATGAGACATGCTTGTATGAGTTTGTTTTTCAATATAGAGCAACCTTTAAGGAACAGAATCCAAGTATCATGGTGAATTCAGTATGTTCCCAATAGGATTCGCATGTACTAAGCTTGTTATTCAAGATAGAGCAACGTTTTAGCGAACTGGAACACTGTTTCTTAGTGAATTCAGTAAGTTCCCAGTAGCCTGCTCTAGTAATACGTGTACTTTTAAAGATTTATCAAAATTTGGTGAGCCGAATCTGAGTAACATGGTGAATTCGGTTAGTTCCCAAATGACCGCAGCAGTAATAAGTGGACTGGTCAGGATATAGAAATATTTTCACGAATGGAATCAAAATTTCTAGGAGATTTCAGTGAGTTCCCAATGGGGCATGCTTGTATTAGTTTGTTTTTCAATATAGAGCAACATTTTAAGGAACGGAATCTAAGTATCATTGTGAATTCAGTAGGTTCCCAATAGGATTCGCATGTAATAAGCTTGTTATTCAAGATAGAGCAACGTTTTAACGAACTGAAAAACTGTTTCTTTGTGAATTCAGTTAGTTGACAGTAGCCTGCTCTTGTAAGATGTGTACTTTTAAAGATGTATCAAAATTTGTGAGCTGAATCTGAGTAACATGGTGAATTCGGTTAGATCCCAATAGGCCGTAGTAGTAATAAGTGGATTGTTCGGGATATAGAAAAATTTTTACTAATGGAATCAAAATTTCTAGGCGAATTCAGTGATTTTCCCATGTGACATGCTTATATGAGTTTGCTTTTCAATATAGAGGAACATTTTAAGGAACAGAATCTAAGTTCCATGGTGAATTCAGTAGGTTCCCAATAGGATTCGTATGTAATAAGCTCGTTATTCAAGATAGAGCAACGATTTAACGAACTGAAACACTGTTTCTTTGTGAATTCAGTTAGTTCCCAGTAGGCTGCTCTGGTTATATGTGTACTTTTAAAGATTTATCAAAAATTGGTGAGCCGAATCTGAGTAACATGGTGAATTCGGTTAGTTACCAATGGGCTGTAGTAGTAATAAGTGGACTGTTCGGGATATAGAAAAATTTTCACGAATGGAATCAAAATTTCTAGGAGATTTCAGTGATTTCCCAATGAGACATGCTTTTATGAGTTTGTTTTTCAATATAGAGCAACATTTAAGGAACGGAATCTAAGTATCATGGTGAATTCAGTAGGTTCCCAATAGGATTCGCATGTAATAAGCTTGTTATTCAAGATAGAGCAACGTTTTAACGAACTGAAACACTGTCTCTTTGTGAATTCAGTTAGTTCCCAGTAGCCTGCTCTTGTAATATGTGTAATTTTAAAGATTTTTCAAAATTTGGTGAGCCAAATCTGAGTAACATGGTGAATTCGGTTAGTTCCCAATGGGCCGCAGTAGTTATAAGTGGATTGTTCGGGATATAGATTAATTTTCACGAAGGGAATCAAAATTTCTAGGCGAATTCAGTGAGTCCCCAATGGGACATGCTTGTATTAGTTTGCTTTTCAATATCGAGCAACATTTTAAGGAACGGAATCTAAGTATCATTGTGAATTGAGTAGTTTCCCAATAGGATTCGCATGTAATATGCTTGTTATTCAAGATAGAGCAACGTTTTGGCGAACTGAAACACTGTTTCTTTGTGACTTCAGTTAGTTTCTACTAGCCTGCTCTTGTAATATGTGTACTTTTAAAGATTTATCAAAATTTGGTGAGCCGAATCTGAGTAACCGGTGAATTCGGTAAGTGCCCAATAGGCCGCAGTAGTAATAAGTGAACTATTCAGGATATAGAAAAATTTTCACGAATGGAATAAAATTTCTAGGCGAATTCGGTGAGATCCCAATGGAACATGCTTTTATGAGTTTGCTTTTCAATATCGAGCAACATTTTAAGGAACAGAATCTAAGTATCATGGTGAATTCAGTAGGTTCCCAATAGGATTCGCAAGATTAATCTTGTTATTCAAGATAGAGCAACTTTTTCATGAACTGAAACACTGTTTCTTTGTGAACTCAGTTAGTTCCTAGTACCCTGCTCTTGTAATATGTGTACTTTTAAAGATTTATCAAAATTTGGTGAGCCGAATCTGAGTAAAATGATGAATTCAGTTAGTTCCCAATAGGCCGCAGTAGTAACAAGTGTACCGTTCGGGATATAGAAATATTTTCACGAAGAAAATCAAAATTTCTAGGCGAATTCAGTGAGTTCCCAATGGGACATGCTTGTATTAGTTTGCTTTTCAATATCGATCAACATTTTAAGGAACGGAATCTAAGTATCATGGTGAATGAGTAGGTTCCCAATAGGATTCGCATGTAATAAGCTTGTTATTCAAGATAGAGCAACGTTTTGGCGAACTGAAACACTGTTTCTTTGTGAATTCAGTTAGTTTCTAGTAGCCTGCTCTTGTAATATGTGTATTTTTAAAGATTTATCAAAATTTGGTGAGCCGAATCTGAGTAACATCGTGAATTTGGTTAGTTCCCAGTGGTCCGCAGAAGTAATAAGTGGACTTTTCGAGATATAAAAAAATTTTTACCAATGGAATCAAAATTTCTAGGCGAATTCAGTGAGTTCCCAATGGGACATGCTTGTATGAGTTTGCTTTTCAATATAGAGCAACATTTTAAGGATCGGAATCTACGTATCATGGTGATTTCTGCAGGTTCCAAATAGGATTCGCACGTAATAAGCTTGTTATTCAAGATAGAGCAACGTTTAACGAACTGAAACACTGTTTTTTTGTGAATTCAGTTAGTTCCCTGTAGCCTGCTCTTGCAATACGTGTACTTTTAAAGATTTATCAAAATTTGGTGAGCCGAATCTGAGTAATATGGTGAATTTGGTTAGTTCCCAATATGCCGCAATAGTAATAAGTGGACTGTTCGGGATATAGAAAAATTTTCACGAATGGAATCAAAATTTGTGGGCGAATTCAGTGATTTCCCAATGGGACATGCTTGTATGAGTTTCCTTTTCAATACAGAGCAACATTTTAAGGAACAGAATCTAAGTATCCTGGTGAATTCAGAAGGTTCCCAATAGGATTCACATGTAAGAAACTTGTTATTCAAGTTAGAGCAACGTTTTAATGAACTGAAACACTGTTTTTTTGTGAATTCAGTTACTTCCCAGTAGCCTGCTCTTGTAATACGTGTACTTTTAAAGATTTATCAAAATTTGGCGGGCTGAATCTGAGTAACATGGTGAATTCGGTTAGATCCCAATAGGCGGCAGTAGTAATAAGAGGACTGTTCGGGATATAGAAAAATTTTCACGATGGAATCAAAATTTCTAGGCGAATTCAGTGATTTCCCAATGTGACATGCTTATATGAGTTTGCTTTTCAATATAGAGCGACATTTTAAGGAATAGAATCTAAGTATCGAGGTGAATTTAGTAGATTCCCAATTGGATACGCATGTAATAAGCTCGTTATTCAAGATAGAGCAACGTTTTACGAACTGAAACACTGTTTCTTTGTGAATTCAGTTAGTTCCCAGTAGCCTGCTCTTGTAATATGTGTACTTTTAAAGATTTAACAAAATTTGGTGAGCTGAATCTGAGTAAAATGGTCAATTCGGTTATTTCCCAATGGGCTGCAGTAGTGATAAGTGGACTGTTCGGGATATAGAAAAATTTTCACGAATGGAATCAAAATTTCTTGGAGATTTCAGTGCTTTCCCAATGAGACATGCTTGTATGAGTTTGTTTTTCAATATAGAGCAACCTTTAAGGAACAGAATCCAAGTATCATGGTGAATTCAGTATGTTCCCAATAGGATTCGCATGTACTAAGCTTGTTATTCAAGATAGAGCAACGTTTTAGCGAACTGGAACACTGTTTCTTAGTGAATTCAGTAAGTTCCCAGTAGCCTGCTCTAGTAATACGTGTACTTTTAAAGATTTATCAAAATTTGGTGAGCCGAATCTGAGTAACATGGTGAATTCGGTTAGTTCCCAAATGACCGCAGCAGTAATAAGTGGACTGGTCAGGATATAGAAATATTTTCACGAATGGAATCAAAATTTCTAGGAGATTTCAGTGAGTTCCCAATGGGGCATGCTTGTATTAGTTTGTTTTTCAATATAGAGCAACATTTTAAGGAACGGAATCTAAGTATCATTGTGAATTCAGTAGGTTCCCAATAGGATTCGCATGTAATAAGCTTGTTATTCAAGATAGAGCAACGTTTTAACGAACTGAAAAACTGTTTCTTTGTGAATTCAGTTAGTTGACAGTAGCCTGCTCTTGTAAAATGTGTACTTTTAAAGATGTATCAAAATTTGTGAGCTGAATCTGAGTAACATGGTGAATTCGGTTAGATCCCAATAGGCCGTAGTAGTAATAAGTGGATTGTTCGGGATATAGAAAAATTTTTACTAATGGAATCAAAATTTCTAGGCGAATTCAGTGATTTTCCCATGTGACATGCTTATATGAGTTTGCTTTTCAATATAGAGGAACATTTTAAGGAACAGAATCTAAGTTCCATGGTGAATTCAGTAGGTTCCCAATAGGATTCGTATGTAATAAGCTCGTTATTCAAGATAGAGCAACGATTTAACGAACTGAAACACTGTTTCTTTGTGAATTCAGTTAGTTCCCAGTAGGCTGCTCTTGTTATATGTGTACTTTTAAAGATTTATCAAAAATTGGTGAGCCGAATCTGAGTAACATGGTGAATTCGGTTAGTTACCAATGGGCTGTAGTAGTAATAAGTGGACTGTTCGGGATATAGAAAAATTTTCACGAATGGAATCAAAATTTCTAGGAGATTTCAGTGATTTCCCAATGAGACATGCTTTTATGAGTTTGTTTTTCAATATAGAGCAACATTTAAGGAACGGAATCTAAGTATCATGGTGAATTCAGTAGGTTCCCAATAGGATTCGCATGTAATAAGCTTGTTATTCAAGATAGAGCAACGTTTTAACGAACTGAAACACTGTCTCTTTGTGAATTCAGTTAGTTCCCAGTAGCCTGCTCTTGTAATATGTGTAATTTTAAAGATTTTTCAAAATTTGGTGAGCCAAATCTGAGTAACATGGTGAATTCGGTTAGTTCCCAATGGGCCGCAGTAGTTATAAGTGGATTGTTCGGGATATAGATTAATTTTCACGAAGGGAATCAAAATTTCTAGGCGAATTCAGTGAGTCCCCAATGGGACATGCTTGTATTAGTTTGCTTTTCAATATCGAGCAACATTTTAAGGAACGGAATCTAAGTATCATTGTGAATTGAGTAGTTTCCCAATAGGATTCGCATGTAATATGCTTGTTATTCAAGATAGAGCAACGTTTTGGCGAACTGAAACACTGTTTCTTTGTGACTTCAGTTAGTTTCTACTAGCCTGCTCTTGTAATATGTGTACTTTTAAAGATTTATCAAAATTTGGTGAGCCGAATCTGAGTAACCGGTGAATTCGGTAAGTGCCCAATAGGCCGCAGTAGTAATAAGTGAACTGTTCAGGATATAGAAAAATTTTCACGAATGGAATAAAATTTCTAGGCGAATTCGGTGAGATCCCAATGGAACATGCTTTTATGAGTTTGCTTTTCAATATCGAGCAACATTTTAAGGAACAGAATCTAAGTTTCATGGTGAATTCAGTAGGTTCCCAATAGGATTCGCAAGATTAATCTTGTTATTCAAGATAGAGCAACTTTTTCATGAACTGAAACACTGTTTCTTTGTGAATTCAGTTAGTTTCTAGTAGCCTGCTCTTGTAATATGTGTATTTTTAAAGATTTATCAAAATTTGGTGAGCCGAATCTGAGTAACATCGTGAATTTGGTTAGTTCCCAGTGGTCCGCAGAAGTAATAAGTGGACTTTTCGAGATATAAAAAAATTTTTACCAATGGAATCAAAATTTCTAGGCGAATTCAGTGAGTTCCCAATGGGACATGCTTGTATGAGTTTGCTTTTCAATATAGAGCAACATTTTAAGGATCGGAATCTACGTATCATGGTGATTTCTGCAGGTTCCAAATAGGATTCGCACGTAATAAGCTTGTTATTCAAGATAGAGCAACGTTTAACGAACTGAAACACTGTTTCTTTGTGAATTCAGTTAGTTCCCTGTAGCCTGCTCTTGCAATACGTGTACTTTTAAAGATTTATCAAAATTTGGTGAGCCGAATCTGAGTAATATGGTGAATTTGGTTAGTTCCCAATATGCCGCAATAGTAATAAGTGGACTGTTCGGGATATAGAAAAATTTTCACAAATGCAATCAAAATTTCTAGGCGAATTCAGTGACTTCCCAATGGGACATGCTTGTATGAGTTTGCTTTTCAATATAGAGCAACATTTTAAGGAACGGAATCTAAGTATCATGGTGATTTCAGTAGGTTCCCAATAGGATTCGCATGTAATTAGCTTGTTATTCAAGATAGAGCAACGTTTTAACGAACTGAAACACTGTTTCTTTGTGAATTCATTTAGGTCCCAGTAGCCTGCTCTTGTAATATGTGTACTTTTAAAGATTTATCAAAATTTGGTGAGCCGAATCTGAGTAACATCGTGAATTTGGTTAGTTCCCAATGGTCCGCAGTAGTAATAAGTGGACTGTTCGGGATATAGAAAAATTTTCACGAATGGAATCAAAATTTCTAGGCGAATTCAGAGTGTTTCCAATGGGACATGCTTGTATGAGTGTGCTTTTCAATATAGAGCAATATTTTAAGGAAAGGAATCTACGTATCATGGTGATTTCAGGAGGTTCCCAATAGGATTCGCACGTAATAAGCTTGTTATTCAAGATAGAGCAACGTTTTAACGAACTGAAACACAATTTCTTAGTAAATTTAGTTATTTCCCAGTATCCTGCTCTTGTAATATGTGTACTTTTAAAGATTTATCAAAATTTGGTGAGCCGAATCTGAGTAAAAGTGTGAATTACGTTAGTTCCCAATATGCCGCAGTAGTAATAAGTGGACTGTTCAGGATATAGAAAAATTTTTACGAATGGAATCAAAATTTCTAGGCGAATTCAGTGATTTTCCAATGTGACATGCTTATATGAGTTTGCTTTTCAAAATAGAGCAACATTTTAAGGAACAGAATCTAAGTATCATGGTGAATTCAGTAGGTTCCCAATAGGATTCGCATGTAATAAGCTCGTTATTCAAGATAGAGCAACGTTTTAACGAACTGAAACACTGTCTCTTTCTGAATTCAGTTAGTTCCCAGTAGCCTGCTCTTGTAATATGTGTAATTTTAAAGATTTATCAAAATTTGGTGAGCCGAATCTGAGTAACATCGTGAATTTGGTTAGTTCCAAATGGTCCGCAGTAGTAATAAGTGGACTGTTCGGGATATAGAAGAATTTTCACGAATGGAATCAAAATTTCTAGGCGAATTCAGTGACTTCCCAATGGGACATGCTTGTATGAGTTTGTTTTTCAATATAGAGCAACATTTGAAGGAACGGAATCTACGTATCATGGTGATTTCAGTAGGTTCCCAATAGGATTCACATGTAATAAGCTTGTTATTCAAGATAGAGCAACGTTTTAACGAACTGAAACACTGTTTCTTTGTGAATTCACTTAGTTCCCAGTAGCCTGCTCTTCTAATATGTGTACTTTTAAAGATTTATCAAAATTTGGTGAGCCGAATCTGAGTAACATCGTGAATTTGGTTAGTTCCCAATGGTCCTCAGTAGTAATAAGTGGACTGTTCGGGATATAGAAAAATTTTCACGAATGGAATCAAAATTTCTAGGCGAATTCAGTGACTTCCCAATGGGACATGCTTGTATGAGTTTGCTTTTCAATATAGAGCAACATTTTAAGGAACGGAATCTACGTATCTTGGTGATTTCATTAGGTTCCCAATAGGATTCACACATAATAAGCTTGTTATTCAAGATACAGCAACGTTTTAACGAACTGAAACACTGTTTCTTTGTGAATTCAGTTAGTTGCCAGTAGACTGCTCTTGTAAAATGTGTACTTTTAAAGATTTATCAAAATTTGGTGAGCTGAATCTGAGTAACATGGTGAATTCGTTTAGTTCCCAATGGGCCGCAGTAGTAATAAGTGGACTGTTCGGGATATAGAAAAATTTTTACGAATGGAATCAAAATTTCTAGGCGAATTCAGTGAGTTCCCAATGGGACATGCTTGTATGAGTTTGCTTTTCAATATAGAGCAACATTTTAAGGAACGGAATCTACGTATCTTGGTGATTTCATTAGGTTCCCAGTAGGATTCACACGTAATAAGCTTGTTATTCAAGATAGAGCAACGTTTTATCGAACTGAAACACTGTTTCTTTGTGAATTCAGTTAGTTCCCAGTAGCCTGCTCTTGTAATATGTGTACTTTTAAAGATTTATCAAAATTTGGTGAGCCGAATCTGAGAAATATTGTGAATTTGGTTAGTTCCCTATGGTCCGCAGTAGTAATTAGTGGACTGTTCGGGATATAGAAAAATTTTCACGAATGGAATCAAAATTTCTAGGCGAATTCAGTGAGTTCCCAATGGGACATGCTTGTATGAGTTTGCTTTTCAATATAAAGCAACATTTTAAGGAATGGTATCTAAGTATCATGTTGAATTCAGTAGGTTCCCAATAGGATTCGCATGTAATAAGCTTGTTATTCACGATAGAGCAACGTTTCAACGAACTGAAACACTGTTTCTTTGTGAATTCAGTTAGTTGACAGTAGCCTGCTATTGTAAAATGTGTACTTTTAAAGATTTATCAAAATGTGGTGAGCTGAATCTGAGTAACATGGTGAATTCGGTTAGTTCCCAACGGTCCGCAGTAGTAATAGTGGACTGTTGGGTATATAGAAATTTTTTACGAATGGAATCAAAATTTCTAGGCGAATTCAGTGAGTTCCCAATGGGACATGCTTGTATAAGTTTGCTTTTCTATATATAGAAACATTTATGGAACGGAATCTACGTATCATGGTGATTTCAGTAGGTTCCCCATAGGATTTGCATGTAATAAGCTTGTTATTCAAGATAGAGCAACGTTTTAACGAACGGAAACACTGTTTCTTTGTGAATTCAGTTAGTTCCCAGTAGCAGGCTCTTGTAATATGTGTACTTTTAAAGATTTATCAAAATTTGGTGACCCGAATCTGAGTAACATGGTGAATTCGGTTAGTTCCCAATGGGCGGCAGTAGTAATAAGTGGACTGTTCGGGATATAGAAAAATTTTCACGAATGGAATCAAAATTTGTAGGAGATTTCAGTGATTTCCCAATGGGGCATGCTTGTATGAGTTTGTTTTTCAATTTAGAGCAACATTTTAAGGAACGGAATCTAAGTATCATGGTGAATTCAGTAGGTTCCCAATAGCATTCGCATGTAATAAGCTTGTTATTCAAGATAGAGCAACGTTTCAACGAGCTGAAACACTGTTTTTTTGTGAATTCAGTTAGTTTCAGTAGCCTGCTATTGTAAAATGTGTACTTTTAAAGATTGATCAAAATGTGTGAGCTGAATCTGAGTAACATGGTGAATTCGGTTAGTTCCCAACGGTCCGCAGTAGTAATAGTGGACTGTTCGGTATATAGAAATTTTTTACGAATGGAATCAAAATTTCTAGGCGAATTCAGTGAGTTCCCAATGGGACATGCTTGTATAAGTTTGCTTTTCTATATATAGAAACATTTATGGAACGGAATCTACGTATCATGGTGATTTCAGTAGGTTCCCCATAGGATTTGCATGTAATAAGCTTGTTATTCAAGATAGAGCAACGTTTTAACGAACGGAAACACTGTTTCTTTGTGAATTCAGTTAGTTCCCAGTAGCAGGCTCTTGTAATATGTGTACTTTTAAAGATTTATCAAAATTTGGTGACCCGAATCTGAGTAACATGGTGAATTCGGTTAGTTCCCAATGGGCGGCAGTAGTAATAAGTGGACTGTTCGGGATATAGAAAAATTTTCACGAATGGAATCAAAATTTGTAGGAGATTTCAGTGATTTCCCAATGGGGCATGCTTGTATGAGTTTGTTTTTCAATTTAGAGCAACATTTTAAGGAACGGAATCTAAGTATCATGGTGAATTCAGTAGGTTCCCAATAGCATTCGCATGTAATAAGCTTGTTATTCAAGATAGAGCAACGTTTCAACGAGCTGAAACACTGTTTTTTTGTGAATTCAGTTAGTTTCAGTAGCCTGCTATTGTAAAATGTGTACTTTTAAAGATTGATCAAAATGTGTGAGCTGAATCTGAGTAACATGGTGAATTCGGTTAGTTCCCAACGGTCCGCAGTAGTAATAGTGGACTGTTCGGTATATAGAAATTTTTTACGAATGGAATCAAAATTTCTAGGCGAATTCAGTGAGTTCCCAATGGGACATGCTTGTATAAGTTTGCTTTTCTATATATAGAAACATTTATGGAACAGAATCTACGTATCATGGTGATTTCAGTAGGTTCCCCATAGGATTTGCATGTAATAAGCTTGTTATTCAAGATAGAGCAACGTTTTAACGAACGGAAACACTGTTTCTTTGTGAATTCAGTTAGTTCCCAGTAGCAGGCTCTTGTAATATGTGTACTTTTAAAGATTTATCAAAATTTGGTGACCCGAATCTGAGTAACATGGTGAATTCGGTTAGTTCCCAATGGGCAGCAGTAGTAATAAGAGGACTGTTCGGGATATAGAAAATTTTCACGAATGGAATCAAAATTTGTAGGAGATTTCAGTGATTTCCCAATGGGGCATGCTTGTATGAGTTTGTTTTTCAATATAGAGCAACATTTTAAGGAACGGAATCTAAGTATCATGGTGAATTCAGTAGGTTCCCAATAGCATTCGCATCTAATAAGCTTGTTATTCAAGATAGAGCAACGTTTTAACGAACTGAAACACTGTTTCTTTGTGAATTCAGTTAGTTGCCAGAAGTCTGCTCTTGTAAAAGGTGTACTTTTAAAGATTTATCAAAATTTGGTGAGCCGAATCTGAGTAACATCTTGAATTTGGTTAGTTCCCAATGGTCCGAAGTAGTAATAAGAGGACTGTTCGGGATATAGAAAAATTTTTACGAATGGAATCAAAATTTCTAGGCGAATTCAGTGAGTTCCCAATGGGACATGCTTGTATGAGTTTGATTTTCAGTATAGAGCAACATTTTCAAGAACGGAATCTAGGTATCATCGTGATTTCAGTAGGTTCCCAATAGGATTCGCAGGTAATAAGCTTGTTATTCAAGATAGAGCAACGTTTTAACGAACTGAAACACTGTTTCTTTGTGAATTCAGTTAGTTCCCAGTAGCCTGCTCTTGTAATATGTGTACTTTTAAAGATTTTTCAAAATTGGGTGAGCCAAATCTGAGTAACATGGTGAATTCGGTTAGTTCCCAATGGGCCGCAGTAGTAATAAGTGGACTATTCAGGATATAGAAAAATTTTCACGAATGGAATCAAAATTTCTAGGAGATTTCAGTAATTTCCCAATGGGGCATGCTTGTCTGAGTTTGTTTTTCAACATAGAGCAACATTTTAAGGAACGGAATCTATGTATCATGGTGATTTCAGTAGGTTCCCAATAGGATTCGCATGTAATAAGCTTGTTATTCAAGATAGAGCAACGTTTTAACGAACTGAAACACTGTTTCTTTGTGAATTCAGTTAGTTCCCAGTAGCCTGCTCTTCTCATTTGTGTACTTTTAAAGATTTATCAAAATTTGGTGCGCCGAATCTGAGTAACATCGTGAATTTGGTTAGTTCCCTATGGTCCACAGTAGTAATAAGTGGACTGTTCGGGATATAGAAAAATTTTCACGAATAAAATCAAAATATCTAGGCGAATTCAGTGAGTTCCCAATGTGACATGCTTGTATGAGTTTGCTTTTCAATATAGAGCAACATTTTAAGGAATGGAATGTAACTATCATGGTTATTTCATTAGGTTCCCAATAGGATTCGCATGTAATAAGTTTGTCATTCAAGATAGAGCAACGTTTTAACGAACTGAAACACTGTTTCTTTTTGAACTCAGTTAGTTCCCAGTAGCCTGCTCTAGTAATATGTGTACTTTTAAAGATTTATCAAAATTTGGTGAGCAGAATCTGAGTAACATCGTGAATTTGGTTAGTTCCCACGGTCCGCAGAAGTAATAAGTGGACTGTTCAGGATATAGAAAAATTTTTACCAATGGAATCAAAATTTCTAGGCGAATTCAGTGAGTTCCCAATTGGACATGCTTGTATGAGTTTGCTTTTCAATATAGAGCAAAATTTTAAGGATCGGAATCTATGTATCATTGTGATTTCTGCAGGTTCCCAATAGGATTCGTACGTAGTAAGCTTGTTATTCAAGACAGAGCAACGATTTAACGAACTGACACTGTTTCTTTGTGAAATCAGTTAGTTCCCAGTAGGCTACTCTTGTTATATGTGTACTTTTAAAGATTTATCAAAAATTGGTGAGCCGAATCTGTGTAACATGGTGAATTCGGTTAGTTACCAATAGTCCGTAGTAGTAATAAGTAGACTGTTCGGGATATAGAAAAATTTTCACGAATGGAATCAAAATTTCTAGGAAATTTCAGTGATTTCCCAATGAGACATGCTTTTATAAGTTTGTTTTTCAATATAGAGCAACATTTAAGGAACGGAATCTAAGTATCATGGTGAATTCAGTAGGTTCCCAATAGGATTCGCATGTACTAAGCTTGTTATTCAAGATAGAGCAACGTTTTAACGAACTGAAACACTGTTTCTTTGTGAATTCAGTTAGTCCCAGTAGCCTGCTCTTGTAATATGTGTGCTTTTAAAGATTTATCACAATTTGGTGAGCCGAATCTGAGTAACATGGTGAATTCGGATAGGTCCCAATATGCCGCAGTAGTAATAAGTGGATTGTTCGGGATATAGAAAAATTTTCACGAATGGAATCAAAATTTCTAGGAGATTTCAGTGATTTCCCAATGGGGCATGCTTGTATGAGTTTGTTTTTCAAAATAGAGCAACATTTTAAGGAACGGAATCTAAGTATCATTGTGAATTCAGTAGGTTCCCAATAGGATTCGCATGTAATAAGCTTGTTATTCAAGATAGAGCAACGTTTTAACGAACTGAAAAACTGTTTCTTTGTGAATTCAGTTAGTTGACAGTAGCCTGCTCTTGTAAAATGTGTACTTTTAAAGATGTATCAAAATTTGTGAGCTGAATCTGAGTAACATGGTGAATTCGGTTAGATCCCAATAGGCCGTAGTAGTAATAAGTGGATTGTTCGGGATATAGAAAAATTTTTACTAATGGAATCAAAATTTCTAGGCGAATTCAGTGATTTTCCCATGTGACATGCTTATATGAGTTTGCTTTTCAATATAGAGCAACATTTTAAGGAACAGAATCTAAGTTCCATGGTGAATTCAATAGGTTCCCAATACGATTCGTATGTAATAAGCTCGTTATTCAAGATAGAGCAACGATTTAACGAACTGAAACAATGTTTCTTTGTGAATTCAGTTAGTTCCCAGTAGGCTGCTCTTGTTATATGTGTACTTTTAAAGATTTATCAAAAATTGGTGAGCCGAATCTGAGTAACATGGTGAATTCGGTTAGTTACCAATGGGCCGTAGTAGTAATAAGTGGACTGTTTGTGATATAGAAAAATTTTCACGAATGGAATCAAAATTTCTAGGAGATTTCAGTGATTTCCCAATGAGACATGCTTTTATGAGTTTGTTTTTCAATATAGAGCAACATTTAAGGAACGGAATCTAAGTATCATGGTGAATTCAGTAGGTTCCCAATAGGATTCGCATGTACTAAGCTTGTTATTCAAGATAGAGCAACGTTTTAACGAACTGAAACACTGTTTCTTTGTGAACTCAGTTAGTCCCAGTAGCCTGATCTTGTAATATGTGTACCTTTAAAGATTTATCACAATTTGGTGAGCCGAATCTGAGTAACATGGTGAATTCGGAAAGGTCCCAATATGCCGCAGTAGTAATAAGTTGAGTGTTCGGGATATAGAAAAATTTTCACGAATGAAATCAAAATTTCTGGGCGAATTCAGTGATTTGCCAATTGGACATGCTTGTATGAGTATGCTCCTCAATATAGAGCAACATTTTAAGGAACGGAATCTACGTATCACGGTGAATTCAGTAGGTTCCCAATAGGATCCGCATGTAATATTTTTGTTATTCAAGATAGAGCAACGTTTTGGCGAACTGAAACACTGTTTCTTTGTGACTTCAGTTAGTTTCTAGTAGCCTGCTCTTGTAATATGTGTACTTTTAAAGATTTATAAAAATTTGGTGAGCCGAATCTGAGTAACCGGTGAATTCGGTAAGTGCCCAATAGGCCGCAGTAGTAATAAGTGAACTGTTCAGGATATAGAAAAATTTTCACGAATGGAATAAAATTTCTAGGCGAATTCGGTGAGATCCCAATGGAACATGCTTTTATGAGTTTGCTTTTCAATATCGAGCAACATTTTAAGGAACAGAATCTAAGTATCATGGTGAATTCAGTAGGTTCCCAATAGGATTCGCAAGATTAATCTTGTTATTCAAGATAGAGCAACTTTTTCATGAACTGAAACACTGTTTCTTTGTGAACTCAGTTAGTTCCTAGTACCCTGCTCTTGTAATATGTGTACTTTTAAAGATTTATCAAAATTTGGTGAGCCGAATCTGAGTAAAATGATGAATTCAGTTAGTTCCCAATAGGCCGCAGTAGTAACAAGTGTACCGTTCGGGATATAGAAATATTTTCACGAAGGAAATCAAAATTTCTAGGCGAATTCAGTGAGTTCCCAATGGGACATGCTTGTATTAGTTTGCTTTTCAATATCGATCAACATTTTAAGGAACGGAATCTAAGTATCATGGTGAATGAGTAGGTTCCCAATAGGATTCGCATGTAATAAGCTTGTTATTCAAGATAGAGCAACGTTTTAGCGAACTGAAACACTGTTTCTTTGTGAATTCAGTTAGTTTCAAGTAGCCTGCTCTTGTAATATGTGTATTTTTAAAGATTTATCAAAATTTGGTGAGCCGAATCTGAGTAACATCGTGAATTTGGTTAGTTCCCAGTGGTCCGCAGAAGTAATAAGTGGACTTTTCGGGATATAAAAAAATTTTTACCAATGGAATCAAAATTTCTAGGCGAATTCAGTGAGTTCCCAATGGGACATGCTTGTATGAGTTTGCTTTTCAATATAGAGCAACATTTTAAGGATCGGAAACTACGTATCATGGTGATTTCTGCAGGTTCCAAATAGGATTCGCACGTAATAAGCTTGTTATTCAAGATAGAGCAACGTTTAACGAACTGAAACACTGTTTCTTTGTGAATTCAGTTAGTTCCCTGTAGCCTGCTCTTGCAATACGTGTACTTTTAAATTTTTATCAAAATTTGGTGGGCTGAATCTGAGTAACATGGTGAATTCGGTTAGATCCCAATAGGCGGCAGTAGTAATAAGAGGACTGTTCGGGATATAGAAAAATTTTCACGATGGAATCAAAATTTCTAGGCGAATTCAGTGATTTCCCAATGTGACATGCTTATATGAGTTTGCTTTTCAATATAGAGCGACATTTTAAGGAATAGAATCTAAGTATCGAGGTGAATTTAGTAGATTCCCAATTGGATACGCATGTAATAAGCTCGTTATTCAAGATAGAGCAACGTTTTACGAACTGAAACACTGTTTCTTTGTGAATTCAGTTAGTTCCCAGTAGCCTGCTCTTGTAATATGTGTACTTTTAAAGATTTAACAAAATTTGGTGAGCTGAATCTGAGTAAAATGGTCAATTCGGTTATTTCCCAATGGGCTGCAGTAGTGATAAGTGGACTGTTCGGGATATAGAAAAATTTTCACGAATGGAATCAAAATTTCTTGGAGATTTCAGTGCTTTCCCAATGAGACATGCTTGTATGAGTTTGTTTTTCAATATAGAGCAACCTTTAAGGAACAGAATCCAAGTATCATGGTGAATTCAGTATGTTCCCAATAGGATTCGCATGTACTAAGCTTGTTATTCAAGATAGAGCAACGTTTTAGCGAACTGGAACACTGTTTCTTAGTGAATTCAGTAAGTTCCCAGTAGCCTGCTCTAGTAATACGTGTACTTTTAAAGATTTATCAAAATTTGGTGAGCCGAATCTGAGTAACATGGTGAATTCGGTTAGTTCCCAAATGACCGCAGCAGTAATAAGTGGACTGGTCAGGATATAGAAATATTTTCACGAATGGAATCAAAATTTCTAGGAGATTTCAGTGAGTTCCCAATGGGGCATGCTTGTATTAGTTTGTTTTTCAATATAGAGCAACATTTTAAGGAACGGAATCTAAGTATCATTGTGAATTCAGTAGGTTCCCAATAGGATTCGCATGTAATAAGCTTGTTATTCAAGATAGAGCAACGTTTTAACGAACTGAAAAACTGTTTCTTTGTGAATTCAGTTAGTTGACAGTAGCCTGCTCTTGTAAGATGTGTACTTTTAAAGATGTATCAAAATTTGTGAGCTGAATCTGAGTAACATGGTGAATTCGGTTAGATCCCAATAGGCCGTAGTAGTAATAAGTGGATTGTTCGGGATATAGAAAAATTTTTACTAATGGAATCAAAATTTCTAGGCGAATTCAGTGATTTTCCCATGTGACATGCTTATATGAGTTTGCTTTTCAATATAGAGGAACATTTTAAGGAACAGAATCTAAGTTCCATGGTGAATTCAGTAGGTTCCCAATAGGATTCGTATGTAATAAGCTCGTTATTCAAGATAGAGCAACGATTTAACGAACTGAAACACTGTTTCTTTGTGAATTCAGTTAGTTCCCAGTAGGCTGCTCTGGTTATATGTGTACTTTTAAAGATTTATCAAAAATTGGTGAGCCGAATCTGAGTAACATGGTGAATTCGGTTAGTTACCAATGGGCTGTAGTAGTAATAAGTGGACTGTTCGGGATATAGAAAAATTTTCACGAATGGAATCAAAATTTCTAGGAGATTTCAGTGATTTCCCAATGAGACATGCTTTTATGAGTTTGTTTTTCAATATAGAGCAACATTTAAGGAACGGAATCTAAGTATCATGGTGAATTCAGTAGGTTCCCAATAGGATTCGCATGTAATAAGCTTGTTATTCAAGATAGAGCAACGTTTTAACGAACTGAAACACTGTCTCTTTGTGAATTCAGTTAGTTCCCAGTAGCCTGCTCTTGTAATATGTGTAATTTTAAAGATTTTTCAAAATTTGGTGAGCCAAATCTGAGTAACATGGTGAATTCGGTTAGTTCCCAATGGGCCGCAGTAGTTATAAGTGGATTGTTCGGGATATAGATTAATTTTCACGAAGGGAATCAAAATTTCTAGGCGAATTCAGTGAGTCCCCAATGGGACATGCTTGTATTAGTTTGCTTTTCAATATCGAGCAACATTTTAAGGAACGGAATCTAAGTATCATTGTGAATTGAGTAGTTTCCCAATAGGATTCGCATGTAATATGCTTGTTATTCAAGATAGAGCAACGTTTTGGCGAACTGAAACACTGTTTCTTTGTGACTTCAGTTAGTTTCTACTAGCCTGCTCTTGTAATATGTGTACTTTTAAAGATTTATCAAAATTTGGTGAGCCGAATCTGAGTAACCGGTGAATTCGGTAAGTGCCCAATAGGCCGCAGTAGTAATAAGTGAACTGTTCAGGATATAGAAAAATTTTCACGAATGGAATAAAATTTCTAGGCGAATTCGGTGAGATCCCAATGGAACATGCTTTTATGAGTTTGCTTTTCAATATCGAGCAACATTTTAAGGAACAGAATCTAAGTATCATGGTGAATTCAGTAGGTTCCCAATAGGATTCGCAAGATTAATCTTGTTATTCAAGATAGAGCAACTTTTTCATGAACTGAAACACTGTTTCTTTGTGAACTCAGTTAGTTCCTAGTACCCTGCTCTTGTAATATGTGTACTTTTAAAGATTTATCAAAATTTGGTGAGCCGAATCTGAGTAAAATGATGAATTCAGTTAGTTCCCAATAGGCCGCAGTAGTAACAAGTGTACCGTTCGGGATATAGAAATATTTTCACGAAGAAAATCAAAATTTCTAGGCGAATTCAGTGAGTTCCCAATGGGACATGCTTGTATTAGTTTGCTTTTCAATATCGATCAACATTTTAAGGAACGGAATCTAAGTATCATGGTGAATGAGTAGGTTCCCAATAGGATTCGCATGTAATAAGCTTGTTATTCAAGATAGAGCAACGTTTTGGCGAACTGAAACACTGTTTCTTTGTGAATTCAGTTAGTTTCTAGTAGCCTGCTCTTGTAATATGTGTATTTTTAAAGATTTATCAAAATTTGGTGAGCCGAATCTGAGTAACATCGTGAATTTGGTTAGTTCCCAGTGGTCCGCAGAAGTAATAAGTGGACTTTTCGAGATATAAAAAAATTTTTACCAATGGAATCAAAATTTCTAGGCGAATTCAGTGAGTTCCCAATGGGACATGCTTGTATGAGTTTGCTTTTCAATATAGAGCAACATTTTAAGGATCGGAATCTACGTATCATGGTGATTTCTGCAGGTTCCAAATAGGATTCGCACGTAATAAGCTTGTTATTCAAGATAGAGCAACGTTTAACGAACTGAAACACTGTTTCTTTGTGAATTCAGTTAGTTCCCTGTAGCCTGCTCTTGCAATACGTGTACTTTTAAAGATTTATCAAAATTTGGTGAGCCGAATCTGAGTAATATGGTGAATTTGGTTAGTTCCCAATATGCCGCAATAGTAATAAGTGGACTGTTCGGGATATAGAAAAATTTTCACGAATGGAATCAAAATTTGTGGGCGAATTCAGTGATTTCCCAATGGGACATGCTTGTATGAGTTTCCTTTTCAATACAGAGCAACATTTTAAGGAACAGAATCTAAGTATCCTGGTGAATTCAGAAGGTTCCCAATAGGATTCACATGTAAGAAACTTGTTATTCAAGTTAGAGCAACGTTTTAATGAACTGAAACACTGTTTTTTTGTGAATTCAGTTACTTCCCAGTAGCCTGCTCTTGTAATACGTGTACTTTTAAAGATTTATCAAAATTTGGCGGGCTGAATCTGAGTAACATGGTGAATTCGGTTAGATCCCAATAGGCGGCAGTAGTAATAAGAGGACTGTTCGGGATATAGAAAAATTTTCACGATGGAATCAAAATTTCTAGGCGAATTCAGTGATTTCCCAATGTGACATGCTTATATGAGTTTGCTTTTCAATATAGAGCGACATTTTAAGGAATAGAATCTAAGTATCGAGGTGAATTTAGTAGATTCCCAATTGGATACGCATGTAATAAGCTCGTTATTCAAGATAGAGCAACGTTTTACGAACTGAAACACTGTTTCTTTGTGAATTCAGTTAGTTCCCAGTAGCCTGCTCTTGTAATATGTGTACTTTTAAAGATTTAACAAAATTTGGTGAGCTGAATCTGAGTAAAATGGTCAATTCGGTTATTTCCCAATGGGCTGCAGTAGTGATAAGTGGACTGTTCGGGATATAGAAAAATTTTCACGAATGGAATCAAAATTTCTTGGAGATTTCAGTGCTTTCCCAATGAGACATGCTTGTATGAGTTTGTTTTTCAATATAGAGCAACCTTTAAGGAACAGAATCCAAGTATCATGGTGAATTCAGTATGTTCCCAATAGGATTCGCATGTACTAAGCTTGTTATTCAAGATAGAGCAACGTTTTAGCGAACTGGAACACTGTTTCTTAGTGAATTCAGTAAGTTCCCAGTAGCCTGCTCTAGTAATACGTGTACTTTTAAAGATTTATCAAAATTTGGTGAGCCGAATCTGAGTAACATGGTGAATTCGGTTAGTTCCCAAATGACCGCAGCAGTAATAAGTGGACTGGTCAGGATATAGAAATATTTTCACGAATGGAATCAAAATTTCTAGGAGATTTCAGTGAGTTCCCAATGGGGCATGCTTGTATTAGTTTGTTTTTCAATATAGAGCAACATTTTAAGGAACGGAATCTAAGTATCATTGTGAATTCAGTAGGTTCCCAATAGGATTCGCATGTAATAAGCTTGTTATTCAAGATAGAGCAACGTTTTAACGAACTGAAAAACTGTTTCTTTGTGAATTCAGTTAGTTGACAGTAGCCTGCTCTTGTAAAATGTGTACTTTTAAAGATGTATCAAAATTTGTGAGCTGAATCTGAGTAACATGGTGAATTCGGTTAGATCCCAATAGGCCGTAGTAGTAATAAGTGGATTGTTCGGGATATAGAAAAATTTTTACTAATGGAATCAAAATTTCTAGGCGAATTCAGTGATTTTCCCATGTGACATGCTTATATGAGTTTGCTTTTCAATATAGAGGAACATTTTAAGGAACAGAATCTAAGTTCCATGGTGAATTCAGTAGGTTCCCAATAGGATTCGTATGTAATAAGCTCGTTATTCAAGATAGAGCAACGATTTAACGAACTGAAACACTGTTTCTTTGTGAATTCAGTTAGTTCCCAGTAGGCTGCTCTTGTTATATGTGTACTTTTAAAGATTTATCAAAAATTGGTGAGCCGAATCTGAGTAACATGGTGAATTCGGTTAGTTACCAATGGGCTGTAGTAGTAATAAGTGGACTGTTCGGGATATAGAAAAATTTTCACGAATGGAATCAAAATTTCTAGGAGATTTCAGTGATTTCCCAATGAGACATGCTTTTATGAGTTTGTTTTTCAATATAGAGCAACATTTAAGGAACGGAATCTAAGTATCATGGTGAATTCAGTAGGTTCCCAATAGGATTCGCATGTAATAAGCTTGTTATTCAAGATAGAGCAACGTTTTAACGAACTGAAACACTGTCTCTTTGTGAATTCAGTTAGTTCCCAGTAGCCTGCTCTTGTAATATGTGTAATTTTAAAGATTTTTCAAAATTTGGTGAGCCAAATCTGAGTAACATGGTGAATTCGGTTAGTTCCCAATGGGCCGCAGTAGTTATAAGTGGATTGTTCGGGATATAGATTAATTTTCACGAAGGGAATCAAAATTTCTAGGCGAATTCAGTGAGTCCCCAATGGGACATGCTTGTATTAGTTTGCTTTTCAATATCGAGCAACATTTTAAGGAACGGAATCTAAGTATCATTGTGAATTGAGTAGTTTCCCAATAGGATTCGCATGTAATATGCTTGTTATTCAAGATAGAGCAACGTTTTGGCGAACTGAAACACTGTTTCTTTGTGACTTCAGTTAGTTTCTACTAGCCTGCTCTTGTAATATGTGTACTTTTAAAGATTTATCAAAATTTGGTGAGCCGAATCTGAGTAACCGGTGAATTCGGTAAGTGCCCAATAGGCCGCAGTAGTAATAAGTGAACTGTTCAGGATATAGAAAAATTTTCACGAATGGAATAAAATTTCTAGGCGAATTCGGTGAGATCCCAATGGAACATGCTTTTATGAGTTTGCTTTTCAATATCGAGCAACATTTTAAGGAACAGAATCTAAGTATCATGGTGAATTCAGTAGGTTCCCAATAGGATTCGCAAGATTAATCTTGTTATTCAAGATAGAGCAACTTTTTCATGAACTGAAACACTGTTTCTTTGTGAATTCAGTTAGTTTCTAGTAGCCTGCTCTTGTAATATGTGTATTTTTAAAGATTTATCAAAATTTGGTGAGCCGAATCTGAGTAACATCGTGAATTTGGTTAGTTCCCAGTGGTCCGCAGAAGTAATAAGTGGACTTTTCGAGATATAAAAAAATTTTTACCAATGGAATCAAAATTTCTAGGCGAATTCAGTGAGTTCCCAATGGGACATGCTTGTATGAGTTTGCTTTTCAATATAGAGCAACATTTTAAGGATCGGAATCTACGTATCATGGTGATTTCTGCAGGTTCCAAATAGGATTCGCACGTAATAAGCTTGTTATTCAAGATAGAGCAACGTTTAACGAACTGAAACACTGTTTCTTTGTGAATTCAGTTAGTTCCCTGTAGCCTGCTCTTGCAATACGTGTACTTTTAAAGATTTATCAAAATTTGGTGAGCCGAATCTGAGTAATATGGTGAATTTGGTTAGTTCCCAATATGCCGCAATAGTAATAAGTGGACTGTTCGGGATATAGAAAAATTTTCACAAATGCAATCAAAATTTCTAGGCGAATTCAGTGACTTCCCAATGGGACATGCTTGTATGAGTTTGCTTTTCAATATAGAGCAACATTTTAAGGAACGGAATCTAAGTATCATGGTGATTTCAGTAGGTTCCCAATAGGATTCGCATGTAATTAGCTTGTTATTCAAGATAGAGCAACGTTTTAACGAACTGAAACACTGTTTCTTTGTGAATTCATTTAGGTCCCAGTAGCCTGCTCTTGTAATATGTGTACTTTTAAAGATTTATCAAAATTTGGTGAGCCGAATCTGAGTAACATCGTGAATTTGGTTAGTTCCCAATGGTCCGCAGTAGTAATAAGTGGACTGTTCGGGATATAGAAAAATTTTCACGAATGGAATCAAAATTTCTAGGCGAATTCAGAGTGTTTCCAATGGGACATGCTTGTATGAGTGTGCTTTTCAATATAGAGCAATATTTTAAGGAAAGGAATCTACGTATCATGGTGATTTCAGGAGGTTCCCAATAGGATTCGCACGTAATAAGCTTGTTATTCAAGATAGAGCAACGTTTTAACGAACTGAAACACAATTTCTTAGTAAATTTAGTTATTTCCCAGTATCCTGCTCTTGTAATATGTGTACTTTTAAAGATTTATCAAAATTTGGTGAGCCGAATCTGAGTAAAAGTGTGAATTACGTTAGTTCCCAATATGCCGCAGTAGTAATAAGTGGACTGTTCAGGATATAGAAAAATTTTTACGAATGGAATCAAAATTTCTAGGCGAATTCAGTGATTTTCCAATGTGACATGCTTATATGAGTTTGCTTTTCAAAATAGAGCAACATTTTAAGGAACAGAATCTAAGTATCATGGTGAATTCAGTAGGTTCCCAATAGGATTCGCATGTAATAAGCTCGTTATTCAAGATAGAGCAACGTTTTAACGAACTGAAACACTGTCTCTTTCTGAATTCAGTTAGTTCCCAGTAGCCTGCTCTTGTAATATGTGTAATTTTAAAGATTTATCAAAATTTGGTGAGCCGAATCTGAGTAACATCGTGAATTTGGTTAGTTCCAAATGGTCCGCAGTAGTAATAAGTGGACTGTTCGGGATATAGAAGAATTTTCACGAATGGAATCAAAATTTCTAGGCGAATTCAGTGACTTCCCAATGGGACATGCTTGTATGAGTTTGTTTTTCAATATAGAGCAACATTTTAAGGAACGGAATCTACGTATCATGGTGATTTCAGTAGGTTCCCAATAGGATTCACATGTAATAAGCTTGTTATTCAAGATAGAGCAACGTTTTAACGAACTGAAACACTGTTTCTTTGTGAATTCACTTAGTTCCCAGTAGCCTGCTCTTCTAATATGTGTACTTTTAAAGATTTATCAAAATTTGGTGAGCCGAATCTGAGTAACATCGTGAATTTGGTTAGTTCCCAATGGTCCTCAGTAGTAATAAGTGGACTGTTCGGGATATAGAAAAATTTTCACGAATGGAATCAAAATTTCTAGGCGAATTCAGTGACTTCCCAATGGGACATGCTTGTATGAGTTTGCTTTTCAATATAGAGCAACATTTTAAGGAACGGAATCTACGTATCTTGGTGATTTCATTAGGTTCCCAATAGGATTCACACATAATAAGCTTGTTATTCAAGATACAGCAACGTTTTAACGAACTGAAACACTGTTTCTTTGTGAATTCAGTTAGTTGCCAGTAGACTGCTCTTGTAAAATGTGTACTTTTAAACATTTATCAAAATTTGGTGAGCTGAATCTGAGTAACATGGTGAATTCGTTTAGTTCCCAATGGGCCGCAGTAGTAATAAGTGGACTGTTCGGGATATAGAAAAATTTTTACGAATGGAATCAAAATTTCTAGGCGAATTCAGTGAGTTCCCAATGGGACATGCTTGTATGAGTTTGCTTTTCAATATAGAGCAACATTTTAAGGAACGGAATCTACGTATCTTGGTGATTTCATTAGGTTCCCAGTAGGATTCACACGTAATAAGCTTGTTATTCAAGATAGAGCAACGTTTTATCGAACTGAAACACTGTTTCTTTGTGAATTCAGTTAGTTCCCAGTAGCCTGCTCTTGTAATATGTGTACTTTTAAAGATTTATCAAAATTTGGTGAGCCGAATCTGAGAAATATTGTGAATTTGGTTAGTTCCCTATGGTCCGCAGTAGTAATTAGTGGACTGTTCGGGATATAGAAAAATTTTCACGAATGGAATCAAAATTTCTAGGCGAATTCAGTGAGTTCCCAATGGGACATGCTTGTATGAGTTTGCTTTTCAATATAAAGCAACATTTTAAGGAATGGTATCTAAGTATCATGTTGAATTCAGTAGGTTCCCAATAGGATTCGCATGTAATAAGCTTGTCATTCACGATAGAGCAACGTTTCAACGAACTGAAACACTGTTTCTTTGTGAATTCAGTTAGTTGACAGTAGCCTGCTATTGTAAAATGTGTACTTTTAAAGATTTATCAAAATGTGGTGAGCTGAATCTGAGTAACATGGTGAATTCGGTTAGTTCCCAACGGTCCGCAGTAGTAATAGTGGACTGTTGGGTATATAGAAATTTTTTACGAATGGAATCAAAATTTCTAGGCGAATTCAGTGAGTTCCCAATGGGACATGCTTGTATAAGTTTGCTTTTCTATATATAGAAACATTTATGGAACGGAATCTACGTATCATGGTGATTTCAGTAGGTTCCCCATAGGATTTGCATGTAATAAGCTTGTTATTCAAGATAGAGCAACGTTTTAACGAACGGAAACACTGTTTCTTTGTGAATTCAGTTAGTTCCCAGTAGCAGGCTCTTGTAATATGTGTACTTTTAAAGATTTATCAAAATTTGGTGACCCGAATCTGAGTAACATGGTGAATTCGGTTAGTTCCCAATGGGCGGCAGTAGTAATAAGTGGACTGTTCGGGATATAGAAAAATTTTCACGAATGGAATCAAAATTTGTAGGAGATTTCAGTGATTTCCCAATGGGGCATGCTTGTATGAGTTTGTTTTTCAATTTAGAGCAACATTTTAAGGAACGGAATCTAAGTATCATGGTGAATTCAGTAGGTTCCCAATAGCATTCGCATGTAATAAGCTTGTTATTCAAGATAGAGCAACGTTTCAACGAGCTGAAACACTGTTTTTTTGTGAATTCAGTTAGTTTCAGTAGCCTGCTATTGTAAAATGTGTACTTTTAAAGATTGATCAAAATGTGTGAGCTGAATCTGAGTAACATGGTGAATTCGGTTAGTTCCCAACGGTCCGCAGTAGTAATAGTGGACTGTTCGGTATATAGAAATTTTTTACGAATGGAATCAAAATTTCTAGGCGAATTCAGTGAGTTCCCAATGGGACATGCTTGTATAAGTTTGCTTTTCTATATATAGAAACATTTATGGAACAGAATCTACGTATCATGGTGATTTCAGTAGGTTCCCCATAGGATTTGCATGTAATAAGCTTGTTATTCAAGATAGAGCAACGTTTTAACGAACGGAAACACTGTTTCTTTGTGAATTCAGTTAGTTCCCAGTAGCAGGCTCTTGTAATATGTGTACTTTTAAAGATTTATCAAAATTTGGTGACCCGAATCTGAGTAACATGGTGAATTCGGTTAGTTCCCAATGGGCAGCAGTAGTAATAAGAGGACTGTTCGGGATATAGAAAAATTTTCACGAATGGAATCAAAATTTGTAGGAGATTTCAGTGATTTCCCAATGGGGCATGCTTGTATGAGTTTGTTTTTCAATATAGAGCAACATTTTAAGGAACGGAATCTAAGTATCATGGTGAATTCAGTAGGTTCCCAATAGCATTCGCATCTAATAAGCTTGTTATTCAAGATAGAGCAACGTTTTAACGAACTGAAACACTGTTTCTTTGTGAATTCAGTTAGTTGCCAGTAGTCTGCTCTTGTAAAAGGTGTACTTTTAAAGATTTATCAAAATTTGGTGAGCCGAATCTGAGTAACATCTTGAATTTGGTTAGTTCCCAATGGTCCGCAGTAGTAATAAGAGGACTGTTCGGGATATAGAAAAATTTTTACGAATGGAATCAAAATTTCTAGGCGAATTCAGTGAGTTCCCAATGGGACATGCTTGTATGAGTTTGATTTTCAATATAGAGCAACATTTTCAAGAACGGAATCTAGGTATCATCGTGATTTCAGTAGGTTCCCAATAGGATTCGCAGGTAATAAGCTTGTTATTCAAGATAGAGCAACGTTTTAACGAACTGAAACACTGTTTCTTTGTGAATTCAGTTAGTTCCCAGTAGCCTGCTCTTGTAATATGTGTACTTTTAAAGATTTTTCAAAATTGGGTGAGCCAAATCTGAGTAACATGGTGAATTCGGTTAGTTCCCAATGGGCCGCAGTAGTAATAAGTGGACTATTCAGGATATAGAAAAATTTTCACGAATGGAATCAAAATTTCTAGGAGATTTCAGTAATTTCCCAATGGGGCATGCTTGTCTGAGTTTGTTTTTCAATATAGAGCAACATTTTAAGGAACGGAATCTATGTATCATGGTGATTTCAGTAGGTTCCCAATAGGATTCGCATGTAATAAGCTTGTTATTCAAGATAGAGCAACGTTTTAACGAACTGAAACACTGTTTCTTTGTGAATTCAGTTAGTTCCCAGTAGCCTGCTCTTCTCATTTGTGTACTTTTAAAGATTTATCAAAATTTGGTGCGCCGAATCTGAGTAACATCGTGAATTTGGTTAGTTCCCTATGGTCCACAGTAGTAATAAGTGGACTGTTCGGGATATAGAAAAATTTTCACGAATAAAATCAAAATATCTAGGCGAATTCAGTGAGTTCCCAATGTGACATGCTTGTATGAGTTTGCTTTTCAATATAGAGCAACATTTTAAGGAATGGAATGTAACTATCATGGTTATTTCATTAGGTTCCCAATAGGATTCGCATGTAATAAGTTTGTCATTCAAGATAGAGCAACGTTTTAACGAACTGAAACACTGTTTCTTTTTGAACTCAGTTAGTTCCCAGTAGCCTGCTCTAGTAATATGTGTACTTTTAAAGATTTATCAAAATTTGGTGAGCAGAATCTGAGTAACATCGTGAATTTGGTTAGTTCCCACGGTCCGCAGAAGTAATAAGTGGACTGTTCAGGATATAGAAAAATTTTTACCAATGGAATCAAAATTTCTAGGCGAATTCAGTGAGTTCCCAATTGGACATGCTTGTATGAGTTTGCTTTTCAATATAGAGCAAAATTTTAAGGATCGGAATCTATGTATCATTGTGATTTCTGCAGGTTCCCAATAGGATTCATACGTAGTAAGCTTGTTATTCAAGACAGAGCAACGATTTAACGAACTGACACTGTTTCTTTGTGAAATCAGTTAGTTCCCAGTAGGCTACTCTTGTTATATGTGTACTTTTAAAGATTTATCAAAAATTGGTGAGCCGAATCTGTGTAACATGGTGAATTCGGTTAGTTACCAATAGTCCGTAGTAGTAATAAGTAGACTGTTCGGGATATAGAAAAATTTTCACGAATGGAATCAAAATTTCTAGGAGATTTCAGTGATTTCCCAATGAGACATGCTTTTATGAGTTTGTTTTTCAATATAGAGCAACATTTAAGGAACGGAATCTAAGTATCATGGTGAATTCAGTAGGTTCCCAATAGGATTCGCATGTACTAAGCTTGTTATTCAAGATAGAGCAACGTTTTAACGAACTGAAACACTGTTTCTTTGTGAATTCAGTTAGTCCCAGTAGCCTGCTCTTGTAATATGTGTGCTTTTAAAGATTTATCACAATTTGGTGAGCCGAATCTGAGTAACATGGTGAATTCGGATAGGTCCCAATATGCCGCAGTAGTAATAAGTGGATTGTTCGGGATATAGAAAAATTTTCACGAATGGAATCAAAATTTCTAGGAGATTTCAGTGATTTCCCAATGGGGCATGCTTGTATGAGTTTGTTTTTCAAAATAGAGCAACATTTTAAGGAACGGAATCTAAGTATCATTGTGAATTCAGTAGGTTCCCAATAGGATTCGCATGTAATAAGCTTGTCATTCAAGATAGAGCAACGTTTTAACGAACTGAAACACTGTTTCTTTTTGAATTCAGTTAGTTCCCAGTAGCCTGCTCTCGTAATATGTATACTTTTAAAGATGTATCAAAGTTTGGTGAGCTGAATCTGAGTAACATGGTGAATTAGGTTAGATCCCAATAGGCCGCAGTAGTAATAAGTGGATTGTTCGGGATATAGAAAAATTTTTACTAATGGAATCAAAATTTCTAGGCGAATTCAGTGATTTTCCCATGTGACATGCTTATATGAGTTTGCTTTTCAATATAGAGCAACATTTTAAGGAACAGAATCTAAGTTCCATGGTGAATTCAGTAGGTTCCCAATACGATTCGTATGTAATAAGCTCGTTATTCAAGATAGAGCAACGATTTAACGAACTGAAACAATGTTTCTTTGTGAATTCAGTTAGTTCCCAGTAGGCTGCTCTTGTTATATGTGTACTTTTAAAGATTTATCAAAAATTGGTGAGCCGAATCTGAGTAACATGGTGAATTCGGTTAGTTACCAATGGGCCATAGTAGTAATAAGTGGACTGTTTGTGATATAGAAAAATTTTCACGAATGGAATCAAAATTTCTAGGAGATTTCAGTGATTTCCCAATGAGACATGCTTTTATGAGTTTGTTTTTCAATATAGAGCAACATTTAAGGAACGGAATCTAAGTATCATGGTGAATTCAGTAGGTTCCCAATAGGATTCGCATGTACTAAGCTTGTTATTCAAGATAGAGCAACGTTTTAACGAACTGAAACACTGTTTCTTTGTGAACTCAGTTAGTCCCAGTAGCCTGCTCTTGTAATATGTGTACCTTTAAAGATTTATCACAATTTGGTGAGCCGAATCTGAGTAACATGGTGAATTCGGAAAGGTCCCAATATGCCGCAGTAGTAATAAGTTGAGTGTTCGGGATATAGAAAAATTTTCACGAATGAAATCAAAATTTCTGGGCGAATTCAGTGATTTGCCAATTGGACATGCTTGTATGAGTATGCTCCTCAATATAGAGCAACATTTTAAGGAACGGAATCTACGTATCACGGTGAATTCAGTAGGTTCCCAATAGGATCCGCATGTAATATTTTTGTTATTCAAGATAGAGCAACGTTTTGGCGAACTGAAACACTGTTTCTTTGTGACTTCAGTTAGTTTCTAGTAGCCTGCTCTTGTAATATGTGTACTTTTAAAGATTTATAAAAATTTGGTGAGCCGAATCTGAGTAACCGGTGAATTCGGTAAGTGCCCAATAGGCCGCAGTAGTAATAAGTGAACTGTTCAGGATATAGAAAAATTTTCACGAATGGAATAAAATTTCTAGGCGAATTCGGTGAGATCCCAATGGAACATGCTTTTATGAGTTTGCTTTTCAATATCGAGCAACATTTTAAGGAACAGAATCTAAGTATCATGGTGAATTCAGTAGGTTCCCAATAGGATTCGCAAGATTAATCTTGTTATTCAAGATAGAGCAACTTTTTCATGAACTGAAACACTGTTTCTTTGTGAACTCAGTTAGTTCCTAGTACCCTGCTCTTGTAATATGTGTACTTTTAAAGATTTATCAAAATTTGGTGAGCCGAATCTGAGTAAAATGATGAATTCAGTTAGTTCCCAATAGGCCGCAGTAGTAACAAGTGTACCGTTCGGGATATAGAAATATTTTCACGAAGGAAATCAAAATTTCTAGGCGAATTCAGTGAGTTCCCAATGGGACATGCTTGTATTAGTTTGCTTTTCAATATCGATCAACATTTTAAGGAACGGAATCTAAGTATCATGGTGAATGAGTAGGTTCCCAATAGGATTCGCATGTAATAAGCTTGTTATTCAAGATAGAGCAACGTTTTAGCGAACTGAAACACTGTTTCTTTGTGAATTCAGTTAGTTTCTAGTAGCCTGCTCTTGTAATATGTGTATTTTTAAAGATTTATCAAAATTTGGTGAGCCGAATCTGAGTAACATCGTGAATTTGGTTAGTTCCCAGTGGTCCGCAGAAGTAATAAGTGGACTTTCCGGGATATAAAAAAATTTTTACCAATGGAATCAAAATTTCTAGGCGAATTCAGTGAGTTCCCAATGGGACATGCTTGTATGAGTTTGCTTTTCAATATAGAGCAACATTTTAAGGATCGGAATCTACGTATCATGGTGATTTCTGCAGGTTCCAAATAGGATTCGCACGTAATAAGCTTGTTATTCAAGATAGAGCAACGTTTAACGAACTGAAACACTGTTTCTTTGTGAATTCAGTTAGTTCCCTGTAGCCTGCTCTTGCAATACGTGTACTTTTAAAGATTTATCAAAATTTGGTGGGCTGAATCTGAGTAACATGGTGAATTCGGTTAGATCCCAATAGGCGGCAGTAGTAATAAGAGGACTGTTCGGGATATAGAAAAATTTTCACGATGGAATCAAAATTTCTAGGCGAATTCAGTGATTTCCCAATGTGACATGCTTATATGAGTTTGCTTTTCAATATAGAGCGACATTTTAAGGAATAGAATCTAAGTATCGAGGTGAATTTAGTAGATTCCCAATTGGATACGCATGTAATAAGCTCGTTATTCAAGATAGAGCAACGTTTTACGAACTGAAACACTGTTTCTTTGTGAATTCAGTTAGTTCCCAGTAGCCTGCTCTTGTAATATGTGTACTTTTAAAGATTTAACAAAATTTGGTGAGCTGAATCTGAGTAAAATGGTCAATTCGGTTTTTTCCCAATGGGCTGCAGTAGTGATAAGTGGACTGTTCGGGATATAGAAAAATTTTCACGAATGGAATCAAAATTTCTTGGAGATTTCAGTGCTTTCCCAATGAGACATGCTTGTATGAGTTTGTGTTTCAATATAGAGCAACCTTAAGGAACAGAATCCAAGTATCATGGTGAATTCAGTATGTTCCCAATAGGATTCGCATGTACTAAGCTTGTTATTCAAGATAGAGCAACGTTTTAGCGAACTGGAACACTGTTTCTTAGTGAATTCAGTAAGTTCCCAGTAGCCTGCTCTAGTAATACGTGTACTTTTAAAGATTTATCAAAATTTGGTGAGCCGAATCTGAGTAACATGGTGAATTCGGTTAGTTCCCAAATGACCGCAGCAGTAATAAGTGGACTGGTCAGGATATAGAAATATTTTCACGAATGGAATCAAAATTTCTAGGAGATTTCAGTGAGTTCCCAATGGGGCATCCTTGTATTAGTTTGTTTTTCAATATAGAGCAACATTTTAAGGAACGGAATCTAAGTATCATTGTGAATTCAGTAGGTTCCCAATAGGATTCGCATGTAATAAGCTTGTTATTCAAGATAGAGCAACGTTTTAACGAACTGAAAAACTGTTTCTTTGTGAATTCAGTTAGTTGACAGTAGCCTGCTGTTGTAAAATGTGTACTTTTAAAGATGTATCAAAATTTGTGAGCTGAATCTGAGTAACATGGTGAATTCGGTTAGATCCCAATAGGCCGTAGTAGTAATAAGTGGATTGTTCGGGATATAGAAAAATTTTTACTAATGGAATCAAAATTTCTAGGCGAATTCAGTGATTTTCCCATGTGACTTTTATATGAGTTTGCTTTTCAATATAGAGGAACATTTTAAGGAACAGAATCTAAGTTCCATGGTGAATTCAGTAGGTTCCCAATAGGATTCGTATGTAATAAGCTCGTTATTCAAGATAGAGCAACGATTTAACGAACTGAAACACTGTTTCTTTGTGAATTCAGTTAGTTCCCAGTAGGCTGCTCTGGTTATATGTGTACTTTTAAAGATTTATCAAAAATTGGTGAGCCGAATCTGAGTAACATGGTGAATTCGGTTAGTTACCAATGGGCTGTAGTAGTAATAAGTGGACTGTTCGGGATATAGAAAAATTTTCACGAATGGAATCAAAATTTCTAGGAGATTTCAGTGATTTCCCAATGAGACATGCTTTTATGAGTTTGTTTTTCAATATAGAGCAACATTTAAGGAACGGAATCTAAGTATCATGGTGAATTCAGTAGGTTCCCAATAGGATTCGCATGTAATAAGCTTGTTATTCAAGATAGAGCAACGTTTTAACGAACTGAAACACTGTCTCTTTGTGAATTCAGTTAGTTCCCAGTAGCCTGCTCTTGTAATATGTGTAATTTTAAAGATTTTTCAAAATTTGGTGAGCCAAATCTGAGTAACATGGTGAATTCGGTTACTTCCCAATGGGCCGCAGTAGTTATAAGTGGATTGTTCGGGATATAGATTAATTTTCACGAAGGGAATCAAAATTTCTAGGCGAATTCAGTGAGTCCCCAATGGGACATGCTTGTATTAGTTTGCTTTTCAATATCGAGCAACATTTTAAGGAACGGAATCTAAGTATCATTGTGAATTGAGTAGGTTCCCAATAGGATTCGCATGTAATATGCTTGTTATTCAAGATAGAGCAACGTTTTGGCGAACTGAAACACTGTTTCTTTGTGACTTCAGTTAGTTTCTACTAGCCTGCTCTTGTAATATGTGTACTTTTAAAGATTTATCAAAATTTGGTGAGCCGAATCTGATTAACCGGTGAATTCGGTAAGTGCCCAATAGGCCGCAGTAGTAATAAGTGAACTGTTCAGGATATAGAAAAATTTTCACGAATGGAATAAAATTTCTAGGCGAATTCGGTGAGATCCCAATGGAACATGCTTTTATGAGTTTGCTTTTCAATATCGAGCAACATTTTAAGGAACAGAATCTAAGTATCATGGTGAATTCAGTAGGTTCCCAATAGGATTCGCAAGATTAATCTTGTTATTCAAGATAGAGCAACTTTTTCATGAACTGAAACACTGTTTCTTTGTGAACTCAGTTAGTTCCTAGTACCCTGCTCTTGTAATATGTGTACTTTTAAAGATTTATCAAAATTTGGTGAGCCGAATCTGAGTAAAATGATGAATTCAGTTAGTTCCCAATAGGCCGCAGTAGTAACAAGTGTACCGTTCGGGATATAGAAATATTTTCACGAAGAAAATCAAAATTTCTAGGCGAATTCAGTGAGTTCCCAATGGGACATGCTTGTATTAGTTTGCTTTTCAATATCGATCAACATTTTAAGGAACGGAATCTAAGTATCATGGTGAATGAGTAGGTTCCCAATAGGATTCGCATGTAATAAGCTTGTTATTCAAGATAGAGCAACGTTTTGGCGAACTGAAACACTGTTTCTTTGTGAATTCAGTTAGTTTCTAGTAGCCTGCTCTTGTAATATGTGTATTTTTAAAGATTTATCAAAATTTGGTGAGCCGAATCTGAGTAACATCGTGAATTTGGTTAGTTCCCAGTGGTCCGCAGAAGTAATAAGTGGACTTTTCGAGATATAAAAAAATTTTTACCAATGGAATCAAAATTTCTAGGCGAATTCAGTGAGTTCCCAATGGGACATGCTTGTATGAGTTTGCTTTTCAATATAGAGCAACATTTTAAGGATCGGAATCTACGTATCATGGTGATTTCTGCAGGTTCCAAATAGGATTCGCACGTAATAAGCATGTTATTCAAGATAGAGCAACGTTTAACGAACTGAAACACTGTCTCTTTGTGAATTCAGTTAGTTCCCAGTAGCCTGCTCTTGTAATATGTGTAATTTTAAAGATTTTTCAAAATTTGGTGAGCCAAATCTGAGTAACATGGTGAATTCGGTTAGTTCCCAATGGGGCGCAGTAGTAATAAGTGGAATCTTCGGGATACAGAAAAATTTTTAGGAATGGAATCAAAATTTCAAGGCGAATTCAGTGAGTTCCCAATGGGACATGCTTGTATAAGTTTGCTTTTCAATATAGAGCAACATTTTAAGGAACGGAATCTACGTATCATGGTGATTTCAGTAGGTTCCTAATAGGATTCGCATGTAATAAGCTTGATATTCAAGATAGAGCAACGTTTTAACGAACTGAAACACTGTTTCTTTGTGAATTCAGTTAGTTCCCAGTAGCAGGCTCTTGTAATATGTGTACTTTTAAAGATTTATCAAAAATTGGTGAGCCGAATCTGAGTAACATGGTGAATTCAGTTAGTTACCAATGGGCTGTAGTAGTAATAAGTGGACTGTTCGGGATATAGAAAAATTTTCACGAATGGAATCAAAATTTCTAGGAGATTTCAGTGATTTCCCAATGAGACATGCTTTTATGAGTTTGTTTTTCAATATAGAGCAACATTTAAGGAACGGAATCTAAGTATCATGGTGAATTCAGTAGGTTCCCAATAGGATTCGCATGTAATAAGCTTGTTATTCAAGATAGAGCAACGTTTTAACGAACTGAAACACTGTCTCTTTGTGAATTCAGTTAGTTCCCAGTAGCCTGCTCTTGTAATATGTGTAATTTTAAAAATTTTTCAAAATTTGGTGAGCCAAATCTGAGTAACATGGTGAATTCGGTTAGTTCCCAATGGGGCGCAGTAGTAATAAGTGGACTCTTCGGGATACAGAAAAATTTTTACGAATGGAATCAAAATTTCAAGGCGAATTCAGTGAGTTCCCAATGGGACATGATTGTATAAGTTTGCTTTTCAATATAGAGCAACATTTTAAGGTACGGAATCTACGTATCATGGTGATTTCAGTAGGTTCCCAATAGGATTCGCATGTAATAAGCTTGTTATTCAAGATAGAGCAACGTTTTAACGAACTGAAACACTGTTTCTTTGTGAATTCAGTTAGTTCCCAGTAGCAGGCTCTTGTAATATGTGTACTTTTAAAGATTTATCAAAATTTGGTGAGCCGAATCTGAGTAACATGGTGAATTCGGTTAGTTCCCAATGGGCCGCAGTAGTAATAAGTGGACTGTTCAGGATATAGAAAAATTTTCACGTTGGAATCAAAATTTCTAGGCGAATTCAGTGAGTTCCCAATGGGACATGCTTGTATGAGTTTGCTTTTCAATATAGAGCAACATTTTAAGGAACGGAATCTAGGTATCATCGTGATTTCAGTAGGTTCCCAATAGCATTCCCATGTAATAAGCTTGTTATTCAAGATAGAGCAACGTTTTAACGAACTGAAACAATGTTTCTTTGTGAATTCAGTTAGTTCCCAGTAGCCTGCTCTTCTAATTTGTGTACTTTTAAAGATTTATCAAAAGTGGTGAGCCGAATCTGAGTAACATCGTGAATTTGGTTAGTTCCCTATGGTCCGCAGTAGTAATAAGTGGACTTTCGGGATATAGAAAAATTTTCACGAATGGAATCAAAATTTCTAGGCGAATTCAGTGAGTTCCCAATGGGACATGCTTGTATGAGTTTGCTTTTCAATATAGAGCAACATTTTAAGGATCGGAATCTGCGTATCATGGTGATTTCTGCAGGTTCCAAATAGGATTCGCACGTAATAAGCTTGTTATTCAAGATTGAGCAACGTTTAAGGAACTGAAACACTGTTTCTTTGTGAATTCAGTTAGTTCCCTGTAGCCTGCTCTTGCAATACGTGTACTTTTAAAGATTTATCAAAATTTGGTGAGCCGAATCTGAGTAACATGGTGAATTTGGTTAGTTCCCAATATGCCGCAATAGTAATAAGTGGACTGTTCGGGATATAGAAAAATTTTCACGAATGGAATCAAAATTTGTGGGGGAATTCAGTGATTTCACAATGGGATATGCTTGTATGAGTTTCCTTTTCAATATATAGCAACATTTTAAGGAAAAGAATCTAAGTATCATGGTGAATTCAGAAGGTTCCCAATAGGATTCACATGTAAGAAACTTGTTATTCAAGATAGAGCAACGTTTTAATGAACTGAAACACTGTTTTTTTGTGAATTCAGTTACTTCCCAGTAGCCTGCTCTTGTAATATGTGTACTTTTAAAATTGATCAAAATTTGGTGAGCGGAATGTGAGTAACATGGTGAATACGGTTAATTCCCACTGGGCCGCAGCAGTAATAAGTGGACTGTTCAGGATATAGAAAAATTTTCAAGAATGGAATCAAAATTTCTAGGAGATTTCAGTGATTTCCCAATGGGGCATGCTTGTATGAGTTTGTTTTTCAATATAGAGCAACATTTTAAGGAACGGAATCTAAGTATCATGGTGAATTCAGTAGGTTCACAATAGGATTCGCAAGTAATAAGCTTGTTATTCAAGATAGAGCAAAGTTTTAACCAACTGAAACACTGTTTCTTTGTGAATTCAATTAGTAGACAGTAGCCTGCTCTTGTAAAATGTGTACTTTTAAAGATTTATCAAAATTTGGTGAGCTGAATCTGAGTTACATGGTGAATTCGGTTAGATCCCAATAGGCGGCAGTAGTAATAAGAGGACTGTTCGGGATATAGAAAAATTTTCACGATGGAATCAAAATTTCTAGGCGAATTCATTGATTTCCCAATGTGACATTTTTATATGAGTTTGCTTTTCAATATAGAGCGACATTTTAAGGAATAGAATCTAAGTATCGTGGTGAATTTAGTAGATTCCCAATTGGATACGCATGTAATAAGCTCGTTATTAAAGATAGAGCAACGTTTTACGAACTGAAACACTGTTTCTTTGTGAATTCAGTTAGTTCCCAGTAGCCTGCTCTTGTAATATGTGTACTTTTAAATATTTAACAAAATTTGGTGAGCCGAATCTGAGTAAAATGGTCAATTCGGTTATTTCCCAATGGGCTGCAGTAGTGATAAGTGGACTGTTCGGGGTATAGAAAAATTTTCACGAATGGAATGAAGGTTTCTTGGAGATTTCAGTGATTTCCCAATGAAACATGCCTGTATGAGTTTGTTTTTCAATATAGAGCAACATTTTAAGGAACAGAATCAAAGTATCATGTTGAATTCAGTATGTTCCCTATAGGATTCGCATGTACTAAGCTTGTTATTCAAGATAGAGCAACGTTTTAGCGAACTGGAACACTCTTTCTTAGTGAATTCAGTAAGTTCCCAGTAGCCTGCTCTTGTAATATGTGTACTTTTAAAGATTTATCAAAATTTGGTGAGCCGAATCTGAGTAACATCGTGAATTTGGTTAGTTCCCAATGGTCCGCAGTAGTAATAAGAGGACTGTTCGGGATATAGAAAAATTTTTACGAATGGAATCAAAATTTCTAGGCGAATTCAGTGAGTTCCCAAAGGGAAATGCTTGTATAAGTTTGCTTTTCAATATAGAGCAACATTTTAAGAAACGGAATCTACGTATCATGGTGAATTCAGTAGGTTCCCAATAGCATCGCATGTAATAAGCTCGTTATTCAAGATAGAGCAACGTTTTCACGAACTGAAACAATGTTTCTTTGTGAATTCATTTAGTTCCCAGTAGTCTGCTGTTGTAATATGTATACTTTTAAAGATTTATCACAATTAGGTGAGCCGAATCTGAGTAACATGGTGAATTCGGTTATTTCCCAATGGGCTGCAGTAGTGATAAGTGGACTCTTCAGGATATAGAAAAATTTTCACGAATGGAATCAAAATTTCCATAGATATATCTGTGATTTCCCAATGGGGCATGCTTGTATGAGTTTGTTTTTCAATATATAGAAACATTTTAAGGAACGGAATCTAAGTATCTTTGTGTATTCAGTAGGTTCCCAATAGGATTCGCATGTAATAAGCTTGTTATTCAAGATAGAGCCACGTTTGAACGAACTGAAACACTGTTTCCTTGTGAATTCAGTTAGTTCCCGGTAGCCTGCTCTTGTAATATGTGTACTTTTAAAGATTTAACAAAATTTGGTGAGCCGAATCTGAGTAATATGGCGAATTCGGTTAGTTCCAACATGGCCGCAGTAGTAATAAGTGGACTGTTCGGGATATAGAAAAATTTTCACGAATGGAATCAAAATTTTTGGGCGAATTCAGTGATTTCCCAATGGGACATGCTTATGTGAGTTTGCTTTTCAATATAGAGCAACATTTCAAGGAACAGAATCTAAGTATCATGGGGGATTCAGTAGGTTCCCAATAGGATTCGCGTGTAATAAGCTCGTTATTCAAGATAGAGCAACGTTTTCACGAACTGAAACAATGTTTCTTTGTGAATTCATTTAGTTCCCAGTAGCCTGCTCTTGTAATATGTGTACTTTTAAAGATTTTTCAAAATTTGGTGAGCCGAATCTGAGTAACATGGTGAATTCGGTTATTTCCCATGGGCCGCAGTAGTAATAAGTGGACTGTTCGGGATATAGAAAAATTTTCACGAATGGAATCAAAATTTCAAGGAGATTTCAGTGATTTCCCAATGAGACATGCTTGTATGAGTTTGTTTTTCAATATAGAGCAACATTTTAAGGAACGGAATCTAAGTATCATGGTGAATTCAGTAGGTTCCCAATAGGATTCGCATGTACTAAGCTTGTTACTCAAGATAGAGCAACGTTTTTGCGAACTTGAACAATGTTTCTTTGTGAATTCAGTTAGTTCCCAGTAGCGTACTCTTGTAATACATGTCCTTTAAAGATTAATCAAAATTTGGTGAGCCGAATCTGAGTAACATCTTGAATTTGGTTAGTTCCCAATGGTCCGCAGTAGTAATAAGAGGACTGTTCGGGATATAGAAAAATTTTTACGAATGGAATCAAAATTTCTAGGCGAATTCAGCGAGTTCCCAATGGGACATGCTTGTATGAGTTTGCTTTTCAATATAGAGCAAAATTTTAAGGAACGGAATCTAAGTATCATGGTGATTTCAGCAGGTTCCCAATAGGATTCGCATGTAATAAGCTTGTTATTCAAGATAGCGCAACGTATTAACGAACTGAAACACTGTTTCTTTGTGAATTCAGTTAGTTCCCAGTTCCCAGCTCTTGAAATATGTGTACTTTTAAAGATTTATCAAAATTTGGTGAGCCGAATTGGAGTAACATGGTAAATTCGGTTAGTTCCCAATGGGCCGCAATAGTAATAAGTGGACTGTTCAGGATATAGAAAAATTTTCACGAATGGAATCAAAATTTCTAGGAGACTTGAGTGATTTCCCAATGGGGCATGCTTGTTTGAGTTTGTTTTTCAATATAGAGCAACATTTTAAGGAACGGAAACTAAGTATCATGGTGAATTCAGTAGGTTCCCAATAGCATTCGCACCTAATAAGCTTATTATTCAAGATAGAGCAACGTTTTAACGAACTGAAACACTGTTTCTTTGTGAATTCAGTTAGTTGCCAGTAGTCTGCTCTTGTAAAATGTGTACTTTTAAAGATTTACCAAAATTTGGTGAGCTGAATCTGAGTAACATGGTGAATTCGGTTAGTTCCCAATAGGCCGCAGTAGTAATAAGTGGACTGTTCGGTATATAGAAAAATTTTCACGAATGGAATCAATATTTCTAGGCGAATTCAGTGATTTCCCAATGAGACATGCTTGTATGAGTTTGTTTTTCAATATAGAGCAACATTTTAAGGAACGGAATCTAAGTATCATGGTGAATTCAGTAGGTTCCCAATAGGATTCGCATGTACTAAGCTTGTTACTCAAGATAGAGCAACGTTTTTGCGAACTTGAACACTGTTTCTTTGTGAATTCAGTTAGTTCCCAGTAGCCTGCTCTTGTAATACGTGTACTTTTAAAGATTTATCAAAATTTGGTGAGCCGAATCTGAGTAACATGGTGAATTCGGTTAGTTCCCAATAGGCCGCAGTAGTAATAAGTGGACTGTTCGGGATATAGAAAAATTATCACGAATGGAATCAAAATTTCTAGGCGAATTCAGTGATTTCCCAATGGGACATGCTTGTATGAGTTTGCTTTTCAATATAGAGCAATATTTTAAGGAACGGAATCTAAGTATCATGGTGATTTCAGTAGGTTCCCAATAGGATTCGCATGTAATAAGCTTGTTATTCAAGATAGAGCAACGTTTTAACGAACTGAAACACTGTTTCTTTGTGAATTCAGTTAGTTCCCAGTAGCCTGCTCTTGTAATATGTGTACTTTTAAAGATTTATCAAAATTTGGTGAGCTGAATCTGAGTTACATGGTGAATTCGGTTAGATCCCAATAGGCGGCAGTAGTAATAAGAGGACTGTTCGGGATATAGAAAAATTTTCACGATGGAATCAAAATTTCTAGGCGAATTCATTGATTTCCCAATGTGACATTTTTATATGAGTTTGCTTTTCAATATAGAGCGACATTTTAAGGAATAGAATCTAAGTATCGTGGTGAATTTAGTAGATTCCCAATTGGATACGCATGTAATAAGCTCGTTATTAAAGATAGAGCAACGTTTTACGAACTGAAACACTGTTTCTTTGTGAATTCAGTTAGTTCCCAGTAGCCTGCTCTTGTAATATGTGTACTTTTAAATATTTAACAAAATTTGGTGAGCCGAATCTGAGTAAAATGGTCAATTCGGTTATTTCCCAATGGGCTGCAGTAGTGATAAGTGGACTGTTCGGGGTATAGAAAAATTTTCACGAATGGAATGAAGGTTTCTTGGAGATTTCAGTGATTTCCCAATGAAACATGCCTGTATGAGTTTGTTTTTCAATATAGAGCAACATTTTAAGGAACAGAATCAAAGTATCATGTTGAATTCAGTATGTTCCCTATAGGATTCGCATGTACTAAGCTTGTTATTCAAGATAGAGCAACGTTTTAGCGAACTGGAACACTCTTTCTTAGTGAATTCAGTAAGTTCCCAGTAGCCTGCTCTTGTAATATGTGTACTTTTAAAGATTTATCAAAATTTGGTGAGCCGAATCTGAGTAACATCGTGAATTTGGTTAGTTCCCAATGGTCCGCAGTAGTAATAAGAGGACTGTTCGGGATATAGAAAAATTTTTACGAATGGAATCAAAATTTCTAGGCGAATTCAGTGAGTTCCCAAAGGGAAATGCTTGTATAAGTTTGCTTTTCAATATAGAGCAACATTTTAAGAAACGGAATCTACGTATCATGGTGAATTCAGTAGGTTCCCAATAGCATCGCATGTAATAAGCTCGTTATTCAAGATAGAGCAACGTTTTCACGAACTGAAACAATGTTTCTTTGTGAATTCATTTAGTTCCCAGTAGTCTGCTGTTGTAATATGTATACTTTTAAAGATTTATCACAATTAGGTGAGCCGAATCTGAGTAACATGGTGAATTCGGTTATTTCCCAATGGGCTGCAGTAGTGATAAGTGGACTCTTCAGGATATAGAAAAATTTTCACGAATGGAATCAAAATTTCCATAGATATATCTGTGATTTCCCAATGGGGCATGCTTGTATGAGTTTGTTTTTCAATATATAGAAACATTTTAAGGAACGGAATCTAAGTATCTTTGTGTATTCAGTAGGTTCCCAATAGGATTCGCATGTAATAAGCTTGTTATTCAAGATAGAGCCACGTTTGAACGAACTGAAACACTGTTTCCTTGTGAATTCAGTTAGTTCCCGGTAGCCTGCTCTTGTAATATGTGTACTTTTAAAGATTTAACAAAATTTGGTGAGCCGAATCTGAGTAATATGGCGAATTCGGTTAGTTCCAACATGGCCGCAGTAGTAATAAGTGGACTGTTCGGGATATAGAAAAATTTTCACGAATGGAATCAAAATTTTTGGGCGAATTCAGTGATTTCCCAATGGGACATGCTTATGTGAGTTTGCTTTTCAATATAGAGCAACATTTCAAGGAACAGAATCTAAGTATCATGGGGAATTCAGTAGGTTCCCAATAGGATTCGCGTGTAATAAGCTCGTTATTCAAGATAGAGCAACGTTTTCACGAACTGAAACAATGTTTCTTTGTGAATTCATTTAGTTCCCAGTAGCCTGCTCTTGTAATATGTGTACTTTTAAAGATTTTTCAAAATTTGGTGAGCCGAATCTGAGTAACATGGTGAATTCGGTTATTTCCCATGGGCCGCAGTAGTAATAAGTGGACTGTTCGGGATATAGAAAAATTTTCACGAATGGAATCAAAATTTCAAGGAGATTTCAGTGATTTCCCAATGAGACATGCTTGTATGAGTTTGTTTTTCAATATAGAGCAACATTTTAAGGAACGGAATCTAAGTATCATGGTGAATTCAGTAGGTTCCCAATAGGATTCGCATGTACTAAGCTTGTTACTCAAGATAGAGCAACGTTTTTGCGAACTTGAACAATGTTTCTTTGTGAATTCAGTTAGTTCCCAGTAGCGTACTCTTGTAATACATGTCCTTTAAAGATTAATCAAAATTTGGTGAGCCGAATCTGAGTAACATCTTGAATTTGGTTAGTTCCCAATGGTCCGCAGTAGTAATAAGAGGACTGTTCGGGATATAGAAAAATTTTTACGAATGGAATCAAAATTTCTAGGCGAATTCAGCGAGTTCCCAATGGGACATGCTTGTATGAGTTTGCTTTTCAATATAGAGCAAAATTTTAAGGAACGGAATCTAAGTATCATGGTGATTTCAGCAGGTTCCCAATAGGATTCGCATGTAATAAGCTTGTTATTCAAGATAGCGCAACGTATTAACGAACTGAAACACTGTTTCTTTGTGAATTCAGTTAGTTCCCAGTTCCCAGCTCTTGAAATATGTGTACTTTTAAAGATTTATCAAAATTTGGTGAGCCGAATTGGAGTAACATGGTAAATTCGGTTAGTTCCCAATGGGCCGCAATAGTAATAAGTGGACTGTTCAGGATATAGAAAAATTTTCACGAATGGAATCAAAATTTCTAGGAGACTTGAGTGATTTCCCAATGGGGCATGCTTGTTTGAGTTTGTTTTTCAATATAGAGCAACATTTTAAGGAACGGAAACTAAGTATCATGGTGAATTCAGTAGGTTCCCAATAGCATTCGCACCTAATAAGCTTATTATTCAAGATAGAGCAACGTTTTAACGAACTGAAACACTGTTTCTTTGTGAATTCAGTTAGTTGCCAGTAGTCTGCTCTTGTAAAATGTGTACTTTTAAAGATTTACCAAAATTTGGTGAGCTGAATCTGAGTAACATGGTGAATTCGGTTAGTTCCCAATAGGCCGCAGTAGTAATAAGTGGACTGTTCGGTATATAGAAAAATTTTCACGAATGGAATCAATATTTCTAGGCGAATTCAGTGATTTCCCAATGAGACATGCTTGTATGAGTTTGTTTTTCAATATAGAGCAACATTTTAAGGAACGGAATCTAAGTATCATGGTGAATTCAGTAGGTTCCCAATAGGATTCGCATGTACTAAGCTTGTTACTCAAGATAGAGCAACGTTTTTGCGAACTTGAACACTGTTTCTTTGTGAATTCAGTTAGTTCCCAGTAGCCTGCTCTTGTAATACGTGTACTTTTAAAGATTTATCAAAATTTGGTGAGCCGAATCTGAGTAACATGGTGAATTCGGTTAGTTCCCAATAGGCCGCAGTAGTAATAAGTGGACTGTTCGGGATATAGAAAAATTATCACGAATGGAATCAAAATTTCTAGGCGAATTCAGTGATTTCCCAATGGGACATGCTTGTATGAGTTTGCTTTTCAATATAGAGCAATATTTTAAGGAACGGAATCTAAGTATCATGGTGATTTCAGTAGGTTCCCAATAGGATTCGCATGTAATAAGCTTGTTATTCAAGATAGAGCAACGTTTTAACGAACTGAAACACTGTTTCTTTGTGAATTCAGTTAGTTCCCAGTAGCCTGCTCTTGTAATATGTGTACTTAAAAAGATTTATCAAAATTTGGTGAGCCGAATCTGAGTAACATCGTGAATTTGGTTAGTTCCCAATGGTCCGCTTTAGTAATAAGTGGACTGTTCGGGATATAGAAAAATTTTCACGAATGGAATCAAAATTTCTAGGGGAATTCAGTAAGTTCCCAATGCAACATGCTTGTATGAGTGTCCTTTTCAATATAGAGCAATATTTTAAGGAACGAAATCTAAGTATCATGGTGATTTCAGTAGGTTCCCAATAGGATTCGCATGTAATAAGCTTGTTATTCAAGATAGAGCAACGTTTTAACGAAAAGAAACACTGTTTCTTTGTGAATTCAGTTAGTTGCCAGTAGCCTGCTCTTGTCAAATGTGTACTCTTAAAGATTTATAGAAATTTGGTGAGCTGAATCTGAGTAAAATGTTGAATTCGGTTAGTTCCCAATAGGCCTCAGTAGTAATAAGTGGACTGTTCGGGATATAGACCAATTTTCAGGAATGGAATCAAAATTTCTAGGCGAATTCAGTGATTTCCCAATGTGACATGCTTGTATGAGTTTGCTTTTCAATATCGAGCAACATTTTCAGGAACGGAATCTAAGTATCATGGTGAATTGAGTAGGTTCCCAATAGGATTCGCATGTAATAAGCTTGTTATTCAAGATAGAGCAACGTTTTAACGAACTGAAACACTGTTTCTTTGTGAATTCAGTTAGTTCACAGTAGCCTGCTCTTGTAAAATGTGTACTTTCCATGATTTTTCAAAATTTGGTGAGCCGAATCTGAGTAACATGGTGAATTCGGTTAGTTCCCAATAGGCCGCAGTAGTAATAAGTGGATTGTTCGGGATATAGAAAAATTTTCACGAATGTAATCAAAATTTCTAGGCGAATTCAGTGATTTCCCAATGTGACATGCTTATATGAATTTGCTTTTCAATATAGAGCAACATTTAAAGGAACAGAATCTAAGTATCATGGTGAATACAGTAGGTTCCCAATAGGATTCGCATGTAATAAACTTTTTATTCAAGATAGAGCAACGTTTTAACGAACTGAAACACTGTTTCTTTGTGAAATCAGTTAGTTCCCAGTAGCCTGCTCTTGTAATATGTTTACTTTTAAAGATTTATCAAAATTTGGTGAGCCGAATCTGAGTAACATGGTGAATTCGGTTAGTTCCAACTGGGTCGCAGTAGTAATAAGTGGACTGTTCGGGATATAGAAAAATTTTCACGAATGGAATCAAAATTTTTGGGCGAATTCAGTGATTTCCCAATGTGACATGCTTATATGAGTTTGCTTTTCAATATAGAGCAAAATTACAAGGAACAGAATCTAAGTATCATGGGGAATTCAGTAGGTTCCCAATAGGAATCGCATGTAATAAGCTCGATATTCAAGATAGAGCAACGTTTTCACGAACTGAAAAAATGTTTCTTTGTGAATTCATTTAGTTCCCAGTAGCGTGCTCTTATAATATGTGTACTTTTAAAGATTTATCAAAATTTGGTGAGCTGAAACTGAGTAACATGGTGAATTCGGTTATTTCCCAATGGGCCGCAGTAGTAATAAGTGGACTGTTCGGGATATAGAAAAATTTTCACGAATGGAATCAAAATTTCAAGGAGATTTCAGTGATTTCCCAATGAGACATGCTTATATGAGTTTGTTTTTCAATATAGAGCAACATTTTTGGGAACGGAATCTAAGTATCATGGTGAATTCAGTAGGTTCCCAATAGGATTTGCAAGTACTAAGCTTGTTACTCAAGATAGAGCAACGTTTTTACGAACTGGAACACTGTTTCTTTGTGAACTCAGTTAGTTCCCAGTAGCCTGCTCTTTTAAAATGTGTACTTTTAAAGATTTATCAAAATTTGGTGAGTCGAATCTGAGTAACATGTTGAATTCGGTTCGTTCCCAATAGGCCTCAGTAGTAATAAGTAGACTGTTCGGGATATAGACCAATTTTCAGGAATGGAATCAAAATTTCTAGGCGAATTCAGTGATTTCCCAATGTGACATGCTTGTATGAGTTTGCTTTTCAATGTCGAGCAACTTTTTAAGGAACGGAATCTAAGTATCATGGTGAATTGAGTAGGTTCCCAATAGGATTCGCATGTAATAAACTTGTTATTCAAGATAGTGCAACGTTTTAACGAACTGAAACACTGTTTCTTTGTGAATTCAGTTAGTTCCCGTTAGCCTGCTCTTGATATATGTGTACTTTTAAAGATTTATCAAAATTTGGTGAGCCGAATCTCAGTAACATGGTGAATTCGGTTAGTTCCTAATGGGCCGCAGTAGTAATAAATGGACTGTTCGGGATAAAGAAATATTTTCACGAATGGAATCAAAATTTCTAGCAGATTTCAGTGATTTCCCAATGAGACATGCTTGTATGAGTTTGTTTTTCAATATAGAGCAACATTTTAAGGAACGGAATCTAAGTATCATGGTGAATTCAGTAGGTTCCCAATAGGATTCGCATGTACTAAGCTTGTTATTCAAGATAGAGCAACGTTTTGACGAACTGAAACACTGTTTCTTTGTGAATTAAGTTAGTTCCCAGTAGCCTGCTCTTGTAAAATGTGTACTTTTCAAGATTTTTCAAAATTTGGTGAGCCGAATCTGAGTAACATTGTGAATTCGGTTAGTTCCCAATAGGCCGCAGTAGTAAAAAGAGGATTGTTCGGGATATAGAAAAATTTTCACGAATGTAATCAAAATTTCTAGGCGAATTCAGTGATTTCCCAATGTGACATGCTTATATGAGTTTGCTTTTTAATATAGAGCAACATTTAAAGGAACAGAATCTAAGTATCATGGTGAATTCAGTAGGTTCCCAATAGGATTCGCATGTAATAAACTTGTTATTCAAGATAGAGCAAAGTTTTAACGAACTGAAACACTGTTTCTTTGTGAATTCAGTTAGTTCCCAGTAGACTGCTCTTGTAATATGTTTACTTTTAAAGATTTATCAAAATTTGGTGAGCCGAATCTGAGTAACATGGTGAATTTGGTTAGTTCCCATTATGCCGCAGTAGTAAATAGTGGACTGTTCGGGATATAGAAAAACATTCACGAATGGAATCAAAATTACTAGGCGAATTCAGTGAGTTCCCAATGGGACATGCTTGTATGAGTTTGCTTTTCAATATAGAGCAACATTTTAAGGAACGGAATCTACGTATCATGGTGATTTCAGTAGGTTCCCAAAAGGATTCGCATGTACTAAGCTTGTTATTCAAGATAGAGCAAAGTTTTTGCGAACTGGAACACTGTTTCTTTGTGAATTCAGTTACTTCCCAGTAGCCTGCTCTTGCAATACGTGTACTTTTAAAGATTTATCAAAATTTGGTGAGCCGAATCTGAGTAACATCGTGAATTTGGTTAGTTCCCAATGGTCCGCAGTAGTAATAAGTGGACTGTTTGGGATATAGAAAAATTTTCACGATGGAATCAAAATTTCTAGGCGATTCAGTGATTTCCCAATGTGACATGCTTATATGAGTTTGCTTTTCAATATAGAGCAACATTTTAAGGAAGAGAATCTAAATATCATGGTGAATTCAGTAGGTTCCCAATAGGATTCGCATGTAATAAGCTCGTTTTCAAGATAGAGCAACGTTTTCAGGAACTGAAACACTGTTTCTTTGTGAATTCAGTTAGTTCCCAGTAGCGTGCTCTTGTTATATGTGTACTTTTAAAGATTTATCAAAATATGGTGAGCCGATTCTGAGTAACATGGTGAATTCGGTTAGTTCCCAATGGGCCGCAGTAGTAATAAGTGGACTGTTCGGGATATAGAAAAATTTTCACGAATGGAATCAAAGTTTCTAGGAGATTTCAGTGATTTCCCAATGGGGCATGCTTGTATGAGTTTGTTTTTCAATATAGTGCAACATTTTAAGGAACGGAATCTACGTATCATGGTGAATTCAGTAGTTTCCCAATAGCATTCGCATCTAATAAGCTTGTTATTCAAGATAGAGCAACGTTTTAACCAACTGAAACACTGTTTCTTTGTGAATTCAGTTAGTTCCCAGTAGCCTGCTCTTGTAAAATGTGTACTGTCCATGATTTTTCAAAATTTGGTGAGCCGAATCTGAGTAACATGGTGAATTCGGTTAGTTCCCAATAGGCCGCAGTAGTAATAAGTGGATTGTTCGGGATATAGAAAAATTTTCACGAATGTAATCAAAATTTCTAGGCGAATTCAGTGATTTCCCAATGTGACATGCTTATATGAATTTGCTTTTCAATATAGAGCAACATTTAAAGGAACAGAATCTAAGTATCATGGTGAATACAGTAGGTTCCCAATAGGATTCGCATGTAATAAACTTTTTATTCAAGATAGAGCAACGTTTTAACGAACTGAAACACTGTTTCTTTGTGAAATCAGTTAGTTCCCAGTAGCCTGCTCTTGTAATATGTTTACTTTTAAAGATTTATCAAAATTTGGTGAGCCGAATCTGAGTAACATGGTGAATTCGGTTAGTTCCAACTGGGTCGCAGTAGTAATAAGTGGACTGTTCGGGATATAGAAAAATTTTCACGAATGGAATCAAAATTTTTGGGCGAATTCAGTGATTTCCCAATGTGACATGCTTATATGAGTTTGCTTTTCAATATAGAGCAAAATTACAAGGAACAGAATCTAAGTATCATGGGGAATTCAGTAGGTTCCCAATAGGAATCGCATGTAATAAGCTCGATATTCAAGATAGAGCAACGTTTTCACGAACTGAAACAATGTTTCTTTGTGAAATCATTTAGTTCCCAGTAGCCTGCTCTTATAATATGTGTACTTTTAAAGATTTATCAAAATTTGGTGAGCTGAATCTGAGTAACATGGTGAATTCGGTTATTTCCCAATGGGCCGCAGTAGTAATAAGTGGACTGTTCGGGATATAGAAAAATTTTCACCAATGGAATCAAAATTTCAAGGAGATTTCAGTGATTTCCCAATGAGACATGCTTATATGAGTTTGTTTTTCAATATAGAGCAACATTTTTAGGAACGGAATCTAAGTATCATGGTGAATTCAGTAGGTTCCCAATAGGATTTGCAAGTACTAAGCTTGTTACTCAAGATAGAGCAACGTTTTTACGAACTGGAACACTGTTTCTTTGTGAACTCAGTTAGTTCCCAGTAGCCTGCTCTTTTAAAATGTGTACTTTTAAAGATTTATCAAAATTTGGTGAGTCGAATCTGAGTAACATGTTGAATTCGGTTCGTTCCCAATAGGCCTCAGTAGTAATAAGTAGACTGTTCGCGATATAGACCAATTTTCAGGAATGGAATCAAAATTTCTAGGCGAATTCAGTGATTTCCCAATGTGACATGCTTGTATGAGTTTGCTTTTCAATGTCGAGCAACTTTTTAAGGAACGGAATCTAAGTATCATGGTGAATTGAGTAGGTTCCCAATAGGATTCGCATGTAATAAACTTGTTATTCAAGATAGTGCAACGTTTTAACGAACTGAAACACTGTTTCTTTGTGAATTCAGTTAGTTCCCGTTAGCCTGCTCTTGATATATGTGTACTTTTAAAGATTTATCAAAATTTGGTGAGCCGAATCTGAGTAACATGGTGAATTCGGTTAGTTCCTAATGGGCCGCAGTAGTAATAAATGGACTGTTCGGGATAAAGAAATATTTTCACGAATGGAATCAAAATTTCTAGCAGATTTCAGTGATTTCCCAATGAGACATGCTTGTATGAGTTTGTTTTTCAATATAGAGCAACATTTTAAGGAACGGAATCTAAGTATCATGGTGAATTCAGTAGGTTCCCAATAGGATTCGCATGTACTAAGCTTGTTATTCAAGATAGAGCAACGTTTTGACGAACTGAAAAAATGTTTCTTTGTGAATTAAGTTAGTTCCCAGTAGCCTGCTCTTGTAAAATGTTTACTTTTCAAGATTTTTCAAAATTTGGTGAGCCGAATCTGAGTAACATTGTGAATTCGGTTAGTTCCCAATAGGCCGCAGTAGTAAAAAGAGGATTGTTCGGGATATAGAAAAATTTTCACGAATGTAATCAAAATTTCTAGGCGAATTCAGTGATTTCCCAATGTGACATGCTTATATGAGTTTGCTTTTTAATATAGAGCAACATTTAAAGGAACAGAATCTAAGTATCATGGTGAATTCAGTAGGTTCCCAATAGGATTCGCATGTAATAAACTTGTTATTCAAGATAGAGCAAAGTTTTAACGAACTGAAACACTGTTTCTTTGTGAATTCAGTTAGTTCCCAGTAGACTGCTCTTGTAATATTTACTTTTAAAGATTTATCAAAATTTGGTGAGCCGAATCTGAGTAACATGGTGAATTTGGTTAGTTCCCATTATGCCGCAGTAGTAAATAGTGGACTGTTCGGGATATAGAAAAACATTCACGAATGGAATCAAAATTACTAGGCGAATTCAGTGAGTTCCCAATGGGACATGCTTGTATGAGTTTGCTTTTCAATATAGAGCAACATTTTAAGGAACGGAATCTACGTATCATGGTGATTTCAGTAGGTTCCCAAAAGGATTCGCATGTACTAAGCTTGTTATTCAAGATAGAGCAAAGTTTTTGCGAACTGGAACACTGTTTCTTTGTGAATTCAGTTACTTCCCAGTAGCCTGCTCTTGCAATACGTGTACTTTTAAAGATTTATCAAAATTTGGTGAGCCGAATCTGAGTAACATCGTGAATTTGGTTAGTTCCCAATGGTCCGCAGTAGTAATAAGTGGACTGTTTGGGATATAGAAAAATTTTCACGATGGAATCAAAATTTCTAGGCGATTCAGTGATTTCCCAATGTGACATGCTTATATGAGTTTGCTTTTCAATATAGAGCAACATTTTAAGGAAGAGAATCTAAATATCATGGTGAATTCAGTAGGTTCCCAATAGGATTCGCATGTAATAAGCTCGTTTTCAAGATAGAGCAACGTTTTCAGGAACTGAAACACTGTTTCTTTGTGAATTCAGTTAGTTCCCAGTAGCGTGCTCTTGTTATATGTGTACTTTTAAAGATTTATCAAAATATGGTGAGCCGAATCTGAGTAACATGGTGAATTCGGTTAGTTCCCAATGGGCCGCAGTAGTAATGAGTGGACTGTTCAGGATATAGAAAAATTTTCACGAATGGAATCAAATTTCTAGGAGATTTCAGTGATTTCCCAATGGGGCATGCTTGTATGAGTTTGTTTTTCAATATAGTGCAACATTTTAAGGAACGGAATCTACGTATCATGGTGAATTCAGTAGTTTCCCAATAGCATTCGCATCTAATAAGCTTGTTATTCAAGATAGAGCAACGTTTTAACGAACTGAAACACTGTTTCTTTGTGAATTCAGTTAGTTCCCAGTAGCCTGCTCTTGTAAAATGTGTACTTTCCATGATTTTTCAAAATTTGGTGAGCCGAATCTGAGTAACATGGTGAATTCGGTTAGTTCCCAATAGGCCGCAGTAGTAATAAGTGGATTGTTCGGGATATAGAAAAATTTTCACGAATGTAATCAAAATTTCTAGGCGAATTCAGTGATTTCCCAATGTGACATGCTTATATGAATTTGCTTTTCAATATAGAGCAACATTTAAAGGAACAGAATCTAAGTATCATGGTGAATACAGTAGGTTCCCAATAGGATTCGCATGTAATAAACTTTTTATTCAAGATAGAGCAACGTTTTAACGAACTGAAACACTGTTTCTTTGTGAAATCAGTTAGTTCCCAGTAGCCTGCTCTTGTAATATGTTTACTTTTAAAGATTTATCAAAATTTGGTGAGCCGAATCTGAGTAACATGGTGAATTCGGTTAGTTCCAACTGGGTCGCAGTAGTAATAAGTGGACTGTTCGGGATATAGAAAAATTTTCACGAATGGAATCAAAATTTTTGGGCGAATTCAGTGATTTCCCAATGTGACATGCTTATATGAGTTTGCTTTTCAATATAGAGCAAAATTACAAGGAACAGAATCTAAGTATCATGGGGAATTCAGTAGGTTCCCAATAGGAATCGCATGTAATAAGCTCGATATTCAAGATAGAGCAACGTTTTCACGAACTGAAACAATGTTTCTTTGTGAAATCATTTAGTTCCCAGTAGCCTGCTCTTATAATATGTGTACTTTTAAAGATTTATCAAAATTTGGTGAGCTGAATCTGAGTAACATGGTGAATTCGGTTATTTCCCAATGGGCCGCAGTAGTAATAAGTGGACTGTTCGGGATATAGAAAAATTTTCACGAATGGAATCAAAATTTCAAGGAGATTTCAGTGATTTCCCAATGAGACATGCTTATATGAGTTTGTTTTTCAATATAGAGCAACATTTTTAGGAACGGAATCTAAGTATCATGGTGAATTCAGTAGGTTCCCAATAGGATTTGCAAGTACTAAGCTTGTTCTCAAGATAGAGCAACGTTTTTACGAACTGGAACACTGTTTCTTTGTGAACTCAGTTAGTTCCCAGTAGCCTGCTCTTTTAAAATGTGTACTTTTAAAGATTTATCAAAATTTGGTGAGTCGAATCTGAGTAACATGTTGAATTCGGTTCGTTCCCAATAGGCCTCAGTAGTAATAAGTAGACTGTTCGGGATATAGACCAATTTTCAGGAATGGAATCAAAATTTCTAGGCGAATTCAGTGATTTCCCAATGTGACATGCTTGTATGAGTTTGCTTTTCAATGTCGAGCAACTTTTTAAGGAACGGAATCTAAGTATCATGGTGAATTGAGTAGGTTCCCAATAGGATTCGCATGTAATAAACTTGTTATTCAAGATAGTGCAACGTTTTAACGAACTGAAACACTGTTTCTTTGTGAATTCAGTTAGTTCCCGTTAGCCTGCTCTTGATATATGTGTACTTTTAAAGATTTATCAAAATTTGGTGAGCCGAATCTGAGTAACATGGTGAATTCGGTTAGTTCCTAATGGGCCGCAGTAGTAATAAATGGACTGTTCGGGATAAAGAAATATTTTCACAAATGGAATCAAAATTTCTAGCAGATTTCAGTGATTTCCCAATGAGACATGCTTGTATGAGTTTGTTTTTCAATATAGAGCAACATTTTAAGGAACGGAATCTAAGTATCATGGTGAATTCAGTAGGTTCCCAATAGGATTCGCATGTACTAAGCTTGTTATTCAAGATAGAGCAACGTTTTGACGAACTGAAAAAATGTTTCTTTGTGAATTAAGTTAGTTCCCAGTAGCCTGCTCTTGTAAAATGTGTACTTTTCAAGATTTTTCAAAATTTGGTGAGCCGAATCTGAGTAACATTGTGAATTCGGTTAGTTCCCAATAGGCCGCAGTAGTAAAAAGAGGATTGTTCGGGATATAGAAAAATTTTCACGAATGTAATCAAAATTTCTAGGCGAATTCAGTGATTTCCCAATGTGACATGCTTATATGAGTTTGCTTTTTAATATAGAGCAACATTTAAAGGAACAGAATCTAAGTATCATGGTGAATTCAGTAGGTTCCCAATAGGATTCGCATGTAATAAACTTGTTATTCAAGAAAGAGCAAAGTTTTAACGAACTGAAACACTGTTTCTTTGTGAATTCAGTTAGTTCCCAGTAGACTGCTCTTGTAATATGTTTACTTTTAAAGATTTATCAAAATTTGGTGAGCCGAATCTGAGTAACATGGTGAATTTGGTTAGTTCCCATTATGCCGCAGTAGTAAATAGTGGACTGTTCGGGATATAGAAAAACATTCACGAATGGAATCAAAATTACTAGGCGAATTCAGTGAGTTCCCAATGGGACATGCTTGTATGAGTTTGCTTTTCAATATAGAGCAACATTTTAAGGAACGGAATCTACGTATCATGGTGATTTCAGTAGGTTCCCTAAAGGATTCGCATGTACTAAGCTTGTTATTCAAGATAGAGCAAAGTTTTTGCGAACTGGAACACTGTTTCTTTGTGAATTCAGTTACTTCCCAGTAGCCTGCTCTTGCAATACGTGTACTTTTAAAGATTTATCAAAATTTGGTGAGCCGAATCTGAGTAACATCGTGAATTTGGTTAGTTCCCAATGGTCCGCAGTAGTAATAAGTGGACTGTTTGGGATATAGAAAAATTTTCACGATGGAATCAAAATTTCTAGGCGATTCAGTGATTTCCCAATGTGACATGCTTATATGAGTTTGCTTTTCAATATAGAGCAACATTTTAAGGAAGAGAATCTAAATATCATGGTGAATTCAGTAGGTTCCCAATAGGATTCGCATGTAATAAGCTCGTTTTCAAGATAGAGCAACGTTTTCAGGAACTGAAACACTGTTTCTTTGTGAATTCAGTTAGTTCCCAGTAGCGTGCTCTTGTTATATGTGTACTTTTAAAGATTTATCAAAATATGGTGAGCCGAATCTGAGTAACATGGTGAATTCGGTTAGTTCCCAATGGGCCGCAGTAGTAATAAGTGGACTGTTCAGGATATAGAAAAATTTTCACGAATGGAATCAAAGTTTCTAGGAGATTTCAGTGATTTCCCAATGGGGCATGCTTGTATGAGTTTGTTTTTCAATATAGTGCAACATTTTAAGGAACGGAATCTACGTATCATGGTGAATTCAGTAGTTTCCCAATAGCATTCGCATCTAATAAGCTTGTTATTCAAGATAGAGCAACGTTTTAACGAACTGAAACACTGTTTCTTTGTGAATTCAGTTAGTTCCCAGTAGCCTGCTCTTGTAAAATGTGTACTTTTAAAGATTTATCAAAATTTGGTGAGCCGAATCTGAGTAACATCGTGAATTTGGTTAGTTCCCTATGGTCCACAGTAGTAATAAGTGGACTGTTCGGGATATAGAAAAATTTTCACGAATGGAATCAAAATATCTAGGCGAATTCAGTGAGTTCCCAATGTGACATGCTTGTATGAGTTTGCTTTTCAATATAGAGCAACATTTTAAGGAATGGCATTTAACTATCATGGTTATTTCAGTAGGTTCCCAATAGCATTCGCATGTAATAAGCTTGTCATTCAAGACAGAGCAACGTTTTAACGAACTGAAACACTGTTTCTTTTTGAATTCAGTTAGTTCCCAGTAGCCTGCTCTTGTAATATGTGTATTTTAAAGATTTATCAAAATTTGGTGAGCCGAATCTGAGTAACATGGTGAATTTGGTTAGTTCCCAATGGTCCGCAGAAGTAATAAGTGGAATTTTCGGGATATAGGAAAATTTTCACGAATGGAATCAAAATTTTTGGGCGAATTCAGTGATTTCCCAATGTGACATGCTTATATGAGTTTGCATTTCAATATAGAGCAAAATTACAAGGAACAGAATCTAAGTATCATGGGGAATTCAGTAGGTTCCCAATAGGAATCGCATGTAATAAGCTCGATATTCAAGATAGAGCAACGTTTTAACGAACTGAAACACTGTTTCTTTGTGAATTCAGTTAGTTCCCTGTAGCCTGCTCTTGCAATACGTGTACTTTTAAAGATTTATCAAAATTTGGTGAGCTGAATCTGAGTAACATGGTGAATTTGGTTAGTTCCCAATATGCCGCAGTAGTAATAAGTGGACTGTTCGGGATATAGAAAAATTTTCACGAATGGAATCAAAATTTCTGGGCATATTCAGTGATTTCCCAATGGGACATGCTTGTATGAGTCTCCTTTTCAATGTAGAACAATATTTTAAGGAACAGAATCTAAGTATCATGGTGAATTCAGAAGGTTCCCAATAGGATTCGCATGTAATAAACCTGTTATTCAAGATAGAGCAACGTTTTAATGAACTGAAACACTGTTTCTTTGTGAATTCAGTTAGTTCCTAGTAGCCAGCTCTTGTAATATGTGTACTTTTAAAGATTTATCAAAATTTGGTGAGCCGAATCTGAGTAACATGTTGAATTCGGTTCGTTCCCAATAGGCCTCAGTAGTAATAAGTAGACTGTTCGGGATATAGACCAATTTTCAGGAATGGAATCAAAATTTCTAGGCGAATTCAGTGATTTCCCAATGTGACATGCTTGTATGAGTTTGCTTTTCATTGTCGAGCAACTTTTTAAGGAACGGAATCTAAGTATCATGGTGAATTGAGTAGGTTCCCAATAGGATTCGCATGTAATAAACTTGTTATTCAAGATAGTGCAACGTTTTAACGAACTGAAACACTGTTTCTTTGTGAATTCAGTTAGTTCCCGTTAGCCTGCTCTTGATATATGTGTACTTTTAAAGATTTATCAAAATTTGGTGAGCCGAATCTGAGTAACATGGTGAATTCGGTTAGTTCCTAATGGGCCGCAGTAGTAATAAATGGACTGTTCGGGATAAAGAAATATTTTCACAAATGGAATCAAAATTTCTAGCAGATTTCAGTGATTTCCCAATGAGACATGCTTGTATGAGTTTGTTTTTCAATATAGAGCAACATTTTAAGGAACGGAATCTAAGTATCATGGTGAATTCAGTAGGTTCCCAATAGGATTCGCATGTACTAAGCTTGTTATTCAAGATAGAGCAACGTTTTGACGAACTGAAAAAATGTTTCTTTGTGAATTAAGTTAGTTCCCAGTAGCCTGCTCTTGTAAAATGTGTACTTTTCAAGATTTTTCAAAATTTGGTGAGCCGAATCTGAGTAACATTGTGAATTCGGTTAGTTCCCAATAGGCCGCAGTAGTAAAAAGAGGATTGTTCGGGATATAGAAAAATTTTCACGAATGTAATCAAAATTTCTAGGCGAATTCAGTGATTTCCCAATGTGACATGCTTATATGAGTTTGCTTTTTAATATAGAGCAACATTTAAAGGAACAGAATCTAAGTATCATGGTGAATTCAGTAGGTTCCCAATAGGATTCGCATGTAATAAACTTGTTATTCAAGAAAGAGCAAAGTTTTAACGAACTGAAACACTGTTTCTTTGTGAATTCAGTTAGTTCCCAGTAGACTGCTCTTGTAATATGTTTACTTTTAAAGATTTATCAAAATTTGGTGAGCCGAATCTGAGTAACATGGTGAATTTGGTTAGTTCCCATTATGCCGCAGTAGTAAATAGTGGACTGTTCGGGATATAGAAAAACATTCACGAATGGAATCAAAATTACTAGGCGAATTCAGTGAGTTCCCAATGGGACATGCTTGTATGAGTTTGCTTTTCAATATAGAGCAACATTTTAAGGAACGGAATCTACGTTTCATGGTGATTTCAGTAGGTTCCCAAAAGGATTCGCATGTACTAAGCTTGTTATTCAAGATAGAGCAAAGTTTTTGCGAACTGGAACACTGTTTCTTTGTGAATTCAGTTACTTCCCAGTAGCCTGCTCTTGCAATACGTGTACTTTTAAAGATTTATCAAAATTTGGTGAGCCGAATCTGAGTAACATCGTGAATTTGGTTAGTTCCCAATGGTCCGCAGTAGTAATAAGTGGACTGTTTGGGATATAGAAAAATTTTCACGATGGAATCAAAATTTCTAGGCGATTCAGTGATTTCCCAATGTGACATGCTTATATGAGTTTGCTTTTCAATATAGAGCAACATTTTAAGGAAGAGAATCTAAATATCATGGTGAATTCAGTAGGTTCCCAATAGGATTCGCATGTAATAAGCTCGTTTTCAAGATAGAGCAACGTTTTCAGGAACTGAAACACTGTTTCTTTGTGAATTCAGTTAGTTCCCAGTAGCGTGCTCTTGTTATATGTGTACTTTTAAAGATTTATCAAAATATGGTGAGCCGAATCTGAGTAACATGGTGAATTCGGTTAGTTCCCAATGGGCCGCAGTAGTAATAAGTGGACTGTTCAGGATATAGAAAAATTTTCACGAATGGAATCAAAGTTTCTAGGAGATTTCAGTGATTTCCCAATGGGGCATGCTTGTATGAGTTTGTTTTTCAATATAGTGCAACATTTTAAGGAACGGAATCTACGTATCATGGTGAATTCAGTAGTTTCCCAATAGCATTCGCATCTAATAAGCTTGTTATTCAAGATAGAGCAACGTTTTAACCAACTGAAACACTGTTTCTTTGTGAAATCAGTTAGTTGCCAGTAGTCTGCTCTTGTAAAATGTGTACTTTTAAAGATTTATCAAAATTTGGTGAGCCGAATCTGAGTAACATCGTGAATTTGGTTAGTTCCCTATGGTCCACAGTAGTAATAAGTGGACTGTTCGGGATATAGAAAAATTTTCATGAATGGAATCAAAATATCTAGGCGAATTCAGTGAGTTCCCAATGTGACATGCTTGTATGAGTTTGCTTTTCAATATAGAGCAACATTTTAAGGAATGGCATTTAACTATCATGGTTATTTCAGTAGGTTCCCAATAGCATTCGCATGTAATAAGCTTGTCATTCAAGACAGAGCAACGTTTTAACGAACTGAAACACTGTTTCTTTTTGAATTCAGTTAGTTCCCAGTAGCCTGCTCTTGTAATATGTGTATTTTAAAGATTTATCAAAATTTGGTGAGCCGAATCTGAGTAACATGGTGAATTTGGTTAGTTCCCAATGGTCCGCAGAAGTAATAAGTGGAATTTTCGGGATATAGGAAAATTTTTACCAATGGAATCAAAATTTCTAGGCGAATTCAGTGAGTTCCCAATGGGACATGCTTGTATGAGTTTGCATTTCAATATAGAGCAACATTTTAAGGATCGGCTTCTACGTATCATGGTGATTTCTGCAGGTTCCCAATAGGATTTGCACGTAATAAGCTTGTTATTCAAGATAGAGCAACGTTTTAACGAACTGAAACACTGTTTCTTTGTGAATTCAGTTAGTTCCCTGTAGCCTGCTCTTGCAATACGTGTACTTTTAAAGATTTATCAAAATTTGGTGAGCCGAATCTGAGTAACATGGTGAATTTGGTTAGTTCCCAATATGCCGCAGTATTAATAAGTGGACTGTTCGGGATATAGAAAAATTTTCACGAATGGAATCAAAATTTCTGGGCGAATTCAGTGATTTCCCAATGGGACATGCTTGTATGAGTCTCCTTTTCAATGTAGAACAATATTTTAAGGAACAGAATCTAAGTATCATGGTGAATTCAGAAGGTTCCCAATAGGATTCGCATGTAATAAACCTGTTATTCAAGATAGAGCAACGTTTTAATGAACTGAAACACTGTTTCTTTGTGAATTCAGTTAGTTCCTAGTAGCCAGCTCTTGTAATATGTGTACTTTTAAAGATTTATCAAAATTTGGTGAGCCGAATCTGAGTAACATGGTGAATTCGGTTATTTCCCACTTGGCCGCAGTAGTAATAAGTGGACTGTTCAGGATATAGAAAAATTTTCAAGAATGGAATCAAAATTTCTAGATTTCAGTGATTTCCCAATGGGGCATGCTTGTATGAGTTTGTTTTTCAATATAGAGCAACATTTTAAGGAACGGAATCTCAGTATAATGGTGAATTCAGTAGGTTCCCAATAGGATTCGCATCTAATAAGCTTGTTATTCAAGATAGAGCAACGTTGTAACAAACTGATACTCCATTTCTTTGTGAATTCAGTTAGTTGACAGTAGCCTGCTCTTGTAAAATGTGTACTTTTAAAGAGTTATCAAAATTTGGTGAGCTGAATCTGAGTAACATGGTGAATTCGGATGGATCCCAATAGGCTGCAGTAGTAATATGTGGACTGTTTGGTATATAGAAAATTTTTCACGAATGGAATCAAAATTTCTAGGCGAATTCAGTGATTTCCAATGTGACATGCTTATATGAGTTTGCTTTTCAATATAGAGCGACATTTTAAGGAATAGAATCTAAGTATCGTGGTGAATTTAGTAGATTCCCAATTGGATACGCATGTAATAAGCTCGTTATTCAAGATAGAGCAACGTTTTACGAACTGAAACACTGTTTCTTTGTAAATTCAGTTAGTTCCCAGTAGCCTGCTCTTGTAATATGTGTACTTTTAAAGATTTAACAAAATTTGGTGAGCCGAATCTGAGTAACAGTGTCAATTCTGTTAGTTCACAATGGGCCGCAGTAGTAATAAGTGGAATGTTCGGGATGTAGAAAAATTATCACGAATGGAATCAAAATTTCTTGGAGATTTCAGTGATTTACCAATGAGACATTCTTGTATGAGTTTTTTTTCAATATAGAGCAACATTTTAAGGAACAGAATCTAAGTATCATGGTGAATTAGTTTGTTCCCAATAAGATTCGCATGTACAAAGCTTGTTATTCAAGATAGAGCAACGTTTTAGCGAAGTGGAACACTGTTTCTTAGTGAATTCAGTAAGTTCCCAGTAGCCTGTTCTTGTAATACGTGTACTTTTAAAGATTTAAATATTTGCTGAGCCGAATCTGAGTAACATCGTGAATTTGGTTAGTTCCCAATGGTCCGCAGTGGTAATAAGAGGACTGTTCTGGATATAGAAAAATTTTTACGAAGGGAATCCAAATTTCTAGGCGAATTCAGTGAGTTCCCAATGGGACATGCTTGTATAAGTTTGCTTTTCAATATAGAGCAACATTTTAAGGAACGGAATCTACGTATCATGGTGATTTCAGTAGGTTCTCAATAGGATTCACATGTAATAAGCTTGTTATTCAAGATAGAGCAACGTTTTAACGAACTGAAACACTGTTTCTTTGTGAATTCAGTTAGTTCCAAGTAGCGTGCTCTTGTAAAATGTGTACTTGTAAAGATATACAAAATTTGGTGAGCCGAATCTGAGTAACATGGTGAATTCGGTTAGTTCCCAATGGGCCGCAGTAGTAATAAGTGGACTGTTCAGTATATAGAAAAATTTTCAAGAATGGAATCAAAATTTCTAGAAGATTTCAGTGATTTCCCAATGGGGCATGCTTGTATGAGTTTGTTTTTCAATATAGAGCAACATTTTAAGGAACGGAATCTCAGTATAATGGTGAATTCAGTAGGTTCCCAATAGGATTCGCATCTAATAAGCTTGTTATTCAAGATAGAGCAACGTTGTAACAAACTGATACTCCATTTCTTTGTGAATTCAGTTAGTTGACAGTAGCCTGCTCTTGTAAAATGTGTACTTGTAAAGATATACAAAATTTGGTGAGCCGAATCTGAGTAACATGGTGAATTCGGTTAGTTCCCAATGGGCCGCAGTAGTAATAAGTGGACTGTTCAGGATATAGAAAAATTTTCACGAATGGATTCAAAATTTCTAGGAGATTTCAGTTATTTCCCAATGGGGCATGCTTGTATGAGTTTGTTTTTCAATATAGAGCAACATTTTAAGGAACGGAATCTAAGTATCATGGTGAATTCAGTAGGTTCCCAATAGCCTTCGCATCTAATAAGCTTATAATTCAAGATAGAGCAACATTTTAACGAACTGAAACACTGTTTCTTTGTGAATTCAGTTAGTTGCCAATAGTCTGCTCTTGTAAAATGTGTACTTTTAAAGATTTATCAAAATTTGGTGAGCTAAATCTGAGTAACATGGTGAAGTAGGTTAGTTCCCAATAGTCCGCAGTAGTAATAAGTGGACTGTTCCGGATATAGAAAAATTTTCACGAATGGAATCAAAATTTCTAGGCGATTTCAGTGATTTCCCAATGTGACATGCTTATATGAGTTTGCTTTTCAATATACAGCAACATTTTAAGGAACAGAATCCAAGTATCATGGTGAATTCAGTAGGTTCCCAATAGGATTCGCATGTAAGAAATTTGTTATTCAAGATAGAGCACCGTTTTAACGAACTGAAACACTGTTTCTTTGTGAATTCAGTTAGTTCCCAGTAGCCTGCTCTTGTAATATGTGTACTTTTAAAGATTTATCAAAATTTGGTGAGCCGAATCTGAGTAACATGTCGAATTCGGTTATTTCCCAATGGGCTGCAGTAGTGATAATTGGACTGTTCAGGATATAGAAAAATTTTCACGAATAGAATCAAAATTTCCATAGAGTTTTCAGTGATTTCCCAATGAGACATGCTTGTATGGGTTTGTTTTTCAATATAGAGCAACATTTTAAGGAACGGAATCTAAGTATCATTCTGTATTCAGTAGGTTCCCAATAGGATTCGCATGTAATAAGCTTGTTATTCAAGATAGAGCAATATTTGAACGAACTGAAACACTGTTTCCTTGTGAATTCAGTTAGTTCCAAGTAGCCTGCTCTTGTAATATGTGTACTTTTAAAGATTTAACAAAATTTGGTGAGCTGAATCTGAGTAACATGGTGAATTCGGTTAGTGCCAACTGGGCCGCAGTAGTAATAAGTGGACTGTTCGGGATATAGAAAAATTTTCACGAATGGAATCAAAATTTTTGAGCGAATTCAGTGATTTCCCAATGTGACATGCTTATATGAGTTTGCTTTTCAATATAGAGCAACATTTCAAGGAACAGAATCTAAGTATCATGGGGAATTCAGTAGGTTCCCAATAGGATTCACATGTAATAAGCCCGTTATTCAAGGTAGAGCAACGTTTTCACGAACTGAAACAATGTTTCTTTGTGAATTCATTTAGTTCCCAGTAGCCTGCTCTTGTAATATGTGTACTTTTAAAGATTTATCACAATTAGGTGAGCCGAATCTGAGTAACATGGTGAATTCGGTTATTTCCCAATGGGCCGCAGTAGTAATAAGAGGACTGTTCGGGATATAGAAAAATTTTCACGAATGGAATCAAAATTTCAAGGAGATTTCAGTGATTTCCCAATGAGACATGCTTGTATGAATTTGTTTTTCAATATAGAGCAACATTTTAAGGAACGGCATCTAAGTATCATGGTGAATTCAGTAGGTTTCAATAGGATTCGCATGTACTAAGCTTGTTATTCAAGATAGAGCAACGTCTTTGTGAACTGGAACACTGTTTCTTTGTGAATTCGGTTAGTTCCCAGTAGCCTGCTCTTGTAATACGTGTACTTTTAAAGATTTATCAAAATTTGGTGAGCCGAATCTGAGTAACATGGTGAATTTGGTTAGTTCCCATTATGCCGCAGTAGTAAATAGTGGACCCTTCGGTATATAGAAAAATATTCACGAATGCAATCAAAATTTCTAGGCGAATTCAGTGAGTTCCCAATGGGACATGCTTGTATGAGTTTGCTTTTCAATATATAGAAACATTTTAAGGAACGGAATCTACGTATCATGGTGATTTCAGTAGGTTCCCAAAAGGATTCGCATGTACTAAGCTTGTTATTCAAGATAGAGCAACGTTTTTGCGAACTGGAACACTGTTTCTTTGTTAATTCAGTTAGTTCCCAGTAGCCTACTCTTGTAATACGTGTACTTTTAAAGATTTATCAAAATTTGGTGAGCCTAATGTGAGTAACATCGTGAATTTGGATAGTTCCCAATGGTCCGCAGTACTAATAAGTGGATTCTTCGGGATATAGAAAAATTTTTACGAATGTAATCAAAATTTCTAGGCGTTTCAGTGAGTTCCCAATGGGACATGCTTATATGAGTTTGCTTTTCAATATAGAGCAACATTTTAAGGAACAGAATCTAAGTATCATGGTGAATACAGTAGGTTCCCAATAGGATTCGCATGTAAGAAACATGTTATTCAAGATAGAGCAACGTTTTAACGAACTGAAACACTGTTTCTTTGTGAATTCAGTTAGTTCCCAGTAGCCTGCTCTTGTAATATGTTTACTTTGAAAGAATTATCAAAATTTGGTGAGCCGAAAATGAGTAACATGGTGAATTCCCTTATTTCCCAATTGGCTGCAGTAGTGATAAGTGGACTGTTTAGGATATAGAAAAATTTTCACGAATGGAATCAAAATTTCCATAGAGATTTCAGAGATTTCCCAATGGGGCATGCTTGTATGAGTTTGTTTTTCAATATATAGAAACATTTTAAGGAACGGAATCTAAGTACCATTGGGTATTCAGTAGGTTCCCAATAGGATTCGCATGTAATAAGCTTGTTATTCAAGATAGAGCCACGTTTGAACTAACTGAAACACTGTTTCCTTGTGAATTCAGTTAGTTCCCAGTAGCCTGCTCTTGTAATATGTGTACTTTTAAAGATTTAACAAAATTTGGTGAGCCGAATCCGAGTAATATGGTGAATTCGGTTAGTTCCAACAGGGCCGCAGTAGTAATAAGTGGACTGTTCGGGATATAGAAAAATTTTCACGAATGGAATCAAAATTTTTGGGCGAATTCAGTGATTTCCCAATGTGACATGCTTATATGAGTTTGCTTTTCAATATAGAGCAACATTTCAAGGAACAGAATCTAAGTATCATGGGGAATTCAGTAGGTTCCCAATAGGATTCGCATGTAATAAGCTCGTTATTCAAGATAGAGCAACGTTTTCACGAACTGAAACAATGTTTCTTTGTGAATTCATTTAGTTCCCAGTAGCCTGCTCTTGTAATATGTGTACTTTTAAAGATTTATCAAAATTTGGTGAGCCGAATCTGAGTAACATGGTGAATTCGGTTATTTCTCAATGGGCCGCAGTAGTAATAAGTGGACTGTTCGGGATATAGAAAAATTTTCACGAATGGAATCCAAATTTCAAGGAGATTTGAGTGATTTCCCAATGGGGCATGCTTGTATGAGTTTGTTTTTCAATATAGAGCAACATTTTAAGGAACGGAAACTAAGTATCATGGTGAATTCAGTAGGTTCCCAATAGCATTCGCACCTAATAAGCTTATTATTCAAGATAGAGCAACGTTTTAACGAACTGAAACACTGTTTCTTTGTGAATTCAGTTAGTTGCCAGTAGTCTGCTCTTGTAAAATGTGTACTTTTAAAGATTTATCAAAATTTGGTGAGCTGAATCTGAGTAACATGGTGAATTCGGTTAGTTCCCAATAGGCCGCAGTAGTAATAAGTGGACTGTTCGGTATATAGAAAAATTTTCACGAATGGAATCAAAATTTCTAGGCGAATTCAGTGATTTCCCAATGTGACATGCTTATATGAGTTTGCTTTTCAATATAGAGCAACATTTTAAGGAACAGAATCTAAGTATCATGGTGAATTCAGTAGGTTCCCAATAGGATTCGGATGTACTAAGCTTGTTACTCAAGATAGAGCAACGTTTTTGCGAACTGGAACACTGTTTCTTTGTGAATTCAGTTAGTTCCCAGTAGCCTGCTCTTGTAATACGTGTACTTTTAAAGATTTATCAAAATTTGGTGAGCCGAATCTGAGTAACATGGTGAATTCGGTTAGTTCCCAATAGGCCACAGTAGTAATAAGTGGACTGTTCGGGATATAGAAAAATTATCACGAATGGAATCAAAATTTCTAGGCGAATTCAGTGAGTTCCCAATGGGACATGCTTGTATAAGTTTGCTTTTCAATATAGAGCAACATTTTAAGGAACGGAATCTACGTATCATGGTGATTATAGTAGGTTCCCAATAGGATTCGCATGTAATAAGCTTGTTATTCAAGATAGAGCAACGTATTAACGAACTGAAACACTGTTTCTTTGTGAATTCAGTTAGTTCCCAGTACCCAGCTCTTGAAATATGTGTACTTTTAAAGATTTATCAAAATTTGGTGAGCCGAATCTCAGTAACATGGTGAATTCGGTTAGTTCCATATGGGCCACAATAGTAATAAGTGGACTGTTCAGGATATAGAAAAATTTTCAAGAATGGAATCAAAATTTCTAGGAGATTTGAGTGATTTCCCAATGGGGCATGCTTGTATGAGTTTGCTTTTCAATATAGAGCAACATTTTAAGGAACGGAAACTAAGCATCATGGTGAATTCAGTAGGTTCCCAATAGCATTCGCACCTAATAAGCTTATTATTCAAGATAGAGCAACGTTTTAACGAACTGAAACACTGTTTCTTTGTGAATTCAGTTAGTTGCCAGTAGACTGCTCTTGTAAAATGTGTACTTTTAAAGATTTATCAAAATTTGGTGAGCCGAATCTGAGTAACATGGTGAATTCGGTTAGTTCCCAATAGGCCGCAGTAGTAATAAGTGGACTGTTCGGTATATAGAAAAGTTTTCACGAATGGAATCAAAATTTCTAGGCGAATTCAGCGATTTCCCAATGTGACATGCTTATATGAGTTTGCTTTTCAATATAGAGCAAAATTTAATGAACAGAATCTAAGTATCATGGTGAATTCAGTAGGTTCCCAATAGGATTCGCATGTACTAAGCTTGTTACTCAAGATAGAGCAACGTTTTTGCGAACTGGAACACTGTTTCTTTGTGAATTCAGTTAGTTCCCAGTAGCCTGCTCTTGTAATATGTGTACTTTTAAAGATTTATCAAAATTTGGTGAGCCGAATCTGAGTAACATGGTGAATTCGGTTAGTTCCCAATAGGCCACAGTAGTAATAAGTGGACTGTTCGGGATATAGAAAAATTATCACGAATGGAATCAAAATTTCTTGGCGAATTCAGTGATTTCCCAATTGGACATGCTTGTATGAGTTTGCTTTTCAATATAGAGCAACATTTTAAGGAACGGAATCTAAGTATCATGGTGATTTCAGTAGGTTCCCAATAGGATTCGCATGTAGTAAGCTTGTTATTCAAGATAGAGCAACGTTTTAACGAACTGAAACACTGTTTCTTTGTGAATTCAGTTAGTTCCCAGTAGCCTGGTCTTGTAATATGTGTACTTAAAAAGATTTATTAAAATTTGGTGAGCCGAATCTGAGTAACATCGTGAATTTGTTTAGTTCCCAATGGTCCGCAGTAGTAACAAGTGGACTGTTCGGGATATAGAAAAATTATCACGAATGGAATCAAAATTTCTAGGCGAATTCAGTGAGTTCCCAATGGGACATGCTTGTATGAGTGTCCTTTTCAATATAGAGCAATATTTTAAGGAACGGAATCTAAGTATCATGGTGATTTCAGTAGGTTCCCAATAGGATTCGCATGTAATAAGCTTGTTATTCAAGATAGAGCAACGTTTTAACGAAAAGAAACACTGTTTCTTTCTGAATTCAGTTAGTTGCCAGAACCCTGCTCTTGGCAAATGTGTACTCTTAAAGATTTATCAAAATTTGGTGAGCTGAATCTGAGTAACATGTTGAATTCGGTTAGTTCCCAATAGGCCTCAGTAGTAATAAGTGGACTGTTCGGGATATAGACCAATTTTCAGGAATGGAAACAAAATTTCTAGGCGAATTCAGTGATTTCCCAATGTGACATGCTTATATGAGTTTGCTTTTGAATATAGAGCAACATTTAAAGGAACAGAATCTAAGTATCATGGTGAATTCAGTAGTTTCCCAATAGGATTCGCATGTAATAAACTTGTTATTCAAGATAGAGCAACGTTTTAACGAACTGAAACACTGTTTCTTTGTGAATTCAGTTAGTTCCCAGTAGCCTGCTCTTGTAATATGTTTACTTTTAAAGATTTATCAAAATTTGGTGAGCCGAATCTGAGTAACATGGTGAATTTGGTTAGTTCCCAATGGTCCGCAGTAGTAATAAGTGGACTGTTCGGAATATAGAAAAATTTTCACGAATGGAATCAAAATTTCTAGGCGAATTCAGTGAGTTCCCAATGGGACATGCTTGTATGAGTGTCCTTTTCAATATAGAGCAATATTTTAAGGAACGGAATCTAAGTATCATGGTGATTTCAGTAGGTTCCCAATAGGATTCGCATGTAATAAGCTTGTTATTCAAGATAGAGCAACGTTTTAACGAACTGAAACACTGTTTCTTTGTGAATTCAGTTAGTTCCCAGTAGCCTGCTCTTGTAATATGTTTACTTTTAAAGATTTATCAAAATTTGGTGAGCCGAATCTGAGTAACATGGTGAATTTGGTTAGTTCCCATTATGCCGCAGTAGTAAATAGTGGACTGTTCGGGATATAGAAGAATATTCACGAATTGAATCAAAATTTCTAGGCGAATTCAGTGAGTTCCCAATGGGACATGCTTGTATGAGTTTGCTTTTCAATATAGAGCAACATTTTAAGGATCGGAATCTACGTATCATGGTGATTTCAGTAGGTTCCCAAAAGGATTCACATGTACTAAGCTTGTTATTCAAGATAGAGCAACGTTTTTGCGAACTGTAACACTGTTTCTTTGTGAATTCAGTTAGTTCCCAGTAGCCTGCTCTTGTAATACGTTTACTTTTAAAGATTCATCAAAATCTGGTGAGCCGAATCTCAGTTACATGGTGAATTCGGTTAGTTCCTAATTTGGCCGCAGTAGTAATAAATGGACTGTTCGGGATAAAGAAATATTTTCAAGAATGGAATCAAAATTTCTAGGAGATTTCAGTGATTTCCCAATGAGACATGCTTGTATGAGTTTGTTTTTCAATATAGAACAACATTTTAAGGAACGGAATCTAAGTATCATGGTGAATTCGTTGGTTCCCAATAGGATTCGCATGTACTAAGATTGTTATTCAAGATAGAGCAACGTTTTGACGAACTGAAAAATTGTTTCTTTGTGAATTAAGTTAGTTCCCAGTAGCCTGCTCTTGAAAAATGTGTACTTATCAACATTTTTCAAAATTTGGTGAGCCGAATCTGAGTAACATGGTGAATTCGGTTAGTTCCCAATAGGCCGCTGTAGTAATAAGTGGATTGTTCGGGATATAGAAAAATTTTCACGAATGGAATCAAAATTTCCATAGAGATTTCAGTGATTTCCCAATGGGGCATGCTTGTATGAGTTTGTTTTTCAATAAATAGAAACATTTTAAGGAACGGAATCTAAGTATCATTGTGTATTCAGTAGGTTCCCAATAGGATTCGCATGTAATAAGCTTGTTATTCAAGATAGAGCAACGTATTAACGAACTGAAACACTGTTTCTTTCTGAATTCAGTTAGTTCCCAGTAGCCTGCTCTTGTAATATGTTTCCTTTTAAAGATTTATCAAAATTTGGTGAGCCGAATCTGAGTAACATGGTGAATTTGCTTAGTTCCCATTATGCCGCATTAGTAAATAGTGGACTGTTTTGGATATAGAAAAATATTCACGAATGGAATCAAAATTTCTAGGCGAATTCAGTGATTTCCCAATGGGACATGCTTGTATGAGTTTGCTTTTCAATATAGAGCAATATTGTAAGGAACGGAATCTACGTATCATGGTGATTTCAGTAGGTTCCCAAAGGATTCGCATGTACTAAGCTTGTTATTCAAGATAGAGCAACGTTTTTGCGAACTGGAACACTGTTTCTTTGTGAATTCAGTTAGTTCCCAGTAGCCTGCTCGTGTAATAAGTTTACTTTTAAAGATTTATCAAAATCTGGTGAGCCGAATCTCAGTAACATGGTGAATTCGGTTAGTTCCTAATGGGCCGCAGTAGTAATAAATGGACTGTTCGGGATAAAGAAATATTTTCAAGAATGGAATCTAAATTTCTAGGAGATTTCAGTGATTTCCCAATGAGACATGCTTGTATGAGTTTGTTTTTCAATATAGAACAACATTTTAAGGAACGGAATCTAAGTATCATGGTGAATTCGTTGGTTCCCAATAGGATTCGCATGTACTAAGGTTGTTATTCAAGATAGAGCAATGTTTTGTCGAACTGAAAAAATGTTTCTTTGTGAATTAAGTTAGTTCCCAATAGCCTGCTCTTGTAAAATGTGTACTTTTCAAGATTTTTCAAAATTTGGTGAGCCGAATCTGAGTAACATGGTGAATTCTGTTAGTTCCCAATAGGCTGCAGTAGTAATAAGTGGACTGTTCGGGATATAGAAAAATTTTCACGAATGGAATCAAAATTTCCATAGAGATGTCAGTGATTTCCCAATGGGGCCTGCTTGTATGTGTTTGTTTTTCAATAAATAGAAACATTTTAAGGAACGGAATCTAAGTATCATTGTGTATTCAGTAGGTTCCCAATAGGATTCGCATGTAATAAACTTGTTATTCAAGATATCGCAACGATTGAACGAACTGAAACACTTTTTCCTTGTGAATTCAGTTAGTTCCCAGTAGCCTGCTCTTGTAATATGTGTACTTTTAAAGATTTAACAAAATTTGGTGAGCCGAATCTGAGTAACATGGAGAACTCGGTTAGTTCCAACTGGGCCGCAGTAGTAATAAGTGGACCTTTCGGGATATAGAAAAATTTTCACGAATGGAATCAAAATTTTTGGGCGAATTCAGTGATTTCCCAATGTGACATGCTTATATGAGTTTGCTTTTCAATATAGAGCAACATTTCAAGTAACAGAATCTAAGTATCATGGGGAATTCAGTAGGTTCCCAATAGGATTCGCATGTAATAAGCTCGTTATTCAAGATAGAGCAACGTTTTCACGAACTGAAACAATGTTTCTTTGTGAATTCATTTAGTTCCCAGTAGCCTGCTCTTGTACTATGTGTACTTTTAAAGATTTATCAAAATTTGGTGAGCCGAATCTGAGTGACATGGTGAATTCGGTTATTTCCCAGTGGGCCGCAGTAGTAATAAGTGGACTGTTCGGGATATAGAAAAATTTTCACGAATGGAATCAAAATTTCAAGGAGATTTCAGTGATTTCCAAATGAGACATGCTTGTATGAGTTTGTTTTTCAATATAGAGCAACATTTCAAGGAACAGAATCTAAGTATCATTGTGAATTCAGTAGGTTCCCAGTAGGATTCGCATGTACTAAGCTTGTTACTCAAGATAGAGCAACGTTTTTGCGAACTGGAACACTGTTTCTTTGTGAATTCAGTTAGTTCCCAGTAGCCTGCTCTTGTACTACGTGTACTTTTAAAGATTTATCAAAATTTGGTGAGCCGAATCTGAGTAACATCGTGAATTTGGTTAGTCCCCAATGGTCCGCAGTAGTAATAAGAGGACTGTTCGGGATATAGAAAAATTTTTACGAATGGAATCAAAATTTCTAGGCGAATTCAGTGAGTTCCCAGTGGGACATGCTTGTATAAGTTTGTTTTTCTATATAGAGCAACATTTTAAGGAACGGAATCTACATATCATGGTGATTTCAGTAGGTTCCCAATAGGATTCGCATGTAATAAGCTTGTTATTCAAGATAGAGCAACGTTTTAACGAACTGAAACACTGTTTCTTTGTGAATTCAGTTAGTTACCAATACCCAGCTCTTGAAATATGTGTACTTTTAAAGATTTATCAAAATTTGGTGAGCCGAATCTGAGTAACATGGTGAATTCGGTTAATTCCATATGGGCCACAATAGTAATAAGGGGACTGTTCAGGATATAGAAAAATTTTCACGAATAGAATCAAAATTTCTAGGAGATTTGAGTGATTTCCCAATGGGGCATGCTTGTATGAGTTTGTTTTTCAATATAGAGCAACATTTTAAGGAACGGAAACTAAGTATCATGGTGAATTCAGTAGGTTCCCAATAGCATTCGCACCTAATAAGCTTATTATTCAAGATAGAGCAACGTTTTAACGAACTGAAACACTGTTTCTTTCTGAATTCAGTTAGTTGCCAGTAGTCTGCTCTTCTAAAATGTGTACTTTTAAAGATTTATCAAAATTTGGTGAGCTGAATCTGAGTAACATGGTGAATTCGGTTAGTTCCCAATAGGCCGCAGTAGTAATAAGTGGACTGTTCGGTATATACAAAAATTTTCACGAATGGAATCAAAATTTCTAGGCGAATTCAGTGATTTCCCAATGTGACATGCTTATATGAGTTTGCTTTTCAATATAGAGCAACATTTTAAGGAACAGAATCTAAGTATCATGGTGAATTCAGTAGGTTTCCAATAGGATTCCCATGTACTAAGCTTGTTACTCAAGATAGAGCAACGTTTTAACGAAAAGAAACACTGTTTCTTTGTGTATTCACTTAGTTGCCAGTAGCCTGCTCTTGTCAAATGTGTACTCTTAAAGATTTATCGAAATTTGGTGAGCTGAATCTGAGTAACATGTTGAATTCGGTTAGTTCCCAATAGGCCTCAGTAGTAATAAGTGGACTCTTCGGGATATAGACCAATTTTCAGGAATGGAATCAAAATTTCTAGGCGAATTCAGTGATTTCTCAATGTGACATGCTTGTATGAGTTTGCTTTTCAATATCGAGCAACATTTTAAAACGGAATCTAAGTATCATGGTGAATTGAGTAGGTTCCCAAAAGGATTCGCATGTAATAAGCTTGTTATTCAAGATAGAGCAACGTTTTAACGAACTGAAACACTGTTTCTTTGTGAATTCAGTTAGTTCCCAGTAGCCTGCTCTTGTAATATGTGTACTTAAAAAGATTTATTAAAATTTGGTGAGCCGAATCTGAGTAACATCGTGAATTTGGTTAGTTCCCAATGGTCCGCAGTAGTAATAAGTGGACTGTTCGGGATATAGAAAAATTTTCACGAATGGAATCAAAATTTCTAGGCGAATTCAGTGAGTTCCCAATGGGACATGCTTGTATGAGTGTCCTTTTCAATATAGAGCAATATTTTAAGGAACGGAATCTAAGTATCATGGTGATTTCAGTAGGTTCCCAATAGGATTCGCGTGTAATAAGCTTGTTATTCAAGATAGAGCAACGTTTTAACGAACTGAAACACTGTTTCTTTGTGAATTCAGTTAGTTCCCAGTAGCCTGCTCTTGTAATATGTGTACTTAAAAAGATTTATCAAAATTTGGTGAGCCGAATCTGAGTAACATCGTGAATTTGGTTAGTTCCCAAATGTCCGCAGTAGTAATAAGTGGACTATTCGGGATATAGAAAAATTTTCACGAATGGAATCAAAATTTCTAGGCGAATTCAGTGAGTTCCCAAAGGGACATGCTTGTATGAGTGTCCTTTTCAATATAGAGCAATATTTTAAGGAACGGAATCTAAGTATCATGGTGATTTCAGTAGGTTCCCAATAGGATTCGCATGTAATAAGCTTGTTATTCAAGATAGAGCAACGTTTTAACGAAAAGAAACACTGTTTCTTTGTGTATTCACTTAGTTGCCAGTAGCCTGCTCTTGTCAAATGTGTACTCTTAAAGATTTATCGAAATTTGGTGAGCTGAATCTGAGTAACATGTTGAATTCGGTTAGTTCCCAATAGGCCTCAGTAGTAATAAGTGGACTCTTCGGGATATAGACCAATTTTCAGGAATGGAATCAAAATTTCTAGGCGAATTCAGTGATTTCTCAATGTGACATGCTTGTATGAGTTTGCTTTTCAATATCGAGCAACATTTTAAAACGGAATCTAAGTATCATGGTGAATTGAGTAGGTTCCCAAAAGGATTCGCATGTAATAAGCTTGTTATTCAAGATAGAGCAAAGTTTTAACGAACTGAAACACTGTTTCTTTGTGAACTCAGTTAGTTCCCAGTAGCCTGCTCTTGTAATATGTGTACTTAAAAAGATTTATTAAAATTTGGTGAGCCGAATCTGAGTAACATCGTGAATTTGGTTAGTTCCCAATGGTCCGCAGTAGTAATAAGTGGACTGTTCGGGATATAGAAAAATTTTCACGAATGGAATCAAAATTTCTAGGCGAATTCAGTGTGTTCCCAATGGGACATGCTTGTATGAGTGTCCTTTTCAATATAGAGCAATATTTTAAGGAACGGAATCTAAGTATCATGGTGATTTCAGTAGGTTCCCAATAGGATTCGCGTGTCATAAGCTTGTTATTCAAGATAGAGCAACGTTTTAACGAACTGAAACACTGTTTCTTTGTGAATTCATTTAGTTCCCAGTAGCCTGCTCTTGTAATATGTTTTCTTTTAAAGATTTATCAAAATTTGGTGAGCCGAATCTGAGTAACATGGTGAATTTGGTTAGTTCCCATTATGCCGCAGTAGTAAATAGTGGACTGTTCGGGATATAGAAAAATATTCACGAATTGAATCAAAATTTCTAGGCGAATTCAGTGAGTTCCCAATGGGACATGCTTGTATGAGTTTGCTTTTCAATATAGAGCAACATTTTAAGGAACGGAATCTACGTATCATGGTGATTTCAGTAGGTTCCCAAAAGGATTCGCATGTACTAAGCTTGTTATTCAAGATAGAGCAACGTTTTTGCGAACTGTAACACTGTTTCTTTGTGAATTCAGTTAGTTCCCAGTAGCCTGCTCTTGTAATACGTTTACTTTTAAAGATTTATCAAAATCTGGTGAGCCGAATCTCAGTTACATGGTGAATTCGGTTAGTTCCTAATTTGGCCGCAGTAGTAATAAATGGACTGTTCGGGATAAAGAAATATTTTCAAGAATGGAATCAAAATTTCTAGGAGATTTCAGTGATTTCCCAATGAGACATGCTTGTATGAGTTTGTTTTTCAATATAGAACAACATTTTAAGGAATGGAATCTAAGTATCATGGTGAATTCGTTGGTTCCCAATAGGATTCGCATGTACTAAGATTGTTATTCAAGATAGAGCAACGTTTTGACGAACTGAAAAATTGTTTCTTTGTGAATTAAGTTAGTTCCCAGTAGCCTGCTCTTGAAAAATGTGTACTTATCAACATTTTTCAAAATTTGGTGAGCCGAATCTGAGTAACATGGTGAATTCGGTTAGTTCCCAATAGGCCGCTGTAGTAATAAGTGGATTGTTCGGGATATAGAAAAATTTTCACGAATGGAATCAAAATTTCCATAGAGATTTCAGTGATTTCCCAATGGGGCATGCTTGTATGAGTTTGTTTTTCAATAAATAGAAACATTTTAAGGAACGGAATCTAAGTATCATTGTGTATTCAGTAGGTTCCCAATAGGATTCGCATGTAATAAGCTTGTTATTCAAGATAGAGCAACGTTTTAACGAACTGAAACACTGTTTCTTTGTGAACTCAGTTAGTTCCCAGTAGCCTGCTCTTATAATATGTGTACTTTTAAAGATTTAACAAAATTTGGTGAGTCGAATCTGAGTAACATGGTGAATTCGGTTAGTTCCAACTGGGCCGCAGTAGTAATAAGTGGACCTTTCGGGATATAGAAAAATTTTCACGAATGGAATCAAAATTTTTGGGCGAATTCAGTGATTTCCCAATGTGACATGCTTATATGAGTTTGCTTTTCAATATAGAGCTACATTTCAAGGAACAGAATCTAAGTATCATGGGGAATTCAGTAGGTTCCCAATAGGATTCGCATGTAATAAGCTCGTTATTCAAGATAGAGCAACGTTTTCACGAACTGAAACAATGTTTCTTTGTGAATTCATTTAGTTCCCAGTAGTCTGCTGTTGTAATATGTATACTTTTAAAGATTTATCACAATTAGGTGAGCCGAATCTGAGTAACATGGTGAATTCGGTTATTTCCCAATGGGCCGCAGTAGTAATAAGTGGACTGTTCGGGATATAGAAAAATTTTCACGAAGAGAATCAAAATTTCAAGGAGATTTCAGTGATTTCCCAATGAGACATGCTTGTATGAGTTTGTTTTTCAATATAGAGCAACATTTTAAGGAACAGAATCTAAGTATCATGGTGATTTCTGTAGGTTCCCAATAGGATTCGCATGTAATAAGCTTATTATTCAAGATAGAGCAACGTTTTAACGAACTGAAACACTGTTTCTTTGTGAATTCAGTTAGTTCCCAGTAGCCTGCTCTTGTAATATGTGTACTTAAAAAGATTTATCAAAATTTGGTGAGCCGAATCTGAGTAACATCGTGAATTTGGTTAGTTCCCAATGGTCCGCAGTAGTAATAAGTGGACTGTTCGGGATATAGAAAAATTTTTCACGAATGGAATCAAAATTTCTAGGCGAATTCAGTGAGTTCCCAAAGGGACATGCTTGTATGAGTGTCCTTTTCAATATAGAGCAATATTTTAAGGAACGGAATCTAAGTATCATGGTGATTTCAGTAGGTTCCCAATAGGATTCGCATGTAATATGCTTGTTATTCAAGATAGAGCAACGTTTTAACGAAAAGAAACACTGTTTCTTTGTGTATTCACTTAGTTGCCAGTAGCCTGCTCTTGTCAAATGTGTACTCTTAAAGATTTATCGAAATTTGGTGAGCTGAATCTGAGTAACATGTTGAATTCGGTTAGTTCCCAATAGGCCTCAGTAGTAATAAGTGGACTCTTCGGGATATAGACCAATTTTCAGGAATGGAATCAAAATTTCTAGGCGAATTCAGTGATTTCTCAATGTGACATGCTTGTATGAGTTTGCTTTTCAATATCGAGCAACATTTTAAAACGGAATCTAAGTATCATGGTGAATTGAGTAGGTTCCCAAAAGGATTCGCATGTAATAAGCTTGTTATTCAAGATAGAGCAACGTTTTAACGAACTGAAACACTGTTTCTTTGTGAATTCAGTTAGTTCCCAGTAGCCTGCTCTTGTAATATGTGTACTTAAAAAGATTTATTAAAATTTGGTGAGCCGAATCTGAGTAACATCGTGAATTTGGTTAGTTCCCAATGGTGCGCATTAGTAATAAGTGGACTGTTCGGGATATAGAAAAATTTTCACGAATGGAATCAAAATTTCTAGGCGAATTCAGTGAGTTCCCAATGGGACATGCTTGTATGAGTGTCCTTTTCAATATAGAGCAATATTTTAAGGAACGGAATCTAAGTATCATGGTGATTTCAGTAGGTTCCCAATAGGATTCGCGTGTAATAAGCTTGTTATTCAAGATAGAGCAACGTTTTAACGAACTGAAACACTGTTTCTTTGTGAATTCAGTTAGTTCCCAGTAGCCTGCTCTTGTAATATGTTTACTTTTAAAGATTTATCAAAATTTGGTGAGCCGAATCTGAGTAACATGGTGAATTTGGTTAGTTCCCATTATGCCGCAGTAGTAAATAGTGGACTGTTCGGGATATAGAAAAATATTCACGAATTGAATCAAAATTTCTAGGCGAATTCAGTGAGTTCCCAATGGGACATGCTTGTATGAGTTTGCTTTTCAATATAGAGCAACATTTTAAGGAACGGAATCTACGTATCATGGTGATTTCAGTAGGTTCCCAAAAGGATTCGCATGTACTAAGCTTGTTATTCAAGATAGAGCAACGTTTTTGCGAACTGTAACACTGTTTCTTTGTGAATTCAGTTAGTTCCCAGTAGCCTGCTCTTGTAATACGTTTACTTTTAAAGATTTATCAAAATCTGGTGAGCCGAATCTCAGTTACATGGTGAATTCGGTTAGTTCCTAATTTGGCCGCAGTAGTAATAAATGGACTGTTCGGGATAAAGAAATATTTTCAAGAATGGAATCAAAATTTCTAGGAGATTTCAGTGATTTCCCAATGAGACATGCTTGTATGAGTTTGTTTTTCAATATAGAACAACATTTTAAGGAATGGAATCTAAGTATCATGGTGAATTCGTTGGTTCCCAATAGGATTCGCATGTACTAAGATTGTTATTCAAGATAGAGCAACGTTTTGACGAACTGAAAAATTGTTTCTTTGTGAATTAAGTTAGTTCCCAGTAGCCTGCTCTTGAAAAATGTGTACTTATCAACATTTTTCAAAATTTGGTGAGCCGAATCTGAGTAACATGGTGAATTCGGTTAGTTCCCAATAGGCCGCTGTAGTAATAAGTGGATTGTTCGGGATATAGAAAAATTTTCACGAATGGAATCAAAATTTCCATAGAGATTTCAGTGATTTCCCAATGGGGCATGCTTGTATGAGTTTGTTTTTCAATAAATAGAAACATTTTAAGGAACGGAATCTAAGTATCATTGTGTATTCAGTAGGTTCCCAATAGGATTCGCATGTAATAAGCTTGTTATTCAAGATAGAGCAACGTTTTAACGAACTGAAACACTGTTTCTTTGTGAACTCAGTTAGTTCCCAGTAGCCTGCTCTTATAATATGTGTACTTTTAAAGATTTAACAAAATTTGGTGAGTCGAATCTGAGTAACAATGTGAATTCGGTTAGTTCCAACTGGGCCGCAGTAGTAATAAGTGGACCTTTCGGGATATAGAAAAATTTTCACGAATGGAATCAAAATTTTTGGGCGAATTCAGTGATTTCCCAATGTGACATGCTTATATGAGTTTGCTTTTCAATATAGAGCTACATTTCAAGGAACAGAATCTAAGTATCATGGGGAATTCAGTAGGTTCCCAATAGGATTCGCATGTAATAAGCTCGTTATTCAAGATAGAGCAACGTTTTCACGAACTGAAACAATGTTTCTTTGTGAATTCATTTAGTTCCCAGTAGTCTGCTGTTGTAATATGTATACTTTTAAAGATTTATCACAATTAGGTGAGCCGAATCTGAGTAACATGGTGAATTCGGTTATTTCCCAATGGGCCGCAGTAGTAATAAGTGGACTGTTCGGGATATAGAAAAATTTTCACGAAGAGAATCAAAATTTCAAGGAGATTTCAGTGATTTCCCAATGAGACATGCTTGTATGAGTTTGTTTTTCAATATAGAGCAACATTTTAAGGAACAGAATCTAAGTATCATGGTGATTTCTGTAGGTTCCCAATAGGATTCGCATGTAATAAGCTTATTATTCAAGATAGAGCAACGTTTTAACGAACTGAAACACTGTTTCTTTGTGAATTCAGTTAGTTCCCAGTAGCCTGCTCTTGTAATATGTGTACTTAAAAAGATTTATCAAAATTTGGTGAGCCGAATCTGAGTAACATCGTGAATTTGGTTAGTTCCCAATGGTCCGCAGTAGTAATAAGTGGACTGTTCGGGATATAGAAAAATTTTTCACGAATGGAATCAAAATTTCTAGGCGAATTCAGTGAGTTCCCAAAGGGACATGCTTGTATGAGTGTCCTTTTCAATATAGAGCAATATTTTAAGGAACGGAATCTAAGTATCATGGTGATTTCAGTAGGTTCCCAATAGGATTCGCATGTAATATGCTTGTTATTCAAGATAGAGCAACGTTTTAACGAAAAGAAACACTGTTTCTTTGTGTATTCACTTAGTTGCCAGTAGCCTGCTCTTGTCAAATGTGTACTCTTAAAGATTTATCGAAATTTGGTGAGCTGAATCTGAGTAACATGTTGAATTCGGTTAGTTCCCAATAGGCCTCAGTAGTAATAAGTGGACTCTTCGGGATATAGACCAATTTTCAGGAATGGAATCAAAATTTCTAGGCGAATTCAGTGATTTCTCAATGTGACATGCTTGTATGAGTTTGCTTTTCAATATCGAGCAACATTTTAAAACGGAATCTAAGTATCATGGTGAATTGAGTAGGTTCCCAAAAGGATTCGCATGTAATAAGCTTGTTATTCAAGATAGAGCAACGTTTTAACGAACTGAAACACTGTTTCTTTGTGAATTCAGTTAGTTCCCAGTAGTCTGCTCTTGTAATATGTTTACTTAAAAAGATTTATCGAAATTTGGTGAGCTGAATCTGAGTAACATGTTGAATTCGGTTAGTTCCCAATAGGCCTCAGTAGTAATAAGTGGACTGTTCGGGATATAGACCAATTTTCAGGAATGGAATCAAAATTTCTAGGCGAATTCAGTGATTTCCCAATGTGACATGCTTGTATAAGTTTGCTTTTCAATATCGAGCAATATTTTAATGAACGGAATCTAAGTATCATGTTGAATTCAGTAGGTTTCAATAGGATTCGCATGTACTAAGCTTTTTATTCAAGATAGAGCAACGTCTTTGCGAACTGGAACACTGTTTCTTTGTGAATTCAGTTAGTTCCCAGTAGCCTGCTCTTGTAATACGTGTACTTTTAAAGATTTATCAAAATTTGGTGAGCCGAATTTGAGTATCATGGTGAATTCGGTTAGTTCCCAATAGGCCGCAGTAGTAATAAGTGGACTGTTCGGGATATAGAAAAATTATCACGAATGGAATCAAAATTTCTAGGCGAATTCAGTGATTTCCCAATTGGACATGCTTGTATGAGTTTGCTTTTCAATATAGAGCAACATTTTAAGGAACGGAATCTAAGTATCATGGTGATTTCAGTAGGTTCCCAATAGGATTCGCATGTAATAAGCTTGTTATTCAAGATAGAGCAACGTTTTAACGAACTGAAACACTGTTTCTTTGTGAATTCAGTTAGTTCCCAGTAGCCTGCTCTTGTAATATGTGTACTTTAAAAGATTTATCAAAATTTGGTGAGCCGAATCTGAGTAACATCGTGAATTTGGTTAGTTCCCTATGGTCCGCAGTAGTAATAAGTGGACTGTTCGGGATATAGAAAAGTTTTCACGAATGGAATCAAAATTTCTAGGCGAATTCAGTGAGTTCCCAATGGGACATGCTTGTATGAGTGTCCTTTTCAATATAGAGCAATATTTTAAGGATCGGAATCTAAGTATCATGGTGATTTCAGTAGGTTCCCAATAGGATTCGCATGTAATAAGCTTGTTATTCAACATAGAGCAACGTTTTAACGAAAAGAAACACTATTTCTTTGTGAATTCAGTTAGTTGCCAGTAGCCTGCTCTTGTCAAATGTGTACTCTTAAAGATTTATCAAAATTTGGTGAGCCGAATCTGAGTAACATGGTGAATTTGGTTAGTTCCCAATATGCCGCAGTATTAATAAGTGGAGTGTTCGGGATATAGAAAAATTTTCACGAATGGAATCAAAATTTCTGGTCGAATTCAGTGATTTCCCAATGGGACATGCTTGTATGAGTCTCCTTTTCAATGTAGAGCAACATTTTAAGGAACAGAATCTAAGTATCATGGTGAATTCAGAAGGTTCCCAATAGGATTCGCATGTAATAAACCTGTTATTCAAGATAGAGCAACGTTTTAATGAACTGAAACACTGTTTCTTTGTGAATTCAGTTAGTTCCCAGTAGCAGGCTCTTGTAATATGTGTACTTTTAAAGATTTATCAAAATTTGGTGAGCCGAATCTGAGTAACATGGTGAATTCGGTTATTTACCACTTGGCCGCAGTAGTAATAAGTGGACTGTTCAGGATATAGAAAAATTTTCAAGAATGGAATCAAAATTTCTAGGAGATTTCAGTGATTTCCCAATGGGGCATGCTTGTATGAGTTTGTTTTACAATATAGAGCAACATTTTAAGGAACGGAATCTCAGTATAATGGTGAATTCAGTAGGTTCCCAATAGGATTCGCATCTAATAAGCTTGTTATTCAAGATAGAGCAACGTTGTAACAAACTGATACACCATTTGTTTGTGAATTCCGTTAGTTGACAGTAGCCTGCTCTTGTAATATGTTTACTTTTAAAGATTTATCAAAATTTGGTGAGCCGAATCAGAGTAACATGGTGAATTTGGTTAGTTCCCATTATGCCGCAGTAGTAAATAGTGGACTGTTCGAGATATAGAAAAATATTCACGAATTGAATCAAAATTTCTAGGCGAATTCATTGAGTTCCCAATGGGACATGCTTGTATGAGTTTGCTTTTCAATATAGAGCAACATTTTAAGGAACGGAATCTACGTATCATGGTGATTTCAGTAGGTTCCCAAAAGGATTCGCATGTACTAAGCTTGTTATTCAAGATAGAGCAACGTTTTTGCGAACTGTAACACTGTTTCTTTGTGAATTCAGTTAGTTCCCAGTAGCCTGCTCTTGTAATACGTTTACTTTTAAAGATTTATCAAAATCTGGTGAGCCGAATCTCAGTTACATGGTGTATTCGGTTAGTTCCTAATTTGGCCGCAGTAGTAATAAATGGACTGTTCGGGATAAAGAAATATTTTCAAGAATGGAATCAAAATTTCTAGGAGATTTCAGTGATTTCCCAATGAGACATGCTTGTATGAGTTTGTTTTTCAATATAGAACAACATTTTAAGGAATGGAATCTAAGTATCATGATGAATTCGTTGGTTCCCAATAGGATTCGCATGTACTAAGATTGTTATTCAAGATAGAGCAACGTTTTGACGAACTGAAAAATTGTTTCTTTGTGAATTAAGTTAGTTCCCAGTAGCCTGCTCTTGAAAAATGTGTACTTATCAACATTTTTCAAAATTTGGTGAGCCGAATCTGAGTAACATGGTGAATTCGGTTAGTTCCCAATAGGCCGCTGTAGTAATAAGTGGATTGTTCGGGATATAGAAAAATTTTCACGAATGGAATCAAAATTTCCATAGAGATTTCAGTGATTTCCCAATGGGGCATGCTTGTATGAGTTTGTTTTTCAATAAATAGAAACATTTTAAGGAACGGAATCTAAGTATCATTGTGTATTCAGTAGGTTCCCAATAGGATTCGCATGTAATAAGCTTGTTATTCAAGATAGAGCAACGTTTTAACGAACTGAAACACTGTTTCTTTGTGAACTCAGTTAGTTCCCAGTAGCCTGCTCTTATAATATGTGTACTTTTAAAGATTTAACAAAATTTGGTGAGTCGAATCTGAGTAACATGGTGAATTCGGTTAGTTCCAACTGGGCCGCAGTAGTAATAAGTGGACCTTTCGGGATATAGAAAAATTTTCACGAATGGAATCAAAATTTTTGGGCGAATTCAGTGATTTCCCAATGTGACATGCTTATATGAGTTTGCTTTTCAATATAGAGCTACATTTCAAGGAACAGAATCTAAGTATCATGGGGAATTCAGTAGGTTCCCAATAGGATTCGCATGTAATAAGCTCGTTATTCAAGATAGAGCAACGTTTTCACGAACTGAAACAATGTTTCTTTGTGAATTCATTTAGTTCCCAGTAGTCTGCTGTTGTAATATGTATACTTTTAAAGATTTATCACAATTAGGTGAGCCGAATCTGAGTAACATGGTGAATTCGGTTATTTCCCAATGGGCCGCAGTAGTAATAAGTGGACTGTTCGGGATATAGAAAAATTTTCACGAAGAGAATCAAAATTTCAAGGAGATTTCAGTGATTTCCCAATGAGACATGCTTGTATGAGTTTGTTTTTCAATATAGAGCAACATTTTAAGGAACAGAATCTAAGTATCATGGTGATTTCTGTAGGTTCCCAATAGGATTCGCATGTAATAAGCTTATTATTCAAGATAGAGCAACGTTTTAACGAACTGAAACACTGTTTCTTTGTGAATTCAGTTAGTTCCCAGTAGCCTGCTCTTGTAATATGTGTACTTAAAAAGATTTATCAAAATTTGGTGAGCCGAATCTGAGTAACATCGTGAATTTGGTTAGTTCCCAATGGTCCGCAGTAGTAATAAGTGGACTGTTCGGGATATAGAAAAATTTTTCACGAATGGAATCAAAATTTCTAGGCGAATTCAGTGAGTTCCCAAAGGGACATGCTTATATGAGTGTCCTTTTCAATATAGAGCAATATTTTAAGGAACGGAATCTAAGTATCATGGTGATTTCAGTAGGTTCCCAATAGGATTCGCATGTAATATGCTTGTTATTCAAGATAGAGCAACGTTTTAACGAAAAGAAACACTGTTTCTTTGTGTATTCACTTAGTTGCCAGTAGCCTGCTCTTGTCAAATGTGTACTCTTAAAGATTTATCGAAATTTGGTGAGCTGAATCTGAGTAACATGTTGAATTCGGTTAGTTCCCAATAGGCCTCAGTAGTAATAAGTGAACTCTTCGGGATATAGACCAATTTTCAGGAATGGAATCAAAATTTCTAGGCGAATTCAGTGATTTCTCAATGTGACATGCTTGTATGAGTTTGCTTTTCAATATCGAGCAACATTTTAAAACGGAATCTAAGTATCATGGTGAATTGAGTAGGTTCCCAAAAGGATTCGCATGTAATAAGCTTGTTATTCAAGATAGAGCAACGTTTTAACGAACTGAAACACTGTTTCTTTGTGAATTCAGTTAGTTCCCAGTAGCCTGCTCTTGTAATATGTTTACTTAAAAAGATTTATCGAAATTTGGTGAGCTGAATCTGAGTAACATGTTGAATTCGGTTAGTTCCCAATAGGCCTCAGTAGTAATAAGTGGACTGTTCGGGATATAGACCAATTTTCAGGAATGGAATCAAAATTTCTAGGCGAATTCAGTGATTTCCCAATGTGACATGCTTGTATAAGTTTGCTTTTCAATATCGAGCAATATTTTAAGGAACGGAATCTAAGTATCATGTTGAATTCAGTAGGTTTCAATAGGATTCGCATGTACTAAGCTTTTTATTCAAGATAGAGCAACGTCTTTGCGAACTGGAACACTGTTTCTTTGTGAATTCAGTTAGTTCCCAGTAGCCTGCTCTTGTAATACGTGTACTTTTAAAGATTTATCAAAATTTGGTGAGCCGAATTTGAGTATCATGGTGAATTCGGTTAGTTCCCAATAGGCCGCAGTAGTAATAAGTGGACTGTTCGGGATATAGAAAAATTATCACGAATGGAATCAAAATTTCTAGGCGAATTCAGTGATTTCCCAATTGGACATGCTTGTATGAGTTTGCTTTTCAATATAGAGCAACATTTTAAGGAACGGAATCTAAGTATCATGGTGATTTCAGTAGGTTCCCAATAGGATTCGCATGTAATAAGCTTGTTATTCAAGATAGAGCAACGTTTTAACGAACTGAAACACTGTTTCTTTGTGAATTCAGTTAGTTCCCAGTAGCCTGCTCTTGTAATATGTGTACTTTAAAAGATTTATCAAAATTTGGTGAGCCGAATCTGAGTAACATCGTGAATTTGGTTAGTTCCCTATGGTCCGCAGTAGTAATAAGTGGACTGTTCGGGATATAGAAAAGTTTTCACGAATGGAATCAAAATTTCTAGGCGAATTCAGTGAGTTCCCAATGGGACATGCTTGTATGAGTGTCCTTTTCAATATAGAGCAATATTTTAAGGATCGGAATCTAAGTATCATGGTGATTTCAGTAGGTTCCCAATAGGATTCGCATGTAATAAGCTTGTTATTCAACATAGAGCAACGTTTTAACGAAAAGAAACACTATTTCTTTGTGAATTCAGTTAGTTGCCAGTAGCCTGCTCTTGTCAAATGTGTTCTCTTAAAGATTTATCAAAATTTGGTGAGCCGAATCTGAGTAACATGGTGAATTTGGTTAGTTCCCAATATGCCGCAGTATTAATAAGTGGAGTGTTCGGGATATAGAAAAATTTTCACGAATGGAATCAAAATTTCTGGTCGAATTCAGTGATTTCCCAATGGGACATGCTTGTATGAGTCTCCTTTTCAATGTAGAGCAACATTTTAAGGAACAGAATCTAAGTATCATGGTGAATTCAGAAGGTTCCCAATAGGATTCGCATGTAATAAACCTGTTATTCAAGATAGAGCAACGTTTTAATGAACTGAAACACTGTTTCTTTGTGAATTCAGTTAGTTCCCAGTAGCAGGCTCTTGTAATATGTGTACTTTTAAAGATTTATCAAAATTTGGTGAGCCGAATCTGAGTAACATGGTGAATTCGGTTATTTACCACTTGGCCGCAGTAGTAATAAGTGGACTGTTCAGGATATAGAAAAATTTTCAAGAATGGAATCAAAATTTCTAGGAGATTTCAGTGATTTCCCAATGGGGCATGCTTGTATGAGTTTGTTTTACAATATAAAGCAACATTTTAGGGAACGGAATCTCAGTATAATGGTGAATTCAGTAGGTTCCCAATAGGATTCGCATCTAATAAGCTTGTTATTCAAGATAGAGCAACGTTGTAACAAACTGATACACCATTTGTTTGTGAATTCCGTTAGTTGACAGTAGCCTGCTCTTGTAATATGTTTACTTTTAAAGATTTATCAAAATTTGGTGAGCCGAATCAGAGTAACATGGTGAATTTGGTTAGTTCCCATTATGCCGCAGTAGTAAATAGTGGACTGTTCGAGATATAGAAAAATATTCACGAATTGAATCAAAATTTCTAGGCGAATTCATTGAGTTCCCAATGGGACATGCTTGTATGAGTTTGCTTTTCAATATAGAGCAACATTTTAAGGAACGGAATCTACGTATCATGGTGATTTCAGTAGGTTCCCAAAAGGATTCGCATGTACTAAGCTTGTTATTCAAGATAGAGCAACGTTTTTGCGAACTGTAACACTGTTTCTTTGTGAATTCAGTTAGTTCCCAGTAGCCTGCTCTTGTAATACGTTTACTTTTAAAGATTTATCAAAATCTGGTGAGCCGAATCTCAGTTACATGGTGTATTCGGTTAGTTCCTAATTTGGCCGCAGTAGTAATAAATGGACTGTTCGGGATAAAGAAATATTTTCAAGAATGGAATCAAAATTTCTAGGAGATTTCAGTGATTTCCCAATGAGACATGCTTGTATGAGTTTGTTTTTCAATATAGAACAACATTTTAAGGAATGGAATCTAAGTATCATGATGAATTCGTTGGTTCCCAATAGGATTCGCATGTACTAAGATTGTTATTCAAGATAGAGCAACGTTTTGACGAACTGAAAAATTGTTTCTTTGTGAATTAAGTTAGTTCCCAGTAGCCTGCTCTTGAAAAATGTGTACTTATCAACATTTTTCAAAATTTGGTGAGCCGAATCTGAGTAACATGGTGAATTCGGTTAGTTCCCAATAGGCCGCTGTAGTAATAAGTGGATTGTTCGGGATATAGAAAAATTTTCACGAATGGAATCAAAATTTCCATAGAGATTTCAGTGATTTCCCAATGGGGCATGCTTGTATGAGTTTGTTTTTCAATAAATAGAAACATTTTAAGGAACGGAATCTAAGTATCATTGTGTATTCAGTAGGTTCCCAATAGGATTCGCATGTAATAAGCTTGTTATTCAAGATAGAGCAACGTTTTAACGAACTGAAACACTGTTTCTTTGTGAACTCAGTTAGTTCCCAGTAGCCTGCTCTTATAATATGTGTACTTTTAAAGATTTAACAAAATTTGGTGAGTCGAATCTGAGTAACATGGTGAATTCGGTTAGTTCCAACTGGGCCGCAGTAGTAATAAGTGGACCTTTCGGGATATAGAAAAATTTTCACGAATGGAATCAAAATTTTTGGGCGAATTCAGTGATTTCCCAATGTGACATGCTTATATGAGTTTGCTTTTCAATATAGAGCTACATTTCAAGGAACAGAATCTAAGTATCATGGGGAATTCAGTAGGTTCCCAATAGGATTCGCATGTAATAAGCTCGTTATTCAAGATAGAGCAACGTTTTCACGAACTGAAACAATGTTTCTTTGTGAATTCATTTAGTTCCCAGTAGTCTGCTGTTGTAATATGTATACTTTTAAAGATTTATCACAATTAGGTGAGCCGAATCTGAGTAACATGGTGAATTCGGTTATTTCCCAATGGGCCGCAGTAGTAATAAGTGGACTGTTCGGGATATAGAAAAATTTTCACGAAGAGAATCAAAATTTCAAGGAGATTTCAGTGATTTCCCAATGAGACATGCTTGTATGAGTTTGTTTTTCAATATAGAGCAACATTTTAAGGAACAGAATCTAAGTATCATGGTGATTTCTGTAGGTTCCCAATAGGATTCGCATGTAATAAGCTTATTATTCAAGATAGAGCAACGTTTTAACGAACTGAAACACTGTTTCTTTGTGAATTCAGTTAGTTCCCAGTAGCCTGCTCTTGTAATATGTGTACTTAAAAAGATTTATCAAAATTTGGTGAGCCGAATCTGAGTAACATCGTGAATTTGGTTAGTTCCCAATGGTCCGCAGTAGTAATAAGTGGACTGTTCGGGATATAGAAAAATTTTCACGAATGGAATCAAAATTTCTAGGCGAATTCAGTGAGTTCCCAAAGGGACATGCTTGTATGAGTGTCCTTTTCAATATAGAGCAATATTTTAAGGAACGGAATCTAAGTATCATGGTGATTTCAGTAGGTTCCCAATAGGATTCGCATGTTAAATGCTTGTTATTCAAGATAGAGCAACGTTTTAACGAAAAGAAACACTGTTTCTTTGTGTATTCACTTAGTTGCCAGTAGCCTGCTCTTGTCAAATGTGTACTCTTAAAGATTTATCGAAATTTGGTGAGCTGAATCTGAGTAACATGTTGAATTCGGTTAGTTCCCAATAGGCCTCAGTAGTAATAAGTGGAGTCTTCGGGATATAGACCAATTTTCAGGAATGGAATCAAAATTTCTAGGCGAATTCAGTGATTTCTCAATGTGACATGCTTGTATGAGTTTGCTTTTCAATATCGAGCAACATTTTAAAACGGAATCTAAGTATCATGGTGAATTGAGTAGGTTCCCAAAAGGATTCGCATGTAATAAGCTTGTTATTCAAGATAGAGCAACGTTTTAACGAACTGAAACACTGTTTCTTTGTGAATTCAGTTAGTTCCCAGTAGCCTGCTCTTGTAATATGTGTACTTAAAAAGATTTATTAAAATTTGGTGAGCCGAATCTGAGTAACATCGTGAATTTGGTTAGTTCCCAATGGTGCGCATTAGTAATAAGTGGACTGTTCGGGATATAGAAAAATTTTCACGAATGGAATCAAAATTTCTAGGCGAATTCAGTGAGTTCCCAATGGGACATGCTTGAATGAGTGTCCTTTTCAATATAGAGCAATATTTTAAGGAACGGAATCTAAGTATCATGGTGATTTCAGTAGGTTCCCAATAGGATTCGCGTGTAATAAGCTTGTTATTCAAGATAGAGCATCGTTTTAACGAACTGAAACACTGTTTCTTTGTGAATTCAGTTAGTTCCCAGTAGCCTGCTCTTGTAATATGTGTACTTAAAAAGATTTATCAAAATTTGGTGAGCCGAATCTGAGTAACATCGTGAATTTGGTTAGTTCCCAATGGTCCGCAGTAGTAATAAGTGGACTGTTCGGGATATAGAAAAATTTTCACGAATGGAATCAAAATTTCTAGGCGAATTCAGTGAGTTCCCAAAGGGACATGCTTGTATGAGTGTCCTTTTCAATATAGAGCAATATTTTAAGGAACGGAATCTAAGTATCATGGTGATTTCAGTAGGTTCCCAATAGGATTCGCATGTAATATGCTTGTTATTCAAGATAGAGCAACGTTTTAACGAAAAGAAACACTGTTTCTTTGTGTATTCACTTAGTTGCCAGTAGCCTGCTCTTGTCAAATGTGTACTCTTAAAGATTTATCGAAATTTGGTGAGCTGAATCTGAGTAACATGTTGAATTCGGTTAGTTCCCAATAGGCCTCAGTAGTAATAAGTGGACTCTTCGGGATATAGACCAATTTTCAGGAATGGAATCAAAATTTCTAGGCGAATTCAGTGATTTCTCAATGTGACATGCTTGTATGAGTTTGCTTTTCAATATCGAGCAACATTTTAAAACGGAATCTAAGTATCATGGTGAATTGAGTAGGTTCCCAAAAGGATTCGCAAGTAATAAGCTTGTTATTCATGATAGAGCAACGTTTTAACGAACTGAAACACTGTTTCTTTGTGAATTCAGTTAGTTCCCAGTAGCCTGCTCTTGTAATATGTGTACTTAAAAAGATTTATTAAAATTTGGTGAGCCGAATCTGAGTAACATCGTGAATTTGGTTAGTTCCCAATGGTGCGCATTAGTAATAAGTGGACTGTTCGGGATATAGAAAAATTTTCACGAATGGAATCAAAATTTCTAGGCGAATTCAGTGAGTTCCCAATGGGACATGCTTGAATGAGTGTCCTTTTCAATATAGAGCAATATTTTAAGGAACGGAATCTAAGTATCATGGTGATTTCAGTAGGTTCCCAATAGGATTCGCATGTACTAAGATTGTTATTCAAGATAGAGCAACGTTTTGACGAACTGAAAAATTGTATCTTTGTGAATTAAGTTAGTTCCCAGTAGCCTGCTCTTGAAAAATGTGTACTTATCAACATTTTTCAAAATTTGGTGAGCCAAATCTGAGTAACATGGTGAATTCGGTTAGTTCCCAATAGGCCGCTGTAGTAATAAGTGGATTGTTCGGGATATAGAAAAATTTTCACGAATGGAATCAAAATTTCCATAGAGATTTCAGTGAATTCCCAATGGGGCATGCTTGTATGAGTTTGTTTTTCAATAAATAGAAACATTTTAAGGAACGGAATCTAAGTATCATTGTGTATTCAGTAGGTTCCCAATAGGATTCGCATGTAATAAGCTTGTTATTCAAGATAGAGCAACGTTTTAACGAACTGAAACACTGTTTCTTTGTGAACTCAGTTAGTTCCCAGTAGCCTGCTCTTGTAATATGTTTCCTTTTAAAGATTTAACAAAATTTGGTGAGTCGAATCTGAGTAACATGGTGAATTCGGTTAGTTCCAACTGGGCCGCAGTAGTAATAAGTGGACCTTTCGGGATATAGAAAAATTTTCACGAATGGAATCAAAATTTTTGGGCGAATTCAGTGATTTCCCAATGTGACATGCTTATATGAGTTTGCTTTTCAATATAGAGCTACATTTCAAGGAACAGAATCTAAGTATCATGGGGAATTCAGTAGGTTCCCAATAGGATTCGCATGTAATAAGCTCGTTATTCAAGATAGAGCAACGTTTTCACGAACTGAAACAATGTTTCTTTGTGAATTCATTTAGTTCCCAGTAGTCTGCTGTTGTAATATGTATACTTTTAAAGATTTATCACAATTAGGTGAGCCGAATCTGAGTAACATGGTGAATTCGGTTATTTCCCAATGGGCCGCAGTAGTAATAAGTGGACTGTTCGGGATATAGAAAAATTTTCACGAAGAGAATCAAAATTTCAAGGAGATTTCAGTGATTTCCCAATGAGACATGCTTGTATGAGTTTGTTTTTCAATATAGAGCAACATTTTAAGGAACAGAATCTAAGTATCATGGTGATTTCTGTAGGTTCCCAAAAGGTTTCGCATGTAATAAGCTTATTATTCAAGATAGAGCAACGTTTTAACGAACTGAAACACTGTTTCTTTGTGAATTCAGTTAGTTCCCAGTAGCCTGCTCTTGTAATATGTGTACTTAAAAAGATTTATCAAAATTTGGTGAGCCGAATCTGAGTAACATCGTGAATTTGGTTAGTTCCCAATGGTCCGCAGTAGTAATAAGTGGACTGTTCGGGATATAGAAAAATTTTCACGAATGGAATCAAAATTTCTAGGCGAATTCAGTGAGTTCCCAAAGGGACATGCTTGTATGAGTGTCCTTTTCAATATAGAGCAATATTTTAAGGAATGGAATCTAAGTATCATGGTGATTTCAGTAGGTTCCCAATAGGATTCGCATGTTAAATGCTTGTTATTCAAGATAGAGCAACGTTTTAACGAAAAGAAACACTGTTTCTTTGTGTATTCACTTAGTTGCCAGTAGCCTGCTCTTGTCAAATGTGTACTCTTAAAGATTTATCGAAATTTGGTGAGCTGAATCTGAGTAACATGTTGAATTCGGTTAGTTCCCAATAGGCCTCAGTAGTAATAAGTGGACTCTTCGGGATATAGACCAATTTTCAGGAATGGAATCAAAATTTCTAGGCCAATTCAGTGATTTCTCAATGTGACATGTTGTATGAGTTTGCTTTTCAATATCGAGCAACATTTTAAAACGGAATCTAAGTATCATGGTGAATTGAGTAGGTTCCCAAAAGGATTCGCATGTAATAAGCTTGTTATTCAAGATAGAGCAACGTTTTAACGAACTGAAACACTGTTTCTTTGTGAATTCAGTTAGTTCCCAGTAGCCTGCTCTTGTAATATGTTTACTTAAAAAGATTTATCGAAATTTGGTGAGCTGAATCTGAGTAACATGTTGAATTCGGTTAGTTCCCAATAGGCCTCAGTAGTAATAAGTGGACTGTTCGGGATATAGACCAATTTTCAGGAATGGAATCAAAATTTCTAGGCGAATTCAGTGATTTCCCAATGTGACATGCTTGTATAAGTTTGCTTTTCAATATCGAGCAATATTTTAAGGAACGGAATCTAAGTATCATGTTGAATTCAGTAGGTTTCAATAGGATTCGCATGTACTAAGCTTTTTATTCAAGATAGAGCAACGTCTTTGCGAACTGGAACACTGTTTCTTTGTGAATTCAGTTAGTTCCCAGTAGCCTGCTCTTGTAATACGTGTACTTTTAAAGATTTATCAAAATTTGGTGAGCCGAATTTGAGTATCATGGTGAATTCGGTTAGTTCCCAATAGGCCGCAGTAGTAATAAGTGGACTGTTCGGGATATAGAAAAATTATCACGAATGGAATCAAAATTTCTAGGCGAATTCAGTGATTTCCCAATTGGACATGCTTGTATGAGTTTGCTTTTCAATATAGAGCAACATTTTAAGGAACGGAATCTAAGTATCATGGTGATTTCAGTAGGTTCCCAATAGGATTCGCATGTAATAAGCTTGTTATTCAAGATAGAGCAACGTTTTAACGAACTGAAACACTGTTTCTTTGTGAATTCAGTTAGTTCCCAGTAGCCTGCTCTTGTAATATGTGTACTTTAAAAGATTTATCAAAATTTGGTGAGCCGAATCTGAGTAACATCGTGAATTTGGTTAGTTCCCTATGGTCCGCAGTAGTAATAAGTGGACTGTTCGGGATATAGAAAAGTTTTCACGAATGGAATCAAAATTTCTAGGCGAATTCAGTGAGTTCCCAATGGGACATGCTTGTATGAGTGTCCTTTTCAATATAGAGCAATATTTTAAGGATCGGAATCTAAGTATCATGGTGATTTCAGTAGGTTCCCAATAGGATTCGCATGTAATAAGCTTGTTATTCAACATAGAGCAACGTTTTAACGAAAAGAAACACTATTTCTTTGTGAATTCAGTTAGTTGCCAGTAGCCTGCTCTTGTCAAATGTGTTCTCTTAAAGATTTATCAAAATTTGGTGAGCCGAATCTGAGTAACATGGTGAATTTGGTTAGTTCCCAATATGCCGCAGTATTAATAAGTGGAGTGTTCGGGATATAGAAAAATTTTCACGAATGGAATCAAAATTTCTGGTCGAATTCAGTGATTTCCCAATGGGACATGCTTGTATGAGTCTCCTTTTCAATATAGAGCAACATTTTAAGGAACAGAATCTAAGTATCATGGTGAATTCAGAAGGTTCCCAATAGGATTCGCATGTAATAAACCTGTTATTCAAGATAGAGCAACGTTTTAATGAACTGAAACACTGTTTCTTTGTGAATTCAGTTAGTTCCCAGTAGCAGGCTCTTGTAATATGTGTACTTTTAAAGATTTATCAAAATTTGGTGAGCCGAATCTGAGTAACATGGTGAATTCGGTTATTTACCACTTGGCCGCAGTAGTAATAAGTGGACTGTTCAGGATATAGAAAAATTTTCAAGAATGGAATCAAAATTTCTAGGAGATTTCAGTGACTTCCCAATGGGGCATGCTTGTATGAGTTTGTTTTTCAATATAGAGCAACATTTTAAGGAACGGAATCTCAGTATAATGGTGAATTCAGTAGGTTCCCAATAGGATTCGCATCTAATAAGCTTGTTATTCAAGATAGAGCAACGTTGTAACAAACTGATACACCATTTGTTTGTGAATTCCGTTAGTTGACAGTAGCCTGCTCTTGTAATATGTTTACTTTTAAAGATTTATCAAAATTTGGTGAGCCGAATCAGAGTAACATGGTGAATTTGGTTAGTTCCCATTATGCCGCAGTAGTAAATAGTGGACTGTTCGAGATATAGAAAAATATTCACGAATTGAATCAAAATTTCTAGGCGAATTCATTGAGTTCCCAATGGGACATGCTTGTATGAGTTTGCTTTTCAATATAGAGCAACATTTTAAGGAACGGAATCTATGTATCATGGTGATTTCAGTAGGTTCCCAAAAGGATTCGCATGTACTAAGCTTGTTATTCAAGATAGAGCAACGTTTTTGCGAACTGTAACACTGTTTCTTTGTGAATTCAGTTAGTTCCCAGTAGCCTGCTCTTGTAATACGTTTACTTTTAAAGATTTATCAAAATCTGGTGAGCCGAATCTCAGTTACATGGTGTATTCGGTTAGTTCCTAATTTGGCCGCAGTAGTAATAAATGGACTGTTCGGGATAAAGAAATATTTTCAAGAATGGAATCAAAATTTCTAGGAGATTTCAGTGATTTCCCAATGAGACATGCTTGTATGAGTTTGTTTTTCAATATAGAACAACATTTTAAGGAATGGAATCTAAGTATCATGGTGAATTCGTTGGTTCCCAATAGGATTCGCATGTACTAAGATTGTTATTCAAGATAGAGCAACGTTTTGACGAACTGAAAAATTGTTTCTTTGTGAATTAAGTTAGTTCCCAGTAGCCTGCTCTTGAAAAATGTGTACTTATCAACATTTTTCAAAATTTGGTGAGCCGAATCTGAGTAACATGGTGAATTCGGTTAGTTCCCAATAGGCCGCTGTAGTAATAAGTGGATTGTTCGGGATATAGAAAAATTTTCACGAATGGAATCAAAATTTCCATAGAGATTTCAGTGATTTCCCAATGGGGCATGCTTGTATGAGTTTGTTTTTCAATAAATAGAAACATTTTAAGGAACGGAATCTAAGTATCATTGTGTATTCAGTAGGTTCCCAATAGGATTCGCATGTAATAAGCTTGTTATTCAAGATAGAGCAACGTTTTAACGAACTGAAACACTGTTTCTTTGTGAACTCAGTTAGTTCCCAGTAGCCTGCTCTTATAATATGTGTACTTTTAAAGATTTATCAAAATTTGGTGAGCCGAATCTGAGTAACATCGTGAATTTGGTTAGTTCCCAATGGTCCGCAGTAGTAATAAGTGGACTGTTCGGGATATAGAAAAATTTTCACGAATGGAATCAAAATTTTTGGGCGAATTCAGTGATTTCCCAATGTGACATGCTTGTATGAGTGTCCTTTTCAATATAGAGCAATATTTTAAGGAACGGAATCTAAGTATCATGGTGATTTCAGTAGGTTCCCAATAGGATTCGCATGTAATATGCTTGTTATTCAAGATAGAGCAACGTTTTAACGAAAAGAAACAATGTTTCTTTGTGTATTCACTTAGTTGCCAGTAGCCTGCTCTTGTCAAATGTGTACTCTTAAAGATTTATCGAAATTTGGTGAGCTGAATCTGAGTAACATGTTGAATTCGGTTAGTTCCCAATAGGCCTCAGTAGTAATAAGTGGACTCTTCGGGATATAGACCAATTTTCAGGAATGGAATCAAAATTTCTAGGCCAATTCAGTGATTTCTCAATGTGACATGCTTGTATGAGTTTGCTTTTCAATATCGAGCAACATTTTAAAACGGAATCTAAGTATCATGGTGAATTGAGTAGGTTCCCAAAAGGTTTCGCATGTAATAAGCTTGTTATTCAAGATAGAGCAACGTTTTAACGAACTGAAACACTGTTTCTTTGTGAATTCAGTTAGTTACCAGTAGCCTGCTCTTATAATATGTGTACTTAAAAAGATTTATTAAAATTTGGTGAGCCGAATCTGAGTAACATCGTGAATTTGGTTAGTTCCCAATGGTCCGCAGTAGTAATAAGTGGACTGTTCGGGATATAGAAAAATTTTCACGAATGGAATCAAAATTTCTAGGCGAATTCAGTGAGTTCCCAATGGGACATGCTTGTATGAGTGTCCTTTTCAATATAGAGCAATATTTTAAGGAACGGAATCTAAGTATCATGGTGATTTCAGTAGGTTCCCAATAGGATTCGCGTGTAATAAGCTTGTTATTCAAGATAGAGCAACGTTTTAACGAACTGAAACACTGTTTCTTTGTGAATTCAGTTAGTTCCCAGTAGCCTGCTCTTGTAATATGTTTACTTTTAAAGATTTATCAAAATTTGGTGAGCCGAATCTGAGTAACATGGTGAATTTGGTTAGTTCCCATTATGCCGCAGTAGTAAATAGTGGACTGTTCGGGATATAGAAAAATATTCACGAATTGAATCAAAATTTCTAGGCGAATTCAGTGAGTTCCCAATGGGACATGCTTGTATGAGTTTGCTTTTCAATATAGAGCAACATTTTAAGGAACGGAATCTACGTATCATGGTGATTTCAGTAGGTTCCCAAAAGGATTCGCATGTACTAAGCTTGTTATTCAAGATAGAGCAACGTTTTTGCGAACTGTAACACTGTTTCTTTGTGAATTCAGTTAGTTCCCAGTAGCCTGCTCTTGTAATACGTTTACTTTTAAAGATTTATCAAAATCTGGTGAGCCGAATCTCAGTTACATGGTGAATTCGGTTAGTTCCTAATTTGGCCGCAGTAGTATAAATGGACTGTTCGGGATAAAGAAATATTTTCAAGAATGGAATCAAAATTTCTAGGAGATTTCAGTGATTTCCCAATGAGACATGCTTGTATGAGTTTGTTTTTCAATATAGAACAACATTTTAAGGAATGGAATCTAAGTATCATGGTGAATTCGTTGGTTCCCAATAGGATTCGCATGTACTAAGATTGTTATTCAAGATAGAGCAACGTTTTGACGAACTGAAAAATTGTTTCTTTGTGAATTAAGTTAGTTCCCAGTAGCCTGCTCTTGAAAAATGTGTACTTATCAACATTTTTCAAAATTTGGTGAGCCGAATCTGAGTAACATGGTGAATTCGGTTAGTTCCCAATAGGCCGCTGTAGTAATAAGTGGATTGTTCGGGATATAGAAAAATTTTCACGAATGGAATCAAAATTTCCATAGAGATTTCAGTGATTTCCCAATGGGGCATGCTTGTATGAGTTTGTTTTTCAATAAATAGAAACATTTTAAGGAACGGAATCTAAGTATCATTGTGTATTCAGTAGGTTCCCAATTGGATTCGCGTGTAATAAGCTTGTTATTCAAGATAGAGCAACGTTTTAACGAACTGAAACACTGTTTCTTTGTGAACTCAGTTAGTTCCCAGTAGCCTGCTCTTGTAATACGTTTACTTTTAAAGATTTATCAAAATCTGGTGAGCCGAATCTCAGTTACATGGTGAATTCGGTTAGTTCCTAATTTGGCCGCAGTAGTAATAAATGGACTGTTCGGGATAAAGAAATATTTTCAAGAATGGAATCAAAATTTCTAGGAGATTTCAGTGATTTCCCAATGAGACATGCTTGTATGAGTTTGTTTTTCAATATAGAACAACATTTTAAGGAATGGAATCTAAGTATCATGGTGAATTCGTTGGTTCCCAATAGGATTCGCATGTACTAAGATTGTTATTCAAGATAGAGCAACGTTTTGACGAACTGAAAAATTGTATCTTTGTGAATTAAGTTAGTTCCCAGTAGCCTGCTCTTGAAAAATGTGTACTTATCAACATTTTTCAAAATTTGGTGAGCCGAATCTGAGTAACATGGTGAATTCGGTTAGTTCCCAATAGGCCGCTGTAGTAATAAGTGGATTGTTCGGGATATAGAAAAATTTTCACGAATGGAATCAAAATTTCCATAGAGATTTCAGTGATTTCCCAATGGGGCATGCTTGTATGAGTTTGTTTTTCAATAAATAGAAACATTTTAAGGAACGGAATCTAAGTATCATTGTGTATTCAGTAGGTTCCCAATAGGATTCGCATGTAATAAGCTTGTTATTCAAGATAGAGCAACGTTTTAACGAACTGAAACACTGTTTCTTTGTGAACTCAGTTAGTTCCCAGTAGCCTGCTCTTATAATATGTGTACTTTTAAAGATTTAACAAAATTTGGTGAGTCGAATCTGAGTAACATGGTGAATTCGGTTAGTTCCAACTGGGCCGCAGTAGTAATAAGTGGACCTTTCGGGATATAGAAAAATTTTCACGAATGGAATCAAAATTTTTGGGCGAATTCAGTGATTTCCCAATGTGACATGCTTATATGAGTTTGCTTTTCAATATAGAGCTACATTTCAAGGAACAGAATCTAAGTATCATGGGGAATTCAGTAGGTTCCCAATAGGATTCGCATGTAATAAGCTCGTTATTCAAGATAGAGCAACGTTTTCACGAACTGAAACAATGTTTCTTTGTGAATTCATTTAGTTCCCAGTAGTCTGCTGTTGTAATATGTATACTTTTAAAGATTTATCACAATTAGGTGAGCCGAATCTGAGTAACATGGTGAATTCGGTTATTTCCCAATGGGCCGCAGTAGTAATAAGTGGACGGTTCGGGATATAGAAAAATTTTCACGAATAGAATCAAAATTTCAAGGAGATTTCAGTGATTTCCCAATGAGACATGCTTGTATGAGTTTGTTTTTCAATATAGAGAGCAACATTTTAAGGAACAGAATCTAAGTATCATGGTGATTTCTGTAGGTTCCCAATAGGATTCGCATGTAATAAGCTTATTATTCAAGATAGAGCAACGTTTTAACGAACTGAAACACTGTTTCTTTGTGAATTCAGTTAGTTCCCAGTAGCCTGCTCTTGTAATATGTGTACTTAAAAAGATTTATCAAAATTTGGTGAGCCGAATCTGAGTACCATCGTGAATTTGGTTAGTTCCCAATGGTCCGCAGTAGTAATAAGTGGACTTTTCGGGATATAGAAAAATTTTCACGAATGGAATCAAAATTTCTAGGCGAATTCAGTGAGTTCCCAAAGGGACATGCTTGTATGAGTGTCCTTTTCAATATAGAGCAATATTTTAAGGAACGGAATCTAAGTATCATGGTGATTTCAGTAGGTTCCCAATAGGATTCGCATGTAATATGCTTGTTATTCAAGATAGAGCAACGTTTTAACGAAAAGAAACACTGTTTCTTTGTGTATTCACTTAGTTGCCAGTAGCCTGCTCTTGTCAAATGTGTACTCTTAAAGATTTATCGAAATTTGGTGAGCTGAATCTGAGTAACATGTTGAATTCGGTTAGTTCCCAATAGGCCTCAGTAGTAATAAGTGGACTCTTCGGGATATAGACCAATTTTCAGGAATGGAATCAAAATTTCTAGGCCAATTCAGTGATTTCTCAATGTGACATGCTTGTATGAGTTTGCTTTTCAATATCGAGCAACATTTTAAAACGGAATCTAAGTATCATGGTGAATTGAGTAGGTTCCCAAAAGGATTCGCATGTAATAAGCTTGTTATTCAAGATAGAGCAACGTTTTAACGAACTGAAACACTGTTTCTTTGTGAATTCAGTTAGTTCCCAGTAGCCTGCTCTTGTAATATGTTTACTTAAAAAGATTTATCGAAATTTGGTGAGCTGAATCTGAGTAACATGTTGAATTCGGTTAGTTCCCAATAGGCCTCAGTAGTAATAAGTGGACTGTTCGGGATATAGACCAATTTTCAGGAATGGAATCAAAATTTCTAGGCGAATTCAGTGATTTCCCAATGTGACATGCTTGTATAAGTTTGCTTTTCAATATCGAGCAATATTTTAAGGAACGGAATCTAAGTATCATGTTGAATTCAGTAGGTTTCAATAGGATTCGCATGTACTAAGCTTTTTATTCAAGATAGAGCAACGTCTTTGCGAACTGGAACACTGTTTCTTTGTGAATTCAGTTAGTTCCCAGTAGCCTGCTCTTGTAATACGTGTACTTTTAAAGATTTATCAAAATTTGGTGAGCCGAATTTGAGTATCATGGTGAATTCGGTTAGTTCCCAATAGGCCGCAGTAGTAATAAGTGGACTGTTCGGGATATAGAAAAATTATCACGAATGGAATCAAAATTTCTAGGCGAATTCAGTGATTTCCCAATTGGACATGCTTGTATGAGTTTGCTTTTCAATATCGAGCAATATTTTAAGGAACGGAATCTAAGTATCATGTTGAATTCAGTAGGTTTCAATAGGATTCGCATGTACTAAGCTTTTTATTCAAGATAGAGCAACGTCTTTGCGAACTGGAACACTGTTTCTTTGTGAATTCAGTTAGTTCCCAGTAGCCTGCTCTTGTAATACGTGTACTTTTAAAGATTTATCAAAATTTGGTGAGCCGAATCTGAGTATCATGGTGAATTCGGTTAGTTCCCAATAGGCCGCAGTAGTAATAAGTGGACTGTTCGGGATATAGAAAAATTATCACGAATGGAATCAAAATTTCTAGGCGAATTCAGTGAGTTCCCAATGGGACATGCTTGTATGAGTTTGCTTTTCAATATAGAGCTACATTTTAAGGAACAGAATCTAAGTATCATGGTGATTTCAGTAGGTTCCCAATAGGATTCGCATGTAATAAGCTTGTTATTCAAGATAGAGCAACGTTTTAACGAACTGAAACACTGTTTCTTTGTGAATTCAGTTAGTTCCCAGTAGCCTGCTCTTGTAATATGTGTACTTAAAAAGATTTATCAAAATTTGGTGAGCCGAATCTGAGTAACATCGTGAATTTGGTTAGTTCCCTATGGTCCGCAGTAGTAATAAGTGGACTGTTCGGGATATAGAAAAGTTTTCACGAATGGAATCAAAATTTCTAGGCGAATTCACTGAGTTCCCAATGGGACATGCTTGTATGAGTGTCCTTTTCAATATAGAGCAATATTTTAAGGATCGGAATCTAAGTATCATGGTGATTTCAGTAGGTTCCCAATAGGATTCGCATGTAATAAGCTTGTTATTCAACATAGAGCAACGTTTTAACGAAAAGAAACACTATTTCTTTGTGAATTCAGTTAGTTGCCAGTAGCCTGCTCTTGTCAAATGTGTACTCTTAAAGATTTATCAAAATTTGGTGAGCCGAATCTGAGTAACATGGTGAATTTGGTTAGTTCCCAATATGCCGCAGTATTAATAAGTGGAGTGTTCGGGATATAGAAAAATTTTCACGAATGGAATCAAAATTTCTGGTCGAATTCAGTGATTTCCCAATGGGACATGCTTGTATGAGTCTCCTTTTCAATATAGAGCAACATTTTAAGGAACAGAATCTAAGTATCATGGTGAATTCAGAAGGTTCCCAATAGGATTCGCATGTAATAAACCTGTTATTCAAGATAGAGCAACGTTTTAATGAACTGAAACACTGTTTCTTTGTGAATTCAGTTAGTTCCCAGTAGCAGGCTCTTGTAATATGTGTACTTTTAAAGATTTATCAAAATTTGGTGAGCCGAATCTGAATAACATGGTGAATTCGGTTATTTACCACTTGGCCGCAGTAGTAATAAGTGGACTGTTCAGGATATAGAAAAATTTTCAAGAATGCAATCAAAATTTCTAGGAGATTTCAGTGATTTCCCAATGGGGCATGCTTGTATGAGTTTGTTTTTCAATATAGAGCAACATTTTAAGGAACGGAATCTCAGTATAATGGTGAATTCAGTAGGTTCCCAATAGGATTCGCATCTAATAAGCTTGTTATTCAAGATAGAGCAACGTTGTAACAAACTGATACACCATTTGTTTGTGAATTCCGTTAGTTGACAGTAGCCTGCTCTTGTAAAATGTGTACTTTTAAAGATTTATCAAAATTTGGGAGCTGAATCTGAGTAACATGGTGAATTCGGTTAGATCCCAATAGGCCGCAGTAGTAATAAGTGGACTGTTCGGGATATAGAAAAATTTTCACGAATGGAATCAAAATTTCTAGGCGAATTCAGTGATTTCCCAATGTGACATGCTTATATGAGTTTGCTTTTCAATATAGAGCGACATTTTAAGGAATAGAATCTAAGTATCGTGGTGAATTTAGTAGATTCCCAATTGGATACGCATGTAATAAGCTCGTTATTCAAGATAGAGCAACGTTTTACGAACTGAAACACTGTTTCTTTGTGAATTCAGTTATTTCCCGGGAGCCTGCTCTTGTAATATATGTACTTTTAAAGATTTAACAAAATTTGGTGAGCCGAATCTGAGTAACATGGTCAATTCTGTTAGTTCACAATGGGCTGCAGTAGTAATAAGTGGAGTGTTCGGGATTAGAAAAATTTTTACGAATGGAATCAAAATTTCTAGGCGAATTCAGTGAGTTCCCAATGGGACATGCTTGTATAAGTTTGCTTTTCAATATAGAGCAACATTTTAAGGAACGGAATCTACGTATCATGGTGATTTCAGTAGGTTCCCATTTGGATTCGCATGTAATAAGCTTGTTATTCAAGATAGAGCAACGTTTTAGCGAAGTGGAACACTGTTTCTTTGTGAATTCAGTTAGTTCCCGTTAGCCTGCTCTTGATATATGTGTACTTTTAAAGATTTATCAAAATTTGGTGAGCCGAATCTGAGTAACATGTCGAATTCGGTTATTTCCCAATGGGCTTCAGGAGTGATAAGTGGACTGGTCAGGATATAGAAAAATTTTTACGAATAGAATCAAAATTTCCATAGAGATTTCAGTGATTTCCCAATGAGACATGCTTGTATGAGTTTGTTTTTCAATATAGAGCAACATTTGAAGGAACGGAATCTAAGTATCATTGTGTATTCAGTAGGTTCCCAATAGGATTCGCATGTAATAAGCTTGTTATTCAAGATAGAGCAACGTTTGAACGAACTGAAACACTGTTTCCTTGTGAATTCAGTTAGTTCCCAGTAGCCTGCTCTTGTAATATGTGTACTTTTAAAGATTTATCCAAATTTGGTGAGGCAAATCTGAGTAACATGGTGAATTCGGTTAGTTCCCAATATGCCGCAGTAGTAATAAGTGGACTGTTCGGGATATAGAAAAATTATCACGAATGTAATCAAAATTTCTAGGCGAATTCAGTGATTTCCCAATTGGACATGCTTGTATGAGTTTGCTTTTCAATATAGAGCAACATTTTAAGGAACGGAATCTAAGTATCATGGTGATTTCAGTAGGTTCCCAATAGGATTCGCATGTACTAAGCTTGTTATTCAAGATAGAGCAACGTTTTAACGAACTGAAACACTGTTTCTTTGGGAATTCAGTTAGTTCCCAGTAGCCTGCTCTTGTAATATGTGTACTTAAAAAGATTTATCAAAATTTGGTGAGCCGAATCTGAGTAACATCGTGAATTTGGTTAGTTCCCAATGGTCCGCAGTAGTAATAAGTGGACTGTTCGGGATATAGAAAAGTTTTCACGAATGGAATCAAAATTTCTAGGAGATTTCAGTGAGTTCCCAATGGGACATGCTTGTATGAGTGTCCTTTTCAATATAGAGCAATATTTTAAGGAACGGAATCTAAGTATCATGGTGATTTCAGTAGGTTACCAATAGGATTCGCATGTAATAAGCTTGTTATTCAACATAGAGCAACGTTTTAACGATAAGAAACACTATTTCTTTGTGATTTCAGTTAGTTGCCAGTAGCCTGCTCTTGTCAAATGTGTACTCTTAAAGATTTATCAAAATTTGGTGAGCTGAATCTGAGTACCATGTTGAATTCGGTTAGTTCCCAATAGGCCTCAGTAGTAATAAGTGGACTGTTCGGGATATAGACCAATTTTCAGGAATGGAAACAAAATTTCTAGGCGAATTCAGTGATTTCCCAATGTGACATGCTTGTATGAGTTTGCTTTTCAATATCGAGCAACATTTTATGGAACGGAATGTAAGTATCATGGTGAATTGAGTAGGTTCCCAATAGGATTCGCATGTAATAAACTTGTTATTCAAGATAGAGCAACGTTTTAACGAACTGAAACACTGTTTCTTTGTGAATTCAGTAAGTTCCCAGTAGCCTGCTCTTGTAAAATGTGTACTTTTCAAGATTTTTCGAAATTTGTTGAGCCGAATCTGAGTAACATAGTGAATTCGGTTAGTTCCCAATAGTCCGCAGTAGTAATAAGTGGATTGTTCGAGATTTAGAAAAATTTTCACGAATGGAATTAAAATTTCTAGGCGAATTCAGTGAGTTCCCAATGGGACATGCTTGTATAAGTTTGCTTTTCAATATAGAGCAACATTTTAAGGAACGGAATCTACGTATCATGGTAATTTCAGTAGGTTCCCAATAAGATTCGCATGTAATAAACTTTTTATTCAAGATAGATAACGTTTTAACGAACTGAAACACTGTTTCTTTTTGAATTCAGTTAGTTCCCATTAGCCTGCTCTTGTAATATGTGTACTTTTAAAGATTTATCAAAATTTGGTGAGCCGAATCTGAGTAACATGGTGAATTCGGTTAGTTCCCAGTAGGCCGCAGTAGTAATAAGTGGACTGTTCGGGATATAGAAAGATTATCACGAATGGAATCAAAATTTCTAGACGAATTCAGTGAGTTCCCAATGGGACATGCTTGTATGAGTGTCCTTTTCAATATAGAGCAATATTTTAAGGAACGGAATCTAAGTATCATGGTGATTTCAGTAGGTTCCCAATAGGATTCGCATGTAATAAGCTTGTTATTCAAGATAGAGCAACGTTTTAACGAAAAGAAACACTGTTTTTTTGTGAATTCATTTAGTTCCCAGTAGCCTGCTCTTGTAAAATGTGTACTTTTCAAGATTTTTCTAAATGTGGTGAGCCGAATCTGAGTAACATGGTGAATTCGGTTAGTTCCCAATAGGCCGCAGTAGTAATAAGTGGATTGTTCGGGATATAGAAAAATTTTCACGAATGTAATCAAAATTTCTAGGCGAATTCAGTGATTTCCCAATGTGACATGCTTATATGAGTTTGCTTTTCAATATAGAGCAACATTTTAAGGAACAGAATCTAAGTATCATGGTGAATTCAGTAGGTTCCCAATAGGATTCGCATGTAATAAACTTGTTATTCAAGATAGAGCAACGTTTTAACGAACTGAAACACTGTTTCTTTGTGAATTCAGTTAGTTCCCAGTAGCCTGCTCCTGTAATATGTTTACTTTAAAAGATTTATCCAAATTTGGTGAGCCGAATCTGAGTAACATGGTGAATTTGGTTAGTTCCCATTATGCCGCAGTAGTAAATAGTGGACTGTTCGGGATATAGAAAAATATTCAAGAATGGAATCAAAATTTCTAGGCGAATTCAGTGAGTTCCCAATGGGACATGCTTGTATGAGTGTCCTTTTCTTATAGAGCAACATTTTAAGGAACGGAATCTACGTTTCATGCTGATTTCAGTAGGTTCCCAAAAGGATTCGCATGTACTAAGCTTGTTATTCAGGATAGAGCAACGTTTTAACGAACTGAAACACTGTTTCTTTTTGAATTCAGTTAGTTCCCAGTAGCCTGCTCTTGTAATACGTGAACTTTTAAAGATTTATCCAAATTTGGTGAGCCGAATCTGAGTAACATGGTGAATTTGGTTAGTTCCCATTACGCCGCAGTAGTTAATAGTGGACTGTTCGGGATATAGAAAAATATTCACGAATGGAATCAAAATTTCTAGGCGAATTCAGTGAGTTCCCCATGGGACATGCTTGTATGAGTTTGCTTTTCAATACAGAGTAACATTTTAAGGAACGGAATCTACGTATCATGGTGATTTTAGTAGGTTCCCTATAGGATTCGCATGTACTAAGCTTGTTATTCAAGATAGAGCAACGTTTTTGCGAACTGGAACACTGTTTCTTTGTGAATTCAGTTAGTTCCCAGTAGCCTGCTCTTGTAATATGTGTACTTTTAAAGATTTATCAAAATTGGTGAGCCGAATCTGAGTAACATGGTGAATTCGGTTAGTTCCCAATAGGCCGCAGTAGTAATAAGTGGACTGTTCTGGATATAGAAAAATTTTCACGAATGGAATCAAAATTACTAGGAGATTTCAGTGATATTCCAATGGGGCATGCTTGTATGAGTTTGTTTTTCAATATAGAGCAACATTTTAAGGAACGGAATCTAAGTATCATGGTGAATTCAGTAGGTTCCCAATAGAATTCGCATATAATAAGCTTGTTATTCAAGATACAGCAACGTTTTTACGAACTGAAACACTGTTTCTTTGTGAATTCAGTTAGTTCCCTGTAGACTGCTCTTGCAATACATGAACTTTTAAAGATTTATCAAAATTTGGTGAGCCGAATCTGAGTAACATGGTGAATTCGGTTAGTTCCCTATAGGCTGCAGCAGTAATAAGTTGACTGTTCGGTATATAGAAAAATTTCCACGAATGGAATCAAAATTTCTAGGAGATTTCAGTGATTTTCCAATGAGACATGCTTGTATGAGTTTGTTTTTCAATATAGAGCAACATTTTAATGAACGGAATCTAAGTATCATGGTGAATTCAGTAGGTTCCAAATAGGATTCTCATGTACTAAGCTTGTTATTCAAGATAGAGCAACGTTTTTGCGAACTGGAACACTGTTTCTTTGTGAATTCAGTTAGTTCCCAGTAGCCTTCTATTGTAATACGTGTACTTTTAAAGATTTATCAAAATTTGGTGAGCCGAATCTGAGTAACATGGTGAATTCGGTTACATCCCAATAGGCCGCAGTAGTAATACGTGGACTGTTGGGAAATAGAAAAATTTTCACGAGTTGAATCAAAATTTCTAGGCGAATTCAGTGATTTCCCATTTGGACATGCTTGTATGAGTTTGCTTTTCAATATAGCGCAACATTTTAAGGAATGGAATCTACGTATCATTGTGATTTCAGTAGGTTCCCATTAGGATTCGCATGTAATAAGCTTGTTATTCAAGATAGAGCAACGTTTTAACGAACTGAAACACTGTTTCTTTGTGAATTCAGTTAGTTCCCTGTAAACCTGCTCTTGTAATATGTGTACTTAAAAAGATTTATCAAAATTTGGTGAGCCGAATCTGAGTAACATCGTGAATTTGGTTAGTTCCCAATGGTCCGCAGTAGTCATAAGTGTACTGTTCGGGATATAGAAAAATTTTCACGAAAGGATTCAAAATTTCTAGGCGAATTCAGTGAGTTCCCAAAGGGACATGCTTGTATGAGTGTCCTTTTCAATATAGAGCAATATTTTAAGGAACGGAATCTAAGTATCATGGTGATTTCAGTAGGTTCCCAATAGGATTCGCAGGTAATAAGCTTGTTTTTCAAGATAGAAGACCGTTGTCACGAACTGAAACAGTTTCTTTGTGAATTCAGTTAGTTCCCAGTAGCCTGCTCTTGTAATATGTGTACTTTTAAAGATTTATCAAAATTTGGTGAGCCGAATCTGAGTAACATGGTCAATTTGGTTAGTTCCCAATGGGCCGCAGTAGTAATAAGTGGACTGTTCGGGATATAGAAAAAATTTTCATGAATGGTATCAAAATTACTAGGAGATTTCAGTGATTTCCCAATGAGACATGCTTGTAAGAGTTTGTTTTTCAATATAGAGAAACTTTTAAGGGACGGAATCTAAGTATCATGGTGAATTCAGTAGGTTCCCAAAAGGATTCGCATTTACTAAGCTTGTTATTCAAGATAGAGCAACGTTTTTGCGAACTGGAGCACTGTATCTTTGTGAATTCAGTTAGTTCCCAGTAGCCTGCTCTTGTAATACGTGTACTTTTAAAGATTTATCAAAATTTGGTGAGCCGAATCTGAGTAACATGGTCAATTCGGTTAGTTCCCAATAGGCCGCAGTAGTTATAAGTGGACTGTTCGGGATAAAGAAAAATTTTCACGAATGGAATCAAATTTCTAGGCGAATTCAGTGATTTCCAACTGGACATGCTTGTATGAGTTTGCTTTTCAATATAGATCAACATTTTAAAAAACGGAATCTAAGTATCATGGTGATTTCAGTAGGTTCCCAATAGGATTCGCCTGTAATAAGCTTGTTATTCAGGATAGAGCAACGTTTTAACGAACAGAAACACTGTCTTTGTGAATTCAGTTAGTTCCCTGTAGCCTGCTCTTGCAATACGTGTACTTTTAAAGAATTATCAAAATTTGGTGAGCCGAATCTGAGTAACATGTTGAATTTGGTTAGTTCCCATTATGCCGCAGTAGTTAATAGTGGACTGTTCGGGATATAGAAAAATATTCACGAATGGAATCAAAATTTCTAGGCGAATTCAGTGAGTTCCCCATGGGACATGCTTGTATGAGTTTGCTTTTCAATACACAGTAACATTTAAGCAACGGAATCTACGTATCATGGTGATTTTAGTAGGTTCCCAATAGGATTCGCATGTACTAAGCTTGTTATTCAAGATAGAGCAACGTTTTTGCGAACTGGAACACTGTTTCTTTGTGAATTCAGTTAGTTCCCAGTAGCCTGCTCTTGTAATATGTGTACTTTTAAAGATTTATCAAAATTTGGTGAGCCGAATCTGAGTAACATGGTGAATTCGGTTAGTTCCCAATAGGCCGCAGTAGTAATAAGTGGACTGTTCTGGATATAGAAAAATTTTCACGAATGGAATCAAAATTACTAGGAGATTTCAGTGATTTTCCAATGGGGCATGCTTGTATGAGTTTGTTTTTCAATATAGAGCAACATTTTTAGGAACGGAATCTAAGTATCATGGTGAATTCAGTAGGTTCCCAATAGAATTCGCATATAATAAGCTTGTTATTCAAGGTACAGCAACGTTTTTACGAACTGAAACACTGTTTCTTTGTGAATTCAGTTAGTTCCCTGTAGCCTGCTCTTGCAATACATGAACTTTTAAAGATTTATCAAAATTTGGGAGCCGAATCTGAGTAACATGGTGAATTCGGTTAGTTCCCTATAGGCTGCAGCAGTAATAAGTGGACTGTTCGGTATATAGAAAAATTTCCACGAATGGAATCAAAATTTCTAGGAGATTTCAGTGATTTTCCAATGAGACATGCTTGTATGAGTTTGTTTTTCAATATAGAGCAACATTTTAAGGAACGGAATCTAAGTATCATGGTGAATTCAGTAGGTTCCAAATAGGATTCGCATGTACTAAGCTTGTTATTCAAGATAGAGCAACGTTTTTGCGAACTGGAACACTGTTTCTTTGTGAATTCAGTTAGTTCCCAGTAGCCTTCTATTGTAATACGGGTACTTTTAAAGATTTATCAAAATTTGGTGAGCCGAATCTGAGTAACATGGTGAATTCGGTTACATCCCAATAGGCCGCAGTAGTAATAAGTGGACTGTTGGGAAATAGAAAAATTTTCACGAGTGGAATCAAAATTTCTAGGCGAATTCAGTGATTTCCCATTTGGACATGCTTGTATGAGTTTGCTTTTCAATATAGCGCAACATTTTAAGGAACGGAATCTACGTATCATTGTGATTTCAGTAGGTTCCCAATAGGATTCGCATGTAATAAGCTTGTTATTCAAGATAGAGCAACGTTTTAACGAACTGAAACACTGTTTCTTTGTGAATTCAGTTAGTTCCCTGTAAACCTGCTCTTGTAATATGTGTACTTAAAAAGATTTATCAAAATTTGGAGAGCCGAATCTGAGTAACATCGTGAATTTGGTTAGTTCCCAATGGTCCGCAGTAGTAATAAGTGTACTGTTCGGGATATAGAAAAATTTTCACGAAAGGATTCAAAATTTCTAGGCGAATTCAGTGAGTTCCCAATGGGACATGCTTGTATGAGTGTCCTTTTCAATATAGAGCAATATTTTAATGAACGGTATCTAAGTATCATGGTGATTTCAGTAGGTTCCCAATAGGATTCGCAGGTAATAAGCTTGTTATTCAAGATAGAAGACCGTTGTCACGAACTGAAACAGTTTCTTTGTGAATTCAGTTAGTTCCCAGTAGCCTGCTCTTGTAATATGTGTACTTTTAAAGATTTATCAAAATTTGGTGAGCCGAATCTGAGTAACATGGTCAATTTGGTTAGTTCCCAATGGGCCGCAGTAGTAATAAGTGGACTGTTCGGGATATAGAAAAAATTTTCATGAATGGTATCAAAATTACTAGGAGATTTCAGTGATTTCCCAATGAGACATGCTTGTAAGAGTTTGTTTTTCAATATAGAGCAACTTTTAAGGGACGGAATCTAAGTATCATGGTGAATTCAGTAGGTTCCCAAAAGGATTCACATTTACTAAGCTTGTTATTCAAGATAGAGCAACGTTTTTGCGAACTGGAGCACTGTATCTTTGTGAATTCAGTTAGTTCCCAGTAGCCTGCTCTTGTAATACGTGTACTTTTAAAGATTTATCAAAATTTGGTGAGCCGAATCTGAGTAACATGGTCAATTCGGTTAGTTCCCAATAGGCCGCAGTAGTTATAAGTGGACTGTTCGGGATAAAGAAAAATTTTCACGAATGGAATCAAATTTCTAGGCGAATTCAGTGATTTCCAACTGGACATGCTTGTATGAGTTTGCTTTTCAATATAGAGCAACATTTTAAAAAACGGAATCTAAGTATCATGGTGATTTCAGTAGGTTCCCAATAGGATTCGCCTGTAATAAGCTTGTTATTCAGGATAGAGCAACGTTTTAACGAACAGAAACACTGTCTTTGTGAATTCAGTTAGTTCCCTGTAGCCTGCTCTTGCAATACGTGTACTTTTAAAGAATTATCAAAATTTGGTGAGCCGAATCTCAGTTACATGGTGAATTCGGTTAGTTCCCAATAGGCCGGAGTAGTGTTAAGTGGACTGTTCGGGATATAGAAAAATTTTCACGAATGGAATCAAAATTTTGGGCGAATTCAGTGATTTCCCAATGTGACATGCTTATATGAGTTTGCTTTTCAATATTGAGCAACATTTTAAGGAACAGAATCTAAGTATCATGGGGAATTCAGTAGGTTCCCAATAGGATTCGCATGTAATAAGCTTGTTATTCAAGACAGAGTAAAGTTTTAACGAACTGAAACACTGTTTCTTTGTGAATTCAGTTAGTTCCCAGTAGCCTGCTCTTGTAATATGTGTACTTAAAAAGATTTATCAAAATTTGGTGAGCCGAATCTGAGTAACATCGTGAATTTGGTTAGGTCCCAAAGGTCCGCAGTAGTAATAGGGGGACTGTTCGGAATATAGAAAAATTTTTACGAATGTAATTTAAATTTCTAGGCGAAATCAGTGAGTTCCCAATGGGACATGCTTGTATAAATTTGCTTTTCAATATAGAGCAACATTTTAAGGATCGGAATCTACGGATCATGGTGATTTCAGTAGGTTCCCAATAGGATTCGCATGTAATAAGCTTGTTATTCAGGATAGAACAACGTTTTAACGAACTGAAACACTGTTTCTTTGTGAATTCAGTTAGTTCCCAGTAGCCTGCTCTTGTAATATGTGTACTTTTAAAGAATTATCAAAATTTGGTGAGCCGAATCTGAGTAACATGGTGATTTCGGTTAGTTCCCAATAGGCCGGAGTAGTAATAAGTGGACTGTTCGGGATGTAGAAAAATTTTCACGACAGGATTCAAAATTTCTGGGCGAATTCAGTGAGTTCCCAATGGGACATGCTTGTATGAGTGTCCTTTTCAATATAGAGCAATATTTTAAGGAACGGAATCTAAGTATCATGTTGAATTCAGTAGATTCCCAGTAGCATTCGCATCTAATAAGCTTGTTATTCAAGATAGAGCAACGTTTTAACGAACTGAAACACTGTTTCTTTGTGAATTCAGTTAGTTCCCTGTAGCCTGCTCTGGCAATACGTGTACTTTTAAAGATTTATCAAAATTTGGTGAGCCGAATCTGAGTAACATGGTGAATTCGGTTAGTTCCCAATAGGCCGAGGTGGTAATAAGTGGACGGTTCGGGATACAGAAAAATTTTCACGAATGGAATCAAAATTTTTGGGCTAATTCAGTGATTTCTCAATGTGTTATGCTTATATGAGTTTGCTTTTCAATATTGTGCAACATTTTAAGGAATAGAATCTAAGTATCATGGGGAATTCAGTAGATTCCAATAGGATTCGCATGTAATAATCTCGTTATTCAAGATAGAGCAACGTTTTAACGAACTGAAACACTGTTTCTTTGCGAATTCAATTAATTCCCAGTAGCCTGCTCTTGTAATATGTGTACTTTTAAAGATTTATCAAAATTTGGTGTGACGAATCTGAGTCACATGGTCAATTCGGTTATTTACCAATGGGCCGCAGTAGTAATAAGTGGACTGTTCGGGATATAGAAAATTTTTCACGAATGGAATCAAAATTTCTAGGAGATTTCAGTGATTTCCCAATGTGACATGCTTATATGAGTTTGTTTTTCAATATAGAGCAACATTTTAAGGAACGTAATATAAGTATTATGGAGAATTCAGTAGGTTCCCAATTGGATTCGCATGTACTAAGCATGTTATTCAAGATAGAGCAACGTTTTAACGAACTGAAACACTGTTTCTTTTTTAATTCAGTTAGTTCCCAGTAGCCTGCTCTTGTAATATGTGTACTTTTAAAGATTTATAAAAATTTGGTGAGCCGAATCTGAGTAACATGGTGAAATCAGTTAGTTCCAAATGGGCCGCAGTAGTAATAAGTGGACTGTTCAGGATATAGAAAAATTTTCACGAATGGAATCAAAATTTCTAGGAGATTTCAGTGATTTTCCAATGGGGCATGCTTGTATGAGTTTGTTTTTCAATATAGAGCAACAGTTTAAGGAACGGAATCTAAGTATCATGTTGAATTCAGTAGATTCCCAGTAGCATTCGCATCTAATAAGCTTGTTTTTCAAGATAGAGCAACGTTTTAACGAACTGAAACACTGTTTGTTTGTGAATTTAGTTAGTTCCCAGTAGCCTGCTCTTGTAAAATGTGTACTTTTAAAGATTTATCAAAATTTGGTGAGCTGAATCTGAGTAACATTGTGAATTCGGTTAGTTCCCAATAGGCCGCAATAGTAATAAGAGGACTGTTTGGGATATAGAAAAATTTTCACGAATGTAATCAAAATTTCTAGGCGAATTCAGTGATTTCCCAATGTGACATGCTTATATGAGTTTGCTATTCAATATAGAGCAACATTTTAAGGAACAGAATCTAAGGATCATGGTGAATTCAGTAGGTTCCCAATAGGATTCGCATGTAATAAGCTCGTTATTCAAGATAGAGCAACGTTTCTCGAACTGAAACACTGTTTCTTTGTGAATTCAGTTAGTTCCCAGTAGCCTGCTCTTGTAATATGTGTACTTTGAAAGATTTATCAAAATTTGGTGAGCCGAATCTGTGTAACATGGTCAATTCGGTTAGTTCCCAATGGGCCGCAGTAGTAATAAGTGGACTGTTCGGGATATAGAAAAAATTTTCATGAATGGAATCAAAATTACTAGGAGATTTCAGTGATTTCCCAATGAGACATGCTTGTATGAGTTTGTTTTTCAATATAGAGCAACTTTTAAGGGACGGAATCTAAGTATCATGGTGAATTCAGTAGGTTCCCAAAAGGATTCGCAATTACTAAGCTTGTTATTCAAGATAGAGCAAAGTTTTTGCGAACTGGAACACTGTTTCTTTGTGAATTCAGTTAGTTCCCAGTAGCCTGCTCTTGTAATACGTGTACTTTTCAATATTTATCAAAATTTGGTGAGCCGAATCTGAGTAACATGGTGAATTCGGTTAGTTCCCAATAGGCCGCAGTAGTTATAAGTGGACTGTTCGGATTATAGAAAAAAATTCACGAATGGAATAAAAATTTCTAGGCGAATTCAGTGATTTCCCAATTGGACATGCTTGTATGCGTTTGCTCTTCAATATAGAGCAACATTTTAAGGAACAGAATCTAAGTATCATGGAGATTTCAGTAGGTTCCCAATAGGATTCGCATGTAATAAGCTTGTTATTCAAGATAGAGCAACGTTTTAACGAACTGAAACACTGTTTCTTTGTGAATTCAGTTAGTTCCCTGTAGCCTGCTCTTGCAATACGTGTACTTTTAAAGATTTAGCAAAATTTGGTGAGCCGAATCTGAGTAACATGGTGAATTCGGTTAGTTCCCAATAGGCCGCAGTGGTAATAAGTGGACTGTTCGGGATACAGAAAAGTTTTCACGAATGGAATAAAAATTTTTGGGCAAATTCAGTGATTTCCCAATGTGACATGCTTATATGAGTTTGCTTTTCAATATTGAGCAACATTTTAAGGAATAGAATCTAAGTATCATGGGGAATTCAGTAGATTCCAATAGGATTCGCAAGTAATAATCTGGTTATTCAAGATAGAGCAACGTTTTAACGAACTGAAACACTGTTTCTTTGTGAATTCAATTAATTCCCAGTAGCCTGCTCTTGTAATATGTGTACTTTTAAAGATTTATCAAAATTTGGTGAGCCGAATCTGAGTAACATCGTGAATTTGGTTAGTTCCCAATGGTCCGCAGTAGTAATAAGTGGACTTTTCGGGATATAGAAAAATTTTTACGAATGGAATCAAAATTTCTAGGCGAATTCAGTGAGTTCCCAATGGGACATGCTTGTATAAGTTTCCTTTTCAATATAGAGCAACATTTTAAGGAACTGAATCTAAGTATCATGGTGATTTCAGTAGGTTCCCAATATGATTCGCATGTACTAAGCATGTTATTCATATAGAGCAACGTTTTAACGAACTGAAACATTGTTTCTTTTTGAATTCAGTTAGTTCCCTGTAGCCTGCTCTTGCAATACATGTACTTTTAAAGATTTATCAAAATTTGGTACCGAATCTGAGTAAAATGTTGAATTCGGTTAGTTTCAAATGGGCCACAGTAGTAATAAGTGGACTGTTCAGGATATAGAAAAATTTTCACGAATGGAATCAAAATTTCTAGGAGATTTCAGTGATTTTCCAATGGGGCATGCTTGTATGAGTTTGTTTTTCAATATAGAGCAACATTTTAAGGAACCGAATCTAAGTATCATGGTGAATTCAGTAGGTTCCCATTAGGATTCGCATATAATAAGCTTGTTATTCAAGATAGAGCAACGTTTTAACGAAAAGAAACACTGTATCTTTGTGAATTCAGTTAGTTCCCAGTAGCCTGCTCTTGTAATACGTGTACTTTTAAAGATTTATCAAAATTTGGTGAGCCGAATCTGAGTAACATGGTGAATTCGGTTAGTTCCCAATAGGCCGCAGTAGTAATAAGTGGACTGTTCGGGATATAGAAAAATTTTCACAAATGGAATCAAAATTTCTAGGCGAATTCAGTGATTTCCCAATGTGACATGCTTATACGAGTTTGCTTTTCAATATAGAGCAACATTTTAAGGAACAGAGGCTAAGTATCATGGTGAATTCAGTAGGTTTATAATAGGATTCGCATGTAATAAGCTCGTTATTAAAGATAGAGCAACGTTTTCACGAACTGAAACACTGTTTCTTTGTGAATTCAGTTAGTTCCCAGTAGCCAGCTCTTGAAATATGTTTACTTTTAAAGATTTATCAAAATTTGTTGAGCCGAATCTGAGTAACATGGTGAATTCGGTTAGTTCCCAATGGGCCACAGTTGTAATAAGTGGACTGTTCAGGATATAGGAAAAATTTCATGAATGGAAGCAAAATTTCTAGGCGAATTCAGTGATTTCCAAATGTGACATGCTTATATGAGTTTGCTTTTCAATATAGAGCAACATTTTAAGGAACGTAATATAAGTATTATGGAGAATTCAGTAGGTTCCCAATTGGATTCGCATGTACTAAGCATGTTATTCAAGATAGAGCAACGTTTTAACGAACTGAAACACTGTTTCTTTTTTAATTCAGTTAGTTCCCAGTAGCCTGCTCTTGTAATATGTGTACTTTTAAAGATTTATAAAAATTTGGTGAGCCGAATCTGAGTAACATGGTGAAATCAGTTAGTTCCAAATGGGCCGCAGTAGTAATAAGTGGACTGTTCAGGATATAGAAAAATTTTCACGAATGGAATCAAAATTTCTAGGAGATTTCAGTGATTTTCCAATGGGGCATGCTTGTATGAGTTTGTTTTTCAATATAGAGCAACAGTTTAAGGAACGGAATCTAAGTATCATGTTGAATTCAGTAGATTCCCAGTAGCATTCGCATCTAATAAGCTTGTTTTTCAAGATAGAGCAACGTTTTAACGAACTGAAACACTGTTTGTTTGTGAATTTAGTTAGTTCCCAGTAGCCTGCTCTTGTAAAATGTGTACTTTTAAAGATTTATCAAAATTTGGTGAGCTGAATCTGAGTAACATTGTGAATTCGGTTAGTTCCCAATAGGCCGCAATAGTAATAAGAGGACTGTTTGGGATATAGAAAAATTTTCACGAATGTAATCAAAATTTCTAGGCGAATTCAGTGATTTCCCAATGTGACATGCTTATATGAGTTTGCTATTCAATATAGAGCAACATTTTAAGGAACAGAATCTAAGGATCATGGTGAATTCAGTAGGTTCCCAATAGGATTCGCATGTAATAAGCTCGTTATTCAAGATAGAGCAACGTTTCTCGAACTGAAACACTGTTTCTTTGTGAATTCAGTTAGTTCCCAGTAGCCTGCTCTTGTAATATGTGTACTTTGAAAGATTTATCAAAATTTGGTGAGCCGAATCTGTGTAACATGGTCAATTCGGTTAGTTCCCAATGGGCCGCAGTAGTAATAAGTGGACTGTTCGGGATATAGAAAAAATTTTCATGAATGGAATCAAAATTACTAGGAGATTTCAGTGATTTCCCAATGAGACATGCTTGTATGAGTTTGTTTTTCAATATAGAGCAACTTTTAAGGGACGGAATCTAAGTATCATGGTGAATTCAGTAGGTTCCCAAAAGGATTCGCAATTACTAAGCTTGTTATTCAAGATAGAGCAAAGTTTTTGCGAACTGGAACACTGTTTCTTTGTGAATTCAGTTAGTTCCCAGTAGCCTGCTCTTGTAATACGTGTACTTTTCAATATTTATCAAAATTTGGTGAGCCGAATCTGAGTAACATGGTGAATTCGGTTAGTTCCCAATAGGCCGCAGTAGTTATAAGTGGACTGTTCGGATTATAGAAAAAAATTCACGAATGGAATAAAAATTTCTAGGCGAATTCAGTGATTTCCCAATTGGACATGCTTGTATGCGTTTGCTCTTCAATATAGAGCAACATTTTAAGGAACAGAATCTAAGTATCATGGAGATTTCAGTAGGTTCCCAATAGGATTCGCATGTAATAAGCTTGTTATTCAAGATAGAGCAACGTTTTAACGAACTGAAACACTGTTTCTTTGTGAATTCAGTTAGTTCCCTGTAGCCTGCTCTTGCAATACGTGTACTTTTAAAGATTTAGCAAAATTTGGTGAGCCGAATCTGAGTAACATGGTGAATTCGGTTAGTTCCCAATAGGCCGCAGTGGTAATAAGTGGACTGTTCGGGATACAGAAAAGTTTTCACGAATGGAATAAAAATTTTTGGGCAAATTCAGTGATTTCCCAATGTGACATGCTTATATGAGTTTGCTTTTCAATATTGAGCAACATTTTAAGGAATAGAATCTAAGTATCATGGGGAATTCAGTAGATTCCAATAGGATTCGCAAGTAATAATCTGGTTATTCAAGATAGAGCAACGTTTTAACGAACTGAAACACTGTTTCTTTGTGAATTCAATTAATTCCCAGTAGCCTGCTCTTGTAATATGTGTACTTTTAAAGATTTATCAAAATTTGGTGAGCCGAATCTGAGTAACATCGTGAATTTGGTTAGTTCCCAATGGTCCGCAGTAGTAATAAGTGGACTTTTCGGGATATAGAAAAATTTTTACGAATGGAATCAAAATTTCTAGGCGAATTCAGTGAGTTCCCAATGGGACATGCTTGTATAAGTTTCCTTTTCAATATAGAGCAACATTTTAAGGAACTGAATCTAAGTATCATGGTGATTTCAGTAGGTTCCCAATATGATTCGCATGTACTAAGCATGTTATTCATATAGAGCAACGTTTTAACGAACTGAAACATTGTTTCTTTTTGAATTCAGTTAGTTCCCTGTAGCCTGCTCTTGCAATACATGTACTTTTAAAGATTTATCAAAATTTGGTACCGAATCTGAGTAAAATGTTGAATTCGGTTAGTTTCAAATGGGCCACAGTAGTAATAAGTGGACTGTTCAGGATATAGAAAAATTTTCACGAATGGAATCAAAATTTCTAGGAGATTTCAGTGATTTTCCAATGGGGCATGCTTGTATGAGTTTGTTTTTCAATATAGAGCAACATTTTAAGGAACCGAATCTAAGTATCATGGTGAATTCAGTAGGTTCCCATTAGGATTCGCATATAATAAGCTTGTTATTCAAGATAGAGCAACGTTTTAACGAAAAGAAACACTGTATCTTTGTGAATTCAGTTAGTTCCCAGTAGCCTGCTCTTGTAATACGTGTACTTTTAAAGATTTATCAAAATTTGGTGAGCCGAATCTGAGTAACATGGTGAATTCGGTTAGTTCCCAATAGGCCGCAGTAGTAATAAGTGGACTGTTCGGGATATAGAAAAATTTTCACAAATGGAATCAAAATTTCTAGGCGAATTCAGTGATTTCCCAATGTGACATGCTTATATGAGTTTGCTTTTCAATATAGAGCAACATTTTAAGGAACAGAGGCTAAGTATCATGGTGAATTCAGTAGGTTTATAATAGGATTCGCATGTAATAAGCTCGTTATTAAAGATAGAGCAACGTTTTCACGAACTGAAACACTGTTTCTTTGTGAATTCAGTTAGTTCCCAGTAGCCAGCTCTTGAAATATGTTTACTTTTAAAGATTTATCAAAATTTGTTGAGCCGAATCTGAGTAACATGGTGAATTCGGTTAGTTCCCAATGGGCCACAGTTGTAATAAGTGGACTGTTCAGGATATAGGAAAAATTTCATGAATGGAAGCAAAATTTCTAGGCGAATTCAGTGATTTCCAAATGTGACATGCTTATATGAGTTTGCTTTTCAATATAGAGCAACATTTTAAGGAACAGAATCTAAGTATCATGGTGAATTCAGTAGGTTCCCAATAGGATTCGCATGTAATAAGCTCGTTATTCAAGATAGAGCAACGTTTTCACGAACTGAAAGACTGTCTCTTTGGAATTCTTTTAGTTCCCTGTAGCCTGATCTTGTAATACGTGTACTTTTAAAGATTTATCAAAATTTGGTGAGCCGAATCTGAGTAATATCGTGAATTCGGTTACTTCCCAATGGGCCGCAGTAGTAATAAGTGGCCTGTTCAGGATATAGAAAAAATTTCACGAATGGAATCAAATTTTCTAGGGGAATTCAGTGAGTTCCCAATTGGACATGCTTGTATGAGTTTGCTTTTCATTATAGAGCAACATTTTAAGGAACGGAATCTAAGTATCATGGTGATTTCAGTAGGTTCCCAATAGGATTCGCATGTAATAAGCTTGTTATTCAAGATAGAGCTACGTTTTAGCGAACTGAAACACTGTTTCTTTGTGAATTTGTTAGTTCCAAGTAGCCAGCTCTTGAAATATGTGTACTTTTAAAGATTTATCAAAATTTGGTGTGCCGAATCTGAGTAACATCGTGAATTTGGTTAGTTCCCAATGGTCCGCAGTAGTAATAAGTGGACTGTTCGGTATATAGAAAAATTTTCACGAATGGAATCAAAATTTCTAGGCGAATTCAGTGAGTTCCAATGGGACATGCTTGTATGAGTTTGCTTTTCAATATAGAGCAACATTTTAAGGAACGGAATCTAAGTATCATGGTGAATTCAGTAGGTTCCCAATAGGATTAGCATGTACTAAGCATGTTATTCAAGATAGAGCAACGTTTTAACGAACTGAAACACTGTTTCATTGTGAATTCAGTTAGTTCCCAGTAGCCAGCTCTTGAAATATGTGTACTTTTAAAGATTTATCAAAATTTGGTGAGCCGAATCTGAGTAACATGGTGAATTCGGTTAGTTCCCAATGGGCCGCAGTAGTAATAAGTGGACTGTTCAGGATATAGAAAAATTTTCACGAAAGAATCAAAATTTCCATAGAGATTTCAGTGAATTCCCAATGGGGCATGCTTGTATGAGTTTGTTTTCAATATAGAGCAAAATTTTAAGGAACGGAATCTAAGTATCATGGTGAATTCAGTCGGTTCCCAATAGGATTCGCATCTAATAAGCTTGTTATTCAAGATATAGCAAAGTTTTAACGAAAACAAACACTGTTTCTTTGTGAATTCAGTTAGTTGCCAGTAGCCTGCTCTTGTCAAATGTGTACTCTTAAGGATTTATCAAAATTTGGTGAGCTGAATCTGAGTAACATGTTGAATTCGGTTAGTTCCCAATAGGCCTCAGTAGTAATAAGTGGACTGTTCGGGTTATAGACCATTTTCAGGAATGGAATCAAAATTTCTAGGTCAATTCAGTGATTTCCCAATGTGACATGCTTGTATGAGTTTGGTTTTCAATATAGAGCAACATTTTAAGGAACGGAATCTAAGTATCATGGTGATTTCAGTAGGTTCCCAATAGGATTCGCATGTAATAAGCTTGTTATTCAAGATAGAGCTACGTTTTAGCGAACTGAAACACTGTTTCTTTGTGAATTTGTTAGTTCCAAGTAGCCAGCTCTTGAAATATGTGTACTTTTAAAGATTTATCAAAATTTGGTGAGCCGAATCTGAGTAACATCGTGAATTTGGTTAGTTCCCAATGGTCCGCAGTAGTAATAAGTGGACTGTTCGGTATATAGAAAAATTTTCACGAATGGAATCAAAATTTCTAGGCGAATTCAGTGAGTTCCCAATGGGACATGCTTGTATAAGTTTGCTTTTCAATATAGAGCAACATTTTAAGGAACGGAAACTACGTATCATGGTGATTTCAGTAGGTTCCCAATAGGATTCGCATGTAATAAGCTGGATTTCAAGATAGAGCAACGTTTTCACGAACTGAAACACTGTTTCTTAGTGAATTCAGTTAGTTCCCAGTAGCCTGCTCTTGTTATATGTGTACTTTTAAAGATTTATCAAAATTTGGTGAGCCGAATCTGAGTAACATGGTGAATTCGGTTATTTCCCAATGGGCCGCGGTAGTAATAAGTGGACTGTTCGGGATATAGAAAAATTTTCACGAATGGAATCAAAATTTCAAGGAGATTTCAGTGATTTCCCAATGAGACATGCTTGTATGAGTTTGGTTTTCAATATAGAGCAACATTTTAAGGAACGGAATCTAAGTATCATGGTGAATTCAGTAGGTTCCCAATAGGATTCGCAAGTAGTAAGCTTGTTACTCAAGATAGAGCAACGTTTTTGCGAACTGGAACACTGTTTCTTTGTGAATTCAGTTAGTTCCCAGTAGCCTGCTCTTGTAATACGTGTACTTTTAAAGATTTATCAAAATTTGGTGAGCCGAATCTGAGTAACATGGTGAATTCGGTTAGTTAACAATAGGCCGCAGTAGTAATAAGTGGACTGTTCGGGATATAGAAAGATTATCACGAATGGAATCAAAATTTCTAGACGAATTCAGTGAGTTCCCAATGGGACATGCTTGTATGAGTGTCCTTTTAATATATAGCAATATTTTAAGGAACGGAATCTAAGTATCATGGTGATTTCAGTAGGTTCCCAATAGGATTCGCATGTAATAAGCTTGTTATTCAAGATAGAGCAACGTTTTAACGGAAAGAAACACTGTTTTTTTGTGAATTCATTTAGTTCCCAGTAGCCTGCTCTTGTAAAATGTGTACTTTTCAAGATTTTTCTAAATTTGGTGAGCCGAATCTGAGTAACATGGTGAATTCGGTTAGTTCCCAATAGGCCGCAGTAGTAATAAGTGGATTGTTCGTGATATAGAAAAATTCACGAATGTAATCAAAATTTCTAGGCGAATTCAGTGATTTCCCAATGTGACATGCTAATATGAGTTTGCTTTTCAATATAGAGCAACATTTTAAGGAACGGAATCTACGTATCATGCTGATTTCAGTAGGTTCCCAAAAGGATTCGCATGTACTAAGCTTGTTATTCAAGATAGAGCAACGTTTTTCCGAACTGGAACACTGTTTCTTTTTGAATTCAGTTAGTTCCCAGTAGCCTGCTCTTGTAATACGTGTACTTTTAAAGATTTATCCAAATTTGGTGAGCCGAATCTGAGTAACATGGTGTATTTGGTTAGTTCCCATTATGCCGCAGTAGTTAATAGTGGACTGTTCGGGATATAGAAAAATATTCACGAATGGAATCAAAATTTCTAGGCGAATTCAGTGAGTTCCCCATGGGACATGCTTGTATGAGTTTGCTTTTCAATACAGAGTAACATTTTAAGGAACGGAATCTACGTATCATGGTGATTTTAGTAGGTTCCCAATAGGATTCGCAGGTAATAAGCTTGTTATTCAAGATAGAAGACCGTTGTCACGAACTGAAACAGTTTCTTTGTGAATTCAGTTAGTTCCCAGTAGCCTGCTCTTGTAATATGTGTACTTTTAAAGATTTATCAAAATTTGGTGAGCCGAATCTGAGTAACATGGTCAATTTGGTTAGTTCCCAATGGGCCGCAGTAGTAATAAGTGGACTGTTCGGGATATAGAAAAAAATTTCATGAATTGTATCAAAATTACGAGGAGATTTCAGTGATTTCCCAATGAGACATGCTTGTAAGAGTTTGTTTTTCAATATAGAGCAACTTTTAAGGGACGGAATCTAAGTATCATGGTGAATTCAGTAGGTTCCCAAAAGGATTCGCATTTACTAAGCTTGTTATTCAAGATAGAGCAACGTTTTTGCGAACTGGAGCACTGTATCTTTGTGAATTCAGTTAGTTCCCAGTAGCCTGCTCTTGTAATACGTGTACTTTTAAAGATTTATCAAAATTTGGTGAGCCGAATCTGAGTAACATGGTCAATTCGGTTAGTTCCCAATAGGCCGCAGTAGTTATAAGTGGACTGTTCGGGATAAAGAAAAATTTTCACGAATGGAATCAAATTTCTAGGCGAATTCAGTGATTTCCAACTGGACATGCTTGTATGAGTTTGCTTTTCAATATAGAGCAACATTTTAAAAAACGGAATCTAAGTATCATGGTGATTTCAGTAGGTTCCCAATAGGATTCGCCTGTAATAAGCTTGTTATTCAGGATAGAGCAACGTTTTAACGAACAGAAACACTGTCTTTGTGAATTCAGTTAGACCCTGTAGCCTGCTCTTGCAATACGTGTACTTTTAAAGAATTATCAAAATTTGGTGAGCCGAATCTGAGTAACATGGTGAATTTGGTTAGTTCCCATTATGCCGCAGTAGTTAATAGTGGACTGTTCGGGATATAGAAAAATATTCACGAATGGAATCAAAATTTCTAGGCGAATTCAGTGAGTTCCCCATGGGACATGATTGTATGAGTTTGCTTTTCAATACAGAGTAACATTTTAAGGAACGGAATCTACGTATCATGGTGATTTTAGTAGGTTCCCAATAGGATTCGCTTGTACTAAGCTTGTTATTCAAGATAGAGCAACGTTTTTGCGAACTGGAACACTGTTTCTTTGTGAATTCAGTTAGTTCCCAGTAGCCTGCTCTTGTAATATGTGTACTTTTAAAGATTTATCAAAATTTGGTGAGCCGAATCTGAGTAACATGGTGAATTCGGTTAGTTCCCAATAGGCCGCAGTAGTAATAAGTGGACTGTTCTGGATATAGAAAAATTTTCACGAATGGAATCAAAATTACTAGGAGATTTCAGTGATTTTCCAATGGGGCATGCTTGTATGAGTTTGTTTTTCAATATAGAGCAACATTTTAAGGAACGGAATCTAAGTATCATGGTGAATTCAGTAGGTTCCCAATAGAATTCGCATATAATAAGCTTGTTATTCAAGGTACAGCAACGTTTTTACGAACTGAAACACTGTTTCTTTGTGAATTCAGTTAGTTCCCTGTAGCCTGCTCTTGCAATACATGAACTTTTAAAGATTTATCAAAATTTGGTGAGCCGAATGGGTAACATGGTGAATTCGGTTAGTTCCCTATAGGCTGCAGCAGTAATAAGTGGACTGTTCGGTATATAGAAAAATTTCCACGAATGGAATCAAAATTTCTAGGAGATTTCAGTGATTTTCCAATGAGACATGCTTGTATGAGTTTGTTTTTCAATATAGAGCAACATTTTAAGGAACGGAATCTAAGTATCATGGTGAATTCAGTAGGTTCCCAATAGAATTCGCATATAATAAGCTTGTTATTCAAGGTACAGCAACGTTTTTACGAACTGAAACACTGTTTCTTTGTGAATTCAGTTATTCCCTGTAGCCTGCTCTTGCAATACATGAACTTTTAAAGATTTATCAAAATTTGGTGAGCCGAATCTGAGTAACATGGTGAATTCGGTTAGTTCCCTATAGGCTGCAGCAGTAATAAGTGGACTGTTCGGTATATAGAAAAATTTCCACGAAGGGAATCAAAATTTCTAGGAGATTTCAGTGATTTTCCAATGGGGCATGCTTGTATGAGTTTGTTTTTCAATATAGAGCAACATTTTAAGGAACGGAATCTAAGTATCATGGTGAATTCAGTAGGTTCCCAATAGAATTCGCATATAATAAGCTTGTTATTCAAGGTACAGCAACGTTTTTACGAACTGAAACACTGTTTCTTTGTGAATTCAGTTAGTTCCCTGTAGCCTGCTCTTGCAATACATGAACTTTTAAAGATTTATCAAAATTTGGTGAGCCGAATCTGAGTAACATGGTGAATTCGGTTAGTTCCCTATAGGCTGCAGCAGTAATAAGTGGACTGTTCGGTATATAGAAAAATTTCCACGAATGGAATCAAAATTTCTAGGAGATTTCAGTGATTTTCCAATGAGACATGCTTGTATGAGTTTGTTTTTCAATATAGAGCAACATTTTAAGGAACGGAATCTAAGTATCATGGTGAATTCAGTAGGTTCCAAATAGGATTCGCATGTACTAAGCTTGTTATTCAAGATAGAGCAACGTTTTTGCAAACTGGAACACTGTTTCTTTGTGAATTCAGTTAGTTCCCAGTAGCCTTCTATTGTAATACGTGTACTTTTAAAGATTTATCAAAATTTGGTGAGCCGAATCTGAGTAACATGGTGAATTCGGTTACATCCCAATAGGCCGCAGTAGTAAGTGGACTGTTGGGAAATAGAAAAATTTTCACGAGTGGAATCAAAATGTCTAGGCGAATTCAGTGATTTCCCATTTGGACATGCTTGTATGAGTTTGCTTTTCAATATAGCGCAACATTTTAAGGAACGGAATCTACGTATCATTGTGATTTCAGTAGGTTCCCAATAGGATTCGCATGTAATAAGCTTGTTATTCAAGATAGAGCAACGTTTTAACGAACTGAAACACTGTTTCTTTGTGAATTCAGTTAGTTCCCTGTAAACCTGCTCTTGTAATATGTGTACTTAAAAAGATTTATCAAAATTTGGTGAGCCGAATCTGAGTAACATCGTGAATTTGGTTAGTTCCCAATGGTCCGCAGTAGTAATAAGTGTACTGTTCGGGATATAGAAAAATTTTCACGAAAGGATTCAAAATTTCTAGGCGAATTCAGTGAGTTCCCAATGGGACATGCTTGTATGAGTGTCCATTTCAATATAGAGCAATATTTTAAGGAACGGAATCTAAGTATCATGGTGATTTCAGTAGGTTCCCAATAGGATTCGCAGGTAATAAGCTTGTTATTCAAGATAGAAGACCGTTGTCACGAACTGAAACAGTTTCTTTGTGAATTCAGTTAGTTCCCAGTAGCCTGCTCTTGTAATATGTGTACTTTTAAAGATTTATCAAAATTTGGTGAGCCGAATCTGAGTAACATGGTCAATTTGGTTAGTTCCCAATGGGCCGCAGTAGTAATAACTGGACTGTTCGGGATATAGAAAAAATTTTCATGAATGGTATCAAAATTACTAGGAGATTTCAGTGATTTCCCAATGAGACATGCTTGTAAGAGTTTGTTTTTCAATATAGAGCAACTTTTAAGGGACGGAATCTAAGTATCATGGTGAATTCAGTAGGTTCCCAAAAGGATTCGCATTTACTAAGCTTGTTATTCAAGATAGAGCAACGTTTTTGCGAACTGGAGCACTGTATCTTTGTGAATTCAGTTAGTTCCCAGTAGTCTGCTCTTGTAATACGTGTACTTTTAAAGATTTATCAAAATTTGGTGAGCCGAATCTGAGTAACATGGTCAATTCGGTTAGTTCCCAATAGGCCGCAGTAGTTATAAGTGGACTGTTCGGGATAAAGAAAAATTTTCACGAATGGAATCAAATTTCTAGGCGAATTCAGTGATTTCCAACTGGACATGCTTGTATGAGTTTGCTTTTCAATATAGAGCAACATTTTAAAAAACGGAATCTAAGTATCATGGTGATTTCAGTAGGTTCCCAATAGGATTCGCCTGTAATAAGCTTGTTATTCAGGATAGAGCAACGTTTTAACGAACAGAAACACTGTCTTTGTGAATTCAGTTAGTTCCCTGTAGCCTGCTCTTGCAATACGTGTACTTTTAATGAATTATCAAAATTTGGTGAGCCGAATCTGAGTAACATGGTGAATTCGGTTAGTTCCCAATAGGCCGGAGTAGTAATAAGTGGACTGTTCGGGATACAGAAAAATTTTCACGAATGGAATCAAAATTTTGGGCGAATTCAGTGATTTCCCAATGTGACAGGCTTATATGAGTTTGCTTTTCAATATTGAGCAACATTTTAAAGAACAGAATCTAAGTATCGTGGGGAATTCAGTAGGTTCCCAATAGGATTCGCATGTAATAAGCTTGTTATTCAAGACAGAGCAAAGTTTTAACGAACTGAAACACTGTTTCTTTGTGAATTCAGTTAGTTCCCAGTAGCCTGCTCTTGTAATATGTGTACTTAAAAAGATTTATCAAAATTTGGTGAGCCGAATCTGAGTAACATCGTGAATTTGGTTAGGTCCCAAAGGTCCGCAGTAGTAATAGGGGGACTGTTCGGAATATAGAAAAATTTTTAAGAATGTAATTTAAATTTCTAGGCGAAATCAGTGAGTTCCCAATGGGACATGCTTGTATAAATTTGCATTTCAATATAGAGCAACATTTTAAGGAACGGAATCTACGGATCATGGTGATTTCAGTAGGTTCCCAATAGGATTCGCATGTAATAAGCTTGTTATTCAGGATAGAACAACGTTTTAACAAACTGAAACACTGTTTCTTTGTGAATTCAGTTAGTTCCCAGTAGCCTGCTCTTGTAATATGTGTACTTTTAAAGATTATCAAAATTTGGTGAGCCGAATCTGAGTAACTTGGTGAATTCGGTTAGTTCCCAATAGGCCGGAGTAGTAATAAGTGGACTGTTCGGGATATAGAAAAATTTTCAGGACAGGATTCAAAATTTCTGGGCGAATTCAGTGAGTTCCCAATGGGACATGCTTGTATGAGTGTCCTTTTCAATATGGAGCAATATTTTAAGGAACGGAATCTAAGTATCATGTTGAATTAAGTAGATTCCCAGTAGCATTCGCATCTAATAAGCTTGTTATTCAAGATAGAGCAACGTTTTAACGAACTGAAACACTGTTTCTTTGTTAATTCAGTTAGTTCCCTGTAGCCTGCTCTGGCAATACGTGTACTTTTAAAGATTTATCAAAATTTGGTGAGCCGAATCTGAGTAACATGGTGAATTCGGTTAGTTCCCAATAGGCCGAGGTGGTAATAAGTGGACTGTTCGGGATACAGAAAAATTTTCACGAATGGAATCAAAATTTTTGGGCGAATTCAGTGATTTCCCAATGTGTTATGCTTATATGAGTTTGCTTTTCAATATTGTGCAACATTTTAAGGAATAGAATCTAAGTATCATGGGGAATTCAGTAGATTCCAATAGGATTCGCATGTAATAATCTCGTTATTCAAGATAGAGCAACGTTTTAACGAACTGAAACACTGTTTCTTTGCGAATTCAATTAATTCCCAGTAGCCTGCTCTTGTAATATGTGTACTTTTAAAGATTTATCAAAATTTGGTGTGACGAATCTGAGTAACATGGTCAATTCGGTTATTTACCAATGGGCCGCAGTAGTAATAAGTGGACTGTTCAGGATATAGAAAAATTTTCACGAATGGAATCAAAATTTCTAGGAGATTTCAGTGATTTCCCAATGTGACATGCTTATATGAGTTTGTTTTTCAATATAGAGCAACATTTTAAGGAACGTAATATAAGTATTATGGAGAATTCAGTAGGTTCCCAATTGGATTCGCATGTACTAAGCATGTTATTCAAGATAGAGCAACGTTTTAACGAACTGAAACACTGTTTCTTTTTTAATTCAGTTAGTTCCCAGTAGCCTGCTCTTGTAATATGTGTACTTTTAAAGATTTATAAAAATTTGGTGAGCCGAATCTGAGTAACATGGTGAAATCAGTTAGTTCCCAGTGGGCCGAAGTAGTAATAAGTGGACTGTTCAGGATATAGAAAAATTTTCACGAATGGAATCAAAATTTCTAGGAGATTTCAGTGATTTTCCAATGGGGCATGCTTGTATGAGTTTGTTTTTCAATATAGAGCAACAGTTTAAGGAACGGAATCTAAGTATCATGTTGAATTCAGTAGATTCCCAGTAGCATTCGCATCTAATAAGCTTGTTATTCAAGATAGAGCAACGTTTTAACGAACTGAAACACTGTTTGTTTGTGAATTTAGTTAGTTCCCAGTAGCCTGCTCTTGTAAAATGTGTACTTTTAAAGATTTATCAAAATTTGGTGAGCTGAATCTGAGTAACATGGTGAATTCGGTTAGATCCCAATAGGCCGCAGTAGTAATAAGTGGACTGTTTGGGATATAGAAAAATTTTCACGAATGTAATCAAAATTTCTAGGCGAATTCAGTGATTTCCCAATGTGACATGCTTATATGAGTTTGCTTTTCAATATAGAGCAACATTTTAAGGAACAGAATCTAAGGATCATGGTGAATTCAGTAGGTTCCCAATAGGATTCGCATGTAATAAGCTCGTTATTCAAGATAGAGCAACGTTTCTCGAACTGAAACACTGTTTCTTTGTGAATTCAGTTAGTTCCCAGTAGCCTGCTCTTGTAATATGTGTACATTGAAAGATTTATCAAAATTTGGTGAGCCGAATCTGTGTAACATGGTCAATTCGGTTAGTTCCCAATGGGCCGCAGTAGTAATAAGTGGACTGTTCGGGATATAGAAAAAATTTTCATGAATGGAATCAAAATTACTAGGAGATTTCAGTGATTTCCCAATGAGACATGCTTGTATGAGTTTGTTTTTCAATATAGAGCAACTTTTAAGGGACGGAATCTAAGTATCATGGTGAATTCAGTAGGTTCCCAAAAGGATTCGCAATTACTAAGCTTGTTATTCAAGATAGAGCAACGTTTTTGCGAACTGGAACACTGTTTCTTTGTGAATTCAGTTAGTTCCCAGTAGCCTGCTCTTGTAATACGTGTACTTTTCAATATTTATCAAAATTTGGTGAGCCGAATCTGAGTAACATGGTGAATTCGGTTAGTTCCCAATAGGCCGCAGTAGTTATAAGTGGACTGTTCGGATTATAGAAAAAAATTCACGAATGGAATCAAAATTTCTAGGCGAATTCAGTGATTTCCCAATTGGACATGCTTGTATGAGTTTGCTCTTCAATATAGAGCAACATTTTAAGGAACAGAATCTAAGTATCATGGTGATTTCAGTAGGTTCCCAATAGGATTCGCATGTAATAAGCTTGTTATTCAAGATAGAGCAACGTTTTAACGAACTGAAACACTGTTTCTTTGTGAATTCAGTTAGTTCCCTGTAGCCTGCTCTTGCAATACGTGTACTTTTAAAGATTTATCAAAATTTGGTGAGCCGAATCTGAGTAACATGGTGAATTCGGTTAGTTCCCAATAGGCCGCAGTGGTAATAAGTGGACTGTTCGGGATGCAGAAAAATTTTCACGAATGGAATCAAAATTTTTGGGCGAATTCAGTGATTTCCCAATGTGACATGCTTATATGAGTTTGCTTTTCAATATTGAGCAACATTTTAAGGAATAGAATCTAAGTATCATGGGGAATTCAGTAGATTCCAATAGGATTCGCAAGTAATAATCTCGTTATTCAAGATAGAGCAACGTTTTAACGAACTGAAACACTGTTTCTTTGTGAATTCAATTAATTCCCAGTAGCCTGCTCTTGTAATATGTGTACTTTTAAAGATTTATCAAAATTTGGTGTGACGAATCTGAGTAACATGGTCAATTCGGTTATTTACCAATGGGCCACAGTAGTAATAAGTGGACTGTTCGGGATATAGAAAAATTTTCACGAATGGAATCAAAATTTCTAGGAGATTTCAGTGATTTCCCAATGTGACATGCTTATATGAGTTTGTTTTTCAATATAGAGCAACATTTTAAGGAACGTAATCTAACTATTATGGAGAATTCAGTAGGTTCCCAATTGGATTCGCATGTACTAAGCATGTTATTCAAGATAGAGCAACGTTTTAACGAACTGAAACACTGTTTCTTTTTGAATTCAGTTAGTTCCCAGTAGCCTGCTCTTGTAATATGTGTACTTTTAAAGATTTATCAAAATTTGGTGAGCCGAATCTGAGTAACATCGTGAATTTGGTTAGTTCCAATGGTCCGCAGTAGTAACTAGTGGACTGTTCAGGATATAGAAAAATTTTCACGAATGGAATCAAAATTTCTAGGCTAATTCAGCGAGTTCCCAAATGGACATGCTTGTATGAGTTTGCTTTTCAATATAGAGCAACATTTTAAGGAACGGAATCTAAGTATCATGGTGAATTGAGTAGGTTCCCAATAGGATTCACATGTAATAAGCTTGTTATTCAAGATAGAGCAACGTTTTAACCAACTGAAACTTGTTTCTTTGTGAATTCAGTTAGATATAAGTAGCCTGCTCTTGTAATATGTGTACTTTTAAAGATTTATCAAAATTTGGTGAGCCGAATCTGAGTAACATGGTGAATTCGGTTAGTTCCCAATAGGCCTAAGTAGTAATAAGTGGACTGTTCTGGATATAGAAAAATTTTCACGAATGGAATCAAAATCTCTAGGCGAATTCAGTGATTTCCCAATGTGAAATACTTGTATGGGTTTGGTTTTCAATATCGAGCAACATTTTAAGGAACAAAATCTAAGTATCTTGGTGAATTCAGTTCGTTCCCAATAGGATTCGCATATAATAAGCTTGTTATTCAAGATAGAGCAACGTTTTAACGAACTGAAACACTGTTTCTTTTTGAATTCAGTTAGTTCACAGTAGCCTGCTCTTGTAAAATGTGTACTTTTAAATATTTATCAAAATTTGTTGAGCCGAATCTGAGTAACGTGGTGAATTTGGTTACTTCCCAATACACCGCGGTAGTAATAAGTGGACTGTTCGGGATACAGAAATATTTTCACGAATGGAATCAAAATTTCTAGGCGAATTCAGTGATTTCCCAATGTGACATGCTTATATGAGTTTGCTTTTCAATATAGAGCAACATATTAAGGAACAGAATCTAAGTATCACGGTGAATTGAGTAGGTTCCCAATAGGATTCTCATGTAATAAACTTGTTATTCAAGATAGAGCAACGTTTTAACGAACAGAAACACTGTTTCTTTGTGAATTCAGTTAGTTCCCAGTAGCCTGCTCTTGTAATATGTTTACTTTTAAAGATTTATCAAAATTTGGTGAGCCGAATCTAAGTAACATGGTGAATTTGGTTAGTTCCCACTATGCCGCAGTAGTAAATAGTGGACTGTTCGGGATATAGAAAAATATTCACGAATGGAATCAAAATTTCTAGGCGAATTCAGTGAGTTCCCAATGGGACATGCTTGTATGAGTTTGCTTTTCAATATAGAGCAACATATTAAGGAACGGAATCTACGTATCATGGTGATTTCAATAGGTTCCCAAAAGGATTCGCATGTACTAAGCTTGTTATTCAAGATAGAGCAACGGTTTTGCGAACTGGAACACTGTTTCTTTGTGAATTCATTTAGTTCCCATTAGCCTGCTCTTGTAATATGTGTACTTTTAAAGATTTATCAAAATTTGGTGAGCCGAATCTGAGTAACATCGTGAATTTGGTTATTTCCCAATTGTCCGGTGTAGTAATAAGTGGACTGTTCGGGATATAGAAAAATTTTCAGGAATGGAATCAAAATTTCTAGGCGAATTCAGTGAGTTCCAAATGGGACATGCTTGTATGAGTTTGCTTTTCAATATAGAGCAACATTTTAAAGAACGGAATCTAAGTATCATGGTGATTTCAGTAGGCTCCCAATAGTAACCGCATGTAATAAGCTTGTTATTCAAGATAGAACAACGTTTTAACGACCTGAAACACTGTTTCTTTGTGAATTCAGTTAGTTCCCAGTAGCCTGCTCTTGTAATATGTGTACTTTTAAAGATTTATCAAAATTTGGTGAGCCGAATCTGAGTAACATCGTGAATTTGGTTAGTTCCCAATGATCCGCAGTAGTAATAAGTGGACTTTTCGGGATATAGAAAAATTTTTACGAATGGAATCAAAATTTCTAGGCGAATTCAGTGAGTTCCCAATGGGACATGCTTGTATAAGTTTCCTTTTCAATATAGAGCAACATTTTAAGGAACGGAATCTACGTATCATTGTGATTTCAGTAGGTTCCCAATAGGATTCGCATGTAATAAGATTGTTATTCAAGATAGAGCAACGTTTTAACGAACTGAATCACTGTTTCTTTGTGAATTCAATTAGTTCCCAGTAGCCTGCTTTTGTAAAATGTGTACGTTTAAAGAGTTATCAAAATTTGGTGAGCTGAATATGAGTAACATGGTGAATTCGGTTAGTTCCCAATAGGCCGCAGTAGTAATAAGTGGACTCTTCGGGATATAGAAATATTTTCACGAAAAATTTTCAAAATTTCTAGGCGAATTCAGTGATTTCCCAATGTGACATGCTTATATGAGTGTGTTTTTCAATATAGAGCAACATTTTAAGGAACGTAATTTAAGTATCATGGTGAATTCAGTAGGTTCCCAATAGGATTCGCATGTACTAAGCATGTTATTCATATAGAGCAACGTTTTAACGAACTGAAACATTGTTTCTTTTTGAATTCAGTTAGTTCCCTGTAGCCTGCTCTTGCAATACATGTACTTTTAAAGATTTATCAAAATTTGGTACCGAATCTGAGTAAAATGTTGAATTCGGTTAGTTTCAAATGGGCCACAGTAGTAATAAGTGGACTGTTCAGGATATAGAAAAATTTTCACGAATGGAATCAAAATTTCTAGGAGATTTCAGTGATTCTCCAAAGGGGCATGCTTGTATGAGTTTGTTTTTCAATATAGAGCAACATTTTAAGGAACCGAATCTAAGTATCATGGTGAATTCAGTAGGTTCCCATTAGGATTCGCATATAATAAGGTTGTTATTCAAGATAGAGCAAAGTTTTAACGAAAAGAAACACTGTATCTTTGTGAATTCAGTTAGTTCCCAGTAGCCTGCTCTTGTAATACGTGTACTTTTAAAGATTTATCAAAATTTGGTGAGCCGAATCTGAGTAACATGGTGAATTCGGTTAGTTCCCAATAGGCCGCAGTAGTAATAAGTGGACTGTTCGGGATATAGAAAAATTTTCACAAATGGAATCAAAATTTCTAGGCGAATTCAGTGATTTCCCAATGTGACATGCTTATATGAGTTTGCTTTTCAATATAGAGCAACATTTTAAGGAACAGAGGCTAAGTATCATGGTGAATTCAGTAGGTTTATAATAGGTTTCGCATGTAATAAGCTCGTTATTAAAGATAGAGCAACGTTTTCACGAACTGAAACACTGTTTCTTTGTGAATTCAGTTAGTTCCCAGTAGCCAGCTCTTGAAATATGTTTACTTTTAAAGATTTATCAAAATTTGTTGAGCCGAATCTGAGTAACATGGTGAATTCGGTTAGTTCCCAATGGGCCACAGTTGTAATAAGTGGACTGTTCAGGATATAGGAAAAATTTCATGAATGGAAGCAAAATTTCTAGGCGAATTCAGTGATTTCCAAATGTGACATGCTTATATGAGTTTGCTTTTCAATATAGAGCAACATTTTAAGGAACAGAATCTAAGTATCATGGTGAATTCAGTAGGTTCCCAATAGGATTCGCATGTAATAAGCTCGTTATTCAAGATAGAGCAACGTTTTCACGAACTGAAAGACTGTTTCTTTGGAATTCTTTAGTTCCCTGTAGCCTGATCTTGTAATACGTGTACTTTTAAAATTTATCAAAATTTGGTGAGCCGAATCTGAGTAATATCGTGAATTCGGTTACTTCCCAATGGGCCGCAGTAGTAATAAGTGGCCTGTTCAGGATATAGAAAAAATTTCACGAATGGAATCAAATTTTCTAGGGGAATTCAGTGAGTTCCCAATTGGACATGCTTGTATGAGTTTGCTTTTCATTATAGAGCAACATTTTAAGGAACGGAATCTAAGTATCATGGTGATTTCAGTAGGTTCCCAATAGGATTCGCATGTAATAAGCTTGTTATTCAAGATAGAGCTACGTTTTAGCGAACTGAAACACTGTTTCTTTGTGAATTTGTTAGTTCCAAGTAGCCAGCTCTTGAAATATGTGTACTTTTAAAGATTTATCAAAATTTGGTGAGCCGAATCTGAGTAACATCGTGAATTTGGTTAGTTCCCAATGGTCCGCAGTAGTAATAAGTGGACTGTTCGGTATATAGAAAAATTTTCACGAATGGAATCAAAATTTCTAGGCGAATTCAGTGAGTTCCCAATGGGACATGCTTGTATGAGTTTGCTTTTCAATATAGAGCAACATTTTAAGGAACGGAATCTAAGTATCATGGTGAATTCAGTAGGTTCCCAATAGGATTAGCATGTACTAAGCATGTTATTCAAGATAGAGCAACGTTTTAACGAACTTAAACACTCTTTCATTGTGAATTCAGTTAGTTCCCAGTAGCCAGCTCTTGAAATATGTGTACTTTTAAAGATTTATCAAAATTTGGTGAGCCGAATCTGAGTAACAAGGTGAATTCGGTTAGTTCCCAATGGGCCGCAGTAGTAATAAGTGGACTGTTCAGGATATAGAAAAATTTTCACGAAAGAATCAAAATTTCCATAGACATTTCAGTGAATTCCCAATGGGGCATGCTTGTATGAGTTTGTTTTTCAATATAGATGAACATTTTAAGGAACGGAATCTAAGTATCATGGTGAATTCAGTAGGTTCCCTATAGGATTCGCATGTACTAAGCATGTTATTCAAGATGGAGCAACGTTTTAACGAACTGAAATACTGTTTCTTTGTGAATTCAGTTAGTTCCCTATAGCCTGCTCTTGCAATACGTGTACTTTTAAAGATTTATCAAAATTTGGTGAGCCGAATCTGAGTAACATCGTGAATTCGGTTAGTTCCCAATGGTCCACAGTAGTAATAAGTGGTCTGTTCGGGATATAGAAAAATTTTCACGAATGGAATCAAAATTTCTAGGCGAATTCAGTGAGTTCCCAATGGGACATGCTTGTATGAGTTTCCTTTTCAATATAGATCAATATTTTAAGGAACGGAATCTAAGTATCATGGTGATTTCAGGAGGTTCCCAATAGGATTCGCATGTAATAACCTTGTTATTCAAGATAGAACAACGTTTTAACGAACTGAAACACTGTTTCTTTGTTAATTCAGTTAGTTCCCAGTAGCCTGCTCTTGTAATATGTGTAGTTTTAAAGATTTATCAAAATTTGGTGAGCCAAATCTTAGTAACATCGTGAATTTGGTTAGTTCCCAATGGTCCGCAGTAGTAATAAGTGGACTGTTCTGGATATAGAAAAATTTTTACGAATTGAATCAAAATTTCTTGGCGAATTCAGTGAGTTCCCAATGGGACATGCTTGTATGAGTTTGTTTTTCAATATAGGGCAACATTTTAAGGAACGGAATCAAATATCATGGTGAATTCAGTAGGTTCCCAATAACATTCGCATCTAATAAGTTGTTATTCAAGATAGAGCAACGTTTTAACGAACTGAAACACTGTTTCTTTGTGAATTCAGTTAGTTGCCAGTAGTTTGCTCATGTAAAATGTGTACTTTTAAAGATTTTTCAAAATTTGGTGAGCTAAATCTGAGTAACATGGTGAATTAGGTTAGTTCCCAGTAGGCCGCAGTAGAAATAAGTGGACTGTTCGAGATATAGAAAAATTTTTACAAATGGAATAAAAATTTCTAGGCGAATTCAGTGATTTCCCAATGTGACATGCTTATATGAGTTTGCTTTTCAATATAGAGCAACATTTTAAGGAACAGAATCTAAGTATCATGGTGAATTCAGTAGGTTCCCAATAGGATTCGCATGTAATAAAATGGTTATTCAAGACAGAGCAACGTTTTCACGAACTGAAACACCTTTTCTTTGTGAATTCAGTTAGTTGCCAGTAGTTTGCTCATGTAAAATGTGTACTTTTAAAGATTTATCAAAATTTGGTGAGCCGAATCTGAGTAACATGATGAATTCGGTTAGTTCCCAATGGGCCGCAGTAGTAATAAGTGGACTGTCCAGGATATAGAAAAAATTTCACGAATGGAAGCAAAATTTCCATAGAGATTTCAGTGATTTCCCAATGTGACATGCTTATATGAGTTTGCTTTTCAATATAGAGCAACATTTTAAGGAACAGAATCTAAGTATCATGGTGAATTCAGTAGGTTCCCAATAGGATTCGCATGTAATAAGCTCGTTATTAAAGATAGAGCAACGTTTTCACGAACTGAAACACTGTTTCTTTGTGAATTCAGTTAGTTCCCTATATCCTGATCTTGTAATATGTGTACTTTTAAAGATTTATCAAAATTTGGTGAGCCGAATCTGAGCAACATCGTGAATTCGGTTAGTTCCCAATGGGCCACAGTAGTAATAAGTGGACTGTTCGGGATATAGAAAAATTTTCACGAATGGAATCAAAATTTTTGGGCGAATTCAGTGATTTCCCAATTGGACATGCTTGTATGAGTTTGCTTTTCAATATAGAGCAACATTTTAAGGAACGGAATCTAAGTATCATGGTGATTTCAGTAGTTTCCCAATAGGATTCGCATGTAATAAGCTTGTTATTCAAGATATAGCAACGTTTTAACGAACTGAAACACTGTTTCTTTGTGAATTCAGTTAGTTCCCAGTAGCCAGCTCTTGAAATATGTGTACTTTTAAAGATTTATCAAAATTTTGTGAGCCGAACCTGAGTAACATCGTGAATTTGGTTAGTTCCCAATGGTCCGCAGTAGTAATAAGTGGACTGTTCGGGATATAGAAAAATTTTCACGAATGGAATCAAAATTTCTAGGCGAATTCAGTGAGTTCCCAATGGGACATGCTTGTATGAGTTTGTTTTTCAATATAGAGCAACATTTTAAGGAACGGAATCTAAGTATCATTGTGAATTCAGTACGTTCCCAATAGGATTCGCATCTACTAAGCTTGTTATTCAAGATAGAGCAGTGTTTTAAAGAAAAGAAACACTATTTCTTTGTGAATTCAGTTAGTTGCCAGTAGCCTGCTCTTGTTATATGTGTACTTTTAAAGATTTATCAAAATTTGGTGAGCCGAATATGAGTAACATAGTGAATTCGTTTAGTTCCCATTAGGCCGCATTAGTAATAAGGGGACTGTTCGGGATATAGAAAAATTTTCACGAATGGAATCAAAATTCCTAGGCGAATTCAGTGATTTCCCAATGGGACATGCTTGTATGAGTTTGTTTTTCAATATAGAGCAAAATAAGGAACGGACTCTAAGTATCATGTTGAATTCAGTAGGTTCCCAATAGGAATCACATGTAATAAGCTTGTTATTCAAGATAGAGCAAGTTTTAACGAACTGAAACACTGTTTCTTTGTGAATTCAGTTAGTTCCCAGTAGCAGGCCCTTGTAATATGTGTACTTTTAAAGATTTATCAAAATTTGGAGAGCCGAATCTGAGTAACATGGTGAATTCGGTTAGTTCCCAATGGGCCGCAGTAGTAATAAGTGGACTGTTCGGGATATAGAAAAATTTTCACGAATGGAATCAAGATTTCTAGGCGAATTCAGTGAGTTCCCAATGGGACATGCTTGTATGAGTTTGCTTTTCAATATCGAGCAACATTTTAAGGAACGGAATCTAAGTATCATGGTGAATTGAGTAGGTTCCCAATTGGATTCGCATGCAATAAGCTTGTTATTCAAGATAGAGCAACGTTTGAACGAACTGAAACACTGTTTCTTTGTGAATTCAGTTAGATCCCAGTAGCCTGCTCTTGTAATATGTGTACTTTTAAAGATTTATCAAAATTTGGTGAGCCGAATCTGAGTAACATCGTGAATTCGGATAGTTCCCAATAGGCCGCAGTAGTAATAAGTGGACTCTTCGGGATATAGAAAAATTTGCACGAACGAAATCAAAATTTCTAGGCGAATTTAGTGAATTCCCAATGGGACATGCTTGAATGAGTATGCTTTTCAATGTAGAGCAACATTTTAATGAACGGAATCTAAGTATCATTTTGAATTCATTAGGTTCCCAATAGGATTCACAGGTAATAAGTTTGTTATTCAAGATAGAGCAAAGTTTTAACAAACTGAAAAACTGTTTCCTTGTGAATTCGGTTAGTTCCCAGTAGCCTGCTCTTGTTATATTTGTACTTTAAAAGATTTATCAAAATTTGGTGACCCGAATATGAGTAACATAGTGAATTCGTTTAGTTCCCATTAGGCCGCATTAGTAATAAGGGGACTGTTCGGGATATAGAAAAATTTTCAGGAATGGACTCAAAATTACTAGGCCTATTCAATGATTTCCCAATGTGACATGCTTGTATGAGTTTGTTTTTCAATATAGAGCAACATAAGGAACGGAATCTAAGTATCATGGTGAATTCAGTAGGTTCCAAATAGGAATCACATGTAATAAGCTTGTTATTCAAGATAGAGCTACGTTTTAGCGAACTGAAACACTGTTTCTTTGTGAATTTGTTAGTTCCAAGTAGCCAGCTCTTGAAATATGTGTACTTTTAAAGATTTATCAAAATTTGGTGAGCCGAATCTGAGTAACATCGTGAATTTGGTTAGTTCCCAATGGTCCGCAGTAGTAATAAGTGGACTGTTCGGTATATAGAAAAATTTTCACGAATGGAATCAAAATTTCTAGGCGAATTCAGTGAGTTCCCAATGGGACATGCTTGTATGAGTTTGCTTTTCAATATAGAGCAACATTTTAAGGAACGGAATCTAAGTATCATGGTGAATTCAGTAGGTTCCCAATAGGATTAGCATGTACTAAGCATGTTATTCAAGATAGAGCAAAGTTTTAACGAACTGAAACACTGTTTCATTGTGAATTCAGTTAGTTCCCAGTAGCCAGCTCTTGAAATATGTGTACTTTTAAAGATTTATCAAAATTTGGTGAGCCGAATCTGAGTAACATGGTGAATTCGGTTAGTTCCCAATGGGCCGCAGTAGTAATAAGTGGACTGTTCAGGATATAGAAAAATTTTCACGAAAGAATCAAAATTTCCATAGAGATTTCAGTGAATTCCCAATGGGGCATGCTTGTATGAGTTTGTTTTCAATATAGAGCAAAATTTTAAGGAACGGAATCTAAGTATCATGGTGAATTCAGTCGGTTCCCAATAGGATTCGCATCTAATAAGCTTGTTATTCAAGATATAGCAAAGTTTTAACGAAATCAAACACTGTTTCTTTGTGAATTCAGTTAGTTGCCAGTAGCCTGCTCTTGTCAAATGTGTACTCTTAAGGATTTATCAAAATTTGGTGAGCTGAATCTGAGTAACATGTTGAATTCGGTTAGTTCCCAATAGGCCTCAGTAGTAATAAGTGGACTGTTCGGGTTATAGACCAATTTTCAGGAATGGAATCAAAATTTCTAGGTCAATTCAGTGATTTCCCAATGTGACATGCTTGTATGAGTTTGGTTTTCAATATCGAGCAACATTTTAAGGAACGGAATCTAAGTATCATGGTGATTTCAGTAGGTTCCCAATAGGATTCGCATGTAATAAGCTTGTTATTCAAGATAGAGCTACGTTTTAGCGAACTGAAACACTGTTTCTTTGTGAATTTGTTAGTTCCAAGTAGCCAGCTCTTGAAATATGTGTACTTTTAAAGATTTATCAAAATTTGGTGAGCCGAATCTGAGTAACATCGTGAATTTGGTTAGTTCCCAATGGTCCGCAGTAGTAATAAGTGGACTGTTCGGTATATAGAAAAATTTTCACGAATGGAATCAAAATTTCTAGGCGAATTCAGTGAGTTCCCAATGGGACATGCTTGTATGAGTTTGCTTTTCAATATAGAGCAACATTTTAAGGAACGGAATCTAAGTATCATGGTGAATTCAGTAGGTTCCCAATAGGATTAGCATGTACTAAGCATGTTATTCAAGATAGAGCAAAGTTTTAACGAACTGAAACACTGTTTCATTGTGAATTCAGTTAGTTCACAGTAGCCAGCTCTTGAAATATGTGTACTTTTAAAGATTTATCAAAATTTGGTGAGCCGAATCTGAGTAACATGGTGAATTCGGTTAGTTCCCAATGGGCCGCAGTAGTAATAAGTGGACTGTTCAGGATATAGAAAAATTTTCACGAAAGAATCAAAATTTCCATAGAGATTTCAGTGAATTCCCAATGGGGCATGCTTGTATGAGTTTGTTTTCAATATAGAGCAAAATTTTAAGGAACGGAATCTAAGTATCATGGTGAATTCAGTCGGTTCCCAATAGGATTCGCATCTAATAAGCTTGTTATTCAAGATATAGCAAAGTTTTAACGAAAACAAACACTGTTTCTTTGTGAATTCACTTAGTTGCCAGTAGCCTGCTCTTGTCAAATGTGTACTCTTAAGGATTTATCAAAATTTGGTGAGCTGAATCTGAGTAACATGTTGAATTCGGTTAGTTCCCAATAGGCCTCAGTAGTAATAAGTGGACTGTTCGGGTTATAGACCAATTTTCAGGAATGGAATCAAAATTTCTAGGTCAATTCAGTGATTTCCCAATGTGACATGCTTGTATGAGTTTGGTTTTCAATATCGAGCAACATTTAAGGAACGGAATCTAAGTATCATTGTGAATTGAGTAGGTTCCCAATAGGATTCGCATGTAATAAGCTTGTTATTCAAGATAGAGCAACGTTTTCACGAACTGAAACACTGTTTCTTTGTGAATTCAGTTAGTTCCCAGTAGCCTGCTCTTGTAATACGTGTACTTTAAAGATTTATCAAAATTTGGTGAGCCGAATCTGAGTAACATCGTGAATTTGGTTAGTTCCCAATGGTCCGCAGTAGTAATAAGTGGACTGTTCGGGATATAGAAAAATTTTTACGAATGGAATCAAAATTTCTAGGCGAATTCAGTGAGTTCCCAATGGGACATGCTTGTATAAGTTTGCTTTTCAATATAGAGCAACATTTTAAGGAACGGAAACTACGTATCATGGTGATTTCAGTAGGTTCCCAATAGGATTCGCATGTAATAAGCTGGATTTCAAGATAGAGCAACGTTTTCACGAACTGAAACACTGTTTCTTAGTGAATTCAGTTAGTTCCCAGTAGCCTGCTCTTGTTATATGTGTACTTTTAAAGATTTATCAAAATTTGGTGAGCCGAATCTGAGTAACATGGTGAATTCGGTTATTTCCCAATGGGCCGCGGTAGTAATAAGTGGACTGTTCGGGATATAGAAAAATTTTCACGAATGGAATCAAAATCAAGGAGATTTCAGTGATTTCCCAATGAGACATGCTTGTATGAGTTTGGTTTTCAATATAGAGCAACATTTTAAGGAACGTAATCTAAGTATCATGGTGAATTCAGTAGGTTCCCAATAGGATTCGCAAGTAGTAAGCTTGTTACTCAAGATAGAGCAACGTTTTTGCGAACTGGAACACTGTTTCTTTGTGAATTCAGTTAGTTCCCAGTAGCCTGCTCTTGTAATACGTGTACTTTTAAAGATTTATCAAAATTTGGTGAGCCGAATCTGAGTAACATGGTGAATTCGGTTAGTTCCCAATAGGCCGCAGTAGTAATAAGTGGACTGTTCGGGATATAGAAAGATTATCACGAATGGAATCAAAATTTCTAGACGAATTCAGTGAGTTCCCAATGGGACATGCTTGTATGAGTGTCCTTTTAATATATAGCAATATTTTAAGGAACGGAATCTAAGTATCATGGTGATTTCAGTAGGTTCCCAATAGGATTCGCATGTAATAAGCTTGTTATTCAAGATAGAGCAACGTTTTAACGAAAAGAAACACTGTTTTTTTGTGAATTCATTTAGTTCCCAGTAGCCTGCTCTTGTAAAATGTGTACTTTTCAAGATTTTTCTAAATTTGGTGAGCCGAATCTGAGTAACATGGTGAATTCGGTTAGTTCCCAATAGGCCGCAGTAGTAATAAGTGGATTGTTCGTGATATAGAAAAATTCACGAATGTAATCAAAATTTCTAGGCGAATTCAGTGATTTCCCAATGTGACATGCTAATATGAGTTTGCTTTTCAATATAGAGCAACATTTTAAGGAACAGAATCTAAGTATCATGGTGAATTCAGTAGGTTCCCAATAGGATTCGCATGTAATAAACTTGTTATTCAAGATAGAGCAACGTTTTAACGAACTGAAACTCTGTTTCTTTGTGAATTCAGTTAGTTCCCAGTAGCCTGCTCCTGTAATATGTTTACTTTTAAAGATTTATCCAAATTTGGTGAGCCGAATCTGAGTAACATGGTGAATTTGGTTAGTTCCCATTATGCCGCAGTAGTAAATAGTGGACTGTTCGGGATATTGAAAAATATTCACGAATGGAATCAAAATTTCTAGGCGAATTCAGTGAGTTCCCAATGGGACATGCTTGTATGAGTGTCCTTTTCTTTATAGAGCAACATTTTAAGGAACGGAATCTACGTATCATGCTGATTTCAGTAGGTTCCCAAAAGGATTCGCATGTACTAAGCTTGTTATTCAAGATAGAGCAACGTTTTTCCGAACTGGAACACTGTTTCTTTTTGAATTCAGTTAGTTCCCAGTAGCCTGCTCTTGTAATACGTGTACTTTTAAAGATTTATCAAAATTGGTGAGCCGAATCTGAGTAACATGGTGAATTCGGTTAGTTCCCAATAGGCCGCAGTAGTAATAAGTGGACTGTTCTGGATATAGAAAAATTTTCACGAATGGAATCAAAATTACTAGGAGATTTCAGTGATTTTCCAATGGGGCATGCTTGTATGAGTTTGTTTTTCAATATAGAGCAACATTTTAAGGAACGGAATCTAAGTATCATGGTGATTTCAGGAGGTTCCCAATAGGATTCGCATGTAATAAACTTGTTATTCAAGATAGAACAACGTTTTAACGAACTGAAACACTGTTTCTTTGTTAATTCAGTTAGTTCCCAGTAGCCTGCTCTTGTAATATGTGTAGTTTTAAAGATTTATCAAAATTTGGTGAGCCAAATCTTAGTAACATCGTGAATTTGGTTAGTTCCCAATGGTCCGCAGTAGTAATAAGTGGACTGTTCTGGATATAGAAAAATTTTTACGAATTGAATCAAAATTTCTAGGCGAATTCAGTGAGTTCCCAATGGGACATGCTTGTATGAGTTTGTTTTTCAATATAGGGCAACATTTTAAGGAACGGAATCAAATATCATGGTGAATTCAGTAGGTTCCCAATAACATTCGCATCTAATAAGTTGTTATTCAAGATAGAGCAACGTTTTAACGAACTGAAACACTGTTTCTTTGTGAATTCAGTTAGTTGCCAGTAGTTTGCTCATGTAAAATGTGTACTTTTAAAGATTTTTCAAAATTTGGTGAGCTAAATCTGAGTAACATGGTGAATTCGGTTAGTTCCCAATGGGCCGCAGTAGTAATAAGTGGACTGTTCAGGATATAGAAAAATTTTCACGAAAGAATCAAAATTTCCATAGAGATTTCAGTGAATTCCCAATGGGGCATGCTTGTATGAGTTTGTTTTCAATATAGAGCAAAATTTTAAGGAACGGAATCTAAGTATCATGGTGAATTCAGTCGGTTCCCAATAGGATTCGCATCTAATAAGCTTGTTATTCAAGATATAGCAAAGTTTTAACGAAATCAAACACTGTTTCTTTGTGAATTCAGTTAGTTGCCAGTAGCCTGCTCTTGTCAAATGTGTACTCTTAAGGATTTATCAAAATTTGGTGAGCTGAATCTGAGTAACATGTTGAATTCGGTTAGTTCCCAATAGGCCTCAGTAGTAATAAGTGGACTGTTCGGGTTATAGACCAATTTTCAGGAATGGAATCAAAATTTCTAGGTCAATTCAGTGATTTCCCAATGTGACATGCTTGTATGAGTTTGGTTTTCAATATCGAGCAACATTTTAAGGAACGGAATCTAAGTATCATGGTGATTTCAGTAGGTTCCCAATAGGATTCGCATGTAATAAGCTTGTTATTCAAGATAGAGCTACGTTTTAGCGAACTGAAACACTGTTTCTTTGTGAATTTGTTAGTTCCAAGTAGCCAGCTCTTGAAATATGTGTACTTTTAAAGATTTATCAAAATTTGGTGAGCCGAATCTGAGTAACATCGTGAATTTGGTTAGTTCCCAATGGTCCGCAGTAGTAATAAGTGGACTGTTCGGTATATAGAAAAATTTTCACGAATGGAATCAAAATTTCTAGGCGAATTCAGTGAGTTCCCAATGGGACATGCTTGTATGAGTTTGCTTTTCAATATAGAGCAACATTTTAAGGAACGGAATCTAAGTATCATGGTGAATTCAGTAGGTTCCCAATAGGATTAGCATGTACTAAGCATGTTATTCAAGATAGAGCAAAGTTTTAACGAACTGAAACACTGTTTCATTGTGAATTCAGTTAGTTCCCAGTAGCCAGCTCTTGAAATATGTGTACTTTTAAAGATTTATCAAAATTTGGTGAGCCGAATCTGAGTAACATGGTGAATTCGGTTAGTTCCCAATGGGCCGCAGTAGTAATAAGTGGACTGTTCAGGATATAGAAAAATTTTCACGAAAGAATCAAAATTTCCATAGAGATTTCAGTGAATTCCCAATGGGGCATGCTTGTATGAGTTCGTTTTCAATATAGAGCAAAATTTTAAGGAACGGAATCTAAGTATCATGGTGAATTCAGTCGGTTCCCAATAGGATTCGCATCTAATAAGCTTGTTATTCAAGATATAGCAAAGTTTTAACGAAAACAAACACTGTTTCTTTGTGAATTCACTTAGTTGCCAGTAGCCTGCTCTTGTCAAATGTGTACTCTTAAGGATTTATCAAAATTTGGTGAGCTGAATCTGAGTAACATGTTGAATTCGGTTAGTTCCCAATAGGCCTCAGTAGTAATAAGTGGACTGTTCGGGTTATAGACCAATTTTCAGGAATGGAATCAAAATTTCTAGGTCAATTCAGTGATTTCCCAATGTGACATGCTTGTATGAGTTTGGTTTTCAATATCGAGCAACATTTAAGGAACGGAATCTAAGTATCATTGTGAATTGAGTAGGTTCCCAATAGGATTCGCATGTAATAAGCTTGTTATTCAAGATAGAGCAACGTTTTCACGAACTGAAACACTGTTTCTTTGTGAATTCAGTTAGTTCCCAGTAGCCTGCTCTTGTAATACGTGTACTTTAAAGATTTATCAAAATTTGGTGAGCCGAATCTGAGTAACATCGTGAATTTGGTTAGTTCCCAATGGTCCGCAGTAGTAATAAGTGGACTGTTCGGGATATAGAAAAATTTTTACGAATGGAATCAAAATTTCTAGGCGAATTCAGTGAGTTCCCAATGGGACATGCTTGTATAAGTTTGCTTTTCAATATAGAGCAACATTTTAAGGAACGGAAACTACGTATCATGGTGATTTCAGTAGGTTCCCAATAGGATTCGCATGTAATAAGCTGGATTTCAAGATAGAGCAACGTTTTCACGAACTGAAACACTGTTTCTTAGTGAATTCAGTTAGTTCCCAGTAGCCTGCTCTTGTTATATGTGTACTTTTAAAGATTTATCAAAATTTGGTGAGCCGAATCTGAGTAACATGGTGAATTCGGTTATTTCCCAATGGGCCGCGGTAGTAATAAGTGGACTGTTCGGGATATAGAAAAATTTTCACGAATGGAATCAAAATCAAGGAGATTTCAGTGATTTCCCAATGAGACATGCTTGTATGAGTTTGGTTTTCAATATAGAGCAACATTTTAAGGAACGTAATCTAAGTATCATGGTGAATTCAGTAGGTTCCCAATAGGATTCGCAAGTACTAAGCTTGTTACTCAAGATAGAGCAACGTTTTTGCGAACTGGAACACTGTTTCTTTGTGAATTCAGTTAGTTCCCAGTAGCCTGCTCTTGTAATACGTGTACTTTTAAAGATTTATCAAAATTTGGTGAGCCGAATCTGAGTAACATGGTGAATTCGGTTAGTTCCCAATAGGCCGCAGTAGTAATAAGTGGACTGTTCGGGATATAGAAAGATTATCACGAATGGAATCAAAATTTCTAGACGAATTCAGTGAGTTCCCAATGGGACATGCTTGTATGAGTGTCCTTTTAATATATAGCAATATTTTAAGGAACGGAATCTAAGTATCATGGTGATTTCAGTAGGTTCCCAATAGGATTCGCATGTAATAAGCTTGTTATTCAAGATAGAGCAACGTTTTAACGAAAAGAAACACTGTTTTTTTGTGAATTCATTTAGTTCCCAGTAGCCTGCTCTTGTAAAATGTGTACTTTTCAAGATTTTTCTAAATTTGGTGAGCCGAATCTGAGTAACATGGTGAATTCGGTTAGTTCCCAATAGGCCGCAGTAGTAATAAGTGGATTGTTCGTGATATAGAAAAATTCACGAATGTAATCAAAATTTCTAGGCGAATTCAGTGATTTCCCAATGTGACATGCTAATATGAGTTTGCTTTTCAATATAGAGCAACATTTTAAGGAACAGAATCTAAGTATCATGGTGAATTCAGTAGGTTCCCAATAGGATTCGCATGTAATAAACTTGTTATTCAAGATAGAGCAACGTTTTAACGAACTGAAACTCTGTTTCTTTGTGAATTCAGTTAGTTCCCAGTAGCCTGCTCCTGTAATATGTTTACTTTTAAAGATTTATCCAAATTTGGTGAGCCGAATCTGAGTAACATGGTGAATTTGGTTAGTTCCCATTATGCCGCAGTAGTAAATAGTGGACTGTTCGGGATATTGAAAAATATTCACGAATGGAATCAAAATTTCTAGGCGAATTCAGTGAGTTCCCAATGGGACATGCTTGTATGAGTGTCCTTTTCTTTATAGAGCAACATTTTAAGGAACGGAATCTACGTATCATGCTGATTTCAGTAGGTTCCCAAAAGGATTCGCATGTACTAAGCTTGTTATTCAAGATAGAGCAACGTTTTTCCGAACTGGAACACTGTTTCTTTTTGAATTCAGTTAGTTCCCAGTAGCCTGCTCTTGTAATACGTGTACTTTTAAAGATTTATCAAAATTGGTGAGCCGAATCTGAGTAACATGGTGAATTCGGTTAGTTCCCAATAGGCCGCAGTAGTAATAAGTGGACTGTTCTGGATATAGAAAAATTTTCACGAATGGAATCAAAATTACTAGGAGATTTCAGTGATTTTCCAATGGGGCATGCTTGTATGAGTTTGTTTTTCAATATAGAGCAACATTTTAAGGAACGGAATCTAAGTATCATGGTGATTTCAGGAGGTTCCCAATAGGATTCGCATGTAATAAACTTGTTATTCAAGATAGAACAACGTTTTAACGAACTGAAACACTGTTTCTTTGTTAATTCAGTTAGTTCCCAGTAGCCTGCTCTTGTAATATGTGTAGTTTTAAAGATTTATCAAAATTTGGTGAGCCAAATCTTAGTAACATCGTGAATTTGGTTAGTTCCCAATGGTCCGCAGTAGTAATAAGTGGACTGTTCTGGATATAGAAAAATTTTTACGAATTGAATCAAAATTTCTAGGCGAATTCAGTGAGTTCCCAATGGGACATGCTTGTATGAGTTTGTTTTTCAATATAGGGCAACATTTTAAGGAACGGAATCAAATATCATGGTGAATTCAGTAGGTTCCCAATAACATTCGCATCTAATAAGTTGTTATTCAAGATAGAGCAACGTTTTAACGAACTGAAACACTGTTTCTTTGTGAATTCAGTTAGTTGCCAGTAGTTTGCTCATGTAAAATGTGTACTTTTAAAGATTTTTCAAAATTTGGTGAGCTAAATCTGAGTAACATGGTGAATTAGGTTAGTTCCCAGTAGGCCGCAGTAGAAATAAGTGGACTGTTCGAGATATAGAAAAATTTTTACAAATGGAATAAAAATTTCTAGGCGAATTCAGTGATTTCCCAATGTGACATGCTTATATGAGTTTGCTTTTCAATATAGAGCAACATTTTAAGGAACAGAATCTAAGTATCATGGTGAATTCAGTAGGTTCCCAATAGGATTCGCATGTAATAAAATGGTTATTCAAGACAGAGCAACGTTTTCACGAACTGAAACACCTTTTCTTTGTGAATTCAGTTAGTTGCCAGTAGTTTGCTCATGTAAAATGTGTACTTTTAAAGATTTATCAAAATTTGGTGAGCCGAATCTGAGTAACATGATGAATTCGGTTAGTTCCCAATGGGCCGCAGTAGTAATAAGTGGACTGTCCAGGATATAGAAAAAATTTCACGAATGGAAGCAAAATTTCCATAGAGATTTCAGTGATTTCCCAATGTGACATGCTTATATGAGTTTGCTTTTCAATATAGAGCAACATTTTAAGGAACAGAATCTAAGTATCATGGTGAATTCAGTAGGTTCCCAATAGGATTCGCATGTAATAAGCTCGTTATTAAAGATAGAGCAACGTTTTCACGAACTGAAACACTGTTTCTTTGTGAATTCAGTTAGTTCCCTATATCCTGATCTTGTAATATGTGTACTTTTAAAGATTTATCAAAATTTGGTGAGCCGAATCTGAGCAACATCGTGAATTCGGTTAGTTCCCAATGGGCCACAGTAGTAATAAGTGGACTGTTCGGGATATAGAAAAATTTTCACGAATGGAATCAAAATTTTTGGGCGAATTCAGTGATTTCCCAATTGGACATGCTTGTATGAGTTTGCTTTTCAATATAGAGCAACATTTTAAGGAACGGAATCTAAGTATCATGGTGATTTCAGTAGTTTCCCAATAGGATTCGCATGTAATAAGCTTGTTATTCAAGATATAGCAAAGTTTTAACGAACTGAAACACTGTTTCTTTGTGAATTCAGTTAGTTCCCAGTAGCCAGCTCTTGAAATATGTGTACTTTTAAAGATTTATCAAAATTTTGTGAGCCGAACCTGAGTAACATCGTGAATTTGGTTAGTTCCCAATGGTCCGCAGTAGTAATAAGTGGACTGTTCGGGATATAGAAAAAGTTTCACGAATGGAATCAAAATTTCTAGGCGAATTCAGTGAGTTCCCAATGGGACATGCTTGTATGAGTTTGTTTTTCAATATAGAGCAACATTTTAAGGAACGGAATCTAAGTATCATTGTGAATTCAGTACGTTCCCAATAGGATTCGCATCTACTAAGCTTGTTATTCAAGATAGAGCAGTGTTTTAAAGAAAAGAAACACTATTTCTTTGTGAATTCAGTTAGTTGCCAGTAGCCTGCTCTTGTTATATGTGTACTTTTAAAGATTTATCAAAATTTGGTGAGCCGAATATGAGTAACATAGTGAATTCGTTTAGTTCCCATTAGGCCGCATTAGTAATAAGGGGACTGTTCGGGATATAGAAAAATTTTCACGAATGGAATCAAAATTCCTAGGCGAATTCAGTGATTTCCCAATGGGACATGCTTGTATGAGTTTGTTTTTCAATATAGAGCAAAATAAGGAACGGACTCTAAGTATCATGTTGAATTCAGTAGGTTCCCAATAGGAATCACATGTAATAAGCTTGTTATTCAAGATAGAGCAAGTTTTAACGAACTGAAACACTGTTTCTTTGTGAATTCAGTTAGTTCCCAGTAGCAGGCCCTTGTAATATGTGTACTTTTAAAGATTTATCAAAATTTGGAGAGCCGAATCTGAGTAACATGGTGAATTCGGTTAGTTCCCAATGGGCCGCAGTAGTAATAAGTGGACTGTTCGGGATATAGAAAAATTTTCACGAATGGAATCAAGATTTCTAGGCGAATTCAGTGAGTTCCCAATGGGACATGCTTGTATGAGTTTGCTTTTCAATATCGAGCAACATTTTAAGGAACGGAATCTAAGTATCATGGTGAATTGAGTAGGTTCCCAATTGGATTCGCATGCAATAAGCTTGTTATTCAAGATAGAGCAACGTTTGAACGAACTGAAACACTGTTTCTTTGTGAATTCAGTTAGATCCCAGTAGCCTGCTCTTGTAATATGTGTACTTTTAAAGATTTATCAAAATTTGGTGAGCCGAATCTGAGTAACATCGTGAATTCGGATAGTTCCCAATAGGCCGCAGTAGTAATAAGTGGACTCTTCGGGATATAGAAAAATTTGCACGAACGAAATCAAAATTTCTAGGCGAATTTAGTGAATTCCCAATGGGACATGCTTGAATGAGTATGCTTTTCAATATCGAGCAACATTTTAAGGAACGGAATCTAAGTATCATGGTGAATTGAGTAGGTTCCCAATTGGATTCGCATGCAATAAGCTTGTTATTCAAGATAGAGCAAAGTTTTAACAAACTGAAAAACTGTTTCCTTGTGAATTCGGTTAGTTGCCAGTAGCCTGCTCTTGTCAAATGTGTACTCTTAAGGATTTATCAAAATTTGGTGAGCTGAATCTGAGTAACATGTTGAATTCGGTTAGTTCCCAATAGGCCTCAGTAGTAATAAGTGGACTGTTCGGGTTATAGACCAATTTTCAGGAATGGAATCAAAATTTCTAGGTCAATTCAGTGATTTCCCAATGTGACATGCTTGTATGAGTTTGGTTTTCAATATCGAGCAACATTTTAAGGAACGGAATCTAAGTATCATGGTGATTTCAGTAGGTTCCCAATAGGATTCGCATGTAATAAGCTTGTTATTCAAGTTAGAGCTACGTTTTAGCGAACTGAAACACTGTTTCTTTGTGAATTTGTTAGTTCCAAGTAGCCAGCTCTTGAAATATGTGTACTTTTAAAGATTTATCAAAATTTGGTGAGCCGAATCTGAGTAACATGGTGAATTCGGTTAGTTCCCAATGGGCCGCAGTAGTAATAAGTGGACTGTTCAGGATATAGAAAAATTTTCACGAAAGAATCAAAATTTCCATAGAGATTTCAGTGAATTCCCAATGGGGCATGCTTGTATGAGTTTGTTTTCAATATAGAGCAAAATTTTAAGGAACGGAATCTAAGTATCATGGTGAATTCAGTCGGTTCCCAATAGGATTCGCATCTAATAAGCTTGTTATTCAAGATATAGCAAAGTTTTAACGAAAACAAACACTGTTTCTTTGTGAATTCACTTAGTTGCCAGTAGCCTGCTCTTGTCAAATGTGTACTCTTAAGGATTTATCAAAATTTGGTGAGCTGAATCTGAGTAACATGTTGAATTCGGTTAGTTCCCAATAGGCCTCAGTAGTAATAAGTGGACTGTTCGGGTTATAGACCAATTTTCAGGAATGGAATCAAAATTTCTAGGTCAATTCAGTGATTTCCCAATGTGACATGCTTGTATGAGTTTGGTTTTCAATATCGAGCAACATTTAAGGAACGGAATCTAAGTATCATTGTGAATTGAGTAGGTTCCCAATAGGATTCGCATGTAATAAGCTTGTTATTCAAGATAGAGCAACGTTTTCACGAACTGAAACACTGTTTCTTTGTGAATTCAGTTAGTTCCCAGTAGCCTGCTCTTGTAATACGTGTACTTTAAAGATTTATCAAAATTTGGTGAGCCGAATCTGAGTAACATCGTGAATTTGGTTAGTTCCCAATGGTCCGCAGTAGTAATAAGTGGACTGTTCGGGATATATAAAAATTTTTACGAATGGAATCAAAATTTCTAGGCGAATTCAGTGAGTTCCCAATGGGACATGCTTGTATAAGTTTGCTTTTCAATATAGAGCAACATTTTAAGGAACGGAAACTACGTATCATGGTGATTTCAGTAGGTTCCCAATAGGATTCGCATGTAATAAGCTGGATTTCAAGATAGAGCAACGTTTTCACGAACTGAAACACTGTTTCTTAGTGAATTCAGTTAGTTCCCAGTAGCCTGCTCTTGTTATATGTGTACTTTTAAAGATTTATCAAAATTTGGTGAGCCGAATCTGAGTAACATGGTGAATTCGGTTATTTCCCAATGGGCCGCGGTAGTAATAAGTGGACTGTTCGGGATATAGAAAAATTTTCACGAATGGAATCAAAATCAAGGAGATTTCAGTGATTTCCCAATGAGACATGCTTGTATGAGTTTGGTTTTCAATATAGAGCAACATTTTAAGGAACGTAATCTAAGTATCATGGTGAATTCAGTAGGTTCCCAATATGATTCGCAAGTACTAAGCTTGTTACTCAAGATAGAGCAACGTTTTTGCGAACTGGAACACTGTTTCTTTGTGAATTCAGTTAGTTCCCAGTAGCCTGCTCTTGTAATACGTGTACTTTTAAAGATTTATCAAAATTTGGTGAGCCGAATCTGAGTAACATGGTGAATTCGGTTAGTTCCCAATAGGCCGCAGTAGTAATAAGTGGACTGTTCGGGATATAGAAAGATTATCACGAATGGAATCAAAATTTCTAGACGAATTCAGTGAGTTCCCAATGGGACATGCTTGTATGAGTGTCCTTTTAATATATAGCAATATTTTAAGGAACGGAATCTAAGTATCATGGTGAATTCAGTCGGTTCCCAATAGGATTCGCATCTAATAAGCTTGTTATTCAAGATATAGCAAAGTTTTAACGAAAACAAACACTGTTTCTTTGTGAATTCACTTAGTTGCCAGTAGCCTGCTCTTGTCAAATGTGTACTCTAAGGATTTATCAAAATTTGGTGAGCTGAATCTGAGTAACATGTTGAATTCGGTTAGTTCCCAATAGGCCTCAGTAGTAATAAGTGGACTGTTCGGGTTATAGACCAATTTTCAGGAATGGAATCAAAATTTCTAGGTCAATTCAGTGATTTCCCAATGTGACATGCTTGTATGAGTTTGGTTTTCAATATCGAGCAACATTTAAGGAACGGAATCTAAGTATCATTGTGAATTGAGTAGGTTCCCAATAGGATTCGCATGTAATAAGCTTGTTATTCAAGATAGAGCAACGTTTTCACGAACTGAAACACTGTTTCTTTGTGAATTCAGTTAGTTCCCAGTAGCCTGCTCTTGTAATACGTGTACTTTAAAGATTTATCAAAATTTGGTGAGCCGAATCTGAGTAACATCGTGAATTTGGTTAGTTCCCAATGGTCCGCAGTAGTAATAAGTGGACTGTTCGGGATATAGAAAAATTTTTACGAATGGAATCAAAATTTCTAGGCGAATTCAGTGAGTTCCCAATGGGACATGCTTGTATAAGTTTGCTTTTCAATATAGAGCAACATTTTAAGGAACGGAAACTACGTATCATGGTGATTTCAGTAGGTTCCCAATAGGATTCGCATGTAATAAGCTGGATTTCAAGATAGAGCAACGTTTTCACGAACTGAAACACTGTTTCTTAGTGAATTCAGTTAGTTCCCAGTAGCCTGCTCTTGTTATATGTGTACTTTTAAAGATTTATCAAAATTTGGTGAGCCGAATCTGAGTAACATGGTGAATTCGGTTATTTCCCAATGGGCCGCGGTAGTAATAAGTGGACTGTTCGGGATATAGAAAAATTTTCACGAATGGAATCAAAATCAAGGAGATTTCAGTGATTTCCCAATGAGACATGCTTGTATGAGTTTGGTTTTCAATATAGAGCAACATTTTAAGGAACGTAATCTAAGTATCATGGTGAATTCAGTAGGTTCCCAATATGATTCGCAAGTACTAAGCTTGTTACTCAAGATAGAGCAACGTTTTTGCGAACTGGAACACTGTTTCTTTGTGAATTCAGTTAGTTCCCAGTAGCCTGCTCTTGTAATACGTGTACTTTTAAAGATTTATCAAAATTTGGTGAGCCGAATCTGAGTAACATGGTGAATTCGGTTAGTTCCCAATAGGCCGCAGTAGTAATAAGTGGACTGTTCGGGATATAGAAAGATTATCACGAATGGAATCAAAATTTCTAGACGAATTCAGTGAGTTCCCAATGGGACATGCTTGTATGAGTGTCCTTTTAATATATAGCAATATTTTAAGGAACGGAATCTAAGTATCATGGTGATTTCAGTAGGTTCCCAATAGGATTCGCATGTAATAAGCTTGTTATTCAAGATAGAGCAACGTTTTAACGAAAAGAAACACTGTTTTTTTGTGAATTCATTTAGTTCCCAGTAGCCTGCTCTTGTAAAATGTGTACTTTTCAAGATTTTTCTAAATTTGGTGAGCCGAATCTGAGTAACATGGTGAATTCGGTTAGTTCCCAATAGGCCGCAGTAGTAATAAGTGGATTGTTCGTGATATAGAAAAATTCACGAATGTAATCAAAATTTCTAGGCGAATTCAGTGATTTCCCAATGTGACATGCTAATATGAGTTTGCTTTTCAATATAGAGCAACATTTTAAGGAACAGAATCTAAGTATCATGGTGAATTCAGTAGGTTCCCAATAGGATTCGCATGTAATAAACTTGTTATTCAAGATAGAGCAACGTTTTAACGAACTGAAACTCTGTTTCTTTGTGAATTCAGTTAGTTCCCAGTAGCCTGCTCCTGTAATATGTTTACTTTTAAAGATTTATCCAAATTTGGTGAGCCGAATCTGAGTAACATGGTGAATTTGGTTAGTTCCCATTATGCCGCAGTAGTAAATAGTGGACTGTTCGGGATATTGAAAAATATTCACGAATGGAATCAAAATTTCTAGGCGAATTCAGTGAGTTCCCAATGGGACATGCTTGTATGAGTGTCCTTTTCTTTATAGAGCAACATTTTAAGGAACGGAATCTACGTATCATGCTGATTTCAGTAGGTTCCCAAAAGGATTCGCATGTACTAAGCTTGTTATTCAAGATAGAGCAACGTTTTTCCGAACTGGAACACTGTTTCTTTTTGAATTCAGTTAGTTCCCAGTAGCCTGCTCTTGTAATACGTGTACTTTTAAAGATTTATCAAAATTGGTGAGCCGAATCTGAGTAACATGGTGAATTCGGTTAGTTCCCAATAGGCCGCAGTGGTAATAAGTGGACTATTCTGGATATAGAAAAATTTTCACGAATGGAATCAAAATTACTAGGAGATTTCAGTGATTTTCCAATGGGGCATGCTTGTATGAGTTTGTTTTTCAATATAGAGCAACATTTTAAGGAACGGAATCTAAGTATCATGGTGAATTCAGTAGGTTCCCAATAGAATTCGCATATAATAAGCTTGTTATTCAAGATACAGCAACGTTTTTAGGAACTGAAACACTGTTTCTTTGTGAATTCAGTTAGTTCCCTGTAGCCTGCTCTTGCAATACATGAACTTTTAAAGATTTATCAAAATTTGGTGAGCCGAATCTGAGTAACATGGTGAATTCGGTTAGTTCCCTATAGGCTGCAGCAGTAATAAGTGGACTGTTCGGTATATAGAAAACTTTCCACGAATGGAATCAAAATTTCTAGGAGATTTCAGTGATTTTCCAATGAGACATGCTTGTATGAGTTTGTTTTTCAATATAGAGCAACATTTTAATGAACGGAATCTAAGTATCATGGTGAATTCAGTAGGTTCCAAATAGGATTCGCATGTACTAAGCTTGTTATTCAAGAAAGAGCAACGTTTTTGCGAACTGGAACACTGTTTCTTTGTGAATTCAGTTAGTTCCCAGTAGCCTTCTATTGTAATACGTGTACTTTTAAAGATTTATCAAAATTTGGTGAGCCGAATCTGAGTAACATTGTGAATTCGGTTACATCCCAATAGGCCGCAGTAGTAATAAGTGGACTGTTGGGAAATAGAAAAATTTTCACGAGTGGAATCAAAATTTCTAGGCGAATTCAGTGATTTCCCATTTGGACATGCTTGTATGAGTTTGCTTTTCAATATAGCGCAACATTTTAAGGAACGGAATCTACGTATCATTGTGATTTCAGTAGGTTCCCAATAGGATTCGCATGTAATAAGCTTGTTATTCAAGATAGAGCAACGTTTTAACGAACTGAAACACTGTTTCTTTGTGAATTCAGTTAGTTCCCTGTAAACCTGCTCTTGTAATATGTGTACTTAAAAAGCTTTATCAAAATTTGGTGAGCCGAATCTGAGTAACATCGTGAATTTGGTTAGTTCCCAATGGTCCGCAGTAGTCATAAGTGTACTGTTCGGGATATAGAAAAATTTTCACGAAAGGATTCAAAATTTCTAGGCGAATTCAGTGAGTTCCCAATGGGACATGCTTGTATGAGTGTCCTTTTCAATATAGAGCAATATTTTAAGGAACGGAATCTAAGTATCATGGTGATTTCAGTAGGTTCCCAATAGGATTCGCAGGTAATAAGCTTGTTATTCAAGATAGAAGACCGTTGTCACGAACTGAAACAGTTTCTTTGTGAATTCAGTTAGTTCCCAGTAGCCTGCTCTTGTAATATGTGTACTTTTAAAGATTTATCAAAATTTGGTGAGCCGAATCTGAGTAACATGGTCAATTTGGTTAGTTCCCAATGGGCCGCAGTAGTAATAAGTGGACTGTTCGGGATATAGAAAAAATTTTCATGAATTGTATCAAAATTACTAGGAGATTTCAGTGATTTCCCAATGAGACATGCTTGTAAGAGTTTGTTTTTCAATATAGAGCAACTTTTAAGGGACGGAATCTAAGTATCATGGTGAATTCAGTAGGTTCCCAAAAGTATTCGCATTTACTAAGCTTGTTATTCAAGATAGAGCAACGTTTTTGCGAACTGGAGCACTGTATCTTTGTGAATTCAGTTAGTTCCCAGTAGCCTGCTCTTGTAATACGTGTACTTTTAAAGATTTATCAAAATTTGGTGAGCCGAATCTGAGTAACATGGTCAATTCGGTTAGTTCCCAATAGGCCGCAGTAGTTATAAGTGGACTGTTCGGGATAAAGAAAAATTTTCACGAATGGAATCAAATTTCTAGGCGAATTCAGTGATTTCCAACTGGACATGCTTGTATGAGTTTGCTTTTCAATATAGAGCAACATTTTAAAAAACGGAATCTAAGTATCATGGTGATTTCAGTAGGTTCCCAATAGGATTCGCCTGTAATAAGCTTGTTATTCAGGATAGAGCAACGTTTTAACGAACAGAAACACTGTCTTTGTGAATTCAGTTAGACCCTGTAGCCTGATCTTGCAATACGTGTACTTTTAAAGAATTATCAAAATTTGGTGAGCCGAATCTGAGTAACATGGTGAATTTGGTTAGTTCCCATTATGCCGCAGTAGTTAATAGTGGACTGTTCGGGATATAGAAAAATATTCACGAATGGAATCAAAATTTCTAGGCGAATTCAGTGAGTTCCCAAATGGACATGCTTGTATGAGTTTGCTTTTCAATACAGAGTAACATTTTAAGGAACGGAATCTACGTATCATGGTGATTTTAGTAGGTTCCCAATAGGATTCGCATGTACTAAGCTTGTTATTCAAGATAGAGCAACGTTTTTGCGAACTGGAACACTGTTTCTTTGTGAATTCAGTTAGTTCCCAGTAGCCTGCTCTTGTAATATGTGTACTTTTAAAGATTTATCAAAATTTGGTGAGCCGAATCTGAGTAACATGGTGAATTCGGTTAGTTCCCAATAGGCCGCAGTAGTAATAAGTGGACTGTTCTGGATATAGAAAAAATTTTCACGAATGGAATCAAAATTACTAGGAGATTTCAGTGATTTTCCAATGGGGCATGCTTGTATGAGTTTGTTTTTCAATATAGAGCAACATTTTAAGGAACGGAATCTAAGTATCATGGTGAATTCAGTAGGTTCCCAATAGAATTCGCATATAATAAGCTTGTTATTCAAGGTACAGCAACGTTTTTACGAACTGAAACACTGTTTCTTTGTGAATTCAGTTAGTTCCCTGTAGCCTGCTCTTGCAATACATGAACTTTTAAAGATTTATCAAAATTTGGTGAGCCGAATGGGTAACATGGTGAATTCGGTTAGTTCCCTATAGGCTGCAGCAGTAATAAGTGGACTGTTCGGTATATAGAAAAATTTCCACGAATGGAATCAAAATTTCTAGGAGATTTCAGTGATTTTCCAATGAGACATGCTTGTATGAGTTTGTTTTTCAATATAGAGCAACATTTTAAGGAACGGAATCTAAGTATCATGGTGAATTCAGTAGGTTCCCAATAGAATTCGCATATAATAAGCTTGTTATTCAAGGTACAGCAACGTTTTTACGAACTGAAACACTGTTTCTTTGTGAATTCAGTTAGTTCCCTGTAGCCTGCTCTTGCAATACATGAACTTTTAAAGATTTATCAAAATTTGGTGAGCCGAATCTGAGTAACATGGTGAATTCGGTTAGTTCCCTATAGGCTGCAGCAGTAATAAATGGACTGTTCGGTATATAGAAAAATTTCCACGAATGGAATCAAAATTTCTAGGAGATTTCAGTGATTTTCCAATGGGGCATGCTTGTATGAGTTTGTTTTTCAATATAGAGCAACATTTTAAGGAACGGAATCTAAGTATCATGGTGAATTCAGTAGGTTCCCAATAGAATTCGCATATAATAAGCTTGTTATTCAAGGTACAGCAACGTTTTTACGAACTGAAACACTGTTTCTTTGTGAATTCAGTTAGTTACCTGTAGCCTGCTCTTGCAATACATGAACTTTTAAAGATTTATCAAAATTTGGTGAGCCGAATCTGAGTAACATGGTGAATTCGGTTAGTTCCCTATAGGCTGCAGCAGTAATAAGTGGACTGTTCGGTATATAGAAAAATTTCAACGAATGGAATCAAAATTTCTAGGAGATTTCAGTGATTTTCCAATGAGACATGCTTGTATGAGTTTGTTTTTCAATATAGAGCAACATTTTAAGGAACGGAATCTAAGTATCATGGTGAATTCAGTAGGTTCCAAATAGGATTCGCATGTACTAAGCTTGTTATTCAAATAGAGCAACGTTTTTGCGAACTGGAACACTGTTTCTTTGTGAATTCAGTTAGTTCCCAGTAGCCTTCTATTGTAATACGTGTACTTTTAAAGATTTATCAAAATTTGGTGAGCCGAATCTGAGTAACATGGTGAATTCGGTTACATCCCAATAGGCCGCAGTAGTAAGTGGACTGTTGGGAAATAGAAAAATTTTCACGAGTGGAATCAAAATGTCTAGGCGAATTCAGTGATTTCCCATTTGGACATGCTTGTATGAGTTTGCTTTTCAATATAGCGCAACATTTTAAGGAACGGAATCTACGTATCATTGTGATTTCAGTAGGTTCCCAATAGGATTCGCATGTAATAAGCTTGTTATTCAAGATAGAGCAACGTTTTAACGAACTGAAACACTGTTTCTTTGTGAATTCAGTTAGTTCCCTGTAAACCTGCTCTTGTAATATGTGTACTTAAAAAGATTTATCAAAATTTGGTGAGCCGAATCTGAGTAACATCGTGAATTTGGTTAGTTCCCAATGGTCCGCAGTAGTAATAAGTGTACTGTTCGGGATATAGAAAAATTTTCACGAAAGGATTCAAAATTTCTAGGCGAATTCAGTGAGTTCCCAATGGGACATGCTTGTATGAGTGTCCATTTCAATATAGAGCAATATTTTAAGGAACGGAATCTAAATATCATGGTGATTTCAGTAGGTTCCCAATAGGATTCGCAGGTAATAAGCTTGTTATTCAAGATAGAAGACAGTTGTCACGAACTGAAACAGTTTCTTTTTGAATTCAGTTAGTTCCCAGTAGCCTGCTCTTGTAATATGTGTACTTTTAAAGATTTATCAAAATTTGGTGAGCCGAATCTGAGTAACATGGTCAATTTGGTTAGTTCCCAATGGGCCGCAGTAGTAATAAGTGGACTGTTCGGGATATAGAAAAAATTTTCATGAATGGTATCAAAATTACTAGGAGATTTCAGTGATTTCCCAATGAGACATGCTTGTAAGAGTTTGTTTTTCAATATAGAGCAACTTTTAAGGGACGGAATCTAAGTATCATGGTGAATTCAGTAGGTTCCCAAAAGTATTCGCATTTACTAAGCTTGTTATTCAAGATAGAGCAACGTTTTTGCGAACTGGAGCACTGTATCTTTGTGAATTCAGTTAGTTCCCAGTAGCCTGCTCTTGTAATACGTGTACTTTTAAAGATTTATCAAAATTTGGTGAGCCGAATCTGAGTAACATGGTCAATTCGGTTAGTTCCCAATAGGCCGCAGTAGTTATAAGTGGACTGTTCGGGATAAAGAAAAATTTTCACGAATGGAATCAAATTTCTAGGCGAATTCAGTGATTTCCAACTGGACATGCTTGTATGAGTTTGCTTTTCAATATAGAGCAACATTTTAAAAAACGGAATCTAAGTATCATGGTGATTTCAGTAGGTTCCCAATAGGATTCGCCTGTAATAAGCTTGTTATTCAGGATAGAGCAACGTTTTAACGAACAGAAACACTGTCTTTGTGAATTCAGTTAGTTCCCTGTAGCCTGCTCTTGCAATACGTGTACTTTTAAAGAATTATCAAAATTTGGTGAGCCGAATCTGAGTAACATGGTGAATTCGGTTAGTTCCCAATAGGCCGGAGTAGTAATAAGTGGACTGTTCGGGATACAGAAAAATTTTCACGAATGGAATCAAAATTTTGGGCGAATTCAGTGATTTCCCAATGTGACATGCTTATATGAGTTTGCTTTTCAATATTGAGCAACATTTTAAGGAACAGAATCTAAGTATCATGGGGAATTCAGTAGGTTCCCAATAGGATTCGCATGTAATAAGCTTGTTATTCAAGACAGAGCAAAGTTTTAACGAACTGAAACACTGTTTCTTTGTGAATTCAGTTAGTTCCCAGTAGCCTGCTCTTGTAATATGTGTACTTAAAAAGATTTATCAAAATTTGGTGAGCCGAATCTGAGTAACATCGTGAATTTGGTTAGGTCCCAAAGGTCCGCAGTACTAATAGGGGGACTGTTCGGAATATAGAAAAATTTTTACGAATGTAATTTAAATTTCTAGGCGAAATCAGTGAGTTCCCAATGGGACATGCTTGTATAAATTTGCTTTTCAATATAGAGCAACATTTTAAGGAACGGAATCTACGGATCATGGTGATTTCAGTAGGTTCCCAATAGGATTCGCATGTAATAAGCTTGTTATTCAGGATAGAACAACGTTTTAACGAACTGAAACACTGTTTCTTTGTGAATTCAGTTAGTTCCCAGTAGCCTGCTCTTGTAATATGTGTACTTTTAAAGAATTATCAAAATTTGGTGAGCCGAATCTGAGTAACATGGTGAATTCGGTTAGTTCCCAATAGGCCGGAGTAGTAATAAGTGGACTGTTCGGGATATAGAAAAATTTTCACGACAGGATTCAAATTTTCTGGGCGAATTCAGTGAGTTCCCAATGGGACATGCTTGTATGAGTGTCCTTTTCAATATAGAGCAATATTTTAAGGAACGGAATCTAAGTATCATGTTGAATTCAGTAGATTCCCAGTAGCATTCGCATCTAATAAGCTTGTTATTCAAGATAGAGCAACGTTTTAACGAACTGAAACACTGTTTCTTTGTGAATTCAGTTAGTTCCCTGTAGCCTGCTCTGGCAATACGTGTACTTTTAAAGATTTATCAAAATTTGGTGAGCCGAATCTGAGTAACATGGTGATTTCGGTTAGTTCCCAATAGGCCGAGGTGGTAATAAGTGGACTGTTCGGGATACAGAAAAATTTTCACGAATGGAATCAAAATTTTTGGGCGAATTCAGTGATTTCCCAATGTGTTATGCTTATATGAGTTTGCTTTTCAATATTGTGCAACATTTTAAGGAATAGAATCTAAGTATCATGGGGAATTCAGTAGATTCCAATAGGATTCGCATGTAATAATCTCGTTATTCAAGATAGAGCAACGTTTTAACGAACTGAAACACTGTTTCTTTGCGAATTCAATTAATTCCCAGTAGCCTGCTCTTGTAATATGTGTACTTTTAAAGATTTATCAAAATTTGGTGTGACGAATCTGAGTAACATGGTCAATTCGGTTATTTACCAATGGGCCGCAGTAGTAATAAGTGGACTGTTCGGGATATAGAAAAATTTTCACGAATGGAATCAAAATTTCTAGGAGATTTCAGTGATTTTCCAATGGGGCATGCTTGTATGAGTTTGTTTTTCATTATAGAGCAACAGTTTAAGGAACGGAATCTAAGTATCATGTTGAATTCAGTAGATTCCCAGTAGCATTCGCATCTAATAAGCTTGTTATTCAAGATAGAACAACGTTTTAACGAACTGAAACACTGTTTGTTTGTGAATTTAGTTAGTTCCCAGTAGCCTGCTCTTGTAAAATGTGTACTTTTAAAGATTTATCAAAATTTGGTGAGCTGAATCTGAGTAACATGGTGAATTCGGTTAGATCCCAATAGGCCGCAGTAGTAATAAGTGGACTGTTTGGGATATAGAAAAATTTTCACGAATGTAATCAAAATTTCTAGGCGAATTCAGTGATTTCCCAATGTGACATGCTTATATGAGTTTGCTTTTCAATATAGAGCAACATTTTAAGGAACAGAATCTAAGGATCATGGTGAATTCAGTAGGTTCCCAATAGGATTCGCATGTAATAAGCTCGTTATTCAAGATAGAGCAACGTTTCTCGAACTGAAACACTGTTTCTTTGTGAATTCAGTTAGTTCCCAGTAGCCTGCTCTTGTAATATGTGTACTTTGAAAGATTTATCAAAATTTGGTGAGCCGAATCTGAGTAACATGGTCAATTCGGTTAGTTCCCAATGGGCCGCAGTAGTAATAAGTGGACTGTTCGGGATATAGAAAAAATTTTCATGAATGGAATCAAAATTACTAGGAGATTTCAGTGATTTCCCAATGAGACATGCTTGTATGAGTTTGTTTTTCAAAATAGAGCAACTTTTAAGGGACGGAATCTAAGTATCATGGTGAATTCAGTAGGTTCCCAAAAGGATTCGCAATTACTAAGCTTGTTATTCAAGATAGAGCAACGTTTTTGCGAACTGGAACACTGTTTCTTTGTGAATTCAGTTAGTTCTCAGTAGCCTGCTCTTGTAATACGTGTACTTTTCAATATTTATCAAAATTTGGTGAGCCGAATCTGAGTAACATGGTGAATTCGGTAAGTTCCCAATAGGCCGCAGTAGTTATAAGTGGACTGTTCGGATTATAGAAAAAAATTCACGAATGGAATCAAAATTTCTAGGCGAATTCAGTGATTTCCCAATTGGACATGCTTGTATGAGTTTGCTCTTCAATATAGAGCAACATTTTAAGGAACAGAATCTAAGTATCATGGTGATTTCAGTAGGTTCCCAATAGGATTCGCATGTAATAAGCTTGTTTTTCAAGATAGAGCAACGTTTTAACGAACTGAAACACTGTTTCTTTTTGAATTCAGTTAGTTCCCTGTAGCCTGCTCTTGCAATACGTGTACTTTTAAAGATTTATCAAAATTTGGTGAGCCGAATTTGAGTAACATGGTGAATTCCGTTAGTTCCCAATAGGCCGCAGTGGTAATAAGTGGACTGTTCGGGATGCAGAAAAATTTTCACGAATGGAATCAAAATTTTTGGGCGAATTCAGTGATTTCCCAATGTGACATGCTTATATGAGTTTGCTTTTCAATATTGAGCAACATTTTAAGGAATAGAATCTAAGTATCATGGGGAATTCAGTAGATTCCAATAGGATTCGCAAGTAATAATCTCGTTATTCAAGATAGAGCAACGTTTTAACGAACTGAAACACTGTTTCTTTGTGAATTCAATTAATTCCCAGTAGCCTGCTCTTGTAATATGTGTACTTTTAAAGATTTATCAAAATTTGGTGTGACGAATCTGAGTAACATGGTCAATTCGGTTATTTACCAATGGGCCACAGTAGTAATAAGTGGACTGTTCGGGATATAGAAAAATTTTCACGAATGGAATCAAAATTTCTAGGAGATTTCAGTGATTTCCCAATGTGACATGCTTATATGAGTTTGTTTTTCAATATAGAGCAACTTTTTAAGGAACGTAATCTAACTATTATGGAGAATTCAGTAGGTTCCCAATTGGATTCGCATGTACTAAGCATGTTATTCAAGATAGAGCAACGTTTTAACGAACTGAAACACTGTTTCTTTTTGAATTCAGTTAGTTCCCAGTAGCCTGCTCTTGTAATATGTGTAATTTTAAAGATTTATCAAAATTTGGTGAGCCGAATCTGAGTAACATCGTGAATTTGGTTAGTTCCAATGGTCCGCAGTAGTAACTAGTGGACTGTTCAGGATATAGAAAAATTTTCACGAATGGAATCAAAATTTCTAGGCTAATTCAGCGAGTTCCCAAATGGACATGCTTGTATGAGTTTGCTTTTCAATATAGAGCAACATTTTAAGGAACAAAATCTAAGTATCTTGGTGAATTCAGTTCGTTCCCAATAGGATTCGCATATAATAAGCTTGTTATTCAAGATAGAGCAACGTTTTAACGAACTGAAACACTGTTTCTTTTTGAATTCAGTTAGTTCACAGTAGCCTGCTCTTGTAAAATGTGTACTTTTAAATATTTATCAAAATTTGTTGAGCCGAATCTGAGTAACGTGGTGAATTTGGTTACTTCCCAATACACCGCGGTAGTAATAAGTGGACTGTTCGGGATACAGAAATATTTTCACGAATGGAATCAAAATTTCTAGGCGAATTCAGTGATTTCCCAATGTGACATGCTTATATGAGTTTGCTTTTCAATATAGAGCAACATATTAAGGAACAGAATCTAAGTATCACGGTGAATTGAGTAGGTTCCCAATAGGATTCTCATGTAATAAACTTGTTATTCAAGATAGAGCAACGTTTTAACGAACAGAAACACTGTTTCTTTGTGAATTCAGTTAGTTCCCAGTAGCCTGCTCTTGTAATATGTTCACTTTTAAAGATTTATCAAAATTTGGTGAGCCGAATCTAAGTAACATGGTGAATTTGGTTAGTTCCCACTATGCCGCAGTAGTAAATAGTGGACTGTTCGGGATATAGAAAAATATTCACGAATGGAATCAAAATTTCTAGGCGAATTCAGTGAGTTCCCAATGGGACATGCTTGTATGAGTTTGCTTTTCAATATAGAGCAACATATTAAGGAACGGAATCTACGTATCATGGTGATTTCAATAGGTTCCCAAAAGGATTCGCATGTACTAAGCTTGTTATTCAAGATAGAGCAACGGTTTTGCGAACTGGAACACTGTTTCTTTGTGAATTCATTTAGTTCCCATTAGCCTGCTCTTGTAATATGTGTACTTTTAAAGATTTATCAAAATTTGGTGAGCCGAATCTGGGTAACATCGTGAATTTGGTTAGTTCCCAATTGTCCGGTGTAGTAATAAGTGGACTGTTCGGGATATAGAAAAATTTTCAGGAATGGAATCAAAATTTCTAGGCGAATTCAGTGAGTTCCAAATGGGACATGCTTGTATGAGTTTGCTTTTCAATATAGAGCAACATTTTAAAGAACGGAATCTAAGTATCATGGTGATTTCAGTAGGCTCCCAATAGTAACCGCATGTAATAAGCTTGTTATTCAAGATAGAACAACGTTTTAACGACCTGAAACACTGTTTCTTTGTGAATTCAGTTAGTTCCCAGTAGCCTGCTCTTGTAATATGTGTACTTTTAAAGATTTATCAAAATTTGGTGAGCCGAATCTGAGTAACATCGTGAATTTGGTTAGTTCCCAATGATCCGCAGTAGTAATAAGTGGACTTTTCGGGATATAGAAAAATTTTTACGAATGGAATCAAAATTTCTAGGCGAATTCAGTGAGTTCCCAATGGGACATGCTTGTATAAGTTTCCTTTTCAATATAGAGCAACATTTTAAGGAACGGAATCTACGTATCATTGTGATTTCAGTAGGTTCCCAATATGATTCGCATGTAATAAGATTGTTATTCAAGATAGAGCAACGTTTTAACGAACTGAATCACTGTTTCTTTGTGAATTCAATTAGTTCCCAGTAGCCTGCTTTTGTAAAATGTGTACGTTTAAAGAGTTATCAAAATTTGGTGAGCTGAATATGAGTAACATGGTGAATTCGGTTAGTTCCCAATAGGCCGCAGTAGTAATAAGTGGACTGTTCGGGATATAGAAATATTTTCACGAAAAATTTTCAAAATTTCTAGGCGAATTCAGTGATTTCCCAATGTGACATGCTTATATGAGTGTGTTTTTCAATATAGAGCAACATTTTAAGGAACGTAATCTAAGTATCATGGTGAATTCAGTAGGTTCCCAATAGGATTCGCATGTACTAAGCATGTTATTCATATAGAGCAACGTTTTAACGAACTGAAACATTGTTTCTTTTTGAATTCAGTTAGTTCCCTGTAGCCTGCTCTTGCAATACATGTACTTTTAAAGATTTATCAAAATTTGGTACCGAATCTGAGTAAAATGTTGAATTCGGTTAGTTTCAAATGGGCCACAGTAGTAATAAGTGGACTGTTCAGGATATAGAAAAATTTTCACGAATGGAATCAAAATTTCTAGGAGATTTCAGTGATTCTCCAAAGGGGCATGCTTGTATGAGTTTGTTTTTCAATATAGAGCAACATTTTAAGGAACCGAATCTAAGTATCATGGTGAATTCAGTAGGTTCCCATTAGGATTCGCATATAATAAGCTTGTTATTCAAGATAGAGCAAAGTTTTAACGAAAAGAAACACTGTATCTTTGTGAATTCAGTTAGTTCCCAGTAGCCTGCTCTTGTAATACGTGTACTTTTAAAGATTTATCAAAATTTGGTGAGCCGAATCTGAGTAACATGGTGAATTCGGTTAGTTCCCAATAGGCCGCAGTAGTAATAAGTGGCCTGTTCAGGATATAGAAAAAATTTCACGAATGGAATCAAATTTTCTAGGGGAATTCAGTGAGTTCCCAATTGGACATGCTTGTATGAGTTTGCTTTTCATTATAGAGCAACATTTTAAGGAACGGAATCTAAGTATCATGGTGATTTCAGTAGGTTCCCAATAGGATTCGCATGTAATAAGCTTGTTATTCAAGATAGAGCTACGTTTTAGCGAACTGAAACACTGTTTCTTTGTGAATTTGTTAGTTCCAAGTAGCCAGCTCTTGAAATATGTGTACTTTTAAAGATTTATCAAAATTTGGTGAGCCGAATCTGAGTAACATCGTGAATTTGGTTAGTTCCCAATGGTCCGCAGTAGTAATAAGTGGACTGTTCGGTATATAGAAAAATTTTCACGAATGGAATCAAAATTTCTAGGCGAATTCAGTGAGTTCCCAATGGGACATGCTTGTATGAGTTTGCTTTTCAATATAGAGCAACATTTTAAGGAACGGAATCTAAGTATCATGGTGAATTCAGTAGGTTCCCAATAGGATTAGCATGTACTAAGCATGTTATTCAAGATAGAGCAACGTTTTAACGAACTTAAACACTGTTTCATTGTGAATTCAGTTAGTTCCCAGTAGCCAGCTCTTGAAATATGTGTACTTTTAAAGATTTATCAAAATTTGGTGAGCCGAATCTGAGTAACATGGTGAATTCGGTTAGTTCCCAATGGGCCGCAGTAGTAATAAGTGGACTGTTCAGGATATAGAAAAATTTTCACGAATGGAAGCAAAATTTCCAAAGAGATTTCAGTGATTTCCCAATGTGACATGCTTATATGAGTTTGCTTTTCAATATAGAGCAACATTTTAAGGAACAGAATCTAAGTATCATGGTGAATTCTGTAGGTTCCCAATAGGATTCGCATGTAATAAGCTCGTTATTAAAGATAGAGCAACGTTTTCACGAACTGAAACACTGTTTCTTTGTGAATTCAGTTAGTTCCCTATATCCTGATCTTGTAATATGTGTACTTTTAAAGATTTATCAAAATTTGGTGAGCCGAATCTGAGCAACATCGTGAATTCGGTTAGTTCCCAATGGGCCACAGTAGTAATAAGTGGACTGTTCGGGATATAGAAAAATTTTCACGAATGGAATCAAAATTTTTGGGCGAATTCAGTGATTTCCCAATTGGACATGCTTGTATGAGTTTGCTTTTCAATATAGAGCAACATTTTAAGGAACGGAATCTAAGTATCATGGTGATTTCAGTAGTTTCCCAATAGGATTCGCATGTAATAAGCTTGTTATTCAAGATATAGCAACGTTTTAACGAACTGAAACACTGTTTCTTTGTGAATTCAGTTAGTTCCCAATAGCCAGCTCTTGAAATATGTGTACTTTTAAAGATTTATCAAAATTTTGTGAGCCGAACCTGAGTAACATCGTGAATTTGGTTAGTTCCCAATGGTCCGCAGTAGTAATAAGTGGACTGTTCGGGATATAGAAAAAGTTTCACGAATGGAATCAAAATTTCTAGGCGAATTCAATGAGTTCCCAATGGGACATGCTTGTATGAGTTTGTTTTTCAATATAGAGCAACATTTTAAGGAACGGAATCTAAGTATCATTGTGAATTCAGTACGTTCCCAATAGGATTCGCATCTACTAAGCTTGTTATTCAAGATAGAGCAGTGTTTTAAAGAAAAGAAACACTATTTCTTTGTGAATTCAGTTAGTTGCCAGTAGCCTGCTCTTGTTATATGTGTACTTTTAAAGATTTATCAAAATTTGGTGAGCCGAATATGAGTAACATAGTGAATTCGTTTAGTTCCCATTAGGCCGCATTAGTTATAAGGGGACTGTTCGGGATATAGAAAAATTTTCACGAATGGAATCAAAATTCCTAGGCGAATTCAGTGATTTCCCAATGGGACATGCTTGTATGAGTTTGTTTTTCAATATAGAGCAAAATAAGGAACGGACTCTAAGTATCATGTTGAATTCAGTAGGTTCCCAATAGGAATCACATGTAATAAGCTTCTTATTCAAGATAGAGCAAGTTTTAACGAACTGAAACACTGTTTCTTTGTGAATTCAGTTAGTTCCCAGTAGCAGGCCCTTGTAATATGTGTACTTTTAAAGATTTATCAAAATTTGGAGAGCCGAATCTGAGTAACATGGTGAATTCGGTTAGTTCCCAATGGGCCGCAGTAGTAATAAGTGGACTGTTCGGGATATAGAAAAATTTTCACGAATGGAATCAAGATTTCTAGGCGAATTCAGTGAGTTCCCAATGGGACAGGCTTGTATGAGTTTGCTTTTCAATATCGAGCAACATTTTAAGGAACGGAATCTAAGTATCATGGTGAATTGAGTAGGTTCCCAATAGGATTCGCATGCAATAAGCTTGTTATTCAAGATAGAGCAACGTTTGAACGAACTGAAACACTGTTTCTTTGTGAATTCAGTTAGATCCCAGTAGCCTGCTCTTGTAATATGTGTACTTTTAAAGATTTATCAAAATTTGGTGAGCCGAATCTGAGTAACATCGTGAATTCGGATAGTTCCCAATAGGCCGCAGTAGTAATAAGTGGACTCTTCGGGATATAGAAAAATTTGCACGAACGAAATCAAAATTTCTAGGCGAATTTAGTGAATTCCCAATGGGACATGCTTGAATGAGTTTGCTTTTCAATATAGAGCAACATTTTAATGAACGGAATCTAAGTATCATTTTGAATTCATTAGGTTCCCAATAGGATTCGCAGGTAATAAGTGTGTTATTCAAGATAGAGCAAAGTTTTAACAAACTGAAAAACTGTTTCCTTGTGAATTCGGTTAGTTCCCAGTAGCCTGCTCTTGTTATATTTGTACTTTAAAAGATTTATCAAAATTTGGTGACCCGAATATGAGTAACATAGTGAATTCGTTTAGTTCCCATTAGGCCGAATTAGTAATAAGGGGACTGTTCGGGATATAGAAAAATTTTCACGAATGGACTCAAAATTACTAGGCCTATTCAATGATTTCCCAATGTGACATGCTTGTATGAGTTTGTTTTTCAATATAGAGCAACATAAGGAACGGAATCTAAGTATCATGGTGAATTCAGTAGGTTCCAAATAGGAATCACATGTAATAAGCTTGTTATTCAAGATAGAGCAAGTTTTAACGAACTGAAACACTGTTTCTTTGTGAATTCAGTTAGTTCCCAGTAGCAGGCCCTTGTAATATGTGTACTTTTAAAGATTTATCAAAATTTGGTGAGCCGAATCTGAGTAACACCGTGAATTCGGTTAGTTCCCAATAGGCCGCAGTAGTAATAAGTGAACAGTTCGGGATATAGAAAAATTTTCACGAATGGAATCAAAATTTCTAGGCGAATTCAGTGATTTCCCAATGGGACATGCTTGTATGAGTTGGCTTTTCAATATCGAGCAACATTTTAAGGAACGGAATCTAAGTATCATGGTGAATTCAGTAGGTTCCCAAGAGGATTCGCATATAATAAGCTTGTTATTCAAGATAGAGCAACGTTTAAACGAACTGAGACACTGTTTCTTTGTGAATTCAGTTAGTTCCCAGTAGCCTGCTCTTGTAATATGTGTACTTTTAAAGATTTATAAGAATTTGGTGAGCCGAATCTGAGTAACATGGTGAATTCGGTTAGTTCCCAATAGGCCGCAGTAGTAATAAGTGGACTGTTCGGGATATGGAAAAAATTTCACGAATGGAATCAAAATTTCTAGGCGAATTCAGTGAGTTCCCAAAGGGATATGCTTGTATGAGTTTGCTTTTCAATATCGAGCAACATTTTAAGGAATGGAATCTAAGTATCATGGTGAATTGAGTAGGTTCCCAAAAGGATTCGCATGTAATAAGCTTGTTATTCAAGATAGAGCAAGTTTTAACGAACTGAAACACTGTTTCTTTGTAAATTCAGTTAGTTCCCAGTAGCCTGCTCTTGTAACGTGTGTACTTTTAAAGATTTATCAAAATTTGGTGAGCCTAATCTGAGTAACATTGTGAATTCTGTTAGTTCCCAATATGCCGCAGTAGTTATCAGTGGACTGTTCGGATATAATAAAATTTTCACGAATGGAATCAAAATTTCTAGGCGAATTCAGTGAGTTCCCAATGGAACATGCTTGTATGAGTTGGTTTTTCAATATCCAGCAACATTTTAAGGAACGGAATCTAAGTATCATGGTGAATTGAGTAGGTTCCCAATAGGATTCGCATGCAATAAGCTTGTTATTCAAGATAGAGCAACGTTTGAACGAACTGAAACACTATTTCTTTGTGAATTCAGTTAGATCCCAGTAGCCTGCTCTTGTAATATGTGTACTTTTAAAGATTTATCAAAATTTGGTGAGCCGAATCTGAGTAACATCATGAATTCGGATAGTTCCCAATAGGCCGCAGTAGTAATAAGTGGACTCTTCGGGATATAGAAAAATTTGCACGAACGAAATCAAAATTTCTAGGCGAATTTAGTGAATTCCCAATGGGACATGCTTGAATGAGTTTGCTTTTCAATATAGAGCAACATTTTAATGAACGGAATCTAAGTATCATTTTGAATTCATTAGGTTCCCAATAGGATTCGCAGGTAATAAGTTTGTTATTCAAGATAGAGCAAAGTTTTAACAAACTGAAAAACTGTTTCCTTGTGAATTCGGTTAGTTCCCAGTAGCCTGCTCTTGTTATATTTGTACTTTAAAAGATTTATCAAAATTTGGTGACCCGAATATGAGTAACATAGTGAATTCGTTTAGTTCCCATTAGGCCGCATTAGTAATAAGGGGACTGTTCGGGATATAGAAAAATTTTCACGAATGGACTCAAAATTACTAGGCCTATTCAATGATTTCCCAATGTGACATGCTTGTATGAGTTTGTTTTTCAATATAGAGCAACATAAGGAACGGAATCTAAGTATCATGGTGAATTCAGTAGGTTCCAAATAGGAATCACATGTAATAAGCTTGTTGTTCAAGATAGAGCAAGTTTTAACGAACTGAAACACTGTTTCTTTGTGAATTCAGTTAGTTCCCAGTAGCAGGCCCTTGTAATATGTGTACTTTTAAAGATTTATCAAAATTTGGTGCGCCGAATCTGAGTAACACCGTGAATTCGGTTAGTTCCCAATAGGCCGCAGTAGTAATAAGTGAACAGTTCGGGATATAGAAAAATTTTCAGGAATGGAATCAAAATTTCTAGGCGAATTCAGTGATTTCCCAATGGGACATGCTTGTATGAGTTGGCTTTTCAATATCGAGCAACATTTTAAGGAACGGAATCTAAGTATCATGGTGAATTCAGTAGGTTCCCAAGAGGATTCGCATATAATAAGCTTGTTATTCAAGATAGAGCAACGTTTAAACGAACTGAGACACTGTTTCTTTGTGAATTCAGTTAGTTCCCAGTAGCCTGCTCTTGTAATATGTGTACTTTTAAAGATTTATAAGAATTTGGTGAGCCGAATCTGAGTAACATGGTGAATTCGGTTAGTTCCCAATAGGCCGCAGTAGTAATAAGTGGACTGTTCGGGATATAGAAAAAAATTCACGAATGGAATCAAAATTTCTAGGCGAATTCAGTGAGTTCCCAAAGGGATATGCATGTATGAGTTTGCTTTTCAATATCGAGCAACATTTTAAGGAATGGAATCTAAGTATCATGGTGAATTGAGTAGGTTCCCAAAAGGATTCGCATGTAATAAGCTTGTTATTCAAGATAGAGCAAGTTTTAACGAACTGAAACACTGTTTCTTTGTAAATTCAGTTAGTTCCCAGTAGCCTGCTCTTGTAACGTGTGTACTTTTAAAGATTTATCAAAATTTGGTGAGCCTAATCTGAGTAACATTGTGAATTCTGTTAGTTCCCAATATGCCGCAGTAGTTATCAGTGGACTGTTCGGATATAATAAAATTTTCACGAATGGAATCAAAATTGCAAGGCGAATTCAGTGAGTTCCCAATGGAACATGCTTGTATGAGTTGGTTTTTCAATATCCAGCAACATTTTAAGGAACGGAATCTAAGTATCATGGTGAATTAAGTAGGTTCCCAATAGGATTCGATGGTAATAAGCTTGTTATTCAAGATAGAGCAACGTTTTAAGGAACTGAAACACTGTTTCTTTGTGAATTTAGTTAGATCCCAGTAGCCTGCTCTTGTTATATGTGTACTTTTAAAGATTTATCAAACTTTGGTGAGACGAAGATGAGTAACATAGTGAATTCGTTTCGTTCCCATTAGGCCGCATAAGTAATAAGTGGACTGATCGGGATATAGAAAAATTTTCACGAATGGAATCAAAATTTCTAGGCGAATTCAGTGAGTTCCCAATGGGACATGCTTGTATGAGTTTGCTTTTCAATATCGAGCAACATTTTAAGGAACGGAATCTAAGTATCATGGTTAATTGAGTAGGTTCCCAATAGGATTCGCATGCAATAAGCTTGTTATTCAAGATAGAGCAACGTTTTAACAAACTGAAACACTGTTTCTTTGTGAATTCAGTTAGATCCCAGTAGCCTGCTCTTGTAATATGTGTACTTTTAAAGATTTATAAAAATTTGGAGAGCCGAATCTGAGTAACATGGTGAATTCGGTTACTTCCCAATAGGCGGCAGTAGTAATAAGTGGACTCTTCGGGATATAGAAAAATTTGAACGAACGAAATCAAAATTTCTAGGCGAATTTAGTGAATTCCCAATGGGACATGCAAGAATGAGTTTGCTTTTCAATATAGAGCAACATTTTAATGAACGGAATCTAAGTATCATTTTGAATTCATTAGGTTCCCAATAGGATTCGCAGGTAATAAGTTTGTTATTCAAGATAGAGCAAAGTTTTAACAAACTGAAACACTGTTTCCTTGTGAATTCGGTTAGTTCCCAGTAGCCTGCTCTTGTTATATTTGTACTTTTAACGATTTATCAAAATTTGGTGACCCGAATATGAGTAACATAGTGAATTCGTTTAGTTCCCATTAGGCCGCATTAGTAATAAGGGGACTGTTCGGGATATAGAAAAATTTTCACAAATGGACTCAAAATTACTAGGCCTATTCAGTGATTTCCCAATGTGACATGCTTGTATGAGTTTGTTTTTCAATATAGAGCAACATAAGGAACGGAATCTAAGTATCATGGTGAATTCAGTAGGTTCCCAATAGGAATCACATGTAATAAGCTTGTTATTCAAGATAGAGCAAGTTTTAACGAACTGAAACACTGTTTCTTTGTGAATTCAGTTAGTTCCCAGTAGCAGGCCCTTGTAATATGTGTACTTTAAAGATTTATCAAAATTTGGTGAGCCGAATCTGAGTAACACCGTGAATTCGGTTAGTTCCCAATAGGCCGCAGAAGTAATAAGTGAACAGTTCGGGATATAGAAAAATTTTCACGAATGGAATCAAAATTTCTAGGCGAATTCAGTGATTTCCCTATGGGACATGCTTGTATGAGTTGGCTTTTCAATATCGAGCAACATTTTAAGGAACGGAATCTAAGTATCATGGTGAATTCAGTAGGTTCCCAAGAGGATTCGCATATAATAAGCTTGTTATTCAAGATAGAGCAACGTTTAAACGAACTGAGACACTGTTTCTTTGTGAATTCAGTTAGTTCCCAGTAGCCTGCTCTTGTAATATGTGTACTTTTAAAGATTTATAAGAATTTGGTGATCCGAATCTGAGTAACATGGTGAATTCGGTTAGTTCCCAATAGGCCGCAGTAGTAATAAGTGGACTGTTCGGGATATAGAAAAATCTTCACGAATGGAATCAAAATTTCTAGGCGAATTCAGTGAGTTCCCAATGGGACATGCTTGTATGAGTTTGCTTTTCAATATCGAGCAACATTTTAAGGAATGTAATCTAAGTATCATGGTGAATTGAGTAGGTTCCCAAAAGGATTCGCATGTAATAAGCTTGTTATTCAAGATAGAGCAAGTTTTAACGAACTGAAACACTGTTTCTTTGTAAATTCAGTTAGTTCCCAGTAGCCTGCTCTTGTAACGTGTGTACTTTTAAAGATTTATCAAAATTTGGTGAGCCTAATCTGAGTAACATTGTGAATTCTGTTAGTTCCCAATATGCCGCAGTAGTTATCAGTGGACTGTTCGGATATAATAAAATTTTCACGAATGGAATCAAAATTGCAAGGCGAATTCAGTGAGTTCCCAATGGAACATGCTTGTATGAGTTGGTTTTTCAATATACAGCAACATTTTAAGGAACGGAATCTAAGTATCATGGTGAATTAAGTAGGTTCCCAATAGGATTCGATGGTTATAAGCTTGTTATTCAAGATAGAGCAACGTTTTAAGGAACTGAAACACTGTTTCTTTGTGAATTCAGTTAGATCCCTGTAGCCTGCTCTTGTTATATGTGTACTTTTAAAGATTTATCAAACTTTGGTGAGCCGAATATGAGTAACATAGTGAATTCGTTTCGTTCCCATTAGGCCGCATTAGTAATAAGGGGACTGATGGGGATATAGAAAAATTTTCACGAATGGAATCAAAATTTCTAGGGGAATTCAGTGATTTCCCAATGGGACATGCTTGTATGAGTTTGTTTTTCAATATAGAGCAACATAAGGAACGGAATCTAAATATCATGGTGAATTCAGTAGGTTCCCAATAGGAATCGCATGTAATAAGCTTGTTATTTAAGATAGAGCAAGTTTTAATGAACTGAAATACTGTTTCTTTGTGAATTCAGTTAGTTCCCAATAGCAGGCCCTTGTAATATGTGTACTTTAAAGATTTATCAAAATTTGGTGAGCCGAATCTGAGTAACATCGTGAATTCGGTTAGTTCCTAATGGGCCGCAGTAGTAATCAGGAATTTTAAGGAACGGATCAAAGTATCATGGTGAATTGAGTAGGTTCCCAATAGGATTCGCATGTAATAAGCTTGTTATTCAAGATAGAGCAACGTTTAAACGAACTGAGACACTGTTTCTTTGTGAATTCAGTTAGTTTCCAGGACCCTGCTCTTGCAATATGTGTACTTTTAAAGATTTATAAAAATTTGGTGAGCCGAAACTGAGTAACATGGTGAATTCGGATAGTTCCCAATATGCCGCAGTAGTAATAAGTGGACTGTTCGGGATATAGAAAAATTGGCACGAACGGAATCAAAATTTCTAGGCGAATTTAGTGAGTTCCCAATGGGACATGCTTGTATGAGTTAGCTTTAATATCGAGCAACATTTTAAGGAACGGAATCTAAGTATCATGGTGAATTGAATAGGTTCCCAATAGGATTCGCATGTAATAAGCTTGTTATTCAAGATAGAGCAACGTTTTAACGAACTGAAACACTGTTTCTTTGTGAATTCAGTTAGTTCCCAGGAGCCTGCTCTTGTAATATGTGTACTTTTAAAGATTTATAAAAATTTGGTGACCCGAATCTGAGTAACATGGTGAATTCGGTTACTTCCCAATAGGCCGCAGTAGTAATATGTGGACTGTTCGGGATATAGAAAAATTTTCACGAATGGAATTAAAATGTCTAGGCGAATTCAGTGCATTCCCAATGGGCCATGCTTGTATGAGTTTGCTTTTCAATATCGAGTAACATTTTAAGGAATGGAATCTAAGCATCATGGTGAATTGAGTAGGTTCCCAATAGGATTCGCATGTAATAAGCTTGTTATTCAAATTAGAGCAACGTTTAAAGGAACTGAGACACTGTGTCTTTGAGAATTCAGTTAGTTCCAGTAGCCTGCTCTCGTAATGTGTGTACTTTTAAAGATTTATCAAAATTTGGTGAGCCTAATCTGAGTAACATGGTGAATTCCGTTAGTTCCCATAGGCCGCAGTAGTAATCAGTGGACTGTTCGGGATATAGAAAAATGTTCACGAATGGAATCAAAATTTCTAGGCGAATTCAGTGAATTCCCAATGGGACATGCTTGTATGAGTTGGCTTTTCAATATCGAGCAACATTTTAAGGAAGAGAATCTAAGTATCATGGTGAATTCAGTAGGTTCCCAATAGGATTCGCATGTAATAAGCTTGGTATTCAAGGTAGAGGAACGTTTAAACGAACTGAGACACTGTTTCTTTGTGAATTCAGTTAGTGCCCAGTAGCCTGATCTTGCCATATGTGTACTTTTAAAGATTTATAAAAATTTGGTGAGCTGAAACTGAGTAACATGGTGAATTCGGTTAGTTCCCAATATGCCGCAGTAGTAAAAAGTGGACTGTTCGGGATATAGAAAAATTTTCACGAATGGAATTAAAATGTCTTGGCGAATTCAGTGAATTCCCAATGGGACATGCTTGTGTGAGTTTGCTTTTCAATATCGAGTAACATTTTAAGGAATGGAATCTAAGTATCATGGTGAATTGAGTAGGTTCCCAATAGGATTCGCATGTAATAAGCTTGTTATTCAAGATAGAGCAACGTTTAAACGAACTGAGACACTGTGTCTTTGATAATTCAGTTAGTTCCAGTAGCCTGCTCTCGTAATGTGTGTACTTTTAAAGATTTATCAAAATTTGGTGAGTCTAATCTGAGTAACATGGTGAATTCCGTTAGTTCCCAATATGCCGCAGTAGTAAAAAGTGGACTGTTCGGGATATAGAAAATTTTCACTAATGGAATTTAAATGTCTAGGCGAATTCAGTGAATTCCCAATGGGACATGCTTGTATGAGTTTGTTTTTCAATATCGAGCAACATTTAAAGGAACTGAATCTAAGTATCAAGGTGAATTGAGTAGGTACCCAATAGGAATCACAAGTAATAAGTTTGTTATTCAAGATAGAGTAAGTTTTAAAGAAATGAAACACTGTTTCTTTGTGAAGTCAGTTAGTTCCCAGTAGCAGGCCCTTGTAATATGTGTACTTTAAAGATTTATCAAAATTTGGTGAGCCGAATCTTAGTAACATGGTGAATTCGGTTAGTTCCCAATGGGCCACAGTAATAATATGTGGACTGTTCGGGATATTTAAGAATTTTCACGAATGGAATCAAAATTTCTAGGAGATTTCAGTGATTTCCCATTGGGACATGCTTGTATGAGTTTGTTTTTCAATATAGAGAAACATGTTAAGGTACGGAATCTTAGTATCATGGTGAATTCAGTAGGTTCCCAATAGTATTCGCATGTACTAAGCATGTTATTCAAGATAGAGCAACGTTTAAACGAACTGAGACACTGTTTCTTTGTGAATTCAGTTTGTTCCCAGTAACCTGCTCTTGTAAAATGTGTACTTTTAAACATTTATCAAAATTTGGTGAGCCGAATCTGAGTAACATGTTGAATGGGTTAGTTCCCAATAGGCCGCAGTAGAAATAAGTTGACTGTTCGGGATAAAAAAATTTTCACGAATGGAATCAAAATTTCTAGGCGAATTCAGTGAGTTCCCAATGGGACATGCTTGTATGCGTTGGCTTTTCAATATCGAGCAACATTTTAAGGAACAGAATCTAAGTATCATGGTGAATTGAGTAGGTTCCCAATAGGATTCGCATGTAATAAGTTTGTTATTCAAGATAGAGCAACGTTTTAACAAACTGAAACACTGTTTCTTTGTGAATTCAGTTAGTTCCCAGTAGCCTGCTCTTGTTATATGTGTACTTTTAAAGATTTATCAAAATTTGGTGACCCGAATATGAGTAAAATAGTGAATTCGTTTAGTTCCCATTAGGCCGCATTAGTAATAAGGGGACTGTTCGGGATATAGAAAAATTTTCACGAATGGAATCAAAATTTCTAGGCGAAGTCAGTGAATTCCCAATGGGACATGCTTGTATGAGTTGGCTTTTCAATATCGAGCAACATTTTAAGGAACGGAATCTAAGTATCATGGTGAATTGAGTAGGTTCCCCATAGGATTCGCATGAAATAAGCTTGTCATTCAAGATAGAGCAAAGTTTAAACGAACTGAGACACTGTTTCTTTGTGAATTCAGTTAGTTCCCAGTAGCCTGCTCTTGGAATGTGTGTACTTCTAAAGATTTATCAAAATTTGGTGAGCCGAATCTGAGTAACATGGTGAATTCCATTAGTTCCCAAGGGCCGCAGTAGTAATCAGTGGACTGTTCAGGATATAGAAAAATTTTCAAGAATGGAATCAATATATATAGGCGAATTCAGTGAGTTCCTAATGGGACATGCTTGTATGAGTTGGCTTTTCAATATCGAGCAACATTTTAAGGAACAGAATCTAAGTATCATGGTGAATTCCGTAGGTTCCCAATAGGATTCGCATGTAATAAGCTTGGTATTCAAGGTAGAGGAACGTTTAAACGAACTGAGACACTGTTTCTTTGTGAATTCAGTTAGTTCCCAGTAGCCTGATCTTGCCATATGTGTACTTTTAAAGATTTATAAAAATTTGGTGAGCTGAAACTGAGTAACATGGTGAATTCGGTTAGTTCCCAATAGGCCGCAGTAGTAAAAAGTGGACTGTTCGGTATATAGAAAAATTTTCACGAATGGAATTAAAATGTCTAGGCGAATTCAGTGATTTTCCAATGGGACATGCTTGTATGAGTTTGCTTTTCAATATCGAGCAACATTTTAAGGAATGGAATCTAAGTATCATGGTGAATTGAGTAGGTTCCCAACAGGATTCGCATGTAATAAGCTTGTTATTCAAGATAGAGCAAAGTTTAAACGAACTGAGACACTGTGTCTTTGAGAATTCAGTTAGTTCCAGTAGCCTGCTCTCGTAATGTGTGTACTTTTAAAGATTTTTCAAAATTTGGTGAGCCTAATCTGAGTAACATGGTGAATTCCGTTAGTTCCCAATAGGCCGCAGGAGTTATCAATGGACTGTTCGGGATATAGAAAAATTTTCACGAATGGAATCAAAATTTCTAGGCGAATTCAGTGAGTTCCCAATAGAACATGCTTGTATGAGTTGGCTTTTCAATATCGAGCAACATTTTAAGGAACGGAATCTAAGTATCATGGTGAATTCAGTAGGTTCCAAATAGGATTCGCATGTAATAAGCTTGTTATTCAAGATAGAGCAACGTTTTAACGAACTGAAACACTGTTCCTGTGAATTCAGTTAGTTCCCAGGAGCCTGCTCTTGTAATATGTGTACTTTTAAAGATTTATAAAAATTTGGAGAGCCGAATCTGAGTAACATGGTGAATTCGGTTACTTCCCAATAGGCCGCAGTAGGAATAAGTGGGCTGTCTGGGATATAGAAAAATTTTCACGAATGGAATCAAAACTTCTAGGCGAATTCAGTAAATTCCCAATGGGACATGCTTGTATGACTTTGCTTTTCAATATCGAGCAACATTTTAAGGAACGGAATCTAAGTATCATGGTGAATTGAGTAGGTTCCCAATAGGATTCGCATGTAATAAGCTTGTTATTCAAGATAGAGCAAAGTTTAAACGAACTGAGACACTGTTTCTTTGAGATTCAGTTAGTTCCCAGTAGCCTGCTCTCGTAATGTGTGTACTTTTAAAGTTTTATCAAAATTTGGTGAGCCTAATATGAGTAACATGGTGAATTCGTTTAGTTCCCATTAGGCCGCATTAGTAATAAGGGGAGTGTTCGGGATATAGAAAAATTTTCACGAATGGAATCAAAATTTCTAGGCGAATTCAGTGAACTCCCAATGGGACATGCTTGTATGAGTTGGCTTTTCAATATCGAGCAACATTTTAAGGAACGGAATCTAAGTATCATGGTGAATTGAGTAGGTTCCCCATAGGATTCGCATGAAATAATCTTGTCATTCAAGATAGAGCAAAGTTTAAACGAACTGAGACACTGTTTCTTTGTGAATTCAGTTAGTTCCCAGTAGCCTGCTCTTGTTATATGTGTACTTTTAAAGATTTATCAACATTTGGTGAGCCTAATCTGAGTAACATGGTGAATTCCGTTAGTTCCCATAGGCCGCAGTAGTAATCAGAGGACTGTTCGGGATATAGAAAAATTTTCAAGAATGGAATCAAAATTTATAGGCGAATTCAGTGAGTTCCCAATGGGACATGCTTGTATGAGTTGGCTTTTCAATATCGAACAACATTTTAAGGAAGAGAATCTAAGTATCATGGTGAATTCAGTAGTTTCCCAATAGGATTCGCATGTAATAAGCTTGGTATTCAAGGTAGAGGAACGTTTAAACGAACTGAGACACTGTTTCTTTGTGAATTCAGTGAGTTCCCAGTAGCCTGATCTTGCCATATGTGTACTTTTAAAGATTTATAAAAATTTGGTGAGCTGAAACTGAGTAACGTGGTGAATTCGGTTAGTTCCCAATAGGCCGCAGTAGTAATAAGTGGACTGTTTGGGATATAGAAAAGTTTTCACGAATGGAATCAAAATTTCTAGGCGAATTCAGTGAATTCCCAATGGGACATCCTTGTATGACTTTGCTTTTCAATATCGAGCAACATTTTAAGGAACGGAATCTAAGTGTCATGGTGAATTGAGTAGGTTCCCAATAGGATTCGCATGTAATAAGCTTGTTATTCAAGATAGAGCAAAGTTTAAACGAACTGAGACACTGTTTCTTTGAGATTCAGTTTGTTCCCAGTAGCCTGCTCTCGTAATGTGTGTACTTTTAAAGTTTTATCAAAATTTGGTGAGCCTAATCTGAGTAACATGGTGAATTCTGTTAGTTCCCAATAGGCCGCAGTAGTAATCAGTGGACTGTTCCGGATATAGAAAAATTTTCACTAATGGAATCAAAATTTCTAGGCGAATTCAGTGAGTTCCCAATGGGACATGCTTGTATGAGTAGGCTTTTCAAAATGGAGCAACATTTTAAGGAACAGAATATAAGTATCATGGTGAATTGAGTAGGTTCCCAATAGGATTCGCATGTAATAAGTTTGTTATTCAAGATAGAGCAACGTTTTAACAAACTGAAACACTGTTTCCTTGTGAATTCGGTTATTTCCCAGTAGCCTGCTCTTGTTATATGTGTACTTTTAAAGATTTATCAAAATTTGTTGACCCGAATATGAGTTACATAGTGAATTCGTTTAGTTCCCGTTACGCCGCATTAGTAATAAGGGGACTGTTCGGGATATAGAAAAATTTTCAAGAATGGAATCAAAATTTCTAGGCGAATTCAGTGAGTTCCCAATGGGACATGCTTGTATGAGTTGGCTTTTCAATATCGAGCAACATTTTAAGGAACAGAATATAAGTATCATGGTGAATTCAGTAGGTTCCCAGTAGGATTCGCATGTAATAAGCTTGTTATTCAAGGTAGAGGAACGTTTAAATGAACTAAGACACTGTTTCTTTGTGAATTCAGTTAGTTCCCAGGAGCCTGATCTTGCCCTATGTGTACTTTTAAAGATTTATAAAAATTTGGTGAGCTGAAACTGAGTAACATGGTGAATTCGGCTAGTTCCCAATATGCCACAGTAGTAAATAGTGGACAGTTCGGGATATAGAAAAATTTTCACGAATGGAATTAAAATGTCTAGGCGAATTCAGTGCATTCCCAATGGGCCATGCTTGTATGAGTTTGCTTTTCAATATCGAGTAACATTTTAAGGAATGGAATCTAAGTATCATGGTGAATTCAGTAGGTTCCCAATAGGATTCGCATGTAAGAAACTTGGTATTCAAGGTAGAGGAACGTTTAAACGAACTGAGACACTGTTTCTTTGTGAATTCAGTAGGTTCCCAGTAGCATGATCTTGCCATATGTGTACTTTTAAAGATTTATAAAAATTTGGTGAGCTGAAACTGAGTAACATGGTGAATTCGGTTAGTTCCCAATATGCCGCAGTAGTAAAAAGTGGACTGTTCGGGATATTTAAGAATTTTCACGAATGGAATCAAAATTTCTAGGAGATTTCAGTGATTTCCCATTGGGACATGCTTGTATGAGTTTGTTTTTCAATATAGAGAAACATGTTAAGGTACGGAATCTTAGTATCATGGTGAATTCAGTAGGTTCCCAATAGTATTCGCATGTACTAAGCATGTTATTCAAGAGAGAGCAACGTTTAAACGAACTGAGACACTGTTTCTTTGTGAATTCAGTTTGTTCCCAGTAACCTGCTCTTGTAATATGTGTACTTTTAAACATTTATCAAAATTTGGTGAGCCGAATCTGAGTAACATGGTGAATGGGTTAGTTCCCAATAGGCCGCAGTAGAAATAAGTGGACTGTTCGGGATAAAAAAATTTTCACGAATGGAATCAAAATTTCTAGGCGAATTCAGTGAGTTCCCAATGGAACATGCTTGTATGCGTTGGCTTTTCAATATCGAGCAACATTTTAAGGAACAGAATCTAAGTATCATGGTGAATTGAGTAGGTTCCCAATAGGATTCGCATGTAATAAGTTTGTTATTCAAGATAGAGCAACGTTTTAACAAACAGAAACACTGTTTCTTTGTGAATTCAGTTAGTTCCCAGTAGCCTGCTCTTGTTATATGTGTACTTTTAAAGATTTATCAAAATTTGGTGACCCGAATATGAGTAACATATTGAATTCGTTTAGTTCCCATTAGGCCGCATTAGTAATAAGGGGACTGTTCGGGATATAGAAAAATTTTCACGAATGGAATCAAAATTTCTAGGCGAAGTCAGTGAATTCCCAATGGGACATGCTTGTATGAGTTGGCTTTTTAATATCGAGCAACATTTTAAGGAACGGAATCTAAGTATCATGGTGAATTGAGTAGGTTCCCCATAGGATTCGCATGAAATAAGCTTGTCATTCAAGATAGAGCAAAGTTTAAACGAACTGAGACACTGTTTCTTTGTGAATTCAGTTAGTTCCCAGTAGCCTGCTCTTGGAATGTGTGTACTTCTAAAGATTTATCAAAATTTGGTGAGCCTAATCTGAGTAACATGGTGAATTCCATTAGTTCCCAAGGGCCGCAGTAGTAATCAGTGGACTGTTCAGGATATAGAAAAATTTTCAAGAATGGAATCAATATATATAGGCGAATTCAGTGAGTTCCCAATGGGACATGCTTGTATGAGTTGGCTTTTCAATATCGAGCAACATTTTAAGGAACAGAATCTAAGTATCATGGTGAATTCAGTAGGTTCCCAATAGGATTCGCATGTAATAAGCTTGGTATTCAAGGTAGAGGATCGTTTAAACGAACTGAGACACTGTTTCTTTGTGAATTCAAGTAGTTCCCAGTAGCCTGATCTTGCCATATGTGTACTTTTAAAGATTTATAAAAATTTGGTGAGCTGAAACTGAGTAACATGGTGAATTCGGTTAGTTCCCAATATGCCGCAGTAGTAAAAAGTGGACTGTTCGGTATATAGAAAAATTTTCACGAATGGAATTAAAATGTCTAGGCGAATTCAGTGATTTTCCAATGGGACATGCTTGTATGAGTTTGCTTTGCAATATCGAGTAACATTTTAAGGAATGGAATCTAAGTATCATGGTGAATTGAGTAGGTTCCCAACAGGATTCGCATGTAATAAGCTTGTTATTCAAGATAGAGCAACGTTTAAACGAACTGAGACACTGTGTCTTTGAGAATTCAGTTAGTTCCAGTAGCCTGATCTCGTAATGTGTGTACTTTTAAAGATTTATCAAAATTTGGTGAGCCTAATCTGAGTAACATGGTGAAATCCGTTAGTTCCCAATAGGCCGCAGGAGTTATCAGTGGACTGTTCGGGATATAGAAAAATTTTCACGAATGGAATCAAAATTTCTAGGCGAATTCAGTGAGTTCCCAATGGGACATGCCTGTATGAGTTGGCTTTTCAATATCGAGCAACATTTTAAGGAACAGAATCTAAGTATCATGGTGAATTCAGTAGGTTCCCAATAGGATTCGCATGTAATAAGCTTGTTATTCAATGTAGAGGAACGTTTAAACGAACTGAGACACTGTTTCTTTGTGAATTCAGTTAGTTCCCAGGAGCCTGATCTTGCCATATGTGTACTTTTAAAGATTTATAAAAATTTGTTGAGTTGAAACTGAGTAACATGGTGAATTCGGTTAGTTCCCAATATGCCGCAGTAGTAAAAAGTGGACTGTTCGGGATATAGAAAAATTTTCACGAATGGAATTAAAATGCCGAGGCAAATTCAGTGAATTCCCAATGGGACATGCTTGTATGAGTTTGCTTTTCAATATCGAGTAACATTTTAAGGAATGGAATCTAAGTATCATGGTGAATTGAGTAGGTTCCCAATAGGATTCGCATGTAATAAGCTTGTTATTCAAGATAGAGCAACGTTTAAACGAACTGAGACACTGTGTCTTTGAGAATTCAGTTAGTTCCAGTAGCCTGCTCTCGTAATGTGTGTACTTTTAAAGATTTATCAAAATTTGGTGAGCCTAATCTGAGTAACATGGTGAATTCCGTTAGTTCCCAATAGGCCGCAGGAGTTATCAGTGGACTATTCGGGATATAGAAAAATTTTCACGAATGGAATCAAAATTTCTAGGCGAATTCAGTGAGTTCCCAATAGAACATGCTTGTATGAGTTGGCTCTTCAATATCGAGCAACATTTTAAGGAACGGAATCTAAGTATCATGGTGAATTCAGTAGGTTCCAAATAGGATTCGCATGTAATAAGCTTGTTATTCAAGATAGAGCAACGTTTTAACGAACTGAAACACTGTTTCTTTGTGAATTCAGTAAGTTCCCAGGAGCCTGCTCTTGTAATATGTGTACTTTTAAAGATTTATAAAAATTTGGAGAGCCGAATCTGAGTAACATGGTGTATTCGGTTACTTCCCAATAGGCCGCAGTAGGAATAAGTGGACTGTCTGGGATATAGAAAAATTTTCACGAATGGAATCAAAACTTCTAGGCGAATTCAGTAAATTCCCAATGGGACATGCTTGTATGACTTTGCTTTTCAATATCGAGCAACATTTTAAGGAACGGACCTAAATATCATGGTGAATTGAGCAGGTTCCCAATAGGATTCGCATGTAATAAGTTTGTTATTCAAGTTAGAGCAACGTTTTAACAAACTGAAACACTGTTTCCTTGTGAATTCGGTTATTTCCCAGTAGCCTGCTCTTGTTATATGTGTACTTTTAAAGATTTATCAAAATTTGGTGACCCGAATATGAGTAACATAGTGAATACGTTTAGTTCCCATTAGGCCGCATTAGTAATAAGGGGACTCTTCGGGATATAGAAAAATTTTCACGAATGGAATCAAAATTTCTAGGCGAATTCAGTGAATTCCCAATGGGACATGCTTGAATGAGTTTGCTTTTCAATATCGAGCAACATTTTAAGGAACGGAATCTAAGTATCATGGTGAATTCAGTAGGTTCCCAATAGGATTCGCATGAAATAAGCTTGTTATTCAAGATAGAGCAACGTTTAAACGAACTGAGACACTGTTTCTTTGTGAATTCAGTTATTTCCCAGTAGCCTGCTCTTGTAATGTGTGTACTTTTAAAGATTTATCAAAATATGGTGTGCCTAGTCTGAGTAACATGGTGAATTCCGTTAGTTCCCATAGGCCGCAGTAGTAATCAGTGGACTGTTCGTGATATAGAAAAATTTTCAAGAATGGAATCAAAATTTCTAGGCGAATTCAGTGAGTTCCCAATGGGACATGCTTGTATGAGTTGGCTTTTCAATATCGAGCAACATTTTAAGGAACAGAATCTAAGTATCATGGTGAATTCAGTAGGATCCCTTTAGGATTCGCATGTAATAAGCTTGTTATTCAAGGTAGAGGAACGTTTAAACAAACTGAGACATTTTCTTTGTGAATTCGGTTAGTTCCCAGTAGCCTGCTCTTGTTATATGTGTACTTTTAAAGATTTATAAAAATTTGGTGAGCCGAAACTGAGTAACATGGTGAATTCGGTTAGTTCCCAATATGCCGCAGTAGTAATAAGTGGACTGTTCGGGATATAGAAAAATTTTCACGAATGGAATCAAAATTTCTAGGCGAATTCAGTGAGTTCCCAATGGGAAATGCTTGTATGAGTTTGCTTTTCAATATCGAGCAACATTTTAAGGAACGGAATCTAAGTATCATGGTGAATTGAGTAGGTTCCCAATAGGATTCGCATGTAATAAGTTTGTTATTCAAGATAGAGCAACGTTTAAACGAACTGAGACACTGTTTCTTTGTGAATTCAGTTAGTTCCCAGTAGCCTGCTCTTGTAATTTGTGTACTTTTAAAGATTTATCAAAATTTGGTGACCCGAATATGAGTAACATGGTGAATTCGCTTAGTTCCCATTAGGCCGCATTAGTAATAAGGGGACTGTTCGGGATATAGAAAAATTTTCACGAATGGAATCAAAATTCCTAGGCGAATTCAGTGATTTCCCAATGGGACATGCTTGTATGAGTTTGTTTTTCAATATAGAGCAACATAAGGAACGGAATCTAAGTATCATGCTGAATTCAGTAGGTTCCCAATAGGAATCACATGTAATAAGCTTGTTATTCAAGATAGAGCACGTTTTAAAGAACTGAAAGACTGTTTCTTTGTGAATTGAGTTAGTTCCCAGTAGCAGGCCCTTGTAATATGTGTACTTTTAAAGATTTATCATATTTGGTGAACCGAATCTGAGTAACATGGTGAATTCGGTTAGTTCACAATGGGCCACAGTAGTAATAAGAGGACTGTTCGGGATATAGAAGAATTTCACGAATGGAATCAAAATTTCTAGGAGATTTCAGTGATTTCCCAATGGGACATGCTTGTATGAGTTTGTTTTTCTATATAGAGAAACATGTTAAGCAACGGAATCTAAGTATCATGGTGAATTCAGTAGGTTCGCAATAGGATTCGCATGTACTAAGCATGTTATTCAAGATAGAGCAAGGTTTAAACGAACTGAGACACTGTTTCTTTGTGAATTCAGTTATTTCCCAGTAGCCTGCTCTTGTAATGTGTGTACTTTTAAAGATTTATCAAAATTTGGTGAGCCTAATCAGAGTAACATGGTGATTTCCGTTAGTTCCCAATAGGCCGCAGTAGTAATCAGTGGACTGTTCGGGATATAGAAAAATTTTCACGAATGGAATCAAAACTTCTAGGCGAATTCAGTTATTTCCCAATGGGACATGCTTGTATGAGTTGGCTTTTCAATATCGAGCAACATTTTAAGGAACAGAATCTAAGTATCATGGTGAATTCAGTAAGTTCCCAATAGGATTCACATGTAATAATCTTGTTATTCAAGATAGAGCAACGTTTAAACGAACTGAGACACTGTTTCTTTGTGAATTCAGTTAGTTCCCAGTAGCCTGCTCTTGCAATATGTGTACTTTTAAAGATTTATCAAAATTTGGTGAGCCGAAACTGAATAACATGGTGAATTCGGTTAGTTCCCAATATGCCGCAGTAGTAATAAGTGGACTGTTCGGGATATAGAAAAATTTTCACGAATGGAATCAAAATTTCTAGGCGAATTCAGTGAATTCCCAATGGGAAATGCTTGTATGAGTTTGCTTTTCAATATCGAGCAACATTTTAAGGAACGGACTCTAAGATTCATGGTGAATTGAGTAGGTTCCCAATAGGATTCGCATGTAATAAGCTTGTTATTCAAGATAGAGCAAAGTTTAAAAGACCTGAGACACTGTTTCTTTGAGAATTCAGTTAGTTCCCAGTAGCCTGCTCTCGTAATGTGTGTACTTTTAAAGATTTATCAAAATTTGGTGAGCCTAAACTGAGTAACATCGTGAATTCCGTTAGTTCCCAATAGACAGCAGTAGTAATCAGTGGACTGTTCGGGATATAGAAAAATTTTCACGAATGGAATCAAAATTTCTAGGCGAAATCAGTGAGTTCCCAATGGGACATGCTTGTATGAGTTTGCTTTTCAATATCGAGCAACATTTTAAGGAACGGAATCTAATTATCATGGTGAATTGCGTAGGTTCCCAATAGGATTCGCATGTAATAAGCTTGTTATTCAAGATAGAGCAACGTTTAAACGAACTGAGACACTGTTTCTTTGAGATTCAGTTAGTTCCCAGTACCCTGCTCTCGTAATGTGTGTACTTTTAAAGTTTTATAAAAATTTGGCGAGCCGAATATGAGTAACATGGTGAATTCGGTTAGTTCCCAATAGGCCGCAGTAGTAATAAGTGGACTATTCGGGATATAGAAAAATTTTCAAGAATGGAATCAAAATTTCTAGGCGAAATCAGTTAGTGCCCAATGGGACATGCTTGTATGAGTTGGCTTTTCAATATCGAGCAACATTTTAAGGAACAGATTCTAAGTATCATGGTGAATTCAGTAGGTTCCCAATAGGATTCGCATGTAATAAGTTTGTTATTCAAGATAGAGCAACGTTTTAACAAACTGAAACACTGTTTCCTTGTGAATTCTGTTAGTTCCCAGTAGCCTGCTCTTGTTATATGTGTACTTTTAAAGATTTATCAAAATTTGGTGACCCGAATATGAGTAACATACTGAATTCGTTTAGTTCCCATTAGGCCGCATTAGTAATAAGGGGGCTGTTCGGGATATAGAAAAATTTTCACGAAAGGAATCAAAATTTGTAGGCGAATTCAGTGAATTCCCAATGGGACATGCTTGTATGAGTTTGCTTTTCAATATCGAGCAACATTTTAAGGAACGGAATCTAGGTATCGTGGTGAACTGAGTAGGTTCCAAATAGGATTCGCATGTAATAAGCTTGTTATTCAAGATAAGCAACGTTTAAACGAACTGAGACACTGTTTCTTTGTGAATTCAGTTAGTTCCCAGTAGCCTGCTCTCGTAATGTGTGTACTTTTAAAGATTTATCAAAATTTGGTGAGCCTAGTCTCTGTAACATGGTGAAATCCGTTAGTTCCCATAGGCCGCAGTAGTAATCAGTGGACTGTTCAGGATATTGAAAAAATTTCAAGAATGGAATCAAAATTTCTAGGCGAATTCATTGAGTTCCCAATGGGATATGCTTGTACGAGTTGGCTTTTCAATATCGAGCAACATTTTAAGGAACAGAATGTAAGTATCATTTTGAATTCAGTAGGTTCCCAATAGGATTCGCATGTAATAAGCTTGTTATTCAAGGTAGAGGAACGTTTAAATGAACTGAGACACTTTCTTTGTGAATTCAGTTAGTTCCCAGTAGCCTGATCTTGCAATACGTGTACTTTTAAAGATTTATCAAAATTTGGTGAGCCGAAACTGAGTAACATGGTGACTTCGGTTAGTTCCCAATATGCCGCAGTAGTAATAAGTGGACTGTTCGGGATATAGAAAAATTTTCACGAATGGAATCAAAATTTCTAGGCGAATTCAGTGAGTTCCCAATGGGACATGCTTGTATGAGTTTGCTTTTCAATATCGAGCAACATTTTAAGGAACGGAATCTAAGTATCATGGTGAATTGAGTAGGTTCCCAATAGGATTCGCATGTAATAAGCTTGTTATTCAAGATACAGCAACGTTCAAGCGAACTGAGACACTGTTTCTTTGTGAATTCGGTTAGTTCCCAGTAGCCTGCTCTTGTTATATGTGTACTTTTAAAGATTTATCAAAATTTGGTGACCCGAATCTGAGTAACATGGTGAATTCGTTTAGTTCCCAATGGGCCGCAGTAGTAATAAGTGGACTGTTCGGGATATAGAAAAATTTTCACGAATGGAATCAAAACTTCTAGGCGAATTCAGTTATTTCCCAATGGGACATGCTTGTATGAGTTTGATTTTCAATATCGAGCAACAGTTTAAGGAACGGACTCTAAGATTCATGGTGAATTGAGTAGGTTCCCAATAGGATTCGCATGTAATAAGCTTGTTATTCAAGATAGAGCAAAGTTTAAAAGAACTGAGACACTGTTTCTTTGAGAATTCAGTTAGTTCCCAGTAGCCTGCTCTCGTAATGTGTGTACTTTTAAAGATTTATCAAAATTTGGTGAGCCTAATCTGAGTAACATCGTGAATTCCGTTAGTTCCCAATAGACCACAGTAGTAATCAGTGGACTGTTCTGGATATAGAAAAATTTTCACGAATGGAATCAAAATTTCTAGGCGAAATCAGTGAGTTCCCAATGGGACATGCTTGTATGAGTTTGCTTTTCAATATCGAGCAACATTTTAAGGAACGGAATCTAAGTATCATGGTGAATTGAGTAGGTTCCCAATAGGATTCGCATGTACTAAGCATGTTATTCAAGATAGAGCAACGTTTAAACGAACTGAGACACTGTTTCTTTGTGAATTCAGTTAGTTCCCAGTAGCCTGCTCTTGTAATGTGTGTACTTTTAAAGATTTATCAATATTTGGTGAGCCTAATCTGAGTAACATGGTGATTTCCGTTAGTTCCCATAGGCCGCAGTAGTAATCAGTGGACTGTTCGGGATATAGAAAAATTTTCAAAATGGAATCGAAATTTCTAGGCGAATTCAGTGAGTTCCCAATGGGACATGCTTTTATGAGTTTGTTTTTCAATATAGAGCAACATTTTAAGGAACGGAATCTAAGTATCATGGTGAATTCAGTGTGTTCCCAAAAGGATTCGCTTGTAATATGCTTGTTATTCAAGATAGAGCAAGTTTCAACGAAGTGAAACACTGTTTCTTTGTGAATTCAGTTAGTTCCCATTAGCCTGCTCTTGTAATATGTGTACATTTAAAGATTTATCAAAATTTGGTGAGCCGAATCTGAGTAACATGGTGAATTGGGTAAGTTCCCAATAGGCCGCAGTAGTAATAGTGGACTGTTGGGGACATAAAAAATTTTCACGAATGGAATCAAAATTTCTAGGCGAATCAATGAGTTCCCAATGGGACATGCTTGTATGAGTTTGCTTTTCAATAAAGCAACATTTTAATGAATGGAACCTAAGTATCATGGTGAATTCAGTAGGTTCCCAATAGGATTCACATGTAATAAGCTTGTTATTCAAGATAGAGCAACGTTTTAACGAACTGAAACACTGTTTCTTTGTAAATTCTGTTAGTTCCCAGTAGCCTGCTCTTGTAATATCTGTACTTTTATTCATTTATCAAATTTGGTGAGCCAAATCTGAGTAACATGGTGAATTCGGTTAGTTCCCAATGTGCCGCACTAGTAATACGTGGACAGTTCGGGATATAGAAAAATTTTCACGAATGGAATCAAAATTTCAAGGCTAATTCAATGAGTTCCCAATGGGACATGCTTGTATGAGTTTTCTTTTCAATACAGAGCAACATTTTAAGGAACGGTATCTAATTATCATGGTGAATTCAGTAGGTTTCCAATAGGATTCGCCTGTAATAAACTTGTTATTCAAGATAGAACAACTTTTTCAAGAACTGAAACACTGTTTCTTTGTGAATTCAGTTAGTTCCCAGCAGCTTGCTCTTGTAATATATGTACTTTTAAAGATTTATCATAATTTGTAACCGAATATGAGTAACATGGTGAATTCGGTTAGTTCCCAATAGTCGCAAGAGTAATAAGAGGCTTGTTTGGGATATAGCAAAATTTTCACGAATGGAATCAAAATTTCTATGAGATTTCTGTGATGTACCAATAGGACATGCTTGTATGAGTTGTTTTTCGATACAGAGCAACATTTTAAGGAACAGAATCTAAGTATCATGGTGAATTCAGTAGGTTACCAATAGGATTCACATGTAATAAGCTTGTTATTCAAGATAGAGCAACGTTTAACGAACTGAAACACTGTTTCTTTGTGTATTCAGTTAGTTCCCAGTAGCCTGCTCTTGTAATATGTGTACTTTTAAACATTTATCAAAATTTGTTGAGCCGAATCTGAGTAACATGGTTAGTTCGGTTAGTTCCCAATGGGCCGAAGTAGTAATAAGTAGACTGTTCGGGATATAGAAAAATTTTTAAGAATGCGATCAAAATTTCTGGGAGATTTCAGTGAGTTCCCAATGGGACATGCTTGTATGAGTTTGCTTTTCGATACAGAGCAACATTTTAAAGAACGGAATCTAAGTATCATGGTGAATTCAGTAGGTTCCCAATAGGATTCGAATGTAATAAGCTTGTTATTCAAGATAGAGCAAAGTTTTAACGCACTGAAACACTGCTTCTTTGTGAATTCCGTTAGTTCCCAGTAGCCTGCTCTTGTAATATGTGTACTTTTAAAGATTTAACGAAATTTGGTGAGGCGAATCTGAGTAACATGGTGAATTCGGTTAGTTCCCAATGGGCCGGAGTAGTAATAAGTGGACTGTTTGGGATATAGAAAAATTTTCACGAATGGAATCAAAATTTCTGGGCGAATTCTGTGACTTACCAACGGGACATGCTTGTATGAGTTTGCTTTTCAATATCGAGCAACATTTTAAGGAACGGAATCTATGTATCATGGTGAACTCAGTAGGTTTCCAATAGGATTCGCATGTAATAAGCTTGTTATTCAAGATAGAGCAACATTTTAACGACTGAAACACTATTTCTTTGAGTTCTGTTAGTTCCCGGTAGCCTGCCTTTGTAATATGTGTACTTTTAAACATTTATCAAAATTTGGTGAGCCGAATCTGAATAACATGGTGAATTCGGTTAGTTCCCAATAGGTCGCAATAGTAATAAGTGGACTGTTAGGAATATAGAAAAATTTTCATGAATGGAATCAAAATTTCCAGGCGAATTCAGTGAGTTGCCAATGGGACATGCTTGTATGAGTTTGCTTTTCAATATAGAGCAACATTTTTAGGAACGGAATCTAAGTATAATGTTGAATTCAGTAGGTTCCCAATAGGATTCGCATGTAATAAGCTTGTTATTCAAGATAGAGCAAGTGTTAATGAACTGAAACACTGTTTCTTTGTGAATTCTGTTAGTTCCCAGTAGCCTGCTCTTGTAATATGTGTACTTTTGAACATTTATCAAATTTGGTGAGCCGAATCTGAGTATCATGGTGAATTCGGTTAGTTCCCAATGTGCCGCAGTAGTAATACATGGACAGTTCGGGATATAGAAAAATTTTCACGAATGGAATCAAAATTTCAAGGCTAATTCAGTGAGTTCCCAATGCGACATGCTTGTATGAGTTTTCTTTTCAATACAGAGCAACATTTTAAGGAACGGAATCTAATTATCATGATGAATTCAGTAGGTTCCCAATAGAATTCGCAAGTAATAAACTTGTAATTCAAGATAGACCAAATTTTTCAAGAACTGAAACACTGTTTCTTTGTGAATTCAGTTAGTTCCCCGTAGCTTGCTCTTGTATTATATGTACTTTTAACGATTTGTCATAATTTGGTAGCCGAATCTGAGTAACATGGTGAATTCGGTTAGTTCCCAATAGTCGCAATAGTAATAAGAGGACTGTTTGGGATATAGAAAAATTTTCACGAATGGAATCAATATTTCTAGGCGAATTCAGTGAGGTCCCAATGGTACATGCTTGTATGAGTTGTTTTTCGATACAGAGCAACATTTTAAGTAACAGAATCTAAGTATCATGGTGAATTCAGTAGGTTACCAATAGGTTTCACATGTAATAAGCTTGTTATTCAAGATAGAGCAACGTTTTAACGAACTGAAACACTGTTTCTTTGTGTATTCAGTTAGTTCCCAGTAGCCTGCTCTTGTAATATGTGTACTTTTAAAGATTTATGAAAATTTGAGGGCCGAATCAGAGTAACATGGTGAATTCAGTTAGTTCCCCATAGGCTCAGTAGTAATAAGTGGACTGTTCGGGATATAGAAAGATTTTCACGAATGGAATCAAAATTTGTAGGCGAATTCAGTGAGTTCCCAATGGGACAGGCTTGTATGGGTTTCCTTTTCAAAATAGAGCAACATTTTTGGAACGGAATCTAAGTATCATGGTGAATTCAGTATGTTCCAAATATGATTCACATGTAATAAGGTTGTTATGCAAGATAGAGCAAGTTTTAACGAACTGAAACACTGTTTCTTTGTGAATTCAGTTAGTTCCCAATAGCCTGCTCTTGTAATATGTCTACTTTTAAAGATTTATCAAAATTTGTTGAGCCGAATCTGAGTAACATGGTGAATTGGATTAGTTCACAATAGGCCGCAGTAGTAATAAGTGGACTGTTCGGGATATAGAAAAATTTTCACGAATGGAATCAAAATTTCTAGGCGAATTCAGTGAGTTCCCAAAGGGACATGCTTGTATGAGTTTGCTTTTCAATATAGAGCAATATTTTAAGGAACGGAATCTAGGTATCATGGTGAATTCAGTAGGTTACCAATAGGATTCACAAGTAATAAGCTTGTTATTCAAGATAGAGCAACGTTTTAATGAACTGAAACACTGTTTCTTTGTGAATTCAGTTAGTTCCCAGGAGTCCGCTCTTGTAATATGTGTACTTTCAAAGATTTATCAAAATTTGGTGAGCCGAATCTGAGTAACATGGTGAATTCGGGTTGTTCCCACAGGTCGCAGTAGTAATCAGTGGACTGTTCGGGATATAGAAAATTTTTCACGAATGGAATCAAAATTTCTAGGAGATTTCAGTGAGGTCACAATGGGACATGCTTGTATGAGTTTGCTTTTCGATACAAAGCAACATTTTAAGGAACGGAATCTAGGTATCATGGTTAATTCTGTAAGTTACCAATAGGATTCACATGTAATAAGCTTGTTATTCAAGATAGAGCAACGTTTTAACGAACTGTAACTCTGTTTCTTTGTGAATTCCGTTAGTTCCCAGTAACCTGCTCTTGTAATATGTGTACTTTTAAATATTTATCAAAATTAGGGGAGCCGAATCTGAGTAACATCGTGAATTCGGTTAGTTCCCAATGGGCCGCAGTAGTAATAAGTGGAATCTTCCGGATATAGAAAAATTTTCACGAATGGAATCAAAATTTCTAGGCGAATTCAGTGAGTTCCCAATGGGACATGCTTGTATGAGTTTGTTTTTCAATATAGAGCAACATTATAAGGAACGGAATCTAAGTATCATGGTGAATTCAGTATGTTCCCAAAAGTATTCGCATGTATTAAGCTTGTTATTCAAGATAGAGCAAGTTTTTACAAACTGAAACACTGTTTCTTTGTGAATTCAGTAAGTTCCCAATAGCCTGCTGTTGTAATATGTGCACTTTTAAAGATTTATCAAAATTTGGTGAGCCGAATCTGAGTAACATGGTGAATTGGGTTAGTTCCCAATAGGCTGCAGTAGTAATAAGTGGACTGTTCGGGATATAAAATATTTTCATGAATTCAATCAAAATTTCTAGGCGAATTCTGTGAGTTCCCAATGGGAAATGCTTGTATGAGTTTGCTTTTCGATACAGAGCAACATATTAAGGAACAGAATCTAAGTATCATGGTGAATTCAGTAGGTTCCCAATAGGATTCGCATGTAATAAGCTTGTTATTCAAGATACAGCAACGTTTTAACTAACTGAAACACTGTTTCTTTGTGAAATCTGTTAGTTCCCAGTAGCCAGCTCTTGTAATATGTATACTTTTAAAGATTTATCAAAACTTGGTGAGCCGAATCTGAGTAACATGGTGAATTCGGTTAGTTCCCAATAGGTCGCAATGATAATAAGTGGACTGTTAGGGATATAGAAAAATTTTCACGAATGGAATCAAAATTCAAGGCTAATTCAATGAGTTCCCAATGGGACATGCTTGTATGAGTTTTCTTTTCAATACAGAGCAACATTTTAAGGAACGGTATCTAATTATCATGGTGAATTCAGTAGGTTTCCAATAGGATTCGCCTGTAATAAACTTGTTATTCAAGATAGACCAACTTTTTCAAGAACTGAAACACTGTTTCTTTGTGAATTCAGTTAGTTCCCAGCAGCTTGCTCTTGTAATATATGTACTTTTAAAAATTTATCATAATTTGTAACCGAATATGAATAACATGGTGAATTCGGTTAGTTCCCAATAGTCGCAAGAGTAATAAGAGGCTTGTTTGGGATATAGCAACATTTTCACGAATGGAATCAAAATTTCTATGAGATTTCAGTGATGTACCAATAGGACATGCTTGTATGAGTTGTTTTTCGATACAGAGCAACATTTTAAGGAACAGAATCTAAGTATCATGGTGAATTCAGTAGGTTACCAATAGGATTCACATGTAATAAGCTTGTTATTCAAGATAGAGCAACGTTTAACGAACTGAAACACTGTTTCTTTGTGTATTCAGTTAGTTCCCAGTAGCCTGCTCTTGTAATATGTGTACTTTTAAACATTTATCAAAATTTGGTGAGCCGAATCTGAGTAACATGGTTAGTTCTGTTAGTTCCCAATGGGCCGCAGTAGTAATAAGTGGACTGTTCGGGATATAGAAAAATTTTTACGAATGCGATCAAAATTTCTGGGAGATTTCAGGGAGTTCCCAATGGGACATGCTTGTATGAGTTTGGTTTTCGATACAGAGCAACATTTTAAAGAACGGAATCTAAGTATCATGGTGAATTCAGTAGGTTCCCAATAGGATTCGAATGTAATAAGCTTGTTATTCAAGATAGAGCAAAGTTTTAACGCACTGAAACACTGCTTCTTTGTGAATTCCGTTAGTTCCCAGTAGCCTGCTCTTGTAATATGTGTACTTTTAAAGATTTAACGAAATTTGGTGAGGCGAATCTGAGTAACATGGTGAATTCGGTTAGTTCCCAATGGGCCGGAGTAGTAATAAGTGGACTGTTTGGGATATAGAAAAATTTTCACGAATGGAATCAAAATTTCTGGGCGAATTCTGTGACTTACCAACGGGACATGCTTGTATGAGTTTGCTTTTCAATATCGAGCAACATTTTAAGGAACCGTATCTATGTATCATGGTGAACTCAGTAGGTTTCCAATAGGATTCGCATGTAATAAGCTTGTTATTCAAGATAGAGCAACATTTTAACGAACTGAAACACTATTTCTTTGAGTTCTGTTAGTTCCCGGTAGCCTGCCTTTGTAATATGTGTACTTTTAAACATTTATCAAAATTTGGTGAGCCGAATCTGAGTAACATGGTGAATTCGGTTAGTTCCCAATAGGTCGCAATAGTAATAAGTGGACTGTTAGGGATATAGAAAAATTTTCATGAATGGAATCAAAATTTCCAGGCGAATTCAGTGAGTTGCCAATGGGACATGCTTGTATGAGTTTGCTTTTCAATATAGAGCAACATTTTTAGGAACTGAATCTAAGTATAATGTTGAATTCAGTAGGTTCCCAATAGGATTCACATGTAATAAGCTTGTTATTCAAGATAGAGCAAGTGTTAACGAACTGAAACACTGTTTCTTTGTGAATTCTGTTATTTCCCAGTAGCCTGCTCTTGTAATATGTGTACTTTTGAACATTTATCAAATTTGGTGAGCCGAATACGAGTATCATGGTGAATTCGGTTAGTTCCCAATATGCCGCAGTAGTAATACATGGACAGTTCGGGATATAGAAAAATTTTCACGAATGGAATCAAAATTTCAAGGCTAATTCAGTGAGTTCCCAATGCGACATGCTTGTATGAGTTTTCTTTTCAATACAGAGCAACATTTTAAGGAACGGAATCTAATTATCATGATGAATTCAGTAGGTTCCCAATAGAATTCGCAAGTAATAAACTTGTAATTCAAGATAGACCAAATTTTTCAAGAACTGAAACACTGTTTCTTTGTGAATTCAGTTAGTTCCCCGTAGCTTGCTCTTGTATTATATGTACTTTTAACGATTTGTCATAATTTGGTAGCCGAATCTGAGTAACATGGTGAATTCGGTTAGTTCCCAATAGTCGCAATAGTAATAAGAGGACTGTTTGGGATATAGAAAAATTTTCACGAATGGAATCAATATTTCTAGGCGAATTCAGTGAGGTCCCAATGGTACATGCTTGTATGAGTTGTTTTTCGATACAGAGCAACATTTTAAGTAACAGAATCTAAGTATCATGGTGAATTCAGTAGGTTACCAATAGGTTTCACATGTAATAAGCTTGTTATTCAAGATAGAGCAACGTTTTAACGAACTGAAACACTGTTTCTTTGTGTATTCAGTTAGTTCCCAGTAGCCTGCTCTTGTAATATGTGTACTTTTAAAGATTTATGAAAATTTGAGGGCCGAATCAGAGTAACATGGTGAATTCAGTTAGTTCCCCATAGGCTCAGTAGTAATAAGTGGACTGTTCGGGATATAGAAAGATTTTCACGAATGGAATCAAAATTTCTAGGCGAATTCAGTGAGTTCCCAATGGGACAGGCTTGTATGGGTTTCCTTTTCAAAATAGAGCAACATTTTTGGAACGGAATCTAAGTATCATGGTGAATTCAGTATGTTCCAAATATGATTCACATGTAATAAGGTTGTTATGCAAGATAGAGCAAGTTTTAACGAACTGAAACACTGTTTCTTTGTGAATTCAGTTAGTTCCCAATAGCCTGCTCTTGTAATATGTCTACTTTTAAAGATTTATCAAAATTTGTTGAGCCGAATCTGAGTAACATGGTGAATTGGATTAGTTCACAATAGGCCGCAGTAGTAATAAGTGGACTGTTCGGGATATAGAAAAATTTTCACGAATGGAATCAAAATTTCTAGGCGAATTCAGTGAGTTCCCAAAGGGACATGCTTGTATGAGTTTGCTTTTCAATATAGAGCAATATTTTAAGGAACGGAATCTAGGTATCATGGTGAATTCAGTAGGTTACCAATAGGATTCACAAGTAATAAGCTTGTTATTCAAGATAGAGCAACGTTTTAATGAACTGAAACACTGTTTCTTTGTGAATTCAGTTAGTTCCCAGGAGTCCGCTCTTGTAATATGTGTACTTTCAAAGATTTATCAAAATTTGGTGAGCCGAATCTGAGTAACATGGTGAATTCGGGTTGTTCCCACAGGTCGCAGTAGTAATAAGTGGACTGTTCGGGATATAGAAAATTTTTCACGAATGGAATCAAAATTTCTAGGAGATTTCAGTGAGGTCACAATGGGACATGCTTGTATGAGTTTGCTTTTCGATACAAAGCAACATTTTAAGGAACGGAATCTAGGTATCATGGTTAATTCTGTAAGTTACCAATAGGATTCACATGTAATAAGCTTGTTATTCAAGATAGAGCAACGTTTTAACGAACTGTAACTCTGTTTCTTTGTGAATTCCGTTAGTTCCCAGTAACCTGCTCTTGTAATATGTGTACTTTTAAATATTTATCAAAATTAGGGGAGCCGAATCTGAGTAACATCGTGAATTCGGTTAGTTCCCAATGGGCCGCAGTAGTAATAAGTGGAATCTTCCGGATATAGAAAAATTTTCACGAATGGAATCAAAATTTCTAGGCGAATTCAGTGAGTTCCCAATGGGACATGCTTGTATGAGTTTGTTTTTCAATATAGAGCAACATTATAAGGAACGGAATCTAAGTATCATGGTGAATTCAGTATGTTCCCAAAAGTATTCGCATGTATTAAGCTTGTTATTCAAGATAGAGCAAGTTTTTACAAACTGAAACACTGTTTCTTTGTGAATTCAGTAAGTTCCCAATAGCCTGCTGTTGTAATATGTGCACTTTTAAAGATTTATCAAAATTTGGTGAGCCGAATCTGAGTAACATGGTGAATTGGGTTAGTTCCCAATAGGCTGCAGTAGTAATAAGTCGACTGTTCGGGATATAAAATATTTTCATGAATTCAATCAAAATTTCTAGGCGAATTCTGTGAGTTCCCAATGGGAAATGCTTGTATGAGTTTGCTTTTCGATACAGAGCAACATATTAAGGAACGGAATCTAAGTATCATGGTGAATTCAGTAGGTTCCCAATAGGATTCGCATGTAATAAGCTTGTTATTCAAGATACAGCAACGTTTTAACTAACTGAAACACTGTTTCTTTGTGAAATCTGTTAGTTCCCAGTAGCCAGCTCTTGTAATATGTATACTTTTAAAGATTTATCAAAACTTGGTGAGCCGAATCTGAGTAACATGGTGAATTCGGTTAGTTCCCAATAGGTCGCAATGATAATAAGTGGACTGTTAGGGATATAGAAAAATTTTCACGAATGGAATCAAAATTCAAGGCTAATTCAATGAGTTCCCAATGGGACATGCTTGTATGAGTTTTCTTTTCAATACAGAGCAACATTTTAAGGAACGGTATCTAATTATCATGGTGAATTCAGTAGGTTTCCAATAGGATTCGCCTGTAATAAACTTGTTATTCAAGATAGACCAACTTTTTCAAGAACTGAAACACTGTTTCTTTGTGAATTCAGTTAGTTCCCAGCAGCTTGCTCTTGTAATATATGTACTTTTAAAAATTTATCATAATTTGTAACCGAATATGAATAACATGGTGAATTCGGTTAGTTCCCAATAGTCGCAAGAGTAATAAGAGGCTTGTTTGGGATATAGCAAAATTTTCACGAATGGAATCAAAATTTCTATGAGATTTCAGTGATGTACCAATAGGACATGCTTGTATGAGTTGTTTTTCGATACAGAGCAACATTTTAAGGAACAGAATCTAAGTATCATGGTGAATTCAGTAGGTTACCAATAGGATTCACATGTAATAAGCTTGTTATTCAAAATAGAGCAACGTTTAACGAACTGAAACACTGTTTCTTTGTGTATTCAGTTAGTTCCCAGTAGCCTGCTCTTGTAATATGTGTACTTTTAAACATTTATCAAAATTTGGTGAGCCGAATCTGAGTAACATGGTTAGTTCGGTTAGTTCCCAATGGGCCGCAGTAGTAATAAGTGGACTGTTCGGGATATAGAAAAATTTTTACGAATGCGATCAAAATTTCTGGGAGATTTCAGTGAGTTCCCAATGGGACATGCTTGTATGAGTTTGGTTTTCGATACAGAGCAACATTTTAAAGAACGGAATCTAAGTATCATGGTGAATTCAGTAGGTTCCCAATAGGATTCGAATGTAATAAGCTTGTTATTCAAGATAGAGCAAAGTTTTAACGCACTGAAACACTGCTTCTTTGTGAATTCCGTTAGTTCCCAGTAGCCTGCTCTTGTAATATGTGTACTTTTAAAGATTTAACGAAATTTGGTGAGGCGAATCTGAGTAACATGGTGAATTCGGTTAGTTCCCAATGGGCCGGAGTAGTAATAAGTGGACTGTTTGGGATATAGAAAAATTTTCACGAATGGAATCAAAATTTCTGGGCGAATTCTGTGACTTACCAACGGGACATGCTTGTATGAGTTTGCTTTTCAATATCGAGCAACATTTTAAGGAACCGTATCTATGTATCATGGTGAACTCAGTAGGTTTCCAATAGGATTCGCATGTAATAAGCTTGTTATTCAAGATAGAGCAACATTTTAACGAACTGAAACACTATTTCTTTGAGTTCTGTTAGTTCCCGGTAGCCTGCCTTTGTAATATGTGTACTTTTAAACATTTATCAAAATTTGGTGAGCCGAATCTGAGTAACATGGTGAATTCGGTTAGTTCCCAATAGGTCGCAATAGTAATAAGTGGACGGTTAGGGATATAGAAAAATTTTCATGAATGGAATCAAAATTTCCAGGCGAATTCAGTGAGTTGCCAATGGGACATGCTTGTATGAGTTTGCTTTTCAATATAGAGCAACATTTTTAGGAACTGAATCTAAGTATAATGTTGAATTCAGTAGGTTCCCAATAGGATTCACATGTAATAAGCTTGTTATTCAAGATAGAGCAAGTGTTAACGAACTGAAACACTGTTTCTTTGTGAATTCTGTTATTTCCCAGTAGCCTGCTCTTGTAATATGTGTACTTTTGAACATTTATCAAATTTGGTGAGCCGAATACGAGTATCATGGTGAATTCGGTTAGTTCCCAATATGCCGCAGTAGTAATACATGGACAGTTCGGGATATAGAAAAATTTTCACGAATGGAATCAAAATTTCAAGGCTAATTCAGTGAGTTCCCAATGAGACATGCTTGTATGAGTTTTCTTTTCAATACAGAGTAATATTTTAAGGAACGGAATCTAATTATCATGAT